>NC_087437.1:88042802-88667802 GCF_036321535.1 Camelus dromedarius | reverse complement strand
TCAAAGATAATGTAAATTTAGAATTGGATATGGATATAAACATATAGTAGGTATGTGTCGATTATGTATATACTTATATAAATGCTATTTCTCTAGTTAGAGATATTTGTATAAGTAAATATATACATATAATATCACAACACGCCCATTTCTTTATATGTATATATGCAGTTATCTTAATAGAGCATGTATGGTGTCTATATAGAGTCTTTAGAAAGCAGAGACTTCACAGCATCTTGTTTGAGAACAAGTCATGGCCTTGTCAAAATAATCTGCTTTCTATAATAAGGAAAAAGCACGGCATAGGCAGAGCAAATATTCTCATGACACGTGTAGGAGATTTTCCTGAAGTTCTGCCTTACCCTTTCTAATCCATTTTAATCCAAAAAATTAATTGTGTTGGACCACAGAAATAGATTGCTTACAAGACAAGATAATGAAGAAAAACAAAAGTAGTCAGGGGAGGAATGCAAAAAATGCAAACCAGCACATCCTCAGATACCATGATCAGAGGTAATGTATACAATTTTCCAATCATCGGGACAGAGCAGAGTCCCTTGTTGATAGTACATTACCTGACGATGTGTTATTTATTCATCAGCTATTCATCAGTGGATGTACTACAAAAAGTGGTACATTATTTCCCCATCAATAAAAAGAGCTCACATATTTGGAATTAACTAAGATAAGCAGAGACTTTTTCCTTCAGCATTGTCTTTCCTTCCAAAAAACATAAAAATAAGTAAATAAAAATTTCCAAGAAGGGCATTGATGAAGGAAATAATTAAATACTGTTTGGGGTTGGAAATTACCAATCATGACTGTTGATACTAAAAACTACAAGCTCAAATAAGCTCTCTCCTCTTTTCCTCCTTCCCTCTCTTCCGTCACTTTTAATATATTTTTCTTTCATTCCATACTTAGTTTTATATATTTTCCTTTGAAAATAAGTCATGAGAAGGAAACTCTGTAATTCTTTAAATCTATGCACATTTAAAGGGACGGGCGTGGTGTGAAGTGTAAAGTCGGGAAGAAGACATGGCTGCAAAGTGGAAATAGAAATGAAGGCTGGCATTTGAAATATCCGAGAGGGCAGAATGGTTATGAGTGAGTTTGGCTACTATTAGCCATTCTGCAGGGTATGTAAGTCATAGAGTTACAAAGTACTGTGATTTTCATTCCATATCTTGGTTCGAGGTTTGAAGCTTTAGAAATGAGACGTATCAGCAAGATAGACAAGCATAAGGATGGGTAATCTAGTTAGGTGAAACTTGGATGTCCACTTAGACAGGAAGACACTGGCCTTAAGGAAGTCAGTCTTTAACTATGGGAGCCCAAGTCACCAACTGAGTTCTGAAGCCATTCCAGCTCCCACATACGGGTGCTGATCAGAGCAAAGCAAGACTCAACATCCCAGGGGCACTAAGGAATTAGACAGGAAATGAGAGTATGAATAAAAATGGAAACCAGATCAGAAGCTGAGTCCAGAGACAAGTTAGAACCTTGGGTGTAGACACTCTGGTACCAAAAACACCTTCAGAGCAAGGACACCACAGACAGCTCAGAACTAGGTAAGGTCCAAGGTCAGCCCTGTGATCCATGGTCTCAGGTCAGGTTTCCCACAGATATAACAAGTGGCACAGGATAGAGCCTGAGGGGATGTCGTGACTTTAGTTAGTTTGGTACAAAGAATCCAGAAAAGAACACTATCATTTATCAGATTCCGCTTATACATCTGGCACAGTGTCAGATGTTTTGCATACATTTTTTTCTAATCCTCACAACCACTATTTAAGGTAGATATTATTAATTCTATTGTAGTGATGAAGGATTTAAAGGCAAAAAAGGGGGCTGATTTAAACTCTTAAATCCAGATTGGTCTAGGAATTAAAGCAGGGTTAATTGCACAGATAGGGATCTTAATGAGAGAAGGAAAGCACAGGAAGATAGAAAGCAGATGGTCTTTTAGCTGCTTTTCTGGGAGCATTATCTGTAACTCTTGCAGCTACCTGCCGTATGTAACATAGTCATGAGGGTTTGAATATCTACTCAAAATCCCAAGGCGAAGCCCAATTACGTGCTGGAAAATATCTAGGCACTGGGATATCTAGGGAATGGTCATGAGTTAGTTAGATAGTATATATTCTCACGGAGTCCGTATGCCAGTAGTTGATACCCCAATGAATTTTGTAAACCAATCATGGAAATCGCATGTCCAATAACCAGCCTAGACTTGTGGGACATGAGTAGTCAGCAGAGGACATTTGAGGAAGATTTTCTTTCCAAGAAAGTTCCAATCCCTCCCTATCGTTACGCAAACACAGAGGAAGCTAACTCCATGAAGCTGACGCTGAGGATGACAGAATGATAGAGGAAGCCCAGGTGCCCGATGACATCATGGAGTATCTGCTCATACTATTCTGTGGCCTGCTCTGTTTATGGGTTTTGATTATGTGAAATAATTTCCTGACTCCTTAATGTGAAAGCCATTATGAACTGATGTGTTCTATAATTTGTGGGTGAAACTTACCAACCTGATGCACAGACAGGAACTGAATCAAAGTATCTGTCCTATAGGCTAATTTTAGCCATTCAAGTATTATATGGGTAGGGTAGGGAGGCTAAAGAAAGGGTTCAAATCTAAATTGTAACAGGTAGAAGAGTAAGGCTGAGAGGAGAGAAAGAAAATGACCAATGAAAAACCAAAGCATGAGATGTGGAAGTCCTTCTCTAAAAACGAAACAAAACAAAAGTATAAGGGAAAGAAACAGAATCAAGTACTGAACAGACAAATCACCAAGTTGCCTTCCCAAAAGATTTTTCTGGAATAAAATGTACTTTTCCCAGAATTCCAGGAGCAGATTTAGTACCTATCATTTCAATTTGTCTTTATTAACTTTAAAGATACAGGTTGCAGAGTGTCCTGCCAGAGTCAAACAGCATGGACCTTGATAATGTTCATTACAATGAGCACACTCTCTCCTGTGAACACCTCTTTCAACGGCTCTGATATTTTTCGACTTGGAAATATTCGTACTCTGGAGCTATTAAACAAAGGTAGAGTCAGTGTAGGGCAGAAGAAAATTAATTTGATACAGAAGAATCTTAGATTTAAATCACATTCTTTTAAAACAGACATTTTAGAGCAACCAGTTGTTACTACTATTGCTCAGTCTTGCTGATTGGCAGTTTTTAAAATATTTAATTGAATTCTCAAGCTTAAGGGCAAGTAGCTTTCTTTAGACAATAAAAAGAAATATTACAAGGAAGATTTGCATTTAAAGTATCAAAATAGCCTTTGAAAGGACTGAAGTTGAAAGAAGAGACCTCAAGAATGGTGAACACTAGCATCAACTCTAGTAGCAATTAAATATTACTTACATTTTGCAAATTTTAAATACTGTTATTTTACAAAGAGCACAGTTTTATATAGAAATAATATAAAATGAAAACAATAGCTCATTGTTAAACTTCCATTCTAAGGATACCAGACATAATTGAGTTACATTAACTCTCACAAAATAGGACCCAGTGGTGACATCCTGATTACCATTCTCAATTAACACTGCTACATTTTTTAATGCCTATGTTTAATGTCAAAGCATTAAGAGGCTTCCAGGATAAGAAATCTATTAGTGTTTCAAAAATATGTTCCAAACCAGAGAGGCTAGAAACAGAATGAAACCATATGTCATTTGCACTAAGGTGATAATTTCAGCAATATGAATTAATCAAGTTTCTCAAGGGAAGGCTGTAATTTAAAAAGTAGTAAAGAAATTCAGTGTTGAACACTAGGCTGAATCAGCTTGTTTAACATGCAAAACAACAAATCTGAAAAGAATTGAGGAGTATTACACTTGGGAGAGAGAATATTTCCATATTTCTAACTGCCAAGTGTGCCTATTCAAATAACGACCTTTCTGTGTGTTCTTGTTTATTAATGATGACCCTCACAGGGCCAGGCAAAAAGCGTGCCTTCAATGTGTAGTTTATGAATGAATGACTAGCTTAAAGAAAAAAAAAAAATCAGAGGGATAAAAACCTTCAAAATTTAGGATTACAATAAAAGAGGCAATGCAACCTAAATCGGCATTCTAGTCCCAACTTGCAGTAAGTTATTTTTATAACCATGAGCAAATTATTTGACACACAATTATTACATCCCTGAATTTACTTACTAGATTGCTAGGTCTCTAAAATCCCTCCCAACTCTTCATTCTGTCACGAAAGCTGTGGCTTAGCTTTAAAAAATTAGGCCAATAAAATGTCCCAGAAGTTGAGACAAAGGAAAGGAAATACGGAAAATGGCTAAAAATTAGTAACGGTAGATGATTTGAAAGATTGTGTTTGTTTTTAAGATTGGAACCATCTGAATAAAATTAAATGGAAATAATCCCTTAGGGTCTGAATGTATTTAAATAGAAACAACCAGTCTAAAATACAAAGAATACATCCTTGATGAAAACAAAAAGCAAAATTTCCAAGTAGAAGATATTAATATTCAGAAGTTGTTCATTTATACATTCAATCAACAAACGTGTATTAAATGTGTTCACCATGCCAGGTACCTTGTTACTAAGGACGAAGGGTATAAGGATAAAGGAGAGAAACTCTGTTCTCTAGGAATTACTAATCTGACAATGAATTCACAATCTAGTCTAGAAATGTAATGCTGAGAGTTAAAAAAAAAAATGCCACTAAAAGGAAATTCAGACAATAACAGTGTAGTCCTCAGACTGAAATGTATATATTTTGAAACATACAAAATTAAAATATAATTATTATTTTTATCTTGAACTTATTGGGAAAATCAAATTAATTGATCTGAATATTAACTGACAATGACAAGTTAAATGAGAAAACAGGCTAAAACAGAATGTTCTCTTGCATCTGACATACGCAAATGCATAAGCACCCTAAAATATCTCTAATTAGGGTGCTTAATGTGTATTGAGACTCATTTTTTGTCCTTCTCATGCAAGGAATTTATGAAGACTGGGATTATTAGAGAGTAAACTTTAAAAACATTTTTAAACACAAAGCTAAATTACTTTGTCAAAAGTGTCTATTAATTTAAAATATATTAGTTAAATGTTCCAACCCATTCTTATGAGCAAAGAGCATTTTAATTATTTTATATTTTTGCTTTATTAACAAATATGTAGTATTTTTGTTTAAATTTTGTCTTTCTTTCATTACTGGTGAGGTTCAACATATTTCTGTATGCAAACTGTTTGTCATGGCATTTTACCACTTCTTAAGGGCTTGTTATTCTATTTTCTTCTAAGTTTTATGTGCTTTCACAATCAAATATATTATACTTTCATCATATTTCCTGTAAGGGTTATTCCCCTATTTTGAAGTTGCCTCTTTGGTGTAGGCTTGTCTGGGATTTGATGTTTATATATTTAAAGTTTAATTTATAAAATGTACTATGATTTTTTACTTAATAGCATTTATAAGATATAACATTTTTAATTATAAAGTACATGATTTAAAAAAATAATGTAGTTTAATGATAAAATGTCAAGTTTTGGCATTGCAATATAAGCAATACATGAATTATTTATAGATAAAATGTATAGTTCAAAGCATACAGTCAAAAAAATTTCCCATAGCTAAAGCAGGATTTTCAAACAAAATTATTTTAAGCTGATGGGGCTATCAATGGAGTGTTTAGTAAGATAAAATAATAATACAAGTAAGAATAACAGCTAAGATCTATTGCGTCCTTTCTGTGTTCCAGGCCCTGTGCTAAGTAAGTTATGAAAAGTATTTAATCCTCACAACCACCATTTGGGACGAGAGACTGAACCTTCTCTAGAAAAAGCCTGGGAATTGGGAAGGGAGGGTTCTCTCCAAGAGTATCCGGGAAAAGACTTTGGAAATCTATTTGGTGTTGTTGGTGCTTAGGGGGTCTAAAGAAACATTTTGTTATACCTGAGAACAGTAATTCCCTGGAACAATCATAGGTACTGTTTTTATTTGATTTGTTTATTTCTGAGTTAGAAGGAGAATCCATGGTAAATGATTTGGAGAAATCCTGAATTAAGACTAAATATTTCTTTCCTGCAGGATTCTCAACACTTTTTACAAGCTTATATGCATTCTTATTCTTCAAAAAAACATATTCAGTATTACTTGTGCATATTTGACCACGGAGTATCTTTTTTTCCTATGAACCTAGAGATCCATGGAATGTTTTAAGTAATACTAGGTTAACCATTTGTATAACAGTTCTTTATGGAAATGGTAAGCCAGAGATTAGGTTATAAAAGCCCTTCTCACCAGTACAGCAGAAAGGGAGCTCGCTTGTTTAACCATGCACCACACTTGGTGTACTGTGATCCAGGAACTTTCCACCGGAGGGAGAAATTAAGAAAAGAAATGGAGCTCAGAGAAGGGAAATGTTTTTGAAGGCAGGATACTTTCTGAGGACCTTCAAAGCACCAGATGTTTTTCCAAGTTCTGGGGATAAGGAAGATTAAAAGTGTCATAAGGGAGACTGCTAAGCAAACAATCACACTACCCTAGTGTGAAGTTGGGATAGTGGTGCTCTGGGAGCATAGAGAAAGAACGTCCAAAGTTCTTCTAGGAGGTGTCAGAGAAGGATAATGGAGAAGGGTGTTTTTACCTGAATCTTGAATACTGAGTTGTTAATTAAGCTGGTAGGTGGTGACAAACATCCCGGGAGGGGTAATAAGCAGGACAAAGGCATGGAAGTGTGAAAGAATGTATTGATGGTTTGGGAAAGCAAATGATTTGGTAGACTTGCAGGTAGGGTAGAGTCATGGAGCTGAAAAAGTAATCAGGGATCAGATTCTAAGAGCCTTGTTTGTTATATGAAAAAAATAAGTTTTGAAAGATTTTAGGTAAGGGAGTGGTATGAGTAGACAGGTCTTTTAGAAAGTTCTGGAAACTCTGTGGAGGATGAGAATGAAAGCGGGTGAGAAGGTGGCAGGGGTGGTGGTCAGAGGCAACACAACAGGTGAGAAAAGCTGAGGATTTAGATTAATGCTATACAGGGGGAAAGAAGATGGAGAGAGGACAAAGCTGGGAGCTGAAGATGTTTAGAAGGTCATGATAGAACTTGATGACATGGTGGCTGTGGATGCCTAGAATGAAGGAGGGATTAAAGAAAACAGCTTTTTCATGGAAACTGGGGCCTTAATAGAGTTTCTTTCAAAAGAATCCAAGATCATTGCATTGTCCTAATGTAAAAATCAAAGAACTGCATAGTGTTCAGGATAAATGACATATTCATGGCATTTTCATTCTTATGCCTGTTTGTTCAGATTGTAAAAATAAAACATGCTTACATTAAAACATTTGAAAATATAATTCCTGTGATGCTTGAGAGAATTTCCTTTCAGGCTTTTCTTCTAAGCATATGGGGAGGGGCTGTGAGTGAATGTGTGTGTTTACTGTGTGTGGTGGAAATCCAGTTTTTATACCATACTGCACCTGAGTTTCTATTTAATATTATATCATCAACATTTTCCTATCTGTCTGGGCTGCCATAACAAAAATACCATCGAGTGGGTGGCTTAAACAACATTTATTTCTCACAGTTTTTGAATCTGGGGAGTCTGAGATCAAGGTGTCTGTCTGCTCTATGTCTGGTGAGAGCTTGCTTCCTGGTTCATAGACAGCCTCCTTCTTGCTCTGTTCTCACGTGGTGGATGGCTGAGGGAACTCTCTGGAGTCTCTTCTATAAGGGCACTAATCCCATTGAAGAGGGCTCCACCCTCATAGCCTACCTCCTTGTGATATCATCACATTGGAGGTTAGGATTTTAACATATGAATTTGGGGGAAAACAGCATTAAGTCCATAACACCATCATTAGAAATTACTCCTCAGCATTATTAAAGTTCTTTTTGATGGCTATATTAAATTGTTTAATAACTGTCTTACAATTAACTTAAATTTTCCTATTTTTTGATATGTAGGTTGGTTTTTTCCTTTTTTTTCCTTTAGAAGTAAGTATCTGTTCACCTAAGTGTTCTCAGATTCTTCTGATAATTTACTTTTCATAGATTTCATGAAGTGGAATTACTTTGTCAGAGGTTATAAATATTTCCAGTATTTTTATGGAAAATTTTGATTTTTCTAAATTTAAAAATGGAAAAACTAATCAAGAACAAGTTATTTATCTCTTCTGTGTTTAATATATGTTTCTGATTTCTGCTAAAATCAATACTGCACAAGGTAGAAAATTTGGAAAATATGGTAATATCTACAGGAAAAAAAATTACTTACAAGCCTATCATCCAAAGAGAACCATCTCTAATGTGTGTTACCATTCACAATGGTCTGTGGGGTTTTTTTGTTCACAGATCTGATCCAAGTTTAACAAATATTTGTTGAATGAAAGAATTTTTTTTAGTTTAATTTCCAATATTTTACATAGATATTTACAATAGCTAACATTTATTGATTGATATATCAAGCTTCATGCTAAATGCTAAAATGCTACATGCAACATCTCATTTAATTCAACAACCCTTTTTGGTAGGAACCAGTATAGTACTCAAATGGTAAATATAGTGTCTGTGCTTTGAACAGATTAAGTTGCCTGTAAAATGTCACATAATAGCCAACAGTTTAAGCTGTGGCAGGATATGCTTCTAACAACTACTCAATTCTGCCCCCTTGATAAGCAGATAAACCATAGACCTTTTATCAGGGTTTACTATTTTAAAACTGCTATTGTTTGTTATCCATTTTTTAAATCCCTGAATGTTTGATTTCCTGGAATTAGTAGCATTTATTAAAACATTTCCATTTTTTTGGATAATTTCAATATTTTGCTATTTTAATATTGTGATGTTTATCATTGTAATTAATAGTAAGTCCAGTTTCTGATAATTAGTTGTGATTTGATTGCTATCAGTGGAAGTACTAGATCAAGGAAAGGATTATTTTTAAGAATTCCAGTTTAAACTAAGTAGTTTCCACTCTCTGACAGTCTGTTGGTGTGCTCATTATAAACACAAGCAGTCCTCAATCATTTTGGTCACCAGACCCCTTCAGATTCTTAAAACTTATTGAGGACCCCAGGGAGCTTTCATTTATGTGAGTCAGAGCTATCTATAGTTACCATATTAGAAATTACAACTAGGAAAAGTTGTAAACACCTAAGCACACATTCCATTATCATCAGAGTGATGACTCAGCACAGATTAAGTAACCTGTACAAAAGTCTCCAGCTCAGTTGTGAGAGAATGAGAGTGAAAGGGCAAGTGATGCCATGGCTTTGTTATGAAAATGCTTTGACCATGTGGTTTCTGTGAAAAGTTCCTGGGGAGTCCCAGGGTTCCCTGGATCACTCTTTGAGAACCACGGCACTATACCGTACTTAGTATTTTAATTTACTATTTAAAAAATTCTTTCATTTTGATGGACAAAGAACAATATATCACCCTTGTTTTAAGTTGCATTTATTTGGATCATTGTTATTTGATCTCCCCTTTTATGATCTTCCTTCTTCTTGTTGGTTTCTTTCTTTGTCTTTCACTGCTTTGAATCAGAATTCAAAATCTCTTCACATTTTCACTTGAAATGTAGACAATAGCACAATTTAGTTTTTCACTTTCTTTCTAGCATGCTGAAGCAAAATTATGTTACTTGTGAAGGTTCTGGCAGCCTTCAAGCTTGTAAACCCACAGAATAAATTCACCTGACTTCATACTTGCTGCAGGTGACCTGTGTGTGCGCTGCAGGTGACCTGTGTGTGCACTACAGGTACTTCAGAAAAGGAGACTTCTGTCTTGAAAAGCTGATAATCTGTTTAACTTCTGTGTTTGTTATATAGAATCTCCCTTAATGTTTACCTGAAGATAAACCTTTTACTCTTTCCTCCTCATTCTGTTCCTGAATGCAAGTCTGGAGAAAAGCCGTAGGAAAAAAACCAGAAAAGACACGCATACTTCTACACACTGTCATTGGGCCACCAAATTTGCTTCTTACTGCCTTTCCCCCATTTGGGTCTTTCAACACTTGTTGCCAGAATACCTGATATTATATAACACCAGCTCTTTTGCTATTTAATTTCATTCTCTTGACTTAAAAATAATTAGTTTCTAAACGATGCCTACACTTATATTTCTAACCATCATCTGTCTACATTTTCCAATTTAACATATAAAATTGGGATTCATTTTTAAGAGACTATCATGGGAATCATATTGTTTCAACTGAAATTATATTGTCTTGTCTGGATATTAATCATATTTTCTTCTATTGAATATAACTTTCCATGTTTAAAAAAGCTAATTTCATTTTTTGACAATAAGGTTGAGTTTATCTCAAAAAAAATCCCTTGCAGCATTTGGGTTTACAGAAATTATGTTCTGTCAAAATATTTTATAATGGCAGCATTAAATATTGCCCTAAGGAAAAATACAGCTAAAAGTTGACTGAGAAATAATATCTTGGTGCTGTGCCACATTAGAATAATTTTTTATTTCCTGGAGATAATATTTTATGGCCATACTTTTGAAAGAGAATCTGTATTTGCCCACAAAGTAGAATATTTAAATGGGAAAGTTAAGGATTCATGATGCATTGCTAGATTATGAATTCGACTGCCACCTCCATACATTTCCACTCATAAAAGCCCCCTTTCCACTTTGTACTAAATGAAGTGGTTAATAGTTTGGGCAGAGTACTTAGCTTCTGAAAATAGCCTGCAGATAAAGGATGACATTAGTGATAAATATAATACACAACTGACAATTTACATACAGTGCTTGTGCCGACAGTACTGTGTGATAATTAGCAAGCACCCCTGGCGACTCCCTGTATCCTCCCCTCCATCTGTTGCTTCACTTTGAGTTTTAGGCAACTAGAATATTGAGTATTTGGAATGTTTTTCAGGGCTGTGAAATTTTGTTTTAAATATATATAATGTACATATGCATATATTATATAATACAGTAAATAAGTAATATTATTGACTCAAGGACTCAAGAATTTTTCTACATCTGGCAATGGTTAGGCTGCCTATCAGATATTTGAAAGACATTTCCAGTCTTCATCTGTATATCTGGCATTCCTTTAGACCTTGAAAGATGGTAAAATCAACTCTGAGCATTGTCAGAGCAAGATCATATAAAAGATTACATAGGATAGCTGCAAATAACCCACATCGGGGACATGATTTCATGGTTTAAGAAAAGAAATATTGTCTATTTTCTAGAATATGAGACCAAATGGTTAATGATATCAATGTGATAAACTCAAAAAGCAAAATTATTTTATAGAATAGTCATTAAAATATGAATGATAAGAATCAGACTTTCTGGGTTAAAATCCATACCCTACTATTTACAAACCAGGTAAACTTGGTCAAGTCTCTTTATAATTTTTCTCTTTGTCTTGATGTTTGCATTTGTAAAATGAACATAATAATAGTATCTGTAGGGTTGTTGTGAGGATTGAGAGATAATATTCATAAACACTTGTACAGTATCTGCCACAGAGTAAATCATACGTGGTTGTTAAATGGCTAAAAAGGAATAAACACGCTATACTTATCTTACCTTTGCTCATTTTAGCCCTGAAACTGTGAAAGATGCCCAAGATTTGCTTGTGCTAATCAGTCATAAAATTCTTATTGAGCTCATTTTATTCTTCAAAAAATAATTTTATTAAATGTTCTTAACATCATGATAGAATTCAGTTGACTTCTATCTACATTTTATCATGAATAAAATGTAATGCTTTCACTTGAAAGACATGATACCTATTTTGAAACTGACTATTGTTTTCTGGGATGGTTCCAAATGAGACATGTCAGTTAGTATAATAACTAGCAGTGCTTATTAGTCAATGTGCCCAAACTTTTTTTAAATCTGCAGAAAGTCTTGTATTGCATGTGAATATTTTTAATTGAACAAGAGACCATAACTAAAACCCTGGAGGTATAGATTAGATAATTAGTCACGGTGTGCCCTTTGCTGATCCCAACAGAAATTAGCTAAATCTAAACCACTAATGATGGACAGTATAATATGAGAGTAAACAGTGGTCCTGTTACTCCCTATTTGCTGATACATTCCTTTTAAAAATATGTTTTTAAAATATTTTTTTCTTGTATCTTGGTGTGAATTTTTTAAATTTCAGGATGAAAGATTTTTACTACATAGTTGTAAGTAGCAGTAAAATGGTAATATAACATGAACAAAAATTTGCTTAACTCTCTTCTGTTTTTTTAATGGAGGTACTGGGGATTGAACTTAGGACCTCATGCATGCTAAGCATGCACTCTACCTCTAAACTATATCCTCCTTTCTATTTTTGATTTAAGTTCTAAAATACAAGGCAAACAACAAAGGAAACCATCTTTTGTTTCCTGTTTTAAATATATTAATATCATTAATATTCTTCAATATTCAAATAATCTTTCTAAGATCCTAAAGTTAGGAAAAAAAAAACCCCAGTTAATTTACACTGTATCTGTATAATTTATAATAAGTGCAAATAAACACAAATAAAAAGATATAGTTGTAGACAAAGTCTAGATGTTTTGATAGCTCATATGGATGTCATTTAAATACCTGCAGTCAGAACTTAGTAAATTTCTCAACAAGCAGGAGATTTGGGCAAATTAAGCTTCTCAATAATTGATTAAGAATAGCTCCAGTACCAGTTAGCTTTTGCTATGTTACAAGCCACCCATAAAAGGAAGCAGTTTAAAACAATAACAGGTTATCATTGTTAATGAGTCTATAGGTTGGCTGGGTGGTTCTGCTGATCTGGGTCAGACTTGGCTGATCTTAATGGCTGGGGTAGCCTAGGACACATGTCTGGATGTTGGTCAGGTGAAATTCAGAGACAACAAGGCTAACTGGACCATTCTCTCACCATGTGGCAGTTTAGCCTAGACTTGTTCACGTCAGTCAAGAGTGAGAAAGGGAAGAAACACACAAGGTCCCCTGATGCTTGGGTTCAGAATGAGTACATCACTTTGCCAAATTCTATGGGCCAACTACAAGTTGCAAGGGCAGCCCAGATTCAAGGAATGGAAAAACAGAACTCCACCTTTTGAAGGGAGTAGCTACAAAGAATTATAGTCATTTCTGCAATCTACCACAGGTACGCTGGGTAATTTAGTAATAAATTATACTTTTTTCTTTAACTGAACTGAGGCCTAATCTAAGTACATCATGAGC
The DNA here is from genome assembly GCF_036321535.1 of Camelus dromedarius. Lineage (NCBI taxonomy): Eukaryota > Metazoa > Chordata > Mammalia > Artiodactyla > Camelidae > Camelus > Camelus dromedarius. Next base: position 88,654,625 of record NC_087437.1, on the reverse strand, counting down.
CTTATAATTAATAAGTTAACTTTTTTTTCCTTCTTTCTTTTTTCTTAATATTAACAACGAGATAGGAAGTATGAAAAAAAAAAATAGCCAGTCTGGCCTCAAAGACCCCTGAAATATTTTAGCCATGGTTGAACTAAACTGTTTGACGGTTGATTCACAAGAAAACATTTCCAGGCCAAAGCCTCTTGATTTCATGTCAGCAAGTTAAATTCCTACCCTTTCTTTAAATTAACTGAATGGGAGTAGCCATCGCAATGGCGAACAAAGTTGTATTCATTTAAAAATACCTACTCAATGCAATTCCAGTTGAATTGGCCTCCCAAACTCCAGCATGGTACTGTGGTAGACAGTTAGCATGTGTACAGCAATGTACCTATGATCTTGCTAGCTAAAAGTGCATCGGTAACAATCTAAAGTTTGGAAACATACAAACAATGCTTATTATGTGTTTTTCTGTTCCAAGCACCAGATTTCTGTCTGCCATTTGCTGTGGAGGCCACCTGATACCTGTGCTTCTTTGTGAAAGGGTCTTCCAGCCTGGATCTTATAGAGGTGACAGAAAGGTTCAGTTGAGAAGAATGTACATCATATACACATTAGCATAGACTACATGCACACGTGTAAACATGTCTGTCTTTGCTACGTAACTCACAAGATCTTTTGCCCCATCTGTCACCCACCTTTGTTCCTCCCTCTTTACTTCCATCTCAATTATTGGCACCACTTTCTGTTCTGTTACTCAAGCCCGAAACCTAGAAATCCTTCCTAATGTCTCCTCTCCTTTATTCCCTGTCTGTAATGAATAACCAAGCCCTACGGATTCTCATTCCTCGATATCTCTGCTGTCTAACTTTGCCTCACCATTCTTCACGGCGACTGCCCAACTTCAAGCCTGACTCTTCAGTGATTGCAACTGTGTCCTGACACTTCTCCTTAAAATCAGTTTCATTTCCTCCAGCCCACTGCCTTCACTGCTGTTGGCATGAACTCCCTAAAACAACTCTACTTATGTCATGCGCCAGCCTAAAATTGTACACTGACAATTCATGGCCTTCAGGATAAAAGCCAAACCCACAAACACATGGAACAAGATTTTAAAGCATGACCCCTTGTGCATTTAATTAAGTTATTACCACAAGGTCTAGAACAAAGCGACGGGTGCTTGGTGTTGCCACCTTCCAAAAATGAGACAGTGCACTTTGTAGGCGGAGTTACTGAAAGTGTGGCAAAAGTTGATCTGCAACCCTCAACCTGTCACCTACTTCTAGGCTGGGGCTGTAGAGACATTTTAAAGTGCTTTAGCAACCACCACCCTCCACACCCAGACACACACACACACAAACGGAGGCACTCCCAAGTCCTGGGGAAGGGAAAGATGGTTCTTTCCTCTTGATCTAAGGTGAGTGGCAGGGTCTTTAAGAGGAACACTTGGCCCTGGAAATGTGTTCGGTACAGAAACCAGTACCAGAGCTACATCTGAAAAAGCCTACAGAGGATAGACTAGATGGCACAGTAAAGAGGCCACAATGGAAGCAAATTTCACTAGTGGCAGGAGAAAGGCAGGTGTTGCTTTCTAATTTGTGGGCAAGGTGTGTACCACACGTAGGCTGAAGCTCTTTTAAATATCACACAGATGGCTGCCTGGTAGGTCGATGTGACCCCAACTGAGAGATGGCCCTTTGCATGCCCAGGGGCCTGAAGGACGGATCATAAGTAAAACGGACTGCTTGAGGCCAGCATTTCCCGTCTCAAAGGTACTGCAATCAGAGCTCCCAGCAAGGCATGTACCTGAGGAACCCAGGAAAGCAGCCACCATTGAGTATCAGCAGGAGCCAACATTCATAGGGCGCTGTCGCTAGATTACTCCTGTGCCTGTCAAAGAGCTCTTTTCTATTTCTCACATCTCCCCAGTTCTAGTCATTAGCCCTCACGGGAGCCAGAGTAGCCCAGGGATGCTTTGGGGGAGAGTGAGAACAAGGCGATCCTTGCGCTGGATAAACTGTCCTTATCTCTGGCAAAGAAACTGGAATTGGTATTGTGAAAAGGGAGAATGGGAGATAGAGGTGGGTTGGGGGATAAGATAACACAACTTTTCTTTGTGCAAAGTTTCTTTCCCGGAAACTGACTATAAAGTTTTCTGCAGAATGTATTTACACCCAATATTCAGAGATACAGAAAAATCTAAGATACCTTCGCAGTATTTGGTTTTTCCTTTCTAGAACTAATCTCTTCTTAGCCACAGATTCACTTGTATTTGAAGATAATATAAAATGCCCTCTTGTTTCTCTCAGAAAGGGAAATAAAACATCAGAACCTAAGAAGTGTCCTCAGTCATTACAAATAGATGTTTATAAAACACAATGGACTCTGGTTAAAGGAACTTAAGAACCTGGGGAAATATTCTCTGGCAACCCCTCTGGCAACATTTTAATTATAATGTGGCCTTACTCCCCAGACAATGAGTCCACTCTATTATAATATGAGCAACAATCTATTTACTACAACACATTAATAAATCCAAATATCTGGAACAGGTCATATCTCATTTGCTGTTGCCGATTAAAACAAATAATGGAGTAAGATGGCTTTCTGTCTCTTTCTTTTTCTTTTTAAAACACCATTGTGCTTGTGTCCAAGATTATTTTGGAAATAAAGCTTATACTTTAATACTCGAACAGATATAATTTTCTAAATTGTATTAATGACATGAAACCGTTTAAAAGCTCTTCTCTTGAGTACTTATCTTAGTGGTGATGGAGGCACTCTTATTTATCAGTGCTGTATGTATTTTGTAGACTGTTTCAAGATCATCTCCACACAGGTCGCTACAGGATGCCAAAATATGACTTCTTGAATAATGGAAAAGTGAAATCCCCTCTTCCCACCTTTGATCATTTCTCTGATCATTTGGTAACCATTTGCACAAATTACCTCTAGTTCCTATATTTTCTCTGAGAATTACAGAAATGATACCTAAAAGATGGCCTAGTGCATCACACTAGATTCTCAGCTAAGTGACAAACAATGGGTGTAGCCAAGCCCACATGTCACTCCATGCCCAGGGTGAGAGGACAGACCACCGTCCTCCACTCTCACTCACATCACAGTTGCCAGCCCTTTTTTTTTGGTTTTTTTTTTGTAAGTTTAAAGACTTCTCAGACTCCTGTTGGTATATCATTAGTTCCACTCTTCACAGAAGACAAAATCTTGAAAAGACAGCTTATCTGTGCATATAGGAAATGATTTTCCCTGAAGGGCATTTTCTTTTTCTTTATTCAGTGTATTTTTAAATGTCTCAAGCGACAAGGCTGGCTGTTCAACTAGGTTCAAGAACACACTTTTTTATTCAACCCATTATCTATCATTGTGAATTCAAACCTGCTGTTTCTCTCTGCTGATAATCTATCATCTAACGAGAGCGGGGATGGCTTTAAACCACAGGAGCAAAGTGCAGTCATGGACTTGGCTTACAAGGAGATTTATATGTTGAGCTACACACACACATGCACACACACACACACACACACAGAAAACATATTCAGTTTAATAATTCCTTGCTCAAGTTTTACACAATGCTGTACACACATACACCTCCCCCTCGACGCCTTTTGGAAACTTAAGAGACCTACTACAGAGAATTAACCAAATATTGAAGAAGAATTAATGGATGAATCTAAAACTTACATCTCGTCTCTCAAAATTAATGTCCAGAATATTGTTTTTAGTGGGAAATGAATCATTATTGTCTGCACATAAATAGAAACCAGAAGGGATGTCCTGCTGAAGGACTCTCTCTCCTAAATGTCCTTATTCTTCCTTCATTATGCTATCTATGTCCCAGGATAGCAACATTAATTTGACATGGCTGAATTATGCTACCTGCTGTTCCTGTGTAGCACATGCAATGCCTGAGGCTGGGTTTCCCGCTCTGGGGATCAGGGGGCAGAAAGACATTTCTAACTCTACTCTAGTATGAGAAGCAATTAGGCTACAAGTTGTTTAGCTGTAAGCAGTTAACCTCACAAACCTAATAAATTATTTGATTACATGGAATGCTTAGAACCTGGACCCCCTTTGGTAAATGTGCATGAAATTGCAAAGCTTGTATTTTTTGGTTTTTGTCGCTTAATTATTTTACCATTGCCCCTCTTATTCCATGCTTTGGGATGTACAAAGAGCAAGCAGGATAGGTGTGTATGCTCCCTCGTTGCCAAATCATTGGATTATACTGTCTTTGCCACTACGATCATCACTCGTTCAGGCGCAGATTATATCATTTTATTTCTGCCTATAAGGGAAAGCAGCCTTTGTTCTTTTTGTCCCCTCTACTCAATTAAAGACAAACAAACAGGCATAAAAACCTTCATGGACACTAATGAACCCAAAATAGTCTGCAATTAATTTCAAATTCACTGCTAGTTTCAAAAATTAGCTAACACTGCAAATTGCACTGACCATGATCAGGCCCTTAATAACAAGGCCTATTGTGTGAAATGTGCAAGTCAGCAGAAACACAAATGAAAACCTTCCGGCTTCAAACACTTCTACCCGCATGAAAACAAACAGAGCAAGATGAAATCTGAAATTTCAAAAGGGCTTTAAGCAACTATATCTCATAGCATATCAATTAATAAGTCACTTCAAAGTGCACTTTCTTTTGTGTATACTCATTTTTTTCTGAGATCAACTCATAGGAAGCATGTCAGCCAAATTTTGCCTTTTTTCCTAAAACCTCAATAATAACATACCAGAAAGTCTTAGGCCATCTAGGGGCTAATGTTAGTTAAGTATATAAATGACCTTTATCTTTATTATGAGAATTAATTTGAAAATAGGCAAAATTAAACAAGTTCAAAGTATTATTTGAACTAACACAAAGATGAAATGTAGGATTATTATCTTACAGCTGACCATTTCCCTAATCCTGTTTCCAATCTAAGTATTCCTGAGATTTCTTTGCTTTTTAAGTACTGTAACAACTAAATCACAAATTTACTTTCATTTTCACTCTCCTTATATATATTCACTATTTATTTAGTCAAGGTAATATAGACTTGCAGTAATCATTTCACATTATTTGCATTTGCTGTTGTTATTTGTTTGCTTTTAAAGCAATGCAACTTTGAGCTATTATTTTTGAAATAGTCCAAATGGTTCAAACAGCCTGCTGAATCACCGTGCATCTTCAAGCACCATACTCTGTGGCTTTAAATTCCGGTCTTATCACTTGTCAACTGGGGGAAAATTGCTAAATCTATTTAATACTTGGATTTGTTGGTCATATAATAGGGATGACTACCTACGTCACAGGGACAAAAACTGCAGGGGCAATCTATAGTACTGACTAGAAGAATATGGAAAAGATATTTCTTTCCTTCAGTAATTGTTCTGTTGATCACCAGTTTCCACAGAATCCACACCCCGATCCTCTCCAGGTCTCCTCGGTGGCTCTGTAACTCATGGCCAATCGTTTTGCTCTTCTTCAGTTTTCATCATTTGCTGCTTCCTGTCTTATAAGAGTGCCCCTTCCCCTCACTGAAACTCTTTCTTCAATGCCCTCTTAATGAAAAATTTATGCAATACTTCCTCCTACCCTTTGTAAAATCTCATTCCACATTCTTAATGACTTTCCCAACAAAGGAAAAGCAGATGCTGTCCCCAAAACTCCAGATGCCACACAACGTCTGACACCACATATAGCTAATCTTATACAAACTAAAGATTCATTTTTTTCTTTCCCTGAATTTTTTTTCTATAGCACATGGTTCTGCTTATGAACGTTATACATACAGTCAATTATCCAAGCTAATGGAGGCGAGCAGTGGGAGAGCTAATTAAGAAGAGTAGATAATCTACCCTGCTATTAGTGCAGGTGTCAGCAAAGAGTCTGGCCTGAGACAGCACCATAGCGGGTGTGTGGTGGGAAGAAGGCAAGCTTGTAGTCCCAAGCTACAGCAGAGTGGCAGGGAAAGAAACTACGGAGGGATGGGGAGACCAAGCCTGCGGAGGGGGAAATGTTCAGACAGGTGATCACTCATCAATATGAATGTTGTGGATAATCTGGAATTTCCTATTATGTTTAAATGCCTACATGGAATATGATACTAGTCTTAAGTCATATGTTTGATTTATACCATGAGCAGTTAGTTTCCCCTACTCCATTGGTTGTATTTTAAGGTGACAGATCCTACTATCAGCCCCAGAAGCCATTGTGCCCTTATGATCAGTAAAGGATTGGCATAACCCAACACCACCAGCACTGGGAAATCATTTAACACACATATTCTATTGATTACGGGTCATTGCCATTGATTTTGTACATACAAGCCAGAAAGTATACCCTAAAACTATGACCAATTGGTTTTTAATCCATTTTTTTCCAGCACTGTTTCAATCAAGTGGTCTGTTCAAATGGGCAAGAATATGTGAGCATCTCTTTACTAATTCAGTAACTATTTCATAAAGGCCTATCATATGGTTTCCCGACCTAACAAAGCTTATGTAGTGGTGAGATCGTATACCTTCAGGATGGCAATGAACTCTTTCCATATTCTAAAGACATGGTAAGTATTTTAATACTCCACATATAGAATAGAATCAAAATCATCTACCAATGAAAACTAAAGAAATATTAAAATCTACATGGGAGAGTAGCAAGAGTAATCCAGAGTGCTCTATTTAGTGCCTTTAAATAAAAACCCTGATACTAATGGAAATTCTTTGGCAATCTAAGAGCTTTTGTCTTTTTTTTTTTTTTTTTAACCATCAGTGGTTTCAAAGGAGGCTACGAGTAGCAGATGCAGACCTTTCAGTTTACAACCTTCTTCCCCACAGCTTTATGCTGTGGTGTCCTTTGGGCAGAAACACTCCAGGGTCTCAACTAGTGTGTATTTCAATTACTGATACTGTCCTGCCCTGATAGATAGGAAGTGATAAAACAAAAAGCAAGAAATCATTTTTCATAATTCTTCAGAGTCCAATCTAGCCTCAGTCCTGCTTCTCTTGCAGACCTTCATGCCATGGAAGCTGAGTTTTAGTGGATTCTACAGCCTCAGAGTAGAATCACTTCACATATTTTTCAGTAGATTAGCCTCTGGAGTATTTCCTTCTCACTCTCAAAGTCTAGAAAAACAGAATATAGCCTATAAGCACTCTCACTGAGGAGACATAAATATCAGACAAAATATTTAAACAACCTTGCTGTCCAATATTTCAAACAACATATTTTCATTTAATAAACATCCCCAATTTTTTCCCAATTGGTTGAAGGAATCTGGAATATTTAGATGAAGCATTCAACACATAAAATCCCAGTGGATCTGTGTACTGGGAATTATGAAAATTATGAAATTTCTTTGCTTAAAAAGTTGAATGTCCAAGGAAATTAAACTGCAACTTGCCAAAAAATAATCTCTTTTCAAAGAAGAGAATCAATCATATATTGAAGTATTAAAATTTAACATAAAGAGTCTGTTTTTAATTGGCTTCATCTTTTGAGGTTAATAGGTATTAACTTTGATTTTTATAAAATATTTCCATGTTAATGACTCCAAGATCTATTGTTGCAAGGATTTTCCTGAGGCACATGAAGCTAAGGTTTAAAGCAGTTAAGGGTGCTTGAATTCCTTTACAAGCCTATTATAAGCCAATATTCAATCAAAACGATTATTGCTAGCCATTAAAAAATCTACTAAGTATCAGGGGTAATAACTCTTGCATGTTATTACTGGGAATTCCTACAAAGCAAAAGGCTTTTGTATTGCTGTTTGCAAAGACTGCTTAATTTATCTGACATCTTGCAGGGAAAAAAAATCTGCTGTTCAACCAGAAAAGAAAAAAAAAAAGTAGTTTTGTCCCCATTATCTCTGAACAAGTAGTGTCAGGAAGCTTCAGGCTAGAATTAACATAAGATAGGCTATTACAGTTGTAAGAGCATTTAGCAGCCTTCCCTACTGACTTCAGGGTGATAATACAGACAGCTCCGTGTAATCTGTCTCTTCTGCTGCTCTTTCTTTGCCTCTTGCCTCCTCTCATTCTTTACTAATATCCATGCCTTATTATAAAGTGTGATAAGAAGTAAACAGCAGCATTTTTCTGCCAAAGTGACACCATTGGTTGAAGTCATAGAGTCACTGCTTATAGGGAACCATTTTAAAAAGCAAACATTCAGGTATAGAAATAGTCCATGACTTATCCTCTAAAGATTAAGCTACTATATCCTTTCTGCTAGAAAAATTGTTTTCAGATATTGCTAACTTGCACAGAGAATGCAAATATAGTTAAACTGAAGTTTAAGAAAACAATCATTTAGAATGTGGTATCTTAGTTCATGAAATAAAATGCAATAGTGTTAATAAGAGGTGAAAAATGTTCCTTGGTGATTCAGAATATCCATGATTATTATTGTAAATATTATCTACTGGAACTGAGTATGGCTGAAAGCACATTTAAACCAAGGCAGCCTTTTCCTTGAAATTTACAAGACAGAGTATACAAGAAATGTTTGAGCATTTTTGGTTCCTGAATTTCTCCAAGTGTTTCTAGTTTAATTTCCCTTAATTTTCCTTAAACTAATATTATTCCCCCTGAAATTAAAAATGGAAAGCAAAACAAAAATGACACAAGTGTGTAATTCAAAATTTGTTAAAGCTTAAGCATCACAAAAATCCAAAAAATAGCAAAGCTAATATAAAGTAAAATTATTTTGATGAAATTTCTTTTAATCAGGCGTTTTCAATCTGTTGACATTTAGAGCCATATGGTACTTTGCTGTGGGGGACCGTACCTTGTATTATAGAATGTTTAGCAGCATCTCTAGATTCTACCCATTAGATTTCATTAGCACCCTCCACCCTACACACCATGGTTGTGACAACCAAAAATGTCTCCTGAGGGTCAAAATCACCCTCACTGAGAACTACCGCTCTAGGTGGAAGACATAATCTAAATTCGATTAAATTTATTAATGTTTAATTGTATCATGAACACTGGAAAAAGGAAGTATCACCAAACTCTCAGTTGCAAAATTCAATTTGTTTTTAGAAAATGATACACATACTAGCTGTGGCAAGACAGAGCAGGGCTTCATGTACATTTCCTATACACATTCTGGGACACTGAAATATTATTATGCATATACAGGAAACCCAAAGATCCAAATACCATGAACACCATGAACATTTATAAATACCATTGTCTTAGCTTTCTCTGGCTGCCATAACAAAATACCATAGAATAGAAATGTATTTCTTAAATAATAGAAATGTATTTGTCATAGTCCTGGAGGTTGGAAGTCTGAGAGTAGCATGACCGGGTTTTGGTGAGAGAACTCTTTCTGGCTTGCAAGTGGCTGTCTTCACACTGTGTCCTCACGTGACCTCTTCTTTGTGTGTACAAGACGAGAAAGAGAGAGAGACCTTTCTGGTGTCTTGTCTTACAAGGGCACTGATCGCATCACAAGGACCCAATCCTCGTGTCCTCATCTAAACCCAGTTACCTTGCAAAAGCCTCTCCTCCAAATACTGTCACACTGGGGCATATCTGTTTCTCTGTTCCTGGAAGATAAATGACTGTCAGTTACTTTTTAGAATGTCATACATGTTGAGTGTTCAAATTAGATAAGCATTATTGACACTTTAATTGGTATAGTTAAATTTGAATTATTCTGGGTTGAGAACTTGTCTTTTTGTGTTTTATTCATACATATATAAAATAAAGAGAAAAAGTAAGAAGGTGCAAATTCACTTACCCCCAAATTACCTAAGATCACAAAAACTACATGAAACAGTTTCTTACTATTTATTACAAAACGATTCTATACTGTTAGACATCTGAATGTGATTACTTTTGGACAAGGGGAAGATTTAGTGACTCTAAGGGGTCTGAAGGGACCCTCTGAGCAGACTCGGTGACTGAGAGTATTCTGGGGGGTCATTTCATAACCAAAGTTGGGTACACTTTATGATTCATCAAGTTGTACACCTAGGATTTACAAAGTTTTCTTTATATAATTTATACTGTAAGTCCAATGTTTAAAAGCTTGTTTGAACACATGGAATCTGAGTCACACATTTATTGCTTTTGTGGATTCAAAGATAAATAAGATCCTCAAAGTCTAAAGAAAGGTTCAGACCTGTAGATAGACTGTACAATGCAATGTGATAAATGACATATATGAGCAGAGTTGTTTGAGAACACGGACAGCGAGGTAATTAACAGTGCCTGGGAAAATCAGGAAAGAACTTGTGATAAGTAGTGCCTGAACTGGTTAGGAAGCATGTTAAGAGCCCATCTTGCTACATATGAGTTATTGTAGAGTAAGTTAGCTTTGAAGAAAATGTATACATTCAGGTTAACTGATGATGTATGGATTTCAGTTTTTAAGTTGTTTCTATACTTTTGATTAAGACAAAAAACATGAATCAGATGCAACTAAATAAAAAATCTCTTGCCTTATTACCCAGAACTTTATTTAAATAGGAAAGTACTGAATAGTGGGTAGGCATGGATATTTGTTTATGCTCCATCTTTGGTGGCTTTGTCATTGAAACAAACTTAAAAAAATGTAACAATTAAAGGCAAAGGGTGAGGAAACAATAGAAGAGATGAAATAATAAAACGTCACATAAATGCTGATGGAGTACATTATGCAAATTGATGCTATGCAAATACTTAAGCATTGCCTTCATAGTAACAAGATGAAACTATGAACAAATTTCTTTGAAAATGATTGCCAACCATCACTGACTGATCATGAATACAAAAATTAACCCTTGAGGAAGAGTAATGGTTATGTTCTCATAGATCTAAGTTTTAACCTGGAAGGAAACACAGACTTCTAGAAGCAGAGTTAACAGCAGCAGCCACATTGTAACCAGAGTTTGCAATACAAGAGGTACAGGTCTCAGTCCTGTCTACTAGTAAAGGGGCTGCTCCAGAGAAGGGTGAGAAAAAAGATCGCTTTTCCTGAAATTAAAAGTTAGACACAGGAATCTGTGTGTTTTCATTGGAGCTGTATTGCAAATTATTTTTCACTGTCAAAGCCGCTTTTGAATGATATACTGGAAAAATTATTCAACCAGGAGTACAAATCAAATTATTTAAAAATCCTATTTACTTTACTAGGCACAATATTAAATTGGGTATTTCTCATTCTTCCTTCTTTAGCAAAGTTCTTTCAAGATGGAACACTTGAACTAGTTAACTCTCACGTGTGATTCTGAAAGGTTAAACTCTGAAATGCTGGCATTCTTACAATCACCTATCACTTCATATTTCTCAGTCTCTTGGTCTACACTGCATTTCTGCATTGACCTCCAACTAGAGATTCTCTAATTAATCTCACCCTGCTTAGCAACTCTGTGCTAATTTCACCCTAGTGGCATTTTCATCACTTTGATAAATTCTCTCCCTTTTTCATCTTTCTACTACACCTTCAGGAACCAGTCACTATCCACTTGGATCCACTTGGGTCAATACAGCCCACCTTCAATTCTCTATGATTACCAATGCCTCACACACTGACAATGAAGAATCACAGGACGATGTTTATTGACGTTCTGCACACAGTTATGGTTTCTAATTTGAACTGCACCACTAAGGTGCCTACTGTTACACTTCTTTTTCAGTTCCTTGAGAAATCTGTTGTAAATGTTTACTCTTCAAATCCCAGAACATATCCTACACTGTTAAAAGAGATCAGTATCAGTCAAAAACTCTGTAACTCCTCCATCATGCTCAGGTATCTATATATAATGCCACACATTCTTTTTTTCCCTTTTTGTCTATGAGTTCAGAATCTTCCTATTCTCAAAGAGTAAACTTTGACCCATGAATTGGAAATTTTATTCTCTTTTTTTCTCTGAGACCTCATTCCTCTAATTGTCCTCTTTCCCTTTTAGATTATTGAAACTCTGTTTTACTTACCTAATTAAAATAATTTGTCTTCTTCAATCTAAAAACAACTGCCTCCCACCCCAACCCCTTTCCCTCTGGGGAAAAAAAAAAACTTGCCTCAATATTACTACCTCCTCCAGTGACTGAACTATCACCTTCCTTCCTTTTGTGATCAAACTTCTTGAAAGAACACTTTGTACTTACTTTTGTAAATGTCCTAAGTTCCTACTTACTCCTTGTCAATGGTATACAGAGTGGTATGAACCTGGCCTTAACCTTTATAGAAGGCTATGGAAAGCTGTATGGCCTTGGGCAAATTATATAACTTTTCTAAGTCTATAAAATTTTAATGCCTACTGTGACAATCTGTTAGAGGGATTACATGTCATAATGGCACCTAACACTTGTGCAATGCCTGCACTGTGTAAGTTCTCCATAAGTATCATCTATCATTATTCTTATTCTTTCATTTCTTATTCTTATTATTGCTACTATTGTTCTTCAACCCAGTATAATCCACTTCTGCCCATAACCTCATCCCCAATTATCCTCTAGAATTGCCCTTTCTAGAGTCACCAATGTCCTTCTAGTTGTCAAATTCAACGTACTATTTTAAATGCATTACCCTGTTTGAGTATTAATATTTGATACCTATAGATGCTCTTGTCACTTGAAATACCTTCTTTACTTGGTGTTTACAGTGTCTCTCTTAATTCTTCTCTCTGCTATTCCTTCATGGTCTCCTTTGTTGACTCCTTGTTCTCAGTGAGCTCTTAAATGCTGGGTTTCATCAACGTTCTGTCCTTGGTTACATTTTCTCCACTTTCTTGCATGTTCCTTAAGAAAGTTCCTTCGACAAGGCTAATGGCTCTAGCTCCACATCTTCTCTAAGCTCTGGGCTGTATTTCCAATTCTGTGCTGGAGAGCTTCCCATAGATGTCTCATAAACGTATCAAACATAGCGTATCTACAGTGGATTCATATGCATTCCCCCTAAATAATCTTCCTCCTACAAACTTTATCTTAATTGTCCCTATCTACCAGACTCCGATTCTAATTTTGGTCAACTCAACATCTCAACTGAAATATTCATTTTTTTATCCAGTAGCTTTATACTTCAGTTTATCTGCCACAAGATTACCTTTTCAAACATAAAGTTAGCACCACAGTATGAATGGACTTAATACTGCAGAGCTGTACACTTTAAAATGGTTAAAGTGATCAATTTTATGTTATGTATACTTGACCACAATAAAAAGAAATTTAAAAAGTAAATGCATCAAATGCTGGCAAAAATTCTTCAGTGATTCCAGTTACTATACTCTCATCATTGCAAACAAGATACTTCAAAATCTGGTTTTAATTTACCCCTCTAATTCTTCTGAGTCTGGTATTTCTGTCACTTGGATGTTCACACTATTTGTTGAACATTCTAGGACACTTCACCACTTTGCATATATTGTTCCCTCTGCTCAAAATATATTCCTTTCTTGGTCTAATAAACACTTAGTGACGATTTAATCCCTAATCTCTCTTCTGTTAAGTTTGCTCAGAATCTCCCAGGCAGAGCCAGTGACTTCTTCATAATTACTCCAATAATAGCATTTTCTGTACATACCTCTACTACAGTGTTTACCACCTATATTATAATTATTCATTTCTTCTCTCCCTCCCTATGAACACATTAATCACAAGACTATGCCTCATTAGTCTTTTTATCCTTAGTTTTTAGTAGAATTCCTAGAACAAAATTGTTACTTTTTATGGGTTGCACAAATGGATGGATGAGTGAGAGTATACAGGAAAAAAGTGACAAGTGACGTTGCAAAAATCCCTGTTATAGTACTTTATTTAATCTAAGATGCCATCGATTCTCAGAAGTATCTTTTTTTGTGCGTGATTGTGAAGGAAAAAAATCTGCCAATTAAACTATGACAAGCTTTCCTGAAACATAAATATTTTCATTTTATATTTGTTGAAAGAGCTCTTTTAGACTTTTTTAGATGTACAAGAATTTTTAAATATAATTTATGCATACATTTAAAGGAAAATATAAGCAGACTGTATTGCTTTGAGGAGGATACATAATTTTCTAAGTCTCAATTCAATTGATATGGAATTCCTAAATTAGGTTTACTTTCAGAGCCTACTCGTTTGAATCTTTTTGACTTACTCATCCATGAGCGTGTTTACACCCCAATAATCATCTTCTGTCCCACTAAGTGCGTTTCTGATGCACAGTTATTTCTTACATCTTCACTGTTTTCTTCAAAATATTCATCTAGACTCTTGACTCCCATTCAGCAGGTTTTGATATCTGACGCTACATTCATCTTACCAGCAGGTGTTAATAGATAGTATTCTTTCAGCAACAAGGGCTCATGCCCTTCTTTAAATGGTGCTTACATGGCTGGTTGAATGAAAATCATGAGGTTGCAATTGCAATTGTCCACTCACACTGGCAGCAATAACAACTAAGACATCATAGTTTTGGATAATTGTATTTTAAAACTGGTCCAATGCACATCCACTAACTAAAATCAAGAAGTAAAATATGGATACTCCTTAAGAAAGGTTCCTAAGTGTCTCTTCTAGAAAACATATATCCAGTCTAATAGCTCAGTAATTTTCCAACCATCTGTGTGTGTGTGCGCGCACATGTGTATATGCACGCGCACATGTGTGTATGCACCTATGTATGTGCGTGAAATGGTTTTGAGGAGATAGTCCTCAGAAGTATTTTTAGGTTAAAATTCAACATGGAGGAAACATTTGGCCGTTGGCAACAAGCACAGCTTGCTTCATGGTGATACATCGCCTTTCTTCATCCATGCTCATGATCTTCATCTTTTCGTGCTTTGGTCTTGATGGTCTGGTCTAGGGGCATGTCAAAGAGCTGCAGGATTCATCACCTTATCCTACTTGACTAAATCTATATGCAGTTTTCTTCAACTGAATCGCATGTTGCTGGAAGTGAAAGTACTCCTATTCAGTTAGTTGAAGTCTCTGACAAATGAATGTCAAGCACTTTAAGAATAATTCTGTGTTAACAATTGCATTGGTCACACCAACTTCTCATTGATTTGAAAGTTCATTCATTTATTCTGAGGTATACGGAAATTTCCCTTTCCTTCAGTTGCCTGGTCTGTGATTGCAATCGTTTTACAAACATCTCAGTAATAAATATATGCAGGTCTGATATTCTTGGATCTCATTAAAGCTTTTGGTTTTTCTTTGCTAGAAACTATAGAATTGCATTCATTCCTCGTCTGATGAATATTTGCTTCCTTAATATCAAATTCATGTCCTACTGCTCTGTTTCCATGCCTTTCTATGTACAAAATAACTTATTGTTTCAATGCTGAATCAGAGTAATCATTTTGATGACATTTTCAGCAATGCACATAACTCAATTTAAGTGACAATATGATTAGGCATGATAGAGTTCCCATATGTGCTGGAAATAGCAATTACATGAAGACTTAGCTAGCACTGATTTTAAGTTGCCATCAATTATTAAAATGTTAGAAGAAAATCATGCCTTATAAACAACAAAACATTGATTCCTAGGGAATTCAGCATAGTGACCATTCTAAAACTTCTCTATTTTTTTCTCCACTCATGATTCCACCGTTTACTTATTTTTCAATACAGGACTTCTTACATCACTTAGAGAATCAAGATGTTCAAATTAAGCTATTTATGTGCTCATCTGTCCACTTTTCCATAAAGTTCATCCAGACTCTTTCTTCTTTGCTTAAATCTCAGAGGCAAAGATACTCTTTTTCATTTTTAAAGATAAACTTCCTTTTGCTCTTTGCCTAGAAAAGATGTGTGACAAAAACGATGTGACTTAGATAAACACCACAGGTGACTGTGATGTAGGTAGTCTTCAGCTCTGTTTGACAGACAATGGTGCCGCCATCTTTCATCTTTGCCTCCACTAGGAGCTCTCCTGCTGTTATAAATACACTCGTGGGGTAATATAAGTTTCCTGTTCCTTTTATGCACTTCCTTCCTTTAAGGTTGTCGATACTAACATAGAAGTGTTTACCTTTCAGATGTTAAACTCCAGAGAATCCAGACGCTCTCAATTACTCCCAGCAGAAAACAGGATGAAACCCCCAAACAACAGTATGATTTGCCCTGACTGCAAGGTGCACTATGACCTTGGTGTTTTGAGGCTGAGGAGAATGAGAAGAATAAAAAAAGAAGAGAAAAGCGATGAATGATTAAAAAAAAAAAGTGAAGGTACTTCTGGGCACCCATTCAAGGCTGATAGGGCATGGACTACAGGAAATCCTATACAAAGCATGATGGCATTTCTCACCTTTTCCCATAAGCATGCTTGAGTCCACTGATTAAGAGTTTTCCTGGACCTACACATGCGCCCCACCACATGTTGTAAGGTCTTATTTCAAGTATCTTGAAAACACTCTACTTCCTTTTATTTAACTCTCAGAATTTTGAAGTGTATTCTTCTTTCTACTCATTTTCTCACCATCATTTGCTCTTTATCTCAAAGTATTCTGACCTTCTGCCCCTACACTAATGAATCAAACTTCTGAAGGTCACCAATGACAATCACAAAATCAAATGGCCTTTTCCTCTGCCCTCTCTGCACCCACTGTACATGATTTTCACACTTTGACCACTCATCTTTGAGATTCTCTTTCCTTCTGACTTTCCTAACACTAAACCAGGGATCCTCAACTTACTTACTTGTGTCATTTATTTCATTTTTATTGGATAAAACTCAAATTTCACAAAAGGAAGAAGCTAAGGGAAATTGGTAAAAAAAAAAAAAAAAAAAAAAAAAAAAAAAGTTATGTTGAGAGCAAAATCTTTCCAGAAAGTCATACAAAGAAAGGAATTGGAGACACACAACTTCCAACTCCACATTTCCAAACTGATTTTTTTCAGTGATAGGAATGTCCTTTCAAGCACAAAGAGAAGAAAGTCAGCATGTTATCTTTCTCCCATATACCAAAGGATGCTAACTTGCTTTTAATAACATTTAGCAATATACATTTAGTAAGAATGCTTTTAGAAGTCAACACCAGGGGTGGTTCCTTGGTTCACAATGATTTTTTTTTTTTTTTTACTTATCTGATAATAACCCACTAATAAGCAAAAATGGGTTCTTAATAGCCATATGTGTACTCTAACCTTTCTATTCTGAGTTCATCTGAATATCAAGGGATAAATATCTGACCTCAGTTGGACATATAGATTTGGTATCCTAGGAATTCAAAATTTAGAAGGGAGAAACACAGAGACTTGCTGGGTATTCTACCAGAGTCATGTTAATAAATATCAATACCTGTAGCAAAAGGTATTCCTTCAAGTCCTAACAGTTGCCCTAGCCCTGTTCTTCAAATAAAGTATACTGCTCAATTCTTCAACTAAAGGTGTTATTCAGTATTAAGTACTGCATAGACTTACAGTAAGAAGGTACCATTAGCTGAACCCTTATGAAAGAGATACCAAAAACACTGCAGGGTTGGGCTGTGTTTTCCTCTTTTGCTGTCCCTCACAGACTTTGGAGTAAAATCCCAAGTTCCAAATCATGCACATTTTGTGGATAAAAATCAAGCCATACGAAAATTTTGGTAGGTAAACATTGTTAGACTATATTTTTGTTATCAGGTTCAATGAGATGCTCAGCGTTTTATTACAAAGTTCAACCCACTTGCTTTGTTATCTCTTAACCATTTGTTTTCCTTCTCAGCTGAGCTCTGAGAATGGTTGTTATGTTCAGAGTTACTTTTTAGTGCCTGTTCTTTACAACACACTTGTGAGTTAGCAAAATATGATTATTCATACTGTACAGATGGTAGGACTAAGGTATAATGCCATCTAAAATCTGACTAGCAGGGTCGGACCAGAATTTATGATTCCCCAAACCTCAGGAAATGCAGTATTTCCTGGGATATCCCTGCCCTCTCTTTAATGTTTATGAACAAAAGGCTGCGGAAAACTGCAATCTTTAATCAAAATGCCAAATACTTTTTCATACGGAACAGATCTGGTTCTCTCACTGCAATCAGTGTTGTTTCTTAAAATATAGATAATGGTTATTAGTAGTACTCAGAGATAAGTTCTAGCTGATTTTGAAAAGCATTGTCTTTTGTGTTTTGCATGAGTTTAACTCCTTTCTCATTAGATTTCTTGTTTAGGGCATGTTTTTTGAAACAAGCAGTAATCTCTGGTGGGGAAAATGTGTTGTTAGAAATAACATTGAGCTAAGTATTTAACCCTATGCTCCAGGTCTGGGAAACTGCCAGCTTAGTCACCCAGGGTAAATGACATTCTGTAGCAAGAAATATATGAAAATTCAGATTTAACTTATTTTACTACTGGTAAAGAAAGGAAGGACATAGGGAAAAAATAATTCAGACTGATACATTTATGTTCTTATTTCTAAAGCAGCTATACATCAATATTAATAAAATGATTTTTCCCCTCTAAAAACTAGGTATAGGAAGAAAACATGTTGGCCTCGCGTATGCATTTTTCCCATTCCTTCTCTTCTGGGGCCAATTTTGGAGTAACTAGGTTAACTGAACACATAGAATAAGATTACAATTGACTTTCCATAATGTAGAAATCAAAATACGCCTTTGCTCTATTTATCATCTATATAGTATCCAAATTAAGATTTCTGAAAGGGTTTTCAAAGTTGAGTTTACCAGCCATGTCGTTCAGACGTTTCTTCTGTCGGTTAATGAAGCGCAGGGGCTCACCTAATTCATGTGACTCCCATTCGTCATTGCTGCCGCAGTGAAGCCCAAAATGAAATTCCATTCTTCATTCAGTTCCTGTAGCTCAACAGTAGTCAGGTAATCAAGCACAACTCCTGGGGTCTTGCATTTTCAGGTGAGGAAACTAAGGTCAAGTGACTTTCCCTGGGTCACACAGCAAGACACCGTAAGAACAGGGAAAAGATCCAGCAACCTTGGACTGCCTCAGACGTTACCAAGACCACCGATGCATACCACCTTCTCAGGTAATTGCCTTCTCTGATATCAAGTGGGTCACATTTTATTACCTCTTTTTTTTCTCTTTGAATAGAATCTTTTTTTTTTCTTTCTTTCTTCTTTTTCTTTTTCTTTTAAACAGGCATTTAGAGATGCTATTGTCTGCTTAGTGTTTCTGGTAATTATCTTCAAGGAAACCAGAATACAAATTTAAAGCCCTCATTAACATGCTGATTAGAAATTTCTCTCAAAGACTCAAAAGGCTGGAAGAGACCCCCAGAGATCATCTGATCCAGCCCCCGACTTCAGGCGTGTTTCACCTAAACAGCTTCCAGCAGATGGAAGACTGTATTTATGACCCCCAAGGAGAGAGTCCCCAACCTCCCTGGGCAACACAACCCTGGGCTTAGATCTGCTTTACTACGTAATGGGTTATGTGCAAATTGTAGAAGAAACTGCCCTCTCTTGTAATGTCAGATATTACTAAAATGACTAAGAGTAACCATAATTTATATTTGTATTCATGTAATTTATCTGACCAACATTTCTGACTCTATTTTAGAAAAGTCTTCCTTGTCATTAGGCATTCTTTTGACATAAACCTGTTGGAATTTATTTTTAAATTTTAAACCATATTCTGGAAGACACTGAATATTTGTCATTTTAATTGAAGTAAAATGTCTGCCCTTTTTATTTTTATGCTTTTTGCTTCTCCAGTGCTGAACATGTCCCACAGAAATACTAGTATTTCTCTCAATCTCTATTTCATCATCCGAACCTGGATAACCTCAGCCTGGGTTTGAGGGAACTGTGAGACTTAAGAACTGTTTCTTGTGACTTAGATATTGAATAGGGTACATGCATACATCCTGACTTGTTCCAGGGAATTGTCTTCATCAATTTCTAATTTCTTTAGCAGATTGTGGGCAGGGCTTCAAAAAAATCACAGCTCCATAATCCTAATCCTATTTCTGCATCATTCCTTTCTGGAACCGATCTCATCTCTGTCCATTTACGCTTCTGACGTAAAATAATTTTCCATCTTCATTCAAATCAGAATATATTTACAAAAATATTAATGAGTGTTCTCCTGAATTTTCACACTGAATGGCAGAAATCATTTGCTGCAAGAAATTTCCTAGCTCAAATGCACCTAGGCGAATAAGAAGTTTACCCAAAGGGCTGGCCTCTCATATGTACAAACCTGGCCTCAATGAGCTACATGAATTATACCCTGGGCCCTGATGGTGGTGGGAACATCTTGTCATTTCTTCATAAACCATAATGTCTAAGTGTATCAACAATGCCTGCAGAGTTCTGAGACTGCCTTCCAGATCTTCTCTCTTCTTTATTCTCTGTCTCTTTATTAAGACAGGACAGGGCAAGCATTGGCTTGGAAGCTGGGTCATCGAGGGTTCCTCGTTATAGAACTCCTAGTGATAACAGTGAGTTTCAGCAATTCTTTGTTATGGGCCCTGATATCTATTTGTAAAACTAACAGCTTGTAACAGATGACTTGTAAGACCCTGTTAACCTCTGAAATTCTAGCATAGAAGAAATAAATGACTGAATAAATTATTAAGCATTCTGATCTAGTTTTACCTACTTTGTCTTTCTTGCAATAGAACTGAGTGGTATGACTTGAATATGCATTTTTGAAATATATTTAAATTATAAGCTAAATGTTGATTGAATATCGTTGACTTAATACAACTAATGTTTATTGAAACCTTATCTGCCAGCAATGTGTGGAGGATAAAAGAAAAAGGCAGTCAGTTATTTAAACATTTAAATATGTTGATTGTCAACACTATGAATACAGCCTGAGTCCAAAATTAAATCTCAAATAAAATTTTGATTAAATACAAATGCACTATATCCATAAAGCAGAACAAAGTATTAAACCAAGTCTGTTTCAATGAAAAATTTCATGTCAGGATTTGTCCAAATGTCATGTGTTTTACTCCCTTTCCTAGGAACCTGCTAGAGCCGATGTGAGAACGCAGCAGGGGTACTCTTGCCAGGGGAAAGCTACACACGTTAGCATTTCGAACACAGCTAACCATGATGCATGACAGTAGAGAAGAACAGTATATCTATGTCAGTAAGGTCAACAGTGCTTTTTAGAACCACTTGGGGGGTGTAAGATAGCATTAGGGAATCAATCTACAATTGGAATAGGGCCAATGAGTCATACTTTTAAACAAACTTAGTCTCACCTCTGGTAGACAGAATGCTGTCCCTCAAAGGTGTTCACGTCCTAATGCCTGGAACTTGTGAGTGAGTTGTGTTACATGGCAAAGGGAAATTAAGGTTACAGATGGATTTCAGATTGCTAACCACCTGACTCTAAAATCAGGAGATTATCCTGGAATATCTGAGTGGGTCCCCTGCAGTCACAAGTGACCTTAAATGTGGAAGGAGGTTAGCAGAGTCAGAGTTGGAGACAGATTTGAAGATGTTACTCTGCAAGCTTTGAAGATGGAGGAAGGGGCAAGGAGTCAAAGAATTCAGGCAGCCTCTAGAAAACACACCCCTGATGAAACCTTGATTTCAGTCCAGTAAGACCCATTTCAGAATTCTGGCCTCCATGACTGTCAAATAATACATTTGAGCTGTTAGGCAGTAAGTTTGTGGTAGTCTGTTACAGCAGCAGTGGGAAACTCGTACAGCATCCTTCTGGTAAAAAACCAAGGGTAGACATCCGAGAGAGGTTAGGGGTAAACCACTTGAACAGCCTCCTTTATAAACCAATATCCTGCTCCCACTAATCTCAAAATTGTATTTGAGACGCTCCATATCTCCAAAGGCAGCAGCTGTTGTCATAAAAACTGTCCTCACCTATACGTATGTTCTGACGTGACAAATCACCTTGCTACACTTAACTACAAATTTAACCCTCTTAATACAAGTTACTTTGCTTGTGGGGTTAGTTGTCATCATCTAGAATAGATTATTCTTAATTTGGCAGAAACTCTATCTTGATACCTCTTTACACCTCTTTATGCCATACATAGAATAGACCATCACTAAATACGATCGTTGACTGTGTTCTCACAAGGACCTCGTAAAAATTAGTCTCAGGTGGACACTAATCTCACAACTGGGTCTGTATGTGCATCAACAAGATTCCAACAAACTGAATGCTCAGGTCTGTTTAAGAATGATTATCTTAAAGTTATAATTTAAAAATAATATTAAATTTTTAATTTTTAAATTGTATGTTTTAGGCTGGTTTATAGCCTAAGTTATACTTCTGACAAATAAAAAAGAAACAAAAAGTGAAGATAAGCAATTCTCATATTAAACTATGAAAATATGATACAGCACTCCTTCAGAGTCTGAACATTATGTACATTCAGATATTACTTATGATTACTATTGTGTCTATCAGTAAGTTCAGGTTTATGCACTTTAGACATTCCTATATTTTCACTGCATCTAAAATATCGAAAAAATTATTTTCAAAATTATTTTAATTTTTCATCTACTCTTAGACATCTCTGAACTTCTGAGTCACTTCCCTGCATATAAAGAGAGACACATTTAAGAGGAGACCTTTTAAAAATGATGACACATTTCTAAATACAATAGATGAATTATAGCCCAACTATCTTAAAGATTTCCAAACAAATTTATGGTCACAAGTTCAATTAATCACATAATTTTTTTAGTGGTCCCAAATTGTACGACCATATAGTGTGACTTGTCATTTTAATTCTTGATGTACGTTTAATACTTTTACTAGACTTTTAACTTCTTTAAAACAAAACCCATCCCTAGTTCATTTTTAGACCCCTTAACTAGCATTGCATGTTTCATATTGCAGGTGCTCTTTGAATATTTGTTATGTGACTGAATAAAACAATGAAGAGAAGCCCATGTAAATGTAGCTTGAAATGGGTGTTACTATAAAAGGCCATCTTATTTGTGTAATAATAAGAAATAGAAAGTGTAATGCCACTGTTTTAGTAAATTATTCATACTTAGTAATTTACCAAGATCTAACATCCACAGCCTCTTTTAATTTCTACTCATTTGAAATAGAAAGTGAGATAGCTATTAAGGTTTATTTTATTGAAGAATCAAGTCCATCACTCCTATACTGAAGTTCATTTCTACCTTATATGGCAGTAGCTCTGTGCTCCAGAGTCCTTATTGGATTGAAGAGCAAATCTATACATACGCTGTGTTGTGCCAGGGGGCACAAATACTGTCTTGATTTACTCATGTGCAACTCCTATTAACACTGTGAGGAATTCAGCGCAAAGCTGAGTATATTTTTCAAGAAGGATCATGTTGTTACACATCCAAGTAACACACGAACTCTTTTTGACTATAAAACCAATGATGTGCAGCACTACACACTTAGGGTCCTCATTTAGCTTTTCATTGACTAAATGTCCGACTGGTCTGACTCATTCTTTGTGGCAGATATTTTTAAAAGCAAGATTTGACAAACAGAAAAATGAGGCAAATTTCTGGAACTATGAAAGCATGGAGACAGAAGTCATAGGGAAAATTCCAAATTGTCATGCTGTAACATGGCGAACATGCTAAAACATGGGCAATGTTGCGTACATTATTTAGCTTGAAAGGGACAGAAATTACCCACATGTTTGAGATAATCTCCTTTGAGTGTTGTCCTTTGTTTTGTCGGGTAGAAGCAGCACTGCCTATTCTGCTCTGAATTTGGAGATGTTAAGAGAGGGGGATCCATGTACAGACGCTGAGCCCTGACGAGAGCTGGGAACCAGGAAGGGATGGTACAACGGGAGATCCTTCTCCAGCTTACCTTTGCCTGAAATCAAACCTCGTATTCCTCTGTGAGTGCATGTGGACCTTACACAGTCCACACTCTTTGCTGTCCTGCCCCCTGAGCACACACAACCTCCCCAGTAATTGACCAACAGAGCCGACGTCATCGACCAGGAAGTACGAACACACCAAAGGAGTCTTTCCTCACATCCTCTGACTCAACACCTTATTAGCTGTATGACTTTGAAAAGCCATTTCATTTCTCTCTTAACTGTTTACTTCAAGAAATAAGAGACTTTTCAGACTTTGCCAATGACTCTGTCCTAAGTTTCTACGTCTCTAAAAACAATTCAGTGCTATATAAGTTGACATGTTATTCACAACTTTGCTTATAAATAGTCAATTTTGTCCTGTAACATTATTAAATATAAGGCAGAATATAGTTTGTAATTAATGAAATAGCAAAACAGTTTTATAGTCTGTACAAATTTGAACCTAAATGAAACAGGAAGCAAAAAAGGGGATATCCACATTACTCTTTAGATTATTTATTGACTTGGAACCAGGCTCTCTAGACATATGCTGTTTATGGGGATGGATAATGTTGGCTGCTTTCAGATATATGAAGACTTGAAACTAAGTGTGTTAAGTCAATAGAAATGTACTAATTATATATCATGTCATTTTGGCATTGAAACATTGAAACATAGGTAATAAAAGATGCTACTGCATTATTAAGTTTTGATGAAATATACTTACATTCCAGTAGGAAATGATTGAAGTGTGTGACAAGAAATTCTCTATTCTCTCTGAACCCAAGGAGCTTAGGATCAGCTGCTGAGGAGAAGAGACCAACACAAACAAGTCTGTAATGAATCCTCCCAATATAATAAATACCAATGTTAGGCACATATTTCTTAAACAAGTCAATTCTACAAATACAATGGAGTCAAGAACAAGAAAAACAGTTTTTTTTTTTTAAATTAAGGAGAAAGAAAAGGGCTAACTGGGGAGTAGGGTAGGGTGGAGTGTCTGTTAGGGTGAAGGTAACCAGGATCAGAATTGGAAAACATAAATTGAATATTTATATTTTCTCTATTACAGATGACTGAAATTCAAAGTGAAGAGATTGCTCTTGATAAAACACAAAAAGATGAGAGAGCTGGGAACAATACCTAACACTGTGCATTGCTTGGTATGTGTTGGTGCTACTCTGGATGTTTACATTTATTAGTTCATTTAATTCTTTCAACAGCCACATGAAGGTAGTACTGATATTATCTCTATTGTACATGTGATGAAATGAACATGGAGAGGTGCAATGACTTGCCCCAGGTCTGACAGCTAGAAAGTGGCTGAGTCGGCACAGACCTGGGCAGTCTATGTCCAAAGCCAGCACTCTCAATCATGATGTTGTATGCTCTCAAGGGCCTAAAGAGTAGAAGAGGGTGTCTATTTAAATGATAGCTAAGACACCAAAAGCCTGAAAAATGGCAAATACTCTGGATTTCAAAGAGGACACTATGTTAAAAAATATTCCAGAAAATTCTTTTAAATAGATTATTAAATTATGTTTTATTAATACTCAGAAAAGAAACTGTTAATCATGTGGAGGGAATATTGTTTCCTCTGGAATGAATGACACCAAACTCAACTCATCTCTTCTATCTTTATAGGTTGCTGGAACAGATAAAGTGTGATATAACATAGGCATACCTTGATCTCAGCAGAAAATTCTTTCTGCTTTATCAAAAATTACAAAAATCTTCAAAATGGTCCTAAAAAATGAAAGTTAAATAAAATCTTGATGACTTTGTATGAATGGATTCATAGACAGCTACCATGGCTCAAAAGTACTTACAAGCGAATCAATATAAAGAAGAATGGATGTCTCTAGTGATGCATGAAAACTTTTGTATTTGGGTTAAAATTATCCATAGTCAAGTATAGGATGGGGAGAACTGAGTAGGAATTTATATTTTAAAAAAAATACTAAAAGTTTTAATTGGCTAAAAGTTTGATACAATTCAAAGGACATGATAGTCAAAAAATTGTAACACAATCGAAGAGAGTACTATCAGAAATTCCGTGTACAGAACAAGGGAGATAATAGATGGCATCATTCCAAGATCGCATGTAAACAATTATGTTCCGCGTGAGGTGAGCGACACACAATGGAGGGAAATAAGCAGGAGGGAAACCCGGATGGTAAAAATTTGGATATTTAATAAATGAATAACAGAAGTTCAGTCTGTAGAACAGATATGTGCGTGTGCGCACACGCACGTGCATGAGTTCACACATGTATGTGGGGTCCAGACGTGAGTATTGAGATCATGTTGCTCTCTTTCTGAGAAACAGAATAGCATGCTCTGATTCACATTTTAATGGGACCACTCTGTCTGCTCTATTGAGACAAGAGAGGAGTGAGGGAAGGATGGAAGCAGGGAAGTAATACAGGTGGTAATGATCCAGAAGATGAAAGTTTCATGGATTGGGATGATTCTGAACTGTGAAATGCTCTATCTTTTTGGCTTTACCCTATCTTTAAGGGTGAAGCCAGTAAGATTTGATGACACTATCTGTAAGGAATGAAACACCATACACCAAGACATCATTTTAGTCATAATAAACTTCCCAGATTTAAAGGAAACTTAGAAACCTTCTTATCAAGACTGATTCTTTAAAGGAATTCTTTCTACAACAATCTACTCCTGCTTGACTACTTCTGTGACAAGGAACTCACTGTGTCACATACCATTCATCACATTTTAGAAAAGCTCTGCTTTTAAAAGCTCTTTTACTTATAGGAGCCTAAGCCTGTTTCTCTTTGATGAGCAAGAGTGATAGTGTGAAAATAGGTATCTGGTCTTTATCCTCAGCACGAAGCTCTTAAAGCCCTTGGGAATTCAAGTGATAAGAGCAATAAAGGTGTGTGTATTCATAACAAGCTCACAAGTGGGTATTAATGAGGTGACTTTTTGGAAAGCATCTAAGAACAGGCGCTGGTCACCAAGGGAACCAACATTAGAGGGTTGGAACTTACAGTCTCCTTCCTCCAAAATCTGGAGAGGGGAGAGGAGCTGAAGACTGAGTTCATTCACCACTGGTCAGTGATTTAATCAACCATGCCTA
Organism: Camelus dromedarius; assembly: GCF_036321535.1. Lineage (NCBI taxonomy): Eukaryota > Metazoa > Chordata > Mammalia > Artiodactyla > Camelidae > Camelus > Camelus dromedarius. The sequence goes on along the minus strand of NC_087437.1, from coordinate 88,627,857 downwards.
TGTAAGGAAGCTTCCATAAAACCCCAAAAGGTTGGGGTTCTGGGAGCTTCCAGGTTGGTGAACCAGAATGCATCCATGTGCCACTGTGCCTGGGCCCCAAACCCCATGGGGACAGAAGACCCTGCATTCAGGACCTTGCCCGATGTATCTCTTCACCTGGCTGCTGATTCCATATCCTTTAATATCTATTGTAATAAACTGATAATCTAATGAGTAAACTGGTTTCCTGTGTTCTGTGAGATAATCCAACAAATGAATCGAACCCAAGGAGCAGGTCATAGGAATCTCTGATTTACAGCTGATTGGTCAGAAGCACAGGTAACAACCTGGACTTGTGATTGGTGGGAGCACTTTTGGGGGACTGAGCCACATCAGCCCTGCAGATCTGATGCTACCTCTGGGTGGAGAGCGTGGGAATCGTCGGAACTGAGCTCAACTATAAGACACCCAGCTGGTGTTGGAGAACTGCTTGGTGTGGGAAAAATATCCTACATGTCGGAATTGGTGTCAGAGAGTGACAGGTGAATGAGAAAAAAAGTAAAACCTGGGAGAAAGGTGCGTAAGAGAAAAGGGGAGGGGAACTGTATTTGTTTCTTCATTGGCATCTCCCAGCACATAACATGTCATGTGCCATTAGGTATGTAATAAATATTTTTCTGTCTGAGCAATTTGTATTGGGTCACAATGATGTGACCATAGGATATTAGTTTATTTCTTAATGAGGTTTAAAAATAATAAAATTTAAATGTTTTCTCTATCCACACACACACACATACATATGCTTATATATGTGTCTTGTTGACTCAGTAGGTTTGTATGTGATGATGGTTTTAAACAAGTGAAAAATACCACTGCATTCTAACTGATGGTTCCTTGGTGTCCTAAATCTCAGTTAAGTTTAAGGGTACATGCCCTTCAATAAGGAGTGACAGACAAAATATATACCAGTACAGTTTGACCAACTAACTCATCAGAATGGATGCCAGTCTGCCTGGTGCCTATCAGCTGAATATCAGCCTGCTTCAAACTAGGAGAGAATTAAGCTATTTGAGTGCTGAGTTTAAATACTACATATTTCTATTTTGTCTTTATTGTTAATGAACAAGCCCTATCTTTAGCTCCTGCTGTGCACTTTTGGAGGGTCTTCCATATGGTTGCTGCTAAGTATTTTGGCATTTTCCCAACTGTTTCAATTGGGTCAGTGGGGGGGACTGTGTAGGAGTAATAAAACAAGGGTGACTGCAGCAGGGAGGAGTATGATTACTAGACACATAACAGCTTACTGCCTCTCAGGCATGAAAGCACAGCTCAGTGCCATCCATTACAAAAGGCAGTCAGGGCAAACCCCCTTTTTGCCATAGAGTTTACTCCAGGAAAGGCCGGGCCTTCGGTGCAGAGATGAAATCTCCTGCTTCCAGTTGTTTTTTTTTTTTTTTTTTTCCTGTTTCCTTCCTTCTTCACCTTCCCACAATATCTCAAAAGACTCGACAAGGAGTTAGACAGTTATATCTTGCACGCTACGTCATTCTGAGAAAGTTTTCATGAGTGGACTCAGCTAAATTTTAGCAGCAACAGCAGGGTATCAGTGGCCCTGAGGGCTTTGATCTTAGGAGGGGGGAAAATGGGGAGGGGAAGTCTGACTACCACAAATACTTGAAAATCCCTGAGACATGAGTCACAAAGCCAGAGGTGACTGATAATACTGATACTATTATTGAAGTGTCTTCCTGTTAGAAATAAAATCTATGGAAAAAAGGTACTATTGTTTTCATCCTGTGGAAGGCAGTGTTGCTTAAACACTAATAGATTGGGAGGGAAAAAGTCCAAAGCAAAATTAAGATTCTAAACAGCAAAATGATATATTAAAGAGATGTGTACACACACACAGAGACAAACACACAAAATGAACGATGTATTCAAGGTCTTGATCCAAAGAGAGTATTTCCCATATTTATGCTTATACACACAAGGATTGTTTAAATAATTCTTTATGCTTTTCCTTTCACATAATATGGCGCTTTTTCTCCACACTGAACACCAATATACAGCTATGTAGCATTCTAATAGGTTCACAGTGTAGCCAGTAATTTTTCTTGAGCAAGAAATCGAGATGTTAAAGAAATAGTTGGAGACATTTAAACCGGTAAACAAATATGTATACGGATTTCTTTTTTTCATGTTTCCAGTCAGGAACATTGAACAAAAATGTTGCATTAAAAAAGTTGCTCCACATTTCCTTCCTCCCCTGCCACCCCCAAGCCTAGACACGGGATCCCTGGAGACCCACACCCACCCGCAGTGAACGCCCCGGGTCTGGCAGGAGGCTGCGCGGGGGAACGAGGCAGGGCGGAAAAGAGCGTGAACTTCCTAGACAAACACCACTGGGCCCGGACCTCAGCATCACCACCAGCCCCTGCACTTAGGAAAGCACTACTACCGACAGCAGAGGGATGGTCGTAAATCAACTGGTTCCAGGAGGACCCACACTTGTCCTAGGACTCCGGGGAACCCTACTTCCAGCTCCCTCAGGGCAAGGAGAACGCTAGGTAAGACTCATATCTGTCAGCACGCAGCACGGAATCCACACCTAGAAGCCCCTGACACCACCCGCGAGGTCTCCACACCGCAACCGCCGCAACTGCGGGACTCACCGCGCCGCGACCCCACGAGCGGGAGGAGCTGGCAGCCGCTGAAGTGAGGGCAGCGGCAGCGGCTTCGAGCGCCGCAGTGCGCAGGCGCGCGCGCAGACCGCGCAGACGCCGCCTAGAAGTGACTTCTCCAAAAAGTGTCTTAGTTCGCGGTCACCTGAGCTCCGGGCAACTCGGCAGCGGCAGGCTTCGTGGATACCCGCCCTCCGCAGGTCCTGCCTGGAGACCTCGCCCTCTCCTCTGGCCCATCCGCTCCGCCATCCCGAACCCTCCCGGAGTCCTGTCCTTTCCCTCCTGTTCTTTCCCAGTCGCGGGCCGGACCGGGCCGAGCCGTGCAGCCCGGGCGCGGTCCCTGACCATGGCGTCCCTCTTCAAGAAGAAAACCGTGGATGGTGAGTTCCAGGCCGGGCCGAAGAGGCCTAGCTCTGCGTTTCTCCGGTGTATTTTGGGGGCTTCCGGCCGCGATTCTTGTTGCTATCCCTGGGGGCGGGGCCGGACCAAGTGGCCCCACAGGTGACCGCCCTCGTGCGTCACTTTTCTGCTTCCTTATCTATTCTGACTCGCCCCACCTCAACCTCACCTGGGCATTCTTCTTCTCTCTGATAACATAACCTTTAAATCCTCCCGGCCCCCACCTCCGGTTTCTCCTTCAGCGGGATCCTGAGCATTTCATGAAGGGAGGATGCGGCTGGACCTTGGGGGGTCCTTAGACTTGGGGATGTGATGAATTTCTTCTTGATCTCATCTGCTTGTCAGTTGGGAGCTGTACTGCTACTTCTGGGCACCAAACCGGAAACCTGTATTGAGGTGGGGGAGGGTGTAATAGGCTCCAGTTGCAAATTGAACTTGAGTCTGGGTTAGTCTTGTGCTAAGAACATCCCATCAATGGAGATGTGATACAAATGCTTCTTGACTGACTCCAGTAGAAAAATAGAAACCCAGGGAAAGTGCCTGGATTTTAGTTTTCGTACTAGATTTTTCTCTCTTATGATTATCTTTTGCTGTCTAAAGTAAGAGATGTTGTATGTATTGTCCGCATAGAAGTTTATTTACATTTTAAGATACTTGCATTGCTTCAGACATTTAGCTCAGTGTCATGTTAAGGGGAAAAAAGTGAATATACAGGGACATACAAATTGATGTTTATAAGCAGTGCCTGTTATTATATGATTATATAACTGTTTAATTAGTCCTGATATTTTTTTTTTTGACTCTACCAGGAATCAGATTCATTCAAGTTACTTAAAATTTGTGTTTCCCATTACATGTTGATTCTAGGTTGCTGCTGGTTCAACCAAAGAATCACTTCTTTGTAAGGGTCTAACTCTGCCACAAAAGGAGCAGTGGTAGCTAGACAGTGATTGGTACAAACAGGGAGCTCAGTCCAGACCTGGGGTAACTCCTTCATTCTTTTGTATTGATTATTCCAATGCCAGCAAATTATTTTGTGGAGGATTACAAAGATGTCATCTTCACCCTGCCACTCTACCCTTCACTTCAACACATAATGTCATTTTACCTCTAATCTATCCCAGAGCATAATACATTTTTGCTTACCCTTAGTGGGTGAAATGGACTTTTTATTAACTGAGAAATACCATTTACAATACCTGAAATAACTACCAAGTTGGTATCGGAAGTAATACAATTATGTGAAATTGGTTTTATATGTGTTTTACCTGAAAATGCTGTTTAATCTTTAACATGGCACTTTATTTTTTTCAGTGTTTCAGTACCAATATTGTAATGTTCAGTTATTGTATAGTACTTCAAGGGAAAGAAAAAGATTTATTTTTTTGTTTCAGTTTCATAGAGTGAGAATTTACTAAACAGAGAAATGGGGCTGCATCTTTCTTACTGTGATGCTACAAATTAAATTTTTTTTAAATTAACATTAAAAGCCAAACATCGCAGTTTTAATTGCTTGATATCTGTCAGATATTTTCACAGACATAAATATCAGTTCTGTATTCTCATTGCTGTGCTTCCTGGTGCTTTCAGCAATCTAGTGACTATTGCACTTGAAGTATAGAGCAGAATTAAAAAAAAAAACAATGAGGATGTGCAGTGAGGGTATTTAACTGTATACTTATTTGCAGTTGGGTTAATTCATCCATGGAACAATGCTTTTGTTAAATAGACTTATTTGTGAAAAAAAGGTCTTAAGGCCTTTTGGGAGAACTACTGACTTAAAGATCTGTGTATGAAATTTCTGATTTCTGAAATTTCGCCACTGTTTACATTTACTATAACTACTAAACTGCATACTTGATGTTTTCTTAAATTATCATGTCAATTCAGATCATTTAATGATGTCTTAATTATAGATCTGTACTTTCATTATTTTGACATAGAGCTTTGTTGATGTTTTTATTTTTTGTTTTATTAAAAAGAAGGTGTTCTGTTTTGTTTAATAGGTGACAGCATTCTTCTTAGTAATGATGGGGCTATCTATTATGAAATTAAATGTATTTTTAAGCATTTCCCCCAATCATGAGACTCATTGATTATTGATCATAAGACCTTTTACTGTATGCTGTCTTTTTATCTGTTTCAGCTGTAATGAAATTCTGATATATAAGGAAAATATGTAACTGCTTATAGAGCTGGAGAATAATTGAATCTTTTTGTCTCTTTGAATTGGCTGGAAGAGTTGCACACTATATCATTAAAGAATACTGCACATGTAAATTAAAAAGGGAGGCAACAGTACAGCACTTATTACTGTTCAGAGTTATGTTTAATTCATTTTTGACACAAAGATGAACAAGTCTCTGCAGTGTGTACTTTGTTACAGAAATTAATGAGAATTGTACCTTAATGCCATAGAAGAGGAAGATTCTTTTGAATTTGAAATTACAATTCAGACCTTGATTTTCCTTTTACTGATTTATAAAGTATATACATATACAGGGCAGTGTGTTTATCTACAGTGTTGTATTTTGTTTTTGTTTTTTGTTTGTTTGGTTTGGTTTTTTTTTCCAAAGTAGACTAATGGTGACCTATTTATTGAAGCTAATCATGAACCTGTAAATCAGGATGCCGTGAGGACTTGTCATGAATGCATGACTAAATATATTTCTTAAAAACTGAAGTTCTTTAAGCACTATATAATTCATGTCTGTGATCTTCAATAAAGACAAACTTGAGCCAGCATTGTGTTAGCATTTGGTATCAGCATCTTAATTCTTACAAAACCTGTAAGTACTAGTGTTATCCTCACTACATAGGTGAGGAAGTTGAGAGGCAAAAGGCTAAGTAACTTGCCCAGGATCACACAGCTGCTAAGTGGCAGAGCCAGGACAGCATCCCTTTGAGTATTATAATTGTTATTTTTTTCTCATTTGGGATCTTATGGCAGTTTAATTTTGCTGTTCTTGCTAAGTACATGAAGTTCTCAGCGTTTGATAGGTACCATGTGATGCTTACTTTTGCCTGTGAACCAGACTCTCTTCTCTCATAATTAGTGGTAGAACTTTAATTTCTAATGGTGGTAGAACTAGAAACAACCCTCCTCATCCTGACTCTCCCTTACTCCAACGTTTTCCTAGGCAGTATTGCCCAATCTCTTTTTGCACTTCATCTAAACCTCTTGAAGGGGTAGTGCTGTCTCCTGCCTCCACTTCATTACTTCTCTGACACCTCCCATCCTACAGCAGTTTGCTTTACATCTCATGTCATGAAATCTTGCTACTATCATCAGTGACTTCTACATCACCAAATCCAATGGTAATTTTTTAGTAGTCATCTCTTGAGCTTATGTTTTGCATTTGATCTTGATAATAATTTCTTCCTTGAAATTCTCTTTCAGCTTGCATTACATAACACTGATTTACTTTTCCTCAAATTCCTCTGACTATTCTTTTTCCTTTTGGGCTTTTCTTTTCTTTTTTGCTTTCTTTCTTCCTTCCCCCCTCCTTCCTTTCCTTCTTTCTTTCTTACTTTCTTCTTTTAACCAACCCTTTAAGTGTTAGTGTTTTTCTTGGTTCCATCTTGGGCTACAACTATTCTAACTGTACATCCTCTCTGTACATGGTCTTATCTTAACCCTTATTATTTTAGTTATAACTTAAGTGTTGATGGATCCCAACTGTGTCTCTAGATATATTTTTCTGAGTTTCAGACCAGTATATTCAACAGTTTGATGAATATCTCCACCTAGATGCACAAGAGTACCTCAAATTAAAACAGATCCCAAACAGAGTTCATCACCATCTCCTTCAAGTCAGTTCCTTCCCTGAGCTCTCCTCCTGCAGTGTTTGACAGTTCTCAGTTTTGCCCTCTGTGTTCCATTGAGTACCAAGTCCTGTTCCTTTTGCCTATTAAATATTTGGCACATATGATCTTCCACTGTGTGCCTTCACCTCCTTGCTCTAATTCAGATCCCATTTATCTTGCTCATTACTGCATCACCTTTCTGCTTTTCTTTCCTGTAGCTTCATAGCCCTTGAATCTAGAGTTGCCTGTGTGATTGATAGACCCAAAATCCAAATCTTACTATACTGCTCCCCAGTGTAAACCCCTTTTTTGAGTCTCTAGCACCAGCAGGATCAAGTGAGTCCTCTTTAATAAGGCATGCATGGCCCTTCTGAATCTGGCCCTTGTCTTTCTAAAAAGAAAGCCATGTCCCTGGACAGCAACACTGTTCTCATATTCATCTCTATGTACCATATTCTTTCTCACTCTGATATATTTTTGCTTATGATGCATGGAATTTTTTTCTTCCTCTAACTAACCTGAACTGTCTCAGCTCTTTTCCTTCTCTAGAAATTCTCCTTTGATGCCACCTCAAACTATGTTAAATACCTCACTCTTTGTGTCCTTTTTTTTTTTTTTTTGGCATCTGCTTCCTGATTTGCATTCGCCAGAACCAAAGTAGATCCTTATGCACTTCCAGAGTTGGATTATGCTTTTTCTAAGTTTTTCCTACTTTCCATATTTGCAAGGTTAAAGAGAATCTTCAGCATAAATGAAAATAACTCTGCAGCAGTTTGTAATTCAGAGACTAAATTCCAAAATACTAGCATTTACTAACCAAAAGTAGTGTTCCCAGTATCCAGAGCTTACTATAGTCTGCACCCATTTTACCGCTACCCACCTGGCACCTTAGTGCAAGTTTAGAGATAATTTGAGGAATATTACTGACAGAAGAGGAACAAAGCTTCTTGGGTTTTTCCTCATTGGGGTGGTATCCATGCATGCTAGTTGTCCAGTGTTCAGAACCTGTGAAATTACAGATAAGTTGGATAAATCTCCTGTCAGGAGTCAGTTGCGATGCCACATTTTCAATAGCTCAAGAGGGAATAAAATTTACCATGTATATAAACTATGTCCCCTCCATTTCTCCCAAATAAAATGCAACATTCTCACGATGCTACCTACGGGACCCAGATCTCTCCTAGCATACTGTGTGTTCCCTTACTGCTTGTTACCCTGAATACTTAAAAACTCAAATTTTACCTTTTGTTTGGCCCTTACATTCTTGGCACACCAAAGAAAAATAATTGAATATGGGATTCAGGAACACAGTCCTGTCTTCTGATCATTTTTCTGAGCGAAAGTTCTCCAGACAGAATGGGTATTTCTGTAGGAAAGTGTCTTTCCTCTGTATTTCTCCATCCCGAGAATGATGCTGAAGAGTGGTCTTTCTTTTCACAGTACCTACAAGTCCATATGTCTGTGAGACTGTTCTTTCGAAGGACATTTTCTTCATCCCCTCACTTGTCAAAGCTGAAAAATGCGCTTTGACAGTTTTCTGGCTTGAAGCTGTTACTTAGTACCAAAGCCTGTGCCTTTGAGAACCACATGAGACCCAGTGGTAAACAGATTCATTTCAGTGAGTTCCTCAGGGTTTGAGTGACTTCAAGACTTTAGTGGTAGGAAAAAAAAATTCCTTGTTACTTCCTTTTGTGCTGCCAAAGGGTAGACTCCTGTTCTCTTGTTAGTGGCGCACCCCTTCCTTCCAAGCAGGTCCTGTTGAGTGTTTCAGCTTCAGCCTGGTTCTTAAGTGGCTCCTTGGCTCCATGGACCAGTATGTAGATAAAGCTGTTGGTGTGATCCTCCTTTGTTTCCCATAGTTTGTTTGTTTTGTTTTTATTATTTTCTTTACTATATGTTAAGACTGATTAATTAAGCTGATACCATTCCTCCCTGCTTTCTGATGTACCCTGTCCAAAGCCTGAGAAATAGATTTGCCGTGCATATCAAATTCTGATTTCTCCTCACCCACTCTCTCATTGTCATTGTCCTTCTGCCTCTGAGTAAATTTGGTTTTTAGGGCCAGCATTTTCTAGTTACTGACCTTTAATATTTCTTTCTTAACCCTTAACCTTTGAGTTCAGAGCATTTTTGCAGTTTCTTCTCCTCATCAGCCTAAGAAGATGGTATATCCCCACGTGGCCAGGACCCCATCCCCCTTTATTGTTCACTGGTGAGCTCTACCGCTCCTGCTCCAGCAGGGCTCACACTCCCAGCTCTTCTGTTCATAGCCGTGATCAGGGTTTATTTAGTGCCCTTGATCAGTGCCGCAGTCCCCACTGTTTCCATTGATACCAGCTTGCAGAGTTTCAAGATGAAATCTAAAGAGGGGGCTCACTTTCCTCTTGGATCTTGATCTCCAAAAGCCAGTTAATAGAGGTGGTCTCGTAGGATGTGGGAGCATTTTGTGCACCTGTCTCAATTCTTGTGATGGTTAGATTCAGGATAATTGGTAGGCAGTAAAGTTGCATAAATCAAAATGATTTTTTTCTCTGAAGAAATACATTTAAAAGCAGAAAATATGACATATTAAGTTAGATTTTAAAATCCATCATGACCTTATAGTACAGCACCAAACCCAGTACCTGGTAGAGGGGATGCTGTCTAGGAGACCAGCTTGAATCCCGCTGATGGTACGATCTGTGCCTTGTGCCTTAGCGCTTGTGGGGCTGTAATCCTGCTCTGCCCTGTAAGCTTGAGACAGGCCCCCTCCCTTCTCTCAAAAGATAGACATTTTAAAGGATATTACAAATTAACGAGTGTCCATATTTGCAGTTGATAATTACTTTTTGCTTTAATCCTCAAATATACATGTAGCTTGTAAATGAGCAGAGTCTAGATGGACAGCCATAATTCAGTTTGGAGCTTGGCCCCAAACCTCGGTAGAGAATTCTAGTGAGCTCGACTAGACCACATGAGAGGCCCTTTTAGATTTTTTTTTTTTTTTGGCTTTTCTTCTTCTTTTTTTCTGTAAGCAGATAGACCTTATTGACTCAGAAACAAAGAGGGCAGAATGACCTTCTCTGTCTATATCTTCTTAAGTCCAAAATTTAAGTCAGTGATCTTACCACACTGATGCACACATGGGTTATATTTTGTTCAGTGAGAAGAGCCTGAAGGGCTTGAGACAGGCTTTTAATGCTCAGAGTGGAGCTGGCCTGGGTGGCCCTTCCTAAGTGTTGTGCTGGATATGGGTGAGGAGAGGGTGGTGGGTGGGGCGCCTCCAGATACTTGGTACCTCACCGGATGGTAACAGAGAGAGCAGACCATAGGCACATGTGTGTACTTTTGACATTTTCACAGGTTGAAAGTTCCTTATACCCACCTGTTATGAATGCTTCACAACACCCCGCAAAGTAGATAAAGTGCTGGACTATAAGAATTCAGGGCACGCTCTGCTCTTCTGACTAGAGAAGGAAGCAGAGGATGGACAGGGAAGCACAGGCTAGACAGGAGCCAAGTGCTTCCCTTCTCCTAGGTCAGCAGTAGCTATTCTGTCGTTGTCATAACTCAGAATGAGAAGAGGGGAAAGCAAAAAACTGGAAGGGAAATTTCTGATTATTTCAGTGCTCCATGTTTCCATTATGGAAAGGTATCTATCATAGTTCAGATTTTATTATTGTTAAATTATAAGCCATCTTTCTTGCTAACCAATAGATTTTATTATACATGTTTTTAAAAAAATGTGTTCAAGTATGACTATTAGACAAAGTCTTTACAGTTAACTATGTATGTTTGTACTCCTTAGAACACTGTTACTGGGGTAGTAGTTGACATGAAGTAAAATAGGAATAGAAATAGGTAAATAAATAAATTAAATGCATTTATTTCTTGCTGGTAAAGAACTTGTAATCTTGGGAAGAAATGAGACCTACTAAGAAATAAATATAATGGAAAATAAACTTGGCCTTAAAAAATATTAAAAGTGTCTCAGAACCTTTCTCATGTTATTCCTTCTGAATTATCTAGAAGAGTAAGTAATTAACTGTGGGTTTAATGTAGGGATTGTTAAAAAATGAGAGTAATTTGTTTTATAAGATATACCTATCATTTCATGTAAAAAAATTTTTACTGTCTTTTCTTACTTTCCATAATATATTTTAAAGTGTTATGACTGTGTTTTAGTATATGGCATTAGATGCTCTTGGTTTATAGCTTAGAACTGTTTAAATATTAATAGGTCTATTAACAACAGGCTGTGGAAAGTGCAGTAGTTAATTTTCTTTATTTTTCCTCCTCTAATATACAGTGACAGTTATGGTGCACATAGTTACATAACATTAAGAAAAGTTAAGTCAAACTATCTTGATTAACTTACATGTTTTGTTAAAATTTCATGTCATAATACTTGTTTTTCAACAAAGATGGCTGTGTCTAACCTTTACTCTAATTCTCTGACACCAAGCTGGGTATCTCCAACAATTTAGTCCAGTCCTAACACTGACTGTCTGGAGTTAGCACAGACCCCACAGGTTAAGGGCTCAGTCCCACAAGCCTGTCCTCACTTAAGGGGCCCATCACAAGTCTTTGATTGCCACCAGTTCTTCTGACCGACCAGCTATAAATTCTAGTGTTACCACAACTCTGTCTTCAGGTTTGATAATTTATTAGAACAACTCTTAGAACTCAGGAAAGTGCTTTACATGCTATTACCAGTTTATTATAAGTATACAACTCGGGAACAGCCAGATGGCAGCACGGTATTGGCCTGGGTGGCAGGGGTAGGTAGGGTGAGGAGTGCGGCTCAGAGCTCCTATGCCCTCTCTGGACATGTTATCTTCCCAGAACATAAATATCTTCACCAACCCAGTAGCTCTTCCAATCTCCTTGTTCAAGGGTTTTTATAACCCAATCTCCGGCCCCACTCTTCTCCCCTGAGGGATTTGGCTAAAAGTCCCTACCCTCTAATCAAGTATTTGGACTTTCTGGTAACTAGCCCCACCCTGAAGTTATCTAGGGGTACCCTTCCCTGAGTCTAAAAGACATTTCTATCTCTCAGGAAATTCCAAGGGTTTTAAGAGCTCTGTGCTAGGAACTCAGGACAAAGACCAAATATGTATTTTTCATTATACCACTCTAGAAATGAAAACATCTATATTGATAGCATTCTAGATCTTAGCAGTTAAAGCTTTCAGCAGTTGCTTTGTACCATGTCAATTTTCTGGCCACAATTCAACTACCAATATGGTAGCTTCTCTTTCAACTCAGTACTGTCGTAATTTTAGAAGACCATTATTATCTCAATACTTCATCTTATCTTAGTTGAGTTCAGGGAGTACACAAAGGGATTGCACTCCAAAAATTAATTTGTAATATTATAGTTTTAAATTTAGAGCATATTTTCTATTGAAATAGTAGGAAAAGTGGTGACTGTTTTCATACCAGTGCATTGGCTTTGGCAAGATAGGAAACTAAGCCCAAAAGATGAAAATTGGCAGAGTTTAAGTGTTGAGGATGAAAAAGCTGATGATCGTTGTGAAAGATGGGGAAATGAGAACTTTCTTTGCTATTTTGTTTAGTATCAATCTATAAATGTCAGAGGAAAAATATCTTGTTTAGTGGGTCTAATTGTGTCTCCCCAAAATTCATATGTTGGAAACCTGAGCCCTAATGTGACCACATTTGGAGATAAGGTCTTCAGGGAGGTAATTAAGGTTAAATGAGGTCATGAGGGTGGGGCCCTAATCCAACAGGACTGGTGTCCTTATGAGAGGAAGAGACACCAGGGATGGGCACACACAGAGAAGAGGCCATGTGAGAACACAGCAAGAAGGTGGCCATCTGCAAGCCAAAGAGAGAGGGCTCAGGAAAAACCAACTCTCCAGCACCGTGATCTTGCGCTTCTAACCTCCAGACCTAGGAGAAAATACATTTCTGTTGTTTAAGCCACTCAGCCTGTGGTGTTGGTTATGACAGCCCTAGCAAACTAAGAAGTCATAAAATTTTAGAATAGGATCCCAACCAGTGCTCCAGGAAGCGTTCATGTCTAAGAAATGTTTATTCTTTAAAAGGACCCTCAGCGTAATAAATCTGTGGAATAACATATATTTTCCTCTTAAAAGTTGACAATGCATATTCATATATTAAATGTTCTTAGAAGCCTTGAAGCAAAGAAATCGGTTTAATTGTTTTCAGCATGAAAATTTCTCAAATATGTTTGTCTTCGGAATATCTCCTTCCTCTTCTTTAAATGAAACATGTGTTTCCCATCCAGAAGAAAGTAGATGAGGGGAGAGACAACTCCCTCTCTTTTTCATCTCGTGTAGATATTATATGGTTTCCTAGTCCTATGTTTAAGGAACATGTCGAATGTGTTCTTAGTAAATCCTGAGCATGAGATGTCCACCAATATAACTTAATTGAAATACAGGGTAAGCAAAGGAGGGGAAATAGATGTTTTGTATGTAGGATGTAGGAGCTCAGGCATCTTATATTAACTTTTATTGAGAAAGTCATTGTGGTTGATTAGTTATATTCTGTACAGTGACTTGGAGTGTTTTCATTCTGTTTGACCTGTATATTTTCATTGATACAGATCTATATTTATAAGGATTATGTCTCTGATAACTTTACTTTTTTGTTTTCCTAAAAGCGTCACAGTGTAATATCCTATTTAAAATCAGAGGCCTTGAAATCAGAATGCTTGTATATGAATCCTAGCAGTTTTTCTCCCTCGGGCAGATAACTTCAATGAATATCAATTCCTTCCTCTGAAACAAGTGAGCTAAGAGTACCTACCTTTTAGGGTTGTTGTGAAGCACTTAGCATAGCGCCTGTTACTTAGGATCATTAGTTATTTGTATCCTGAGTAAAGTTACATTATGACAGAAATACATAGAACATAAGTTGAGGTGCTCCATCACTAAAAAGGATAATGGTTGCTGGCTTTGTTGCTGTTTTAACTGAGATGAAATTCAGATAACATGAACATTTTAAAGTGAATAGGTCAGTGGCATTTTGTACATTCATAATGTTGTATAACCACCATTGCTAGTTCCAAAACATTTTCATCACCTCAAAATAAAACCTTGTGTCCATTAAGCAGTGACTCAGTAGCCCTCCCCGACTCCTGTCGACCCCCAACTCTTGGCAACTATCAGTCTGCTTTCTGTCTTTGTGGATTTCCCTATTCTGGGTATTTCACATGAGTGTAATCATATCTGGCTTCTTTTCCTTAACATAATATTTTTGAGGTTTATCCATGTTGTAGTATGTATCAGTACTTCATTTATTTTTATAACTGAATAATATATATTATATAAATATATGTATATGTGTGTGTGTGTGTGTGTGTGTGTGTGTGTGTTTGTGTGTATACCACAATTTATCTACCTGTTCATGGACATTTGGGTTCTTCCCACCTTTTGGCTGTTGTATATAGTGCTGCTGTGAACATTTGTGTAGAGTATTTGTTTAAGTACCTGTTTGAGTTCTTTTGGGTAGATACCTAGGAGGGGAATAGTGGGGTGATTTGGTAATTTTTTGTTTAACTTTTTGAGGACCCACCAAACCGTTATCCAAAGTGGCTGAAATAATTTACATTCCTACTGGCAATGTACAGGGGTACCAATCTCCACAGCCTCATTGACATGTATTACCCTTTTTTGTTTTTGATTGTAGCCATTTTGGCAGACGTGGAATGGTATCTAATTTCCCTAATGACACTTTGCATCTTTTTCATGTGTTTATTGGCCATTTGTATATCTTCTCTGGAGAAATGTCTATTCAAGTCCTTCACTCATTTATTAATTGGGATATTGGTCTTTTGTTTTTGAGTTGTAAGAGTTCTTTATATATTTAGGATACTAGACTCTCTAATGCGCCCGTGTGCGCGCTCTCTCTCTCTCTCTCTCTCTCTCTCTCTATATATATATATATATATATAATTTGCAATATTTCTCCCATTTTCTGGGTTGTCTTTTCACTTGATAATATCCTTTGATGCATAGTTTTTAATTTTCACAAAGTCCAGTTTATCTATTTTTTCTTTTGTTGGCTTTTGCTTTTGGTGTCATATCTAAGAATCTACTGCCAAATCCCAGATCATGCAGATTTACTCCTGTGTGTTGTTCTAAGAGTTTTATGATTTTAACTCTTATATTTGGGTCATTAATTTTTTTTTTTTAGTTAATTTTTATGTATAATGTGAGGTAAGGGTTCAGTTTCATTCTTTTTCATGTGGATATCTAGTTTTCCTGGTGCCTTTTGATGAACAGACTATTCTTCCTCTTGTAGTGGTGGTTTTATATCTGCCTCTTTACTAAAAAGGTACTCTAGTGAAGTGATTAGGTTCACTGATTCAGGAGACAACACTTGGATCCAAATCTGGCATCATTACCACTTACTACCTTGTGACCTTGGGCATGTTATTTAAACTTCCTCTCAATTTTCTTATATATAAAATAATAGAAAAAGCAACTCCATAGCATTATTGTGAGCATTATACTGTATAATATATATAAAGCACTTAGCAAGATTCCTGACAGTGAGAGAACAGTTTTGGCAAAAATAACTGTCCACGTCTGTGATCCTTCGAAGAAATCACTGTTTAGGAACAACTAACCCAAATTATAGTTCATCAGGCTTAGACTAATTCTTTAATTCTTCAAAAGGTGAGACTGATGCATCCAGATGAATTGAGATAAATTAGAAAAACATTAGCAGTGAGTGGACACTTACAGTGGAGTACATCAGCCATTGTATATGTTATTTACTCCTTAACAATTCCTATTTTATAATAAACCTGAGGTTTAGGTGGTAACTAACTTTGCAAGGTATCGTCATCTAACAATCAAGTGGCAGAGGTTGAATTCAGATCCACTTCTGCTTCATTGGAAGGTCTGCTACTTCGCTCTGTTACGATGTAAGTACTTAGTGTAGAAGAAAAGATTTGGTAAACACATTGCCTCTTCCTTGGAATTTCACATAATATTGGAGTAAGGAGAGATAAAACAGGTTTGTGTTTGTGTGTTTGTGTGTGACGTATGTGCCATATAAAACATGTATACTAATCAGTTCTTTAAGGGAATATTTTATTGTGATTTATATATATACTTTTGGCTCAACCTCAGAATATAGCATATTTGTACTTCTGTAATTTTTTATATAATTAATATTTATAATTCATTTTAACATTTGACTACTTTTTTAGTATACTGAATTGAAACAAGAATTTTTAACATCTAGTAAATTAAGATTTTTTAAATTGAAGTTTCTGAGTTCAGTATTTTAAATGGTATTGAAGAAGATTTTACAATCTATACATTTAGGTTTCTTTTGTGGTTCTCTTAGATGTAATAAAGGAACAGAATCGAGAGTTGCGAGGTACACAGAGAGCTATAATCAGAGATCGGGCAGCTTTAGAGAAACAAGAAAAACAGCTGGTAAGTAGAACATTAAATTTCAGTTTAACTTTTCAGACAAATTTAGAAATTAGTGTTGGAATAATTAGCTAACTAGCAAAAAGACACAAGGCAGGTGGTAAGTGATTTACTTTACTAAGAAATGGCATTTAACGCCTTCTTGCAATTTCTGCTTACCTTTGTTTACTTTGTCATTCCGCTGACTTTTACCAGGAGTCTGTGTGTTCTGCTGATTATAAAATCAAATTATTCTTCAGTTTGTGATAGTCATGAATGCCTAGAAGAAATATTGCTCAGAACAGAGCCACCTTCTTCTCTGTTCACAGCAAAGATAAAATAGTCCTAGAAACCAAGGGAGAGTAATAAAAAAAAAATTATGCTAACTCAGAGGTATCTTACTTGATATTTTAACTATTATTGGGTCTGTGATAATGACTGTACTTTTAAAAATAGATTGCCTGGCTATCGTTAAATATTTTTATGTTTTTAAATATATGGTGCATAAAATATTTTTTAAAACAGCATTATTGAGCACTATTGACATGCAATAGACTGTTCATTTTTAATGCACACAATTTGATAAATTGTGACTTATGTATTAACTCATGAAACCATTACACAGTCAAGTTAATGAACATATCCATCATCCCCAAAAGTTTCTTTAGTCCCTTTGTAATCCCTTCTGCCTACCCCGCCTTGTCTCCCTCCCCACTTAGGCAAACACTGATCTGTCATTGTAGGTTAGTTTACATTTTCTGGAATTTTATATAAATGGAATCATAAAATGGATTCATTTTTATATGGCTTCTTTCACTGTTAAGTATTTTGAAATTAATCAGTATTGTTACATGTATCAATATTAACTCCTTTTTATTGATGAATGTTATTCCATTGTGAGGATGTCCACAATTTGTTTATCCATTCATCAACCAATGGACATTTGAGTTATTTCCAGGTTTGGGTTATTTTGAATAAAGTTGTTACAAACATTCAATTGAAGTCTTTGTGTGAATATATGTTTCCTAGGAATGGGGCTGCTGGACAGATCACAGATTAAATGTATGTTTGACTCTATAAGAATGTTAAACAATTTTGCAACGTTGTTTCCACCAGTTTTATATATACATGAGAGTAAAGTTGTTTCACATCCTGGCCAATAGTTGAAGTTGACAATCTTTATTTTAGCCATTCTAGTGGTGTGTAGTAGATTGTCATTTTTAATTGCATTTCCCTAATTATTAATGATGTTCAGCATCTTTTCATGTGCCTATTTGCTAAGTCCTACCTAAGAAATCTTTGCCTAACCCAAAGTCACTAATATTTTCTCTTATGTTTTCTTCTAGAAGTATTATGCTTTTAGTTCTTACATTTAGGACTGTGAATCTTATTGAATTAAATTGTATTATGTTATCAGGTAAGGGTAGAGGTTCACATTTTGCATATTGAAATTCAGTTGTTCCAGCATCATTTGTTGCTGACATCTTTCCCTATTCAAATGCCTGTTATCTCTGGAAGATCAATTGTGCAGATGCACATGGGCCTCATTTTGGCTCTGTGCTATTCCACTGACCTGTATGACTATGCCTAAGCCAATACCACACCGTTTTCACTATAGCTTAATACTTAAGTCTCAAAGTTATATAGCATTAACCTTTCAGCTTTGTACTTCTTTTTCCAGAATTGTTTTGGCTATTTTAAGTGCTGTGTATTTTCATATGAATTTTAGAATAAACTTGTCAATTTCTCCAAAAACGATTAGATTTTGATTGGGATTACATTGAACCAAGTTGAGAAGACATCTTAACAATATTAAGTTTTCCAGTCCATGAGCATGCTATACTCTCCATTTATTTAGATTTTAAGTTTTTCTTAGTAGTATTTGTACTGGTAATTATTCAGCTCCTGTGCTTCTTCAGATTTCTGATATTTTTGTTGCTGGTATATAGATACATTCCTTTTTTTTTTTTTTTTGTATATTGATCTTGAATCCTGTAACCATCCTAAAGTCACTTATTGTAGTAGTCATTGTGTAGATTCTGTTAGATTTCTACATAAATGATCACGTCATCTGTGAATAAATAAATTTTTTATCTTCCTCTTCAGTCTTCATTTTTTTTTTCCATACCTTACTGCACTGACCAGACCTTCCATTGTTAAAAGTGGAGATAACTTCATCTTTTTTATTGATCTTAGAAGAAAACATTTAGTCTTTCAGCATTAAGTATGATATCAACTGTGAGCTTTTTGTACAGGAAACATTTCTCAGATTGAGGAAGTTTCTTTTTTACCCAGTTTGTCGAGAGTTTTTATCGGAAATTAATTTTGTCAAGTCTTTTTTTTTTTCTGTATCTATTGAGATGATGATCATAAAAGTTTTCCCTCCTCGGTCTGTTAATGTAATAAATTACATCATTGATGGATTTTCCAAAGTTGAATCAAGCTTTTGTTACTGAAATAAACTTCATTGATACTGATGTACTTTTTAAATATTATTTCAAATTGCTGAAATTTTCACAAGAATATTAGCATCTGTGTTCATAAAAGATACGAATTTGTAGTTGTCTTTTTGCATAGTGTCTTTATGTGATTTTGACATTAGGGTACTCCTGACCTAAAAGCATGAATTGATAGCTGTCCTTAACTGTTTTCTTTACTGGAAGGGTTTGTGTGTTTCTTTCTTTAATGTTTGCTAGGACTCATCAGTAAAGCCATTGGGAGTGAAGTTTTCTTTCTGGATAGATATTTAAACTACAAATTTAATTTTTAAAAAATAGATAGTGGAGGTAGGGGTATATAGTCCATTTGGTAGAGCGTATGCTGAGCACACGCAAGGTACTTGGTTAAGTTCCCAGTATCTCCATTTAAAAAAGAAAAAAAAAAAAAGGAAATGAATATAAATGAAAAAAAAAAGATACAGAATGGAACAGGCTATCTGCCTTTTTGAATGAACTCTGATAGTGTGCATCTGTAAGGTAATTTGTTCTTTTCTACTGAATTTTAAAATGTATTGATACCTTGTTTATAGTATTTTTATTATCCTTTAACATTTTTAGGATATAAAGTGATGCTCCACTTTGCATTAAATTCATGTGTTCTCTCTGTTGTCTGTCTAAGTTTTTTTTTCCTCTTCTGACTGGTTAGTGGTTTATCAATTTGATCAGTTTCTTGCAAAAAGATAGCTCTTGATCTTATTAATTTTTTGTATTTTTCCTAGTTTATGGATTTCTTTTCTTGCTTATATTATTTCCTTCCTTTCATTTACTTTGTTTTATTTGCTCTTCTTTTTTCTACTTTCTCTAGTTTGAAGTTTACAAGATATTCATTTTTTAAAATATGAGTTTTAGTGCTATAAATTTCTCTCTAAGAACTTTTAACTGCAGCCCACACATTTTGGTATGTGGCATTTTCATTTTATTAAGTTCAAAATATTAACTCATTTCTCCTTTGATTTTTTTTTTAAACCCATGATTTATTTCAAGCCATGTTGTTTAATTTCTGTTTGTGATTTTCTTTTCATCTTTTTCTTACTGCTTTCTAGTTTAATTTCATTGTAGTTAGAAAACTTACTTTGTATGATTTCAATCCTCGTATAGGTTGAGCCTTGTTTTCTGTTGCAGAATATGGTATATTTTAGTGTGTGGGGGGTTTTTTTGGTTGTTGGTTTGTTCTTTCTTTCTTTCTTTTTTTAGTGTACACTTGGAAAGAGTGAGTATTCTGCTGTTGGTGATGGAGTTTTTAATAAGTTTTGGTTAGGTCAAGTTGGTGATTGTGTGTTTTTGTAATTCTTCTGTATCTCTACAGATTTTCTTTCCACTTGTCCTAACAACTATAGCAATATTCTCAAGAAAGAAATTACTGATACCCCTCATGCTAATTGGGTATTTGTCTGTTTCTCCTTTCAGTTCTATCAGTTGTGCTTCATAAATTTGGAAGCACTGTTGTTAAGTGCATACGTATTTAGGATTCTTTTGACATCTATATATATTGATTTCTATATCATTATGAAATGCTCCTTTTTATTCTGGTAATATTCCTTTTTCTTAAGTTTTATTGATCTGATGTTAATGTAACCACACCAAATTTCCAGATTTTAATAACTATTTAAATAGAATATGTTTTTCTATCCTTTTACTTAGCTTTATTTAGGTAATTAAAGTTGGTTTCTTGAGGTAGCTTATAATTGCTTTATGTTCTTATCTGATCTGACAATCTGCCTCTTATTTAGATAATAGATGGACCTTTTCACTTAATGTAATTGTCTGTATTGTTAGCTTTAAATCTACCACTATGCTCCTTTTCTTTTTTTTTTTTTTTCGCTTTCTCCCACTAACTATCTTTAAGTATCCATTTTTTCCTATCTACTTTTGGATTGAGTTTTTAATTTTCTTCTGGGTTTATTGTGAGTGCTGTACTGTTTTGTAGACTTGCTTTGTATTTATGGATGAAGGTACTAGTTCTTTCTTCCCCATGTAAAAATGTGGAATAAATTGCCCTCTCAAATTACTGTTTTTTTCTGACTTTATAACAGCTTTTGTTCTTCATAATCAGGGGGAAAGAGTATATTGTATATGTTCAATCTGTTCTTCTTAAATCATTGAGAACTCCTCCTTAGTGGTTTTGTCCCTCTCTTTTTATTTCCTCTCTTAGGAATTAGAAATTAAGAAAATGGCCAAAATTGGTAATAAAGAAGCTTGCAGGGTTTTAGCCAAACAGCTTGTACATCTACGGAAACAGAAAACAAGAACTTTTGCTGTAAGTTCAAAAGTCACTTCTATGTCCACACAAACAAAAGTGATGAATTCCCAGATGAAGATGGCGGGTGCAATGTCTACTACAGCAAAAGTAAGTGGGAACCTTTATGTCCATGGCTTTATAAAATTTTATCTGAGATATTTAAACGTCGATATTCAAATCATATTTTAAAGCACCCTCTTACATATATGTGATACTGAATCTTTGTAATTTTTAATAAAATGAGTTATAATACTACAAAATTCAGGTAGGTATTTTGAGATTTATTACTGATTTGTTTTCATATAAATTTTTTGTTTGTTTTAGATCAGTTCCACTGTTCCAAGATTACATGTAGCTTCTAAATTTTTAAACTACTTAAAGTGGTGTTTGCTTTTTTCCCTTAAATTTAAAAAGATTTTGGGGCCTCTTACTTCATTATGCCATAAGTGTTGATATAATAATTAGAATAATAATTTCCTTTTTATTCATTTCCATGAATGTGTCAAAAGGACACATGAATATTGTCAGAAATTATCAGTTAATTTTATCAGGAACTTAGGATTAACTTAGTGTTTATAAAAAAAAAATCAGTGTTTTTTTCTACAGAACTTAAAGGACTGTGAGCCTTTCAGATATTTAATAAATAATGAGCTCCTTAATATATTAAGAACCATGAGAAATCAGAAGAAATTTAAGACAAAGGCTCTGCTTTCACAGATCTAACAGTTCAATTGGAGTGGAAGGAGGTTAAGATACGTCTGAAAAGGAAACTCACCATACATCAGGCTGTGCGAGGTGTCAGTGAACTGCACAAATCCTTGAAGACAATGATCTGAAAGGCTTTGTAAAAGACCTAGGTCCTAAAAATACCCCTAGGTTTTAAACATAGGGAAGGAAGAGTATGAATGTGAAAAGCAAAAGAAAAAAAGCCACAGAGGAGAGAAAGCACAGGTTTATATTAGGAAAATAGCACAGAACAGTTGATTCTTGTTATCCACAGTAGTTCTGGTCTATAAAGTCAGGAACACTGAATCAGGTGTATCGAACCGTTGCTCCTAGAGGAAGTGCAGGGTAGGTTTCCTGTGAGCCTTTGGTCATAGTTTTTGTCAACCAATCTATACCAAACCTTGTTTTATGTGTGTTTCTGTTGAAGGACGCCTCACTTATTATAGTTGATTCGTTAAAATTGAACTCATGGTCAGCAGCACTGTAACTCAAGCCCGAACAAAGCTTATCTAACAAATGTCTTTTCTCCACAAGGCCCATTATAGCCCTCTTACACTTAGCAACACGAGAGCACACTTTAGTACTATGCTGGAGGGCATTTTAAACGGTGAAATCACCAACCAGAGGCACAAAATAGACCGCAGGGAAGACACTAGTTTACATTATGAAGGCTGAGTCAAAAAGGAAGAGTGTCACCTTGTTTGACCTAAGCTGGAAACATGGGTGTTGGGTGACTCAAATTTTTTGCTGCTCTGCGCATGTCCACAACTGAACACTGAAGTACTGCAAGTATTGACGTGCAGCTATAAATGTATTTTAGTGAGTGGGCAGATTCACAAGTAAGGAATCCAGAAATAATGAGAATCAACTGTAACTGCCTCTTAGACTGCAGAGCACGTGAAAATAGAATGTGTCCATCTTATGTACAGGAAGTACAGTTCCTTAAAAAAAACAGAATATTTCAATATAAGTTTTATTTTCAGTTGTCTTACTCTTGATGGAGCTCAGTCATTTTATAGTGAAAAATACAATTAAGGGCAAAAACTTCTGTTTTCTTTTTTTGGTTTTACAAATCAAAGAACTAAACAGTGCCTAATTGGAGGAAAAGATCATTTATGAGCATCACACACCTCGGCTGGATCACCTTCCAATAATGTTGAGGAGGAAATCTACTCATTTTGCAATTTTCTGCAAGTGATAGGGTAGGAAAAGATACTTCATGTGGTCCTACCATACAGCATTGTCTGACTTAGAATTTTCACTTGAATTTCTTAGAAATATGTTAACTCAGGAAATAGCATATAAACTGAAATCTGAAGTATTGATAGTAAAAACAAATTGAGAAAGGCATTCCAGGTTAGAGGCAGTGTATGCAAAGGTCCTGTGGCAGGAAGGAGCACAGCACATTTGAGGAAATGAAAGATCAGCACAGCTGGAGGGCAATGGTGCAGATTGAGACTGGCTTGTTAAGCAGAGTTCCAATGATGTTTAGTCTCACAGGTCAATTATGGAATTTGGCTTTTAATACTAAGAGCAATGCAAAGCCACTGAGGAGTTAGGTATGTACGGGCTGGTGGGGAATAGGGGAGTACAGTGTCATACTTGAAAAGATTACTTTGGCTACAGCATTGCATAGAAGACTGTGTTTGTGTCGTATCCTTGAAACCAACATGTTTCATACTGTATACACTTAGACACATATATAATGATAATATATAAAATATTTTTGCCATACTAGATAACATTAATTTCTTTTAATAAAATTAGTTGTGAATATAAAACATAAGAAAATTCTTTTCACATATTTTTGCAAAACTCAGTGTTTTGATCAGTTCTTGAAACCATGGTAAAAAATGTATTAATAGGTTAAGTATGTATGCTAGTATATCCTTTAATTTGAACGTCAAACATTTTTGAAAATTTTTGAAAAAAATGTAAAAATTCTTTTTAATTTAGACTTTACCTGCTTGCCACATAGTAGGCAAATGTAGTTTTCCCATTTGAATAGCAATGAGTTTTATGTTGGCAGTGTTTTTTATTACATAATTTTTTGCCTACTGTTCAGATGAGATTTTTCACAGTGGTCTTTATAATATAGATGTTAAGCAGATGGCTTCCGAATGAGTACTTTATTTTTTTCTGGAATACTAACACTTATGTTTCATTATGGCAGAATGTATATCTTTAAAAAGCCTGCCTTTTTTTGATGTGTTCCCTTTGGACTTGTTCCATAGTAAAATTTTCATAATTATGTAGCTAACATGGATCTTTTTTATACATTTAAAGACAATGCAGGCAGTTAACAAGAAGATGGATCCACAAAAGACATTACAAACAATGCAGAATTTCCAGAAGGAAAACATGAAAATGGAAATGACTGAAGAAATGAGTAAGTTTAATAACTTGTAATGAAATTTACAGTTTTTCATCTTTGAATTCACAAGTTTATTGACCAGCAACCTCATGTTCTCACCTATGAAGGCCCAAGTGATGAGAAAGAAATGATACAGCTCCCTTCGAGACAGACGTCTTTATTGTAATTTCAGTGTATTTTTATATAAGGCTCAAAATTCTGTTCACATTTAACTGAAGGAAATTGTAAAATATACTATGCCATATTTCTGTGCCATATTTGCCTCAGCAGTTTTATTTTATTGATTAGTGGACCAAAACCAACTTGTGAATAAAATAGGTCTTCCAGGTGTAAGTAAGGTGGTTTCAGGCTTGTGTTGATTCTTTCATACTGTAGATTTGTTTATATTGGAGGTAGAGATAATGGAGCATTTTCATTCTTTTTTCTTTCTCCCCTCCCAAAGTCTAAATTTAATATTTAGTTTTATCCTTTTTGAATATAAACTACATCTTTTGGTGGAAATACAGAGAATAAAAGGAACAAAGCATATATAAAAAATTTATCATCATACCACCCAGAGATATTTATTTATTTTCTGTATTTTCCTGTATCTTATAAAGTGAAATAATATAATGTATACAATTTTGAATCTTATCTTGCTTATAAAAGACATAGTAGTACATAATATAAGCATATATGCATGAACTTGAATTTTCTCTGGTCTTTGTTTGCTTTAATATTACATAACATTAGTATAGCCTAATTTATTAAACCATTCTTACATTGGTTAGTAAGATTGTTTTAAAATGTTCAGTGTATTTGATAATCCTTTGATTAATATGTTTTTATAGTATCTTTGTCTGAATTTCTTTGATATTCTTAAGTATTAACTTTTATAAGATTTTTGGCTCATGCTTCTAGATTTATCCTGGAAAGACCATACCAGTCTTCATTTCGCCAATAACGAAGGAGTGACCCTTCATAGCCCCCTGGGCAACATTGAGGCATTGCCTGCATGATATGTCAAAACTGGCCTCATTGTTTCACAAAGATATTTTCTAATTACTTTACAACTGTGTAGGGATATTGCCAGTTTAGCTCTGCTTATCTGCTAGCATTTTAATTTAACAGTATTTATTGCATAAAATAGTACCTAATTAATTACTAGCATTACTAAATTCACCACTGTTCTAGTTTTCCAATTCAGAGTATCTATTTTCCTTCTAAGGTTTAATGATACTGTATGTGAATCTTTGATAGTTCCAAAAATTCTTTAGTTTTTACTTTAAACCTTTGTTTTTGAAAAAATGTAATTTTTTTTAACATCAGTAAAATTGTAATGACTGAGAGAACTGTCATTGATATAACAATCACAGTATCTAACATGTTTGTGTGGGTTCCAGTGGTGGCACAGGTGCGAGCAGATCTCAGCAGAGGAGTGAACTTTCCCATTAAGCTATAATGAAGTGAATCGATATGTGCACTTCAGGCTCGTGTCTGTCACACTTGTTATAGTTTGTATTTTAGTTATTGCTGGTTACTTGGTTTTTCAGTAAAGTATATTAACTTTAGTATTTTCATCCAAAGAGAAATTCAAGGTTTTAAATGGACATATCTTTTTCCGATTAGAATTATTATTGTATGATGTTGCTCCAAAACTTGTTCACATTCAAGTTTTATAAACAAGATCTTGGGGAAATTTTTATTATATCTTTGATTAATTTTGTTACACTTTCTCTGAAAGCACTCTTCTGTGTTAAACCCTAATTACACCATTCTGGTGTTTCTCTTCTATCCTTTTCTTTCATTTTTTTCTGCAAGTACTTTTTTCTTTCAGGCCGTTATGGACTCTGACCTGGACTCCCCACCTCCCTTGTTACGTCACTACCAGCTGAGTGTCAACTGCTAAATGATTTTTCCAGAAGTTTACCTCTGAGCATCCCAGTCAGGTTCCCACAGTAATTCTGACTACAAAATAAGATCCAGATCATAAATCAAAAACAAGTTGCTGGTCAAGCCCCTTTGTTTTGTCGTTGAGAACACTGAGGCCCAGAGAGGTAAAATGACTTCCCAGCAAAGTTGCACAGGCACCAAGTGGAAGAATTGAGATGCTAATTAAAGCCTTAACATTCACTTTACTTCTTCAGAGATTATACTCCATTTTTTTGGCCTTAAGCTCTTTAGCATTTTTCCAAATTGACTTTATACTATTAAACTAACACAAAAACTCAGATTGTCAAACCATGCTCATACAAATCAGAGATCTTAACCAGTATCAAGCTTTGTAAGTAATGCCAAGGATACAGGCTGTGAAGATGCACGTGCAGCACAGGGAGAGGGCTTGGGCGTCCCAGACACTTCCCCAGGTCTCTTCCTCCCGTATTAGACATGAGCTCTTTGACGCAGAATAGATGATGTATCTGATAGGTTTCTTATCATCTTAGATTGGAGAGAGCATGTGCTTTAGGAAATAAGTTACATTTATTGCTCAGATGGTCACCTACCTTATGTGATATTTTCTAGGGAGTCATGACCTGTAAACCGATAGAGTATAGCTGTAGCAACCCTAAATCTTGGACAGCTTGCTAAGAGCATCCCATAGACAAGGACTCTCTTGCTAGCAAATATCAGTCTGTTTACCAGGAGCCCAGTTAGCAGCATTCTTACAGAGAGATCAGGCTAGGTTTCTTGTCTTTCTTCCTCTGGGGACATTCCCCAGTGATTGAGTTAGGTGTGATCACAGGCCAGCTGCTTTAATTCTTTTCCCCTTACACATCTTAAATAACCAAACAGAAGAACTTACTCTTCCTTATTTGTGTCCCGTCACCCTCCACCCCATCTTTGCTTATGCTTCTCTGTCTCTGTTCCTTTAAATCCTCTGTGTCCTTGAAGGAGCCCCTCAGGTGATACTTAACCCCCAAAAGGAAGAATGTAATCTCTTCCCTTTGAAGCTTTATAATCATTTACCTTTCCATTTATCACAATCTGTTTTTTAATCTTTTTCTTCTCTACTTAAGTGTAAACTACCTAAGGTCTTCATTTTTCCCATCTGCTCATCAATTTTATTGTACTATGTAAATTTACAAAGTTGGGCCTTCTTCTAAAAATAGAAACCCAACCTGAAATCTGTTTGAAAGTAACTGTTTTGTTCCCCCCCTCAAGTCAATGACACCCTTGATGACATCTTTGATGGTTCTGATGATGAAGAAGAAAGCCAAGATATTGTGAATCAAGTTCTTGATGAAATTGGAATTGAAATCTCTGGAAAGGTATGAACATCTAATTTTTCTCATTCAGAAATATTTTCTCTACCACTTTTGTCACTTAATTAAATTTCCCTTTATGTTAGGTGCATGTTTTCAATATTTGTTTGGAAAGTAAATTAAACCTCTTTGCAGCACATCCTTTATGTTCTAACCCAAAAGTTTGATAATATAATGCACATTTTTTTCTCTTTTCCTCTTTTTAATGTAGATGGCCAAAGCTCCATCAGCTGCCCGAAGCTTACCATCAGCCTCTACTTCAAAGGCTACAATCTCCGATGAAGAGATTGAACGGCAACTCAAAGCTTTAGGAGTAGATTAATCAAAAAAAGCCATTATATTTTGCCTATCATAATTTAGTATAAACCAGGCACAGTGCAGATTCCTTTTACAAAATACATTTATTTTGCAAAAATGAAGACCATGAGTAAACAGTTGTTTCCTAGCCCATGGCTATTTTGAATCTTTTGCCAAAGAATGACAATGATGCAAAATGGAAACAGTTTGGATTTTAATTAGAACTGTTTGGGGGTGATGATGTGTAAAAAGTTAACTTTTCTGCATGGCATAGAGAATTATATTCATTACTTAGTGTTGTTTATGTTCCAAATCTTTTTACACTGAATACAAATTTTGTTAAAGCCACTAGGCACCAACTTAAAGAGACTTGTAAAAATATTAAAAGTAAATCATTAATTCTGTATCTGTTACTTGTCCTTTGTAAGTGATGTGTTATGACCACAGGCGATTCGGCTGCCAAATTATTTTTAAATCATCTAAAAGAAGAGTGCTATTTAAACATCTGTCTTAAACAAAAACCATTATGAGCTTTTCTTCTCTCTTTTTTTTTTCCTTTGGGAGAACATTCTAGTTGGTAAGTTTATTACCTTTCAAAATATTCTTGGCACCTGCCTTAAACAGCACAAACATATTGTGCACATATTTAAATTATTTTAACTGACAGTAAAGAATTACAATTTAAACTCAAATTGAAGCCTCTTACAAAAATTATCCAGGCTCTTTTTTGTAAAGCTTATAAAAGTGAATGTAATTAGCAAAAAAACAGACACTGAATTAATAGCATTTTATAGTAATGAAACAGTATATTTTAGTCTTTCTTCCAAGAACTGAAGAGATTTTCTCCACATGAATTAGAATTTAGTCACTTTAACTTTGAACCGTGTTTAAGATGTATTGAACCCTCTAAATCGAAGCCATCATTCCCAATTAAATAACACTGCTGTGACAGAACTCAACCTAAATTTTAAAATAAAAATTAGCATTTTTTTCTTGGTAAATAAACTACAACCATGTCAGAAATTACTGCCTGAATGTGTATTAATGTATTAGCTGTATTTTTTAAGGTGAAGTTGCTATGGTATTTAATGTATGTATGGAAAGTAAGAGGAAAGAAGAAGTGGCAGATGAGTTAGGTAGAACTTAGAATTAGGTGAGTTTTGAAAAATGATGTCATATGTGGGCTCTAGCTCATCCCACCAGAAAAACTCTGGAAGAGATCTGATAGTTGTAACCCCGTTAATTTGGGAGAATGGTTATTTCAGACTAATAATGATAATGTAGATACATTTTAGGATTAGTACACATGGCATATGGATTGGTGGGAAAAACAAAAACTGAAACTGTATAGTTTATAATCCATAAGCCATTTTATAATGTTCAAAGATAAGGTTCCTTTATTGATAGTATCAAATACAGTTACCCTGCACCATGATGGGTCAGAACCTTTCATGGGTTATGGGATGTTAACCCAGAACTTGTTTTGAATCTTGGATGTACATAATAATGCCAGCTAACTTTATTTACTTTCTTGTTTACATGTGGGGTTTTTTGTTTTTAAAAATTATTTTGTTAAAAACCAATAAAGATTTATTGCTATTATACTTTTTTTTCTTCTGTTACTATTTTTTGGTTTCTGCTAAAGTTAAAAATTTTATGCATATCTGGTAATTTTTCAAAAGAATGATTTTTATTACTTTCTTGGAAGGACAAATTACTATGCTATTTGTGTTTTAATAGTAATTGCTTTTTTAAGAATTAGCACTTGGTAAGGACTGAGATTTATGAATGGAATCATTTTAAGGATTGATGATTTCACATGAAATTTATTGGATAATATCTTCTGGAACTTCCAGGGGATAACTTTTTAAATATTATTTTTAAACAGGTCTTAGTGGGTTTTTTGTTTGTTTGTTTGTTTTAATTTCAGTCAAACATGGATGCCACGGAAAACTTTGGGATCCAAAGGAGAGAGTAGAGTCTTCTGATTTGGCTACATTTATAAAATGCTTCAGTGGCACTTTTCACAATCACTATAAATTTGTGATGTTATGGTATCCTTTGCTAAAAACAAAACTTTATTTTGATTCCTTAAGATTAGGAAACAAGGATTTTTATACAGTGAGTTTAACAAATATATTTTTTTTAATATTTTATTTATTTTTATTATTGTATTATTTAACTATTTTATTTTGGCATGGGGGGAAGGTAATTATACTTATTTATTTTTAGAGGAGGTACTAGGAATTGAACCCAAGACCCTGTGCATGCTAAGCATGCACTCTACCACTGAGCTATACCCTCCCCCGAAAATGTTGATTTTTTTTAACTTGATTGCCCTCATTTCCTACTTTTGGCAAAAAGATTTCATTAACAACTGTATTTAAACAAAAAGTTACCAATAAACAGAGGGCAGAGTTTAGCAATTTCTCTGTCACTGAAAGGAATGCAGCGCAATATCATTCTGTTACGGGGTGTAAAAGTCATGGATGGAGATTTCAGAATATCAGAGAAGTCGAATGTGATTCGAAAATGTCAATACTGATGATAATAACATCTTGCCGTAGAAAACATGAAATCACTGCCTGTCAGATGATGGTGTTGCACAGGCTGTCCTCTGAGCTCTGAGGGAACACCTGGTCATGGCAGGGGAAGTGGACACGGGTTCGAGTTTGTGACCCTCTAGAGCAGAGTGCGGGATTGCGGCCAGTGAGCTTTATGTTATCTGACCTGCACAGTGATGGGTATTTTATTATGTGTATTTGAGTGCCTTTAGGAGAAGCCTGCACTCTCCCCTTGGCCACATGTACATTCCTTACTAGCCCAGTATCCACACTTCTAGCCTGCCCTTAGTGGTCCTCATTTAAATATGTACTCCTGTGTCAGACACTCTTACGTTAAAAGGGTGAATGTCCGGGTCTGAAAAGAGACCTATGATGACTTTCTCCTCTAATGCCATTACCTACATGAATACGGTTTTGAAGCTACAGGAAAACAGATAAACATTCCAATTTCCTCTCTGTAGAAGCTGAGTCCCATAAGGTGTGACCATTTCTATAACCTTAGTTCCTTCAAGAGTCAGTTGAGTTGAATTTGTTTTCCAGGAAGCCTGGGGATGATGAAGTCTGATTTCAGGTACTCAACTGTTGGAACAGTACACACTCTCCCCCGTCCCCACCAAGCTACCCTCCCAAGAACTTGAACACAACACAAACACATACACAAACCTCCTGTCCCCAAACACTGAAAATATTTCTTTTAACTAACCAAATATCTCCACCATTAGAGACGGAAAGGTAAATTACGTGAATGAATTTCTCAACCACCCCTACAGGGTAAAACTGAATGTACCAATCTGTGTAAGTGGAAAACAGATCTTTCCATTTTAATGGAACTCTACTGAATTTCTGAAGATTTAGCACAAGAAGAGCTCACAAAAACGGAAAGGCTGTGTGGCTAAAGTCAGCTTTTGATGTTTATTCCCAAACGTATGAACACATAGATACTGCACAGTAAATTACATCTGTCATTTGCTTAATTGTGCCTTAGGATTCTAAATAACATTAGTCATTTTCTAGTTTTTAGACTAATACCTATTAAAATATTATGTCCATATAATTAGAAAATAGAGGCTCAAAACTCATTTATACAAATGAGTTAATAGTAAATACCAGCACATTTACAACTAGTGAATAGCTAAATAAGAAGTTGCTATTTCAATATTAAGTATTGATTCAAAATATTTTTTAGGGAGAAAAATTGTTTTCCAATGTTACTTGTACCTAAACTTGAAAAGAAAGACCTATGAATGAATGATATTATGGTCTAAGCATGCATATGTAATGAATACTAAGCATATATACATGCTTGTTTTTGCTGTATATAAAGTAAGATTAAACAGACCCAGCAGATCCATATTTTAAGTGCAAAAAGTCACTATTCTAGATTTATATTGCATTACATTTTGCTTGTATTTGCAAGTTTCAAAGACATGCATGTATGTATTTTTATGTGTGTATATATATACATTCTTCCCTGCCTTTTGCAAATTAAAGCATCACTTCCCCAAGTAATATATTTTTTAAGTAGGTGAAATATCAAGAGAAAAGTACTTGTAAATCCACATAGCTGACTAATTGGGAATTTACTCTTAAATAAGAAAAGCCTTTATATATATATATATATATGGTATATGTATATATATATGGTATTTAACTCCTCTTGGGTACAAGCTGCATGATTATACATGGCTGATTAAGCTACTGAAAACTAAATTTTTTGTTGTTAATATATCAAAGTTTCTAGCCATCCAATTAATGCTGAGTATGTGTGCACAGACATATATGATCTGCATAGACTATGGCTTGTGTAATGCATGGTCTTTATTAATATTATAAAAAGCAAGAGACTGGACAGTACAGTTTATTTAGTAAGCATTCTAAACAATAAAATTTGATCTAATTGTTCCAGTTTTGTTATATAAAATGTTATATAAACATTGCCAGCAGATTTACATTCAAAATGCAAAAAAAAAAAATTTACTATTTGATAGTGATATCATATTACATAGTTTGCTTCTACCTACAAGGTTCAAAGAAATGCATTCTCTTTTTTTAAATTGAAGTATAGTTGATTTACAGTATTATGTTAATTTCAGGTGTACAACATAGTGATTCAATATTTTTATAGATTATACTCCATTTAAAGTGATTATAAAATACTGGCTATATTCCCTGTGCTGTACAGTGCACATTCTTATAAATTAAATAAATATGTTCCTTAAGGTACAATTCCCTGAATTGCAAAGCTCAATATACCAAACTTTTTTATTAATAGTAAATCATATTCTAACCAATTAAACCAAAAGTGATGGTCTTTTCTGATAGGACCCCAGATGATTTTCTAGTTAGAGATATTCCAAAAATAAGTTATGTTATTAAATTAGGCACCCTTCAAGTTTGTAGCCATTGTTAAGAGCACATCCCTTTGTTCATGTAACAAAGATCGCATGCTCACTGTGATGAGATGCTTTCCCGGACGCCGGAGAAACCACAGCAAACAACCCGGACATCTCCCTTGCACCGTTGCAGCTTACAGAAATTGTAGTGTGGCCCAAGAATCCATGGAGTGTACTTTCCATAGCTAAACATCAAAAAGGCTAATGTCTGGGAAAAATAAAAAGATCATAAATTAGTATTTCTACAAATCTCTTTTGAAACACTTCTTTGGGCTCTATGCCATGAATGTTAACTTCAAAGGTGTCACTTCTGATTAAGATTTATTCCTACATGCAATAATAAAATTCTAAGGCACCTCTGGTTCATAAGTGCAAAACTTTTAGTTCAGAAAAACTATTAGAGATGATGCAAGCAGGATGTCAGTTAAGGACTTCTCTGATTGGATCCTCTCTGGTGATATTCTTTATGTGACATTACTGCCTGAAACAAAAAAGCAGATTTATAGCCTTTGGAAAAAGAACCTTTAAACTAGAAGACCCATGTGCACACTCATGTGTATGTGTGTGTGTGGAGAAAGAGACACTGGGAGAGAGAAAATCATTGTTTTATTCCTTTTAGTCTTTGGCTTAAAATGTACAATGTGGCTTCAGAGAATAATTCATCAATATAATTTAAACTGTATTTTTGAAAATAGAAAAGGATAGATTCTACAAAAGTTACTGATATTTTTTTTTGAAGCTAACCAAATAACTAATTCTATTTTGGCTAGAGAAGAGAAAGGAATGAAAAAATAGAAAACCTGGCTATTACATGACAGGAAACCTTATCTGCATTCAAGATGCTCCTTAGAAATAGTAAATAAACTCTGATTCAGACTTGTTTTCACCCGTTTTTCTCTTTGCCTTCGGTTGCAAAACCAAACCCTCACTACTTCTTTCTCCAGATTCAGTTCTTCAGCCATCCGCAGGATCTCTTGAGAGGAAGGTTTATTCTGTTCTCCAAAATGTCTCTCTAGAGCGTCTTTAGCAGCAATACTGGGAGGTGGGGAGATGAGGGGCAAGAAGAGAGGGATAACCTTTTTAGGAATGTTTTTAGCAGATCAAAATTAAATTAGGTTGAATTTCCTAAATAATAACATAAAAAGGAAACTTAAAGACTCTGAAAATACTGTCAAAGCTCTTCAACAAAGATAAATGTTCAGTTTGTTGAACATATAGAGGCTTAACTACTGTTAGCAGAGTCACAGGAAGAAATAAGAAAGTGGGAGAACCCAGACTTTGTGTTTATCCCACTTTGTGCCACAAGAGGGCACTGACTTCCTGAGAAGGAAATAATTCTGTAGGCATTTCTAAATTTCCCCCAGAAATCATTTAGGTTACTTACAAGAAACGAAATCTTTAGTGTACCACTAACCGACCAAAACAAAACCTGCATTTTATCAATTCCTAAGTGAGCCTCTGGATTTTAGAAAAAGATCAATGAACAATCTTTCTGGTTTGAAATGCAGGGAGTCACCCTGGACTTAAAGAGACAGAAATACTGATGACTGATAACAACACAGATATATTGCCAGAGCAAGACCTGTACTTAAAAGGACAGTAGGAACAGTCACTCCTCTGGAAGTGATTGTTCAGTTTCTGTTTTATTCGACACTTGCAGAACAAAACTGTTCTTGAATCAAACAATACATAGTTTTCCATCAAATTTAAAAATTTCTAGCTATTTCCCACCATTAATTTATTAAATATTATGCTCTTTTTACCAATCTTGTTTTTTCAATTGACTCTATTCATTTTTATGTTCTATTGCGTTTATGCTTAAATGTTCATTCTATCTGTAAGATTCTTTTTCTTCTCTAGAAACTTAATATCTCAAAAGTATACCTGATAGTTGTTCTCCGTTTCCTTTTCCTTTCATTTGCTCCTACTTTCTCATTGTATAAAGCTGTGATGAGAAAACAATGATTACAAAAACAAAGTAGGTTTTTGTTTTAAACTGTCAGAACTGTACTTCAAGTTTTCTTTATAAAATGATGCGAAATAAAATCACCGTATACCTTTTTTAAAAAATTATTGTAGTCTACATCATTTTATATTCCAAGCCCTAGATTAAAATGTTAATGAGAAATAATAACTTTGCAAAAACAATTGTCTTTAAGTCATATCCCTACCTTACTTTTGTTGGAACACTTGCTCTAAATGCTCTCAAACCTTGCTCTTTATCCAGCCTTGACATCAATATAAGAGGATCATTTTATCATATTTAAGTGCTCATCTGGCAATAAGCTTATGTTATTCACTAGGAAGACGGTTGTGCAAGCGCTCTGGCTGCACTGATATGAGGTTATAAAAATGATTTACGTACAATTACTACAGCACATAGCACAGAGGCAAAAAGGGAAAAACTCTGCACGTGTTGGAAAAAATCATTTCACCGCTTCAAACCTGTGCCATGCTCTCTAGAAGCTCTCCTTCTCCAGTTTATTCTCTCACTATTTCCTTTCCCGGTAAATTTCTTTCTACACTTGCATTGGCCTTACTTGTTTTTAGTGTGACGAAAGAAGACATTTATGTCTCATCTCAAGAGAAAAATCAAACCAAACGAAACCTCAAACCTCTGGCGTTAGCATTCATCCAGCCAATGGACACCATTGTTTTTAGGCTGAAACACCACAGAGTCTTGAGAAACCCAGCTTTAGTACCTCCTACTTGCTCAGCTTCCTCCAGCCACTTGGATAATATTGCTTTTAGTTTGCACGCATTTTTGAAGCTGAGCTGCAGGTTTTCGAATCGGCAGATAGTTGTTTGACTGAACTCAGAGCCATGCACGGCTGCCAGGGCTTCCCCAACATTCGTTTGGGTGTAGCCTGTGAAACAAAACAAACACCCTGAGCTTCTGGTTTTCGAGAAGCATTCGTTTTGGTCCACCATCGCAGAAATCTGTGTAGCTTTTTTAGTCAACTGTTAAATACTGCTTTTAACCCTATATTTGTTGGCACTTTAGAATAACAGTAAGGTTCATTGTAGAATCATCCAGTATTTCCAAAAATATTCCTTCTCACTAATAAACTATTTGTTTAGAAGTTAAAAGAATTCAGATAGAAACATCATGATATTTAGCCAAATTGGTTAGATGTGTCAAACACTTTAGAAGACATTTTAAAATTCTCTCTTTGTCATTATTCTTAAATATCTGATGATATGTGCTCAAAAATCGATAGTACATTAAATATAATGCATAAAGTATATGGTGATATAAATATTTTTATCTCAACTGTAAGAATGGAAAATCTAATATGTTGAAGGATGTCAAATAAAACTATGAATTGTGTTTACTTTCATATTATGAGACTTTGATCACACGACATTTTATATATACCCCCAAGCATATTTATTATATCATTTGGTAATGCTTCTGTCTCCAGGCAAAAAATTCTCAAAGATTGTCTCAAACATTTTTAGAATGCAAGTTGATAGAAGTCATCAATATAGAATTTGAAACATTCACAGCAATGTAAATAGCAAATTGAAAATGAATGTCATACAGATGTCTACTGCTGTGTTTGTGACAAATAGTAACTACATATTAATTCAGAGCCTCAAGCTATATACCTGTATGCATAAAATGTTTACATATGATGCCCATCAATAAATATTAAAAATCACTGATGGTTCATTATTCCACAAGTGCAGAAGTTTGCACTAGCATTTCAATCTGTTAAAATATACTATTTCATGCATTTAAGTCAGTTTTTAATTATAGCCATTTATGTTAAAAACACTTTTTCAGTAGAAAGTGAACAAAGGCTATGAATAGACGGTTCACAGAAAAAGAATCACAAATGACTGTCAAATACATGAAAGAACATCTTTCATTCTTTACTCATAATAAGAGAAATTTATTATATAAAATAACAACTTTGACCTTTCTGATTTGCAAAGATACAAAAGATTAATAGCATATTTTTCCTTCAACAACTATTTTCTTATTCCATGTGCCTGTCACTGTTCTAAGTGCTGAGGATATGCCATCAAGGAGAAAACAAAAATAAATAAATAAACAACAAGAGACTCCCATTTGCACGGAGCTCATAATCTGAAAGGTGGCAAAAGAAATATCCACAGTGATAGTATATTTGGGTACAACTTCCATAGAGACCAATTTGACAACATCTATTAAAATTACAAATACGCATGCTCTTCTTTGATAAAAGTAATTTTGCTTTTAACAGTTTTCCTACACATATATTTATAGAGGTACAAGACGGTATGTATGAATTTAATCATTGTGGCCTTGTTTTTGTTAGCATAAGATTGAAGATCATCTAAATTCTCTAAGTAAGAGATTGGTGGTATATTAATAAAATGGAATTTGACAGATGCATTTTATTTAAAGAAAGCTCTCTAAAAACCAATACTGAAAACTCTCCAAAATAAACAAATTTAAAAAAATCTGTCTGAAGAAATATATGTATTTGCTTATATGTATATATGCATAAAATATCTTTGGAAGGATATCCAAAAAACTAACAACATTGATAAACAGGAAGGACAAACAGAAGGAATACATTTCCCTTGTACATTTTTAGCCTTTGAATCATATGAACATATCATCTACTCAAAGAAATATAGATAAAAGCAGGCACTTCAAAATTAATCTTTGAAAAATAGTGCCATTAATTTTAAAAACTGTGTATTTTGGAATTAAGAACTTTACAAGGAAATGAAGGTTTTTGTAGGTTTTTCATAATTTGAGTAACTCACATCCACCGTGGAGATGAAGAATGAGACCTGTCTTGAACTTTGGACCTGAGTGTAAGAGACTGAACAGTATTAGAGTAAGAATTTGCAGACCAAGTTGTGCACCCCACTGCTCTGAACAAGCACATACCTAACTTAATTCTTCTCACTTTAAATTCATTGGCAAACTTTTCAAGTTCCCGGATTTCCGGAGAATCCATGTCTATTGGTTCTTCCACCAACTT
Organism: Camelus dromedarius; assembly: GCF_036321535.1. Classification (NCBI taxonomy): domain Eukaryota; kingdom Metazoa; phylum Chordata; class Mammalia; order Artiodactyla; family Camelidae; genus Camelus; species Camelus dromedarius. Next base: position 88,590,275 of record NC_087437.1, on the reverse strand, counting down.
GCTTTTCCGCCTGAGCTCCTGCTTGAAATCAGCGGCTGTGGGGTCCTCCGGCAGGAGAGGCTGGTGCATGGGGGGAAAGCCATGACTCAAGGCATGGTCGGGAAACTTATAAAGACAAGGGGTTAAGCTGCCTGGAACAAGAAAAGGAAAGGACCATTTGTCGTTATCCCCCATTTCTGTGCATGCAAGGGTTTGGCTCATAAGAGCCCCCTATTCTGGGACAGCCAGTCTCAATTCTGAAAGGTTACGTGACAGTCAGGCTTCTGAAGTAGACATCAGAGTAGCTTAGTATAAATGCAATGATCTATTTTCCACCTTCCTCAGAGCAGCAAAAACAAAAAGAATACAAAGCCAAAGGGAAGAGGCAGGGACTTGCAAATAATTAAAATAGAAATAAGCATATTTCACCAAAGTGTGAGTTTTCCTTCATTTTTTTTCCCTTAAAAGACATTTACTCCTGGGAACCTCCTCCTGAGGTTCAACTCTTACCAGAATGTGTATTTTGATCTCTGTTTTCTGAATTCACTGAACGAATAATCTATGATGTTTGTTATAATCAAGGCACAGGGCTGGGAAGTTTTTTTAATATAGAAAAATTGATACTGTAGTATTAGGAAGCCCCACTATTTTATCAGTAGATGCTTAATTTCAAGGGGAAAGAATCATGTCTGTTTTTAATTTAGCAAAGGCAGGTAAAAAGAAAGATTATGAGAATCTAAAATACATTAATGTGGTTAAACAACTTTGAGGAGTAACAGATATTAACAAAAAGTTATTCTTAAAGTTCTATTAAAAAGTCAGCAACAAGATTTCTTGAAAAGTATAAAATATAATGGTATCATCTCTTGATTATTATTTAAGAAGCAAAAGTAAGTGGCAAGGAAGGGTGCAATTCTAGATATGACAGGTAGATACGACATACATGATGAAGCATTGAATCCATTGCATGAGTTAAAAGACAAATCACAGAAAACTAAAAGATCTAATTTTTCAACTGCTTCTAGATTTCATTCTTCATTTGAAAAGAAAAGTCTGTCTCAGCTGGGGAGCATGGGTGAGAGGATGTTTTAAGCCAGGTTCTCACTCATTTTATTTATTTTCTTCATCAGTACATAATATTTTTATTGATAGAGATTTCACTTCAATTTATAGTAAATGACACATGTATAACCAAGACATTTGGGTATAAATAAAATATTCAGCAATCAAGAATTTTCTTATGAGTATAAATAAATATTTAAACTAAAAATAAATTACTAGAGAATATATGCAATAATTATTCTTAAAAACTTACTGAAAAATATATCCAATTTATGCTATCTTTAATCTTTCCATAAATACATCCACAAATCAGACATGAGTAATAGTGCATTTTGCCAGAATATATAAATCTTACATTAATATATCAATATATAATGAGAACGGAATAGTGGAAGTCAGCAAATTGTTGACATATTATTTATATGAGAATATGTGATTAGGAAGTGTACCCCTAGCCAGTAGACTGTTTGACTTTTCTGAAGCAAAATACACATGCAAATGAGAGATTAAACAAAGTAGTATAAAATAAATGTAGCTGTTTCACAGTGTAAAAGTATATATAAAGGAAACTATTCCACCGTCTAGAACAATTCATGCTACTTTTACAAACCCAAATTAGCCAGCTTTACTTTTTAAAAAGTCACTTTATACTTTAGTGGTTGGTATACTGATCAGGCTAGATAAAATGTTAAAAAGTAATTGTATTGATTTTTAATTTATTACATAGCTCATTTTAGAAAATCTTTACTGTCTTTGGGGTTCATTTTTAGCTTTCTGTTAGTTTTAGATTTCTTCTAGTTGAAATAAAAGACTAACATATATTAAAAAAAACTAATCACATTTATTTTAACATCTGCTTAATAATTATCTCAAGACTTTTCTTTTGCTTCGGCTTTCAGAGTTGGTTCTTACACATACGTAAAAACCTTCACTTCTTTCATCATCCAGAAATATCACATGTCACTTACTACATCTAATGATGAAATACTCTGAGAAACAATAAAAACAGATAGAAGAAAACAGGCTGCTGTTTGATTTTGCACACTCAGTGTATTTTAAAACATTTTAGATAAGTCATTTAACTTATGTCAAAATATTTTTATTTACATAAATAATTTTTTGCCTGTCATTTACATGAGATGCCATAAGGACTGAATTATATTAGCAATCTTGACCATTTTCAAATTTTCTTGCTGATAATTATAGTCACACACTGCTACAAATCTACGGACTATTTTCATTTCACATTTATCATCTTATCCTTATATAAACAAATAAGGTAGAAAAGATATGTATTTTTTACTCACAAGTTAAAATCTAAGTAAAAATAAGTTAAATAACGCTCCTTGGGTACTATGATGAATTCACTATTATAGTTTGAAACTAGAACTGAAATCCAGTGAACTTTGCAATAAACCACATCAAAAGAATAACCTAGTTCATTTTTCAGGTAGTCTATACCGAGAGAAATCAAATAACTTAAAGATGTATGCAGTTTAAACACATTCAGCTACATTAAACAAATGCTCTCAGACAAAATATTATAATTATTTATTAAATATTGGAAGTGTGCCATCTCTATTTCTGGAAAATTGTAAAGGTAGTTTATATATACATTATAAATACTCTGGAATAATGGACATTTAGAAAATAAGTTTTAACATGAGTCTATAAAATAGACACAGGAAAATACCACGTTCCCATGTTTGACAATCCACAGAGAAAAGGAAAACACAATGTGTGAGATCTTATTTTTCATTAAATGGAAGTATTCACAATTAGCTGCAGGGGCAGTTTTCCTGGAACTAACCTTAGAGAGAAATTCATGACAGTCACAGGCACTGCCAAACTGCAGTTTTTATCATAGGACCTTGTATTTGGGGGAGAGTGGGAAGTAATCCGTATGGTATGCCTAAGATATTTTAAAAATTTTTTCTAAAGCCTGGATTATTGAAAAAGAGAAGGAAAGAGGGAAGAAGATAAAAGACGTGGTGAGTCGGGTGCAGCAGAAGGCCCACGATCAATTTCCAAAGCACCGATTAAGCAAAATTGTCTATAAGCCTCGAACAAGCGCACACCTAAATAGCTCAGACGTGTTTGCACATTCTTTACAGCCCAGTATATCTTTTCCCACTGCAGATCTACCCACCACAGCCTTTCTGAACTGCTCTGCGTGTACATCTGTGTGGCAGAGGTGAGAGAACGGAGGTAAGTCTTTTCAAGCAGGTGATGGGGAAGCCGAGGTCCAGCCTGCCTTGCAGGGACCTGCTCCAGGTCCCAGGATAGGGGCCAAACTGCTTTTCTGCAGAAGCCTGTTCTGCCAGATGCTAACTGACAATACCTCTGAGGTTACGGGCTTGAAGCCTTAGAAGAACAAACAGGGGAAGTGGAGGGACACAGTAAAATACCCCCATCCTGCTGTAGACATCCATAGAAAAGGGTATTTCCATTTCTTTTTTTTTTTCCCTTCACGCATGACGGCGTGAAACAAATCATGAATTGGAATTGCGAATTTTTTTCTCTTTTGTGCATTAGTACATCCTATCCACGGATAACAGGGGTCCTCTGCCTGGTTTTGTAAACGAGGTTGACTTGGAGCACCGCCACGCCCACGTCTCCATACGGCTATGGCTGCTGTACAATCACCGAGTTGCGTAGCTAAGAGAGACTAGAAAATTGAGAGAAAATACGTCATGCTAGAGCTACTGAAAGTCCTTTCATGATCCTGAGGCAAAAGATGGTTACAATTAGTCCTTCCTTTAGTGTTAACACGACCAGAATGAATTAGAGAAAAATGAAACTTAAATAAAACAAACAAAAAAGACAACTTAAGAACAAAGAGATGGGCTCCAAAGTAAACTGTTTCTCTGTCGCTGTCAAACAGCTTCTGTTGCCTTTTGTGTTAGCCCAGGAGAAAGGGCACTTTCAGCCATACTAACCTTTCTTTTATTATCCATTTCTCATAAAAAAAGAGCAGACATTCATCGTCGTGATTAATTCCCGACATCAGCTATTTTGTTTTCCTCTTAAAATTAATCTTTAAACAAGGACGTCTTGGGTGGTCGTTAACACCACATAACCTTGCTGGGTTTAGCCATCATCGCTGTGTCTGGTTTACTCAGTTTCCACAGGACAGCGGACAAGGCACACAGCTCATTAAGCTTGTTTTCTAACTTGGACGCAGCTTTGGAAGCTGGAGAACAGACCCAATCTCAGATACTCAGGAATAAGAGTTCTGAAAGATTTTTGTTGTTCTCTCGTTTTCTTTTGTGTTTATCTAGACGAGATTTTTGAGTAGTATGTATAATTTCCTATTTCCTGGTATCTATACTATAGGCTATTGAATTATCTAAGTTCTTAGGAGGCAGACAGAAGAAGGAATCTAGCTGCAAGTTTATCTGAAAGGAAGATCAAGGAGAAAGTCAGGCTGAGTTGGTACAGATTTGCCACAACTCAGCTCCAGCAGAGCTGTGGGACCCACGGCAACCTGGATATGAAGAGACTGACACTCTGAGTTGTTAAGTGACTTGAACAAGGTTTGTAATTAGTTCCCGGTGTGACTAATTTAGTTGTCCCAGTCATTCTCTTTGATATGCCCACATCTGGACTATGAGGCACAGTGGATTCATCGGATGATGAAAGTCCTCCCTACCAACCTTAACAAAATATTCGCTATAGTTCTTGCCTTCCAGTGGGTTATTCATTTAATGAAATGCTCAAAGTAAATTCAAGCATCAGAGTGTGGTGATAAAATAACCATATTCAAATAAAGCAATTTCATACCCTTTGAAATATTGTTCTTTTCACAGCGCCCCTTTTTCGTGGAGTGTGTGACAATGAACCGGTCGGCTGTAGATAAGACACTTCTGTGGATTGTGTGGAAGTGGTTGATTTGATGAATGCCTTGAGAGTTCTCAGAAAATTCAAATGACATAACCAGGCTTCTCTTGTGTATTTTATACCTTTGCTATTTTACTTTTGAATTGCTGTGTTTTATAACGCAGTTTGTGTAGCTTCTCTGGGGATAACGGCATAAGGGTTCAGATTCCCTGAGATTTAATCTGCCACGATGCAAAGGCTAATGTGAATATATGTCAAAAATAGTGACATCGTAACAAATTATAAAGCACATCACATTTTAATGATCTCCTTCTCAAAAAATATTCAAATATAATCTCCATGCTTTCCATGGTGAGGTTTTCTTTCAGTGACAAAATATATTTAATTTTGTTTAAAGACTACCGCGATAGCTCCAAATCTTAGGACAAACATTGGGCTCTTGATTGTCGCTAACCCAGGCTTTGAATGATCTTAAAGGGCTTTTCCAGGAGCCTCTCCTTTTTAACCGTAATGAGTACGAGAGTTTGCTGAGTACCTGCCGAGGGAACTCGTGCCAGCCTGAGCCTCCTGTGGACTCATTGTGAACCTGGGCCTGTTCTCCCCGATCCGGGAAACTGGAAGGATGTTAGATTCCTCAGGCCAGCTGTGAACTCACCAGGCCAGCAGCCAGCAGCCTCGATCTGGTGGGAGGGCGGTGGTCGCAAAAAACCTTCTTAAAGTATTCGATCTGTAGCTGATTTTATCTCTGCGCTTGCTGGGTTTAGGGGGCGCCTGAAATTGCACCTGGGTTCCTGGGAATTACCAGAAGGAGCAGCACACGGCCAAGAGCTTGTCATTTCTTTTCTCCATAATCAAAGTGTGGTGGAGGCCACAGAGAGCATTCTGCCTGCACCTCTAGTGGCGAAATGCGCGTCATTCTACTCTTTTATAATGAAAGCAGTTCATCATCAGCGGGGGTGGTTCTCATTAACCACGAATACTGATTAACTGCTAAGAATATGAATCATAAATAATCCACTTTCAAAGGGAAAGAGAAAAATATGGCTTTCTTTATTTCTTAATTATTAAAAAGAGACACTAAGATTTACAGGTAACCATTAAGAACATCAGTTTTCATTTTACCATCAAGGTGAGGATACTAGTTTATTCAGAACGCCTCAATAGAAGTTAAAGGAAACTAATTTGTTCGGGAATATCTAATTTTAAAGTTTTAAAGTTTTATTTAGTCTTAAACTGAGAAATTAAAGTTTGGTGAACTAAATTCTTTAATTTTATTTCAAATTTATAGACATAAGTCCATGTTTGATTTTTTATTATCTACTCTGGATAACAAAACACAAGAAAAGATTTCCCTAATATGTGATTCCCTTATCCAGAGTTTCTCTCTCAATATCCCACAAGTGTGCACGTACACACACACACACACACACACTCTTATAGTCGCACGTAGAGCTTTAGTAGTTTATTGTCACCCACAATATTTCTCTCCCTGCTGCAGTAATAAATATAAAAGTTTAAAGAAAACCTAAAAAATTCTGTGCACAACAAAATTGTTTCTCTGGCCATGTCCTAAAACTGCCGTAAGTTTTGTGATAAGTGGATCTGTTAGGTCAGATTTTCCTTTTCCTTAAGAAATGTGCCTTCGAGATTTCCATACAAGTAGTTAATCTTGGTCTAGTGATGACCTACTTATCCAGAGGAAAAAAAGATATGTAACTTTCAACTATTTCAGTCTCATTTAAGACTCAAAAACAACTCAGAAAGGGCTGACAAACACTGAAACAACTATCACTAAAGTAGCTGCAAATCACTCTTAGCCTTCAATGTCTTATTTATCTTCATGGACCAAATGTCCAGAAGAAATATTGCCATGAGGGGGAGGTCCTGTAAATCTGTTCTGTCTACTTTGGTAGCTGCATAAGGTTATCGAGCACTTGAAATGTGGCCAGTGCAACAGAGTTTTAAATTTGACCTTATTTTAGTTCAGTTTCAGTTGCATTTAAATTTAAATAACTACATGAGGTTAGTGCCTACTGTATTATTACTGGAGGCAAGCCCACCAACGGCATAAACAAGTAACAATCAGCAGCTTGGCAGTAGTGAATCAGAATAAAAATCATACATTATCATTCTAAGTGAAGTAAGCCAGAAAGAGAAAGAAAAATACTATATGATATCACTTATATGTCAAATCTAAAAAAAAAAAAGATACAAATGAACTTATCTACAAAACAGAGACAGACTCACAGACATAGAAAACAAAATTAGGGTAACCAGGGCAGGGAGTGGGAAGGGACAAATTGGGAGTTCAAGATTTGCAGATACTAACTACTATATATAAAATAAATAAACAAGTCTCTTCTGTATAGCACAGGGAACTGTATTCAATGTCACGTAGTAACCTATAATGAAAAAGAATATGAAAACAAATATATGTATATGTATGACTGAAACATTATGCTGTACACCAAAAACTGACACAACATTGTAAACTGTCTATACTTCAATAAAAATAAAGAAATAAAAATTATAATTATTAAAAAATAGAATAAAAATCATACAAAGCAAACACAAGAGTTAAGAAGCATCACAGTTCAGGGCTGTGTACAGTAGGGGCAATCGAATATAATCATTATGATCTCTGAAGACATCACAGATCAGGGAACGTTTCAAAACGCAGTGGTTTAACCAGCAATTTCCAAGGTGAAGAGATCTGAATTTCATGACACACTCTAGTCAAGATTCCCTCAAACCCAGGAAATCCATGTAAGTGTCCCCAACTCAATCTCATATGTGAAGACAATTTTTCTTACCTGCCATCACTCCATAGGTTGATGACTGGTTCCCATAATGACAGGAAGGAACAGAATAATGAAGTCCTGTTGCTGTGTTTCCCAGTGTCGTCACCAAGAAATATGTGCACAAACATTTAGGAGTTTGAATCAAAGACAAAACAGACGGGACTGGTAAGAAAATGTATGAGGATTCAAGACACATTCATTTCATTTCAAAAGTACACATTTATGTGATTATTAAAGTTACATGGCAATAATTTGTTCTCATATGAGGGAAGTTCTCTGATGAGTAGGTAAAAACTAGATACTGAAATTTGTCTCAGATAATGAGATCATGACCCATCAAAGTGGACTATAGCCTTCATTAATTATGTCCAGTGCTCCACATTAGGGTCACTGACTGGATTGAACCTTGGCTAATTGGGAGTTGCAGAATTCTTGCAGGTTTCACTCAATATAGACATTGCAAAGAACTGACTAGAGGACAGTCTCTTAAAACCCTTGTATAACATGGTATTATAAAGTAGTTTTTTTCTGGAACAATAAATACAGAAATCAACTCTTCGAACAGTCTTTACTTTTGTTTATTCGCCTAATAAATTTCTTCCAGCAGAGGAAATGGCAGAGCAATTAGCCTTTTATTGGATACAACCATAAAAATCTCACTAAATTCAGAGATTTATGAGAAACCTGTATGATGGACGTAGGTTGAAGTTGAAACCATGAGGTTGTACATTTTCTGCATGCACACAATTAATTTAATAATTCTAATGATAAAGCTGGTCAAAAATAAGATCACTGACTATTGAGTGACTTGAGGTCTCCAAAGGTTGAATCTGATATATAAACATAGCCTCACTAATAAACAGCTATGTCTCATAGAGGTAATGTGTAATTTGAAAGTAAATTTGAATTACTAAACTTTAATCAAAGTTTAAACATAAATCGCCACTTTGACTAAGGAAATAAGACTCTTGACAATAAAATCTTAAGCCAGTGTTTGCCTATATATTTTATTTTCTCTTTTTTTTCCATCATATCCTGAATATAGTGGTGGATTTTCATAAATATAATTGTATCTTCTTGAATAAATTTGAGATATTATAAAGTTTAGATTTAGAATCCTTTGAAAATATTGAGATGTACTCTAGTGACCAAAGACATGAAGTCTCTTTAGAAAGTAAAACAAATTTTCTCTAACTATAGCTCAATTTTTAATATTTTAAAATATCTGTGTAAATTTTCATTTTACACCTGACACATAGTGAGAACTGAAGTCATTTTACATTATTATGATTACTATGCATTCCAAAATTAAACAAATAAACATGAAACACATTTAACATTCAAGTGCTATTATAATCAGTATATTACTAATTCCTTACTTAGGCAATTAGATGTATAGGATTACAATTTGATAGAAAAATTAAAAATTTAATGCCATGCTATTTAAAACACATTAGGTCATTTTTACTGATTATGAATTTCTTTTACTTCCAAAGTTTAAATATTTTGTTTCTCTGATTTGGGGGAATTGTATAAAAGCCAGGCTAATATACTAAATATCTTATTTATTTTTAAATAAATAAATAAGGTTTTGAGCCTAAATTTGCTTAACTACTACCTCAATTCTAAATTTTATTTTTATTCTGGCCAAATACTATCCACACACAGTAGATTAAACAATGCATTATTCTTCTCATCCCAATTTCTAGAAAGATCTATGATTTAAAATATACAATTAGCTATGTGATAATTATTTAAATTTATTTATACCACAACTCTTTGATAAAAAAGACTTTATTACATTTTCCTAAAAATATGTTTGAGGATATTTTCATTAGTATATTTTAATTAAATTTTGAGAATCTTTATAGTAGATAAAAAAAAACTCTGCATTAATAATTCTATCAAAGACTAGATATATGATCTCTTGACACTTTAAAATTTGGCTGAAGATGAATGCCAAATTTACATATATGTTTGGAAGCTGCTTAATATATTGAAGATAACACTTAAATATTTTAAATCATCATAAAATATATCAACTCAAATTTTGATTTTTAAATGTATAAAATTAGGTCATATTTCGATTGCTTTTAAAACAAGTGGAAAGTGAATAGTATGTTGCTATTAAACAGAAGACGTTTACTCAGCTTGAATTTTTTATAAATCAACTTCAAAACACTTTGTTACTGCGTAAAACTGGACACATTAACAAAACATACTTATCTGCTTGGTTGTGTTTGAGATAATATATTTGAATTCATAAGTTTAATTTTCACTTAAAAAAGTTAAGTAAGAAAACAATAAAACTTGGTTAGACATTGAAATCTCTTCAGAACTCAATTTTGAGAAAAATTCAACTCAGTTCATGGGCTCTAAATATTATATTGCTTCTATATTTGATTTCTGAGTTTTTAGTTATGCTAAAAAGGTAAGGGTATTAAATTAAATTAAATAGTCTATAAAAAAACCATTTAATTATTTAAACATTTAATTATTTTTGGAAATCCATCGTTGTTGGTATTGGGGATCATTTAGCTGTGTTTACTATGAGGTGTGTTGTTTTTAGTCATGGTAGTAAATATAACCTAAGAACCAAATAAATCTCTAAGATAAAGAAGTAACATCTTTTAGACACTAAATTATTTCACACTGTTTCTTCAGCTTTGCTATTTATACATATATGTTTACATAAAAATAGTTTTCATATTAGAAGTAGCCAGACTCATTGTTTACTTATGTAGAAAACAGATCTTTATAATAAAACCAACAGTGATCGAAATGACTACACTTACTAATACTTCTTGAAAATTTTCTTAGGCATTTTGGCTTCTTTAATATCCTTAATATTTAACTTAACACAAAATTAACATGAAGGAGAAAGTAAAAGAAGCAAAGAGATTCTGAACTAATAAGATTCAGAGCATCCTCCCCGACATCTTTAGGGCCAGCCACATGTAGACCGCTGTTGGAGCCCGTACCTGTGGACATCACGTTGGTGGCATGGTTGGAGACTGGTAGGCACTCGGCAGCGCTGTGGTGCATTATCAGAGGCAGAGTTGCAGAAGACTCAGAATTCAGAGGTATAAAGGTATCAGCCGAAGTAAAAGGTTGGCAACTCATTCCCACAAGAGAGTTGACAAATGAGGAGAAACGCTGCTCCCCTAGTCAGAGTTTTATTATATTACCATCTCAAAGGGCCGTTTCAAATCTCACTACCTGCATATATACATCAGGGAGGCGCTGAAGCACCAGGAGGGCTCGTGCTGGTATTTATACTGCAGGGAAATCCCTTTATACATGTTAATCATCTTTTCCCAGGGGTATTGCTTTATCAATCTGGACCGTCTTCCTTCTTCCCCAAACATCATCCATGCCCCAGAGGGGAAACTGGTTCTTGGGTACAGACTGAAGACAAGAGAGAAATAGAAACTTTATTTGACAACTTCAGATAAAAGTGTCCCTCAAAGAAATAACACTACAATAAATTAAAAGGTACTAAGTGTCTTTTTGCTACTAATACAATGACAAACTTATACATATGAGATTTTTTTTGAAACTTCTCATTAAATATGAAAAATAACAAGAGAAGTACACGCCACCTAATTTTAAGAAACTGAATGTTTAAGTTTAAATTGAAAGAAGCATAGAAAACTAAACATGAGAATGAATGTATTACCAACTACTGATTCACACTCAATATAATTTTGAAAAACTATAAAGGCCAATTGGCTTTTTACTATATTATAAATAAAAATGGTAAACTATTGAATAAAATTTTGGTAATTTGTAGAGAAGATGAAAATGAGGGATAGCATTTCTCTCTTGATTTCAATTTTCTCATGAAGAACATACATTTAGTAACCTCTTACTAGATGTCGACACTGTTCTAAGGCACTTTGCATGGTTATGTCAGCAAATTTCACAATGTCTCTGTGAGATCTGCTCTGTTCTCACTAAGCTGGACTGTGTCAGAGCCTCTGACCTTAGCCATCCCACTCCAGAATCTGCACTGGTGCAAACTTTCCACACAAAGTATACTGGCATTATAAGAGAATGAAAAAAAATAATTTACTGTTCCAAGTTATCTTGAGACATTTCATAATATGAAACTTCAAAAAAAATCTAATGAAACATGATCCTTGCTTACATGCATAAAATCTATGCCTGTCAGGTTACGGCTGGTCGCTATACCATCCCTAGTCTACATTCTAAAGATAGTATTGCATTCATTCATTTATCTTTAGAAACCATGATCATTGTGAAATAGTGATACTGATATTTATCTTCAAATCAATTGTTTGTAGTACATTTTTTTTCTATTCTAAAAGTGACATATTCTTCATTCTGAATTCTCTGTCTTTGAATTTTTATTAGTCTTCTCTAGTGAGAGAAGAAGGTTAGAGGTAATCAGAAGTATTTCACTCTTGCAGAGTTCTTGTAATTTTTAGATTTCACATGTACAAAAAAGTATTTTTTTCAATGTGTTTATAAAGAGAATTTGCTAAGAAAATTAAATAGTCTATAGGACATCAAATATTTTAAAAATTAAGCTAAATGATATTTAGGAGGAATAGCACTTGAAATCTGTCCCTAATAACCTTTTTTTTTTTTAAGTTATTGCCTGGAATAGCAACAAAGGACTTCCCCAGTAGTTTGCCATACTACCCGAAATTCTAAAATTACAATCTTAGACATAATTTCCTTAATAATTGTTCTAAAAATTTTAACTATTTGTGCTATAAGGTACAAACCAGACTTAAAATTGTGTAAAGCCTGTAAGTAGGTGTTCCCATTATAGTCTTCTCACTTGGTGATATAAACCATAAACTATTAATTTATCAAATTTTAAATCAGCTTTTGTAAACAGTTTTAATTTTGCACAGTATTGATTTGTATAGCCCTATCATATTTTAGCCATTTCTTTATTGTTGGGTGTTTGTATTGCTTTTCACTTTTATAAATAACAATGCAGTTAACTCTGTCCAAAATCTTTGTTTTTAAAACATAATGCATTTTTACAATTTATCTGTAGGATTATTTTGAATATCACTCCCCCACTTAAAATAGATGTTACAAATGGGATTACTCAGTCTGACTTATGAGATTTTTAAAGTTCTTGAAAACATTCTCAAATTGCTCTAAAAAAAGATATTTTTTAAAGGAGTTTTAGGTTCACAGCCAAGTTGAGCAGAAAGTACTGAGGGTTCCTGTATGCACCGTGCCCCGGCACACGCACAGTCCTCCTCTCTGTCGACATCCTGTACCCGGGTGATACATTTGTTACAATTGATAAACCTATGATGATACATCATTATCACCCAAAGTCCATGGTTTACACTAGCATTCATTCCTTTGTAGATTCTACTGGTTTTTGACAAATGTATAACGACTTGTATTCACAATTGCAGTATCACACAGAATAGTTTCACTGCCCTAAAAATCCTCTCTGCTCTGCCTATTCTTTCTTCCCTCCCACCTACCCCTGATACCACTGATCTTTTCATTGTCTCCATAGTTTTGCCTTTTCCAGAATGTCTATAGTTGGAATCTCACAGTATGTAGCCTTTTCAGATTGGTTTCTTTCACTTGGTGATGTGCATTTAAGTGTCCTTTTTATGGCTTGGTAGCACCTTTCTTTTTAGCTCTGAATAATATTCCATTGTCTGAATGTACTACAGTTCATCCATTCAAGAACTGAAGGACATCTTGTTGCTTCTAAGTTTTGGTGATTGTGAATAAGTCTGCTGTAAACATCTGTGTGCAGGTTTTCATGTGGACATAAGTTTCAGCTCTTTAGGGTAAATACCAAGGAGTGAGACTGCTGGATCGTATGGTGAGAATATGTTTAGTACTGTGAGAAATTGCCAAACTCTATTCCAAAGTGTCTGTACCACATTGTGTTCTCACCAGCAATGAATGAGACTTCTTGTTGCTCCACTTCCTCGTCAGCATTTAGTGTCATCACTATTTTGGATTTTGGTCATTCAGGTAGGTATGCAGTGGTATTTCACTGTTGTATTAATTTACTATTCTCTGAAGGCATATGATGTTGAGCATCTTTTCATATGTTTATTTGCCGTCTGTTTATCTTCTTCAGTAAATCGTTCAGATCATTTGTCCTTTTTAAAACTGGATTGTTATTTGTTCTTATTGTTGAATTTTAAGGGTTCTTTGTATGTTTCGGATAACAATCCCTCATCAGATACGTCTTTTGCATATACCTTCTCCCAGTCTCTGGCTTGTCTTCCAAGTTGCTTTCTCAAACAATTTGTTCTATTATGATTTGGTTTCAAATATCAGGAACAAATTGAGCAAAAGAATGGCTGTTTATTATTAGGAGATATGGAGGTTTCTTGGAACTCATGGAGGTCGGGCCATAGAGAGAGACTGAACAGGAAATGAAAGCCATCTGCCATGTCTCTCTGACCTTCTTATCTCCCTTTCTCTGTGTCTCTCACTTTTCTCTTTCTGTACAGCACAGCCTAGGTTGAGTCCATCCAGGGCCACCTCACAGATCTCCAGATCGCACCTTAAGCTTTTAACCAAAGAGATTTCTTTGCTGTTTCTCAGTCTATATTTATGAGAGAAACAGGCTGATTGTCCATGACTTTTGTTGTGTTCCAGAAGCACAACATGGGTCCCCATGCTCACACTTGTGAATGAATTGGTTTGCCCTGGAAGTGTTCAGGCATTTGTAGACAATGAGGGATAGATTGTTATCCCTGGAGACACCCTTAAAATGTGACTAATTTGATTCCACAATTTCATAGTAGCACCAGTAGAGAAAACGTGATATTTTTGGTGCATTCTCAATGTTATTACTAAAGTTTAAATACTTAGCTTTATTAGTTTGTTAAGACAACAACATACTGTTAATTTACCTTGTATCTTTTATTTCTAACATGCTGTCTTTTCATGTTTATATTGCCTATTTGTATTTATTATTTCGTTAATTAACAGATACTATGTATTTACCTTTTACTTAATATCAATTAAATTTTATTATCAATTTGTATGTGCTTTTAAAATGTATTAAGAACATTAATTTTCATTGTTTTTATCACTTACTATTAAATTATTAAAAATTTCTTGTCTTTTAAATTTGCTCTAGACATTGACATATATATTTTGTGCATGAACTAAATATGTTGATCTTTTCCCTCGTGCATTTCTTAATGATTTTGTTTTAAAATTCTCTTTTGCCTAGAAATTTTGTTTTTGTTGTTTTTTGTTATTTTTAGAGCCTTAAAAAATTCCTCCTAACCTTTTAAGCTGCTACATGCATTATGTTTCTAGAGTTAACTTATTTAAAAATTTTTTCTTCCAGTTTTATTGAGATATAATTGACATATAGCACTGTATAAGTTTAAGGTATACAACACAATGATTTGACTTACACACATCATGAAATGATGACCATAATAGGTTTACAGAACTTCCATCATCTCATATAGATACATTAAAGAAATAGAAAAACAAATTTTTTCCTTGTGATGAGAATTCTTAGGATTTACTCTGCATATAATGTACAGCAGTGTTAATTTTTATAATGTTGTATATTACATCCCTAGTATTTATTTATCTTGTAACTGGAAGTTTGTACCTTTCGACTATCTTCATCTAATTCCTCTTTCCCCTAACCGACACCTCTGGTAGCCACAAATCTGATCTCTTTTCTATAAGTCTATTTCTTTTTGAAGTGTAATTGACCTACAACACTATGTTAGTTCATGGTATACAACATAGTGATTTGATATTTCTATACATTCCAAACTGATCACTATGGTAAGTCTAGTTGTCATCTGTAACCATACAAAGATGTTACATAATTATTGACTATATTCCCCATACTATATATTTCATATCTGTGACTCATTTATTTTGTAACTGAAACTTTGTACCTCCTAATCTCCCTCACCTATTTCTCCCCTCCTTTCATCTCCCTTCCCTCTGGCAACCACTGGTTTATTCTCTGTATCTATGACTCTGTTTCTCTTTAGTCAAGTTTGTTCATTTATTTTGTTTTCTAGATTCCACATATAAATTAAATCAAAAGTATTTGTCTGTCTCTGTCTGACTTATTTCACTTAGCTTAATACTCTTTTGGTACATTCATGTTGTCACAAATGGCAAGATTTCATTCTTTTTTTATGGCTGAGTAGTATTCCACTGTATATATATACATTTTATGCATTCATCTATTGATGGGCACTTAATTTGTTTTCATGTCTTGGATGCTATAAATGATGCTGCAATTGAGTTCATTTATAATTACTTAGATACTAATGAAAATTATAGCATAATTTGAAAACTATCAGATAAATAAGAAGAAAAAACTTGCTTCAAGCTAAGGTAATAAAAGAAAATACAGCAGGGGTCTTGGTCAGGCATATTTGTTAGTCTGGTTCACTCACTGTAGCTTCTCTTCAATTAAGCAAATAATTATTTTTTAAAAATACACTGAGTTTAGACAGAATGATCACATTTTGACAAAAATATATAAGCCCAGAAAAAAATATTATACTATTAGGAAATAAGACTCAAGTCTATTTATCTCCAGGTAATAGAATTGAATTTTTTTCCCTTTTTCACATTTTGTTTTCTAATTTTTCTATACTTTTTGCATGAGTTGAGAAGTATAGTAATAGTTCAGCATGTAGCTAGATTTTGGATCTAAACTGTTTGGACTTGAACTCAATCTTGACACCTTAATAACTATGTAATGATGGGCAAGTAACTTCACCTTAAAGTGTCTCAGTTTACTTTTTCTGCAAAATGGTGATAATACTAATACTCATTTTATTTAGAACAATGCCTGGCATGTATAAGTGCTCAATAAATGTGAACAATTTTATCACAAATAAATTTTAAACAATAAATATTTATGCTTACTATGTGCTTTATGTATATTACTTCATTTGATTCTCATCTTAATCCAGTAAGGTTGACACCGTTTTACAGACTGGGAAATTGAGGAATAGAGAGGTCAGAGACTTACCAAAACCATACAGTAAGTAGTGGAACTGGTATAGGAATCCAGTTCATTTAAATCCATTCATTTAAAGCCTGAACAAGCTACAGAATACTGCCTTTTGTTATATGCAAAAAAGGTATAATGATATTGAGATTTCTCTAACTCTGGTTCCCTATCTCTGTGTATGATTTCTATATTTAGACTTTTTGTTTATTTCATGACTTCAGGGAGAAAACATGGAAAAAGAGCTAATTCTCTACAAGGTATAGTGTTCTCAGCTTTTCAGCATGTGGATCTTTATATAAACCTGTATTAGTACCCAGGTATTCTACATGAATAATATAGATATTATTTCTTGTAGGGTAATGGACTGGCACTGCTGAATAATTTAACTCTATTCAATAATGTGTTCAATTGATATTAACAATTCTTTCATTACCAACTTGTAATTCAGATCACTTTGAACTGATTAGAATTTGTGAATATTTTATATGTTTTATATATATAATATATACAGAGAGAGATTAAGAGGGGGAGAGAGAGAGAAGGAATTAAGATGGGGGAGTCCCATCAGGATATGAAAATGAATCTAAATTAATTTATTCAGTTTGTCTAAGTGACAATAAAATTTAGTATTCCCACAACTCATAACTTTTGAAAAGATGATAAATTTTACTCAAAGCAGTTTTTAAAGAAGAGATTATACAGCCATATGGCTTGAAAAGAAACTCTGTTACATTCGAAACAGACGTTATTCAAAACACACATCAGTCGTGCATTTATATTTGGCTCTTTATTGATTATGAAAGTAGCAGTGAATGTGTATATTATGCAGTTTATTCTTCCTTAAATTCTTTCATGTCCAGAAATCAAGGTTCTTTATTGCCCAAGGAAGAGATAATTTCAATGACTTGCAACCTTGCTGAAGATGTATGCTTTCTTAATGCTGTCTAAAGGGTAAACTTGTTACTTATGGAAAATAAACGTCAAGGTGAGACACTGACTTAGGAATGATGCTTGCCCACAAGGACCATATCGCTGTTGTACTACACTTCATAGGTAGATTTATTATTTGCCTCACTCACTTAAATAGAATAAGTCTTGTCTAAATAATGAGCTGCTGTGCTTGAATTAATTTAGTTGGAAAACCTCTTTGCTCTGGGTTTCATTTACAACATTAATACATGATACATAGAGGTATGTTTTGGAGTGTGTAAATCTTTCACAAGAGATGTTTGCTATTTGAAACTAAATTAGAAGTTATATTGTTATTCCTTATACTAATGGTGTTAAAAAAAAAAAAAAGATTAGCTCCTTAGTAGTCTTATTGGGTGACACAAGGATATCATATGGTGTAACAAGAAATGTACACAGAACACAGCAAATTAATTGATACTGTGCCGAGTGAGTCTGACTTCTTTTTTCATTAGGCATCTCTGAAGATGAAAGAAGCAGAATGCTTTCCTTAGCCACTGCAGTGAGATTATTTAATTATAATCATCTGGCTGTGGCTTAGTTCATGACACAAGATAATCTAACATAGGGGTTGCAGAAGGGGGACAAGGTAAACAGGGGTGCAAAGTAGGAGAAAGAAAGGTGTTTTGTTTCCTCTGATAGAGATCAAAAGCTATGTTTGATTATTTGGGATTGCCTCAGTGTTTTGCGTTGTTTTTTGAGGGGGGCTGGAATACGTCAACTAAAAAATTCAGTCATTTATATGTAATTCATAATGTTTGCTAAAAAAAAATTCACTGAACTTAGTGTGGTCATCATTTCATAATGTATATAAATAGTCAAATCATTATACAGTACATTTTAGACATATAGCGTGCTGTATGTCAATTACATCTCAATAAAACTGGAAGAAAAAAACTTCACAAGAGCGAAGGTAAGCAAGACATTACAGATCACAATGAAGAATTAGGAGGATTTCCGAAGACAAAAGCATATTATGCATACTACATTCTGCTTTAAGACTACCTATCCTGAAATATTATCTGTACCATTTGTCTCCTCTTCTGCTTTCTTCTGCTTATCCTTATTTTTGTTTTGTTTTGTTTTGCTTTGTTTTGTTTTGGTTTGGTTTGGTTTGGTTTACTACCACGCTTATACTGCTTTCATATTTCCTACTTGTATGGCAGGAATGTCATGAGCAGATGAAGTGGTTTTAAATTTCTGTGTGATCATCTGAGGAACAGAAGATGTACAAACCTAAACTTTCATAAATCTGTACTTTTTGGAATCAGATGTGGCTAAATTTTTCTCAATTAATGACTTAAATGGGGAAAAAAATTGAATGGTTTGATGAATGTAGGAGAGTTATGTAGCAGCAAAACTAATTTTATTGAAAAATCCCAGTGCCTGAGGGGGACATTATTTAAGAACAGGTCTGAAGGCTGTTCTTGGCACATAGACACACAAGACTATTTGGTACCCAATTATTAGAAAATAACATTCTGTTTTTGTAAATAATAAGACTTTTTCCTAATTCAAATTCAGATTCAATTATTGTTTATTGAACATCTACTTTCTGACTCATTTGTGCTGTTTTGAAATATATTATGTTATCCCATCATATGTTATTTAAAGGAGTTTAATTTTAATGATATCCAAGTGATTTTATGCTAATCTCTGTTCTGTATTTTCCCAACATTGTTATATATATATAGATAGTAAATATAAATTTGTTATTTACATTTCTTTAGTTGAAAATACTTCCTTTACATTTTTTGTAGGTTGCCATCACAAAATATACAAATATTCTGACTTGTAGTTACTTTGAAAACCTTAATCTCTCCATATATATTTTCATCAAGTACTAGAACTCTTTCAGTGTAGTAACTGAACGAGTCTGCGGAGGTAAGTTCAAGTTTAATTCTTTATTAGATGTCTTATTAAGCAAGGAAGAGGCATTTGTCTCTGCAGGGGAAAATGGAGAGAACAGATTAAGACAATTTATAGAATGCTCTCTTATGCCCGGAACAATAGCAATTAACCATATGTGTGTGTGTGTGTTGTCTATGTATGTGTGTATGTGTATACATATATTTATGAATAATTAGCTCTCTAGATCTTAGGTCTCTGAATAAAAATGAGAGTAATTACATTACTCTTGACAGGAGCCTAGAAGTTTAATTAAGAAAAATTGAGGGGTTCAATAAAGGGCAAATAAAATTAGAATTTCTTTCACTGAGACACCTGCCTTGCACCAGATTGATTCTGCAAATGAAAACCACTCTGTTGTACATTAAAGAAAGGAACTACCTCTGAGGATAAAGCTGTTCTTCCCACGGTTCTCAGAGAACACGTAGAGTGTAAACAAAGTGTTTTGACAGAATTTTTTAAAACTAGATTAGCTAAATTTTGAATTTTAAATAATGATAAATAATGAATTTTAATAAAACAATAACTGACCTGGAGATGTTTATAACAATAAAGTTGAACACATAAAATAAATAAAACCAATAAATGTCACAAAACCAATGACACTGATACTCTTAGGCTACTCTGGGAAAATAAAAATTAAAAAGTAAGTTTTAATGATGTCATCGATGAAACTGAATATGATCAGAATCACCTAATCACTTTATGAAATAAAATTATTTAAAAATATATTACATATTAAACTGAATGATTATTATATTTCTAATGAAAAATTGAATCAGTGATTCAAAAATTATGAATGAAGAGATTAAAATATTGATAATAGTTACTAAGTGAAAATAGCACATGACAATTATTTTGCACAATATATTCCCTTTAATGAACAAACATGCTGACTAGTTGGTACACAGTGAAATAAACATGTTTCTTACTTGTCCTACTTTAACTCTACATATTTTCCATGAAAATAGATTGGAGAAAGTGAGGGAAAAAGTGAAGGGGATGGAAAGGAACAGGGAGTTAGGGGAAGGGAGATGGAGGCACTGGAGAGGATTAATGATACACCATGTGTTTAAAAGGCCCATTGAGAATCTCGAGTAATGGTAGGTAGGAACCGATGCATGGAACATATAGAGCTGGGAACTCTGGTCATGTTTCACATGTTACAGTCATAAAAGAAAAATATACTACATCGTATGATTCAGTTAATTAGGATATAGTTACCACAATGTAAAATATTACAAATAATTTTGTCTTTTAAAATTCTTCTTCTTAGTCTATCCTCCATTTGTGCTTGGTATCCATAACTGGAGAAAAAAATTTAGGGTTATACGAAGGATGAAAATAGGAGTAGAAAATGTTCCTAGAATTAGCCAATTACGCAAGTTTGTAAAGCCGGCTACAGAATTCCAGTTTAAAAATGATTAGTAATGAGAACAAAAGTTCTTCAGAGTTCATGGAAGCTTTGTAATATTTTAATTGCCCCTTTTATATTGAAGAACAAAGTACAAATCATACAGGTATTGAGAAACGATGACCTAATGGAGATTAACATGTAAGCACTGAGAGAATCCATTTCATTTTTATTCATACCTGAACTTTGGACACATACTTCTGTTTAATGAATATTGGTGCACCAGGCAGCAAAACATCATCTGTTCCAACAGAGTTGGGAGTTTAAGGTTTCATTTTTTTTATCAAACATCTTGCAAACCAAGTGATTTCATCAACATATTCAAATCAATACCCATCACCTGTGAAAGGTCACTTGTAACACTCTGAAACATAAGACAGAGAAGGTAAGATTTTACCCTAAAAATATTATAATGGAATTGTTTTCTGAAAAAATACCTTTTTGATATTTTATATTTATAATAATTTGTCAAACTCTCTAATAATTTCAGAATCATTTATACAAGTATCAATGTGAGAATTTTGTTTTTGATGTAGGTGCCTTAACAAATTAGTAGGAAAAGAGTGTTATTTAATAAATGATCCTGTGACACTTGGCTCACTTTTGAAAAATACATTGGAAAAAAAGTTTCATTTCAGAGCAGATATCAAATAAGTACACATGGATTAAAGTCTCTATTATTTTTAAAAATGTATTCTTACAAGTAGAATTTATAGGTGATTATTTAATCTCCTGATGGAAAATTTAAAGAAATAATAAAAGAATTTTAAAAGAAAAGACATTCAGATTTAGCTATACTAACATGTAAGAAGGTCAATACATCAAAATCATCATAAATATGCTACTTTTAATATTTTCAGCTCTGGAAAAATGGCACTCATATAATCATGAAAACTTTCTGCCACAAATGGAAATGCTACTAAAAATAGTTTAAAAAAAAAAGCTCAAGAAAGAGAGAAAGAGAAAAGACAGGAAGGGAGGGAGGGAAAGAGGAAGAAAGGAAGAAAGAAAAAAAGAGAAATCTCCAGATAATAAAAACGAGCAGTGCTAAATACATGGATGAATCCATACCAGACCTGTGTTGCTGGTATGGTAAAGTGAATGTTTGGCTTAGTAATAGACAGGACCTTGGATTTAGTGGCCTCACAAAACTATATATATTCACACCATCAACAGAAGGTTTAGCTATCCAAAGAAATATTGAAGTTCAATTAAAGAAAAATATAAAAATATTGGACAGGAAAAATCAAGAGTTATCCAACCGGATCATTTAGTAATAGAGTGAGAGATCAGAAACTGGAAGCTGCAACTCAGATTTTAAAAGAAATTGAGTGGTCCTTGGTGTAGGTAGGGACACCCATAGAACACAAGCCTTATAGAGGCAGCTCCGGACGTGAGTCTAGGAATCTTTCGACAGTTCCAGTTCCCTGTTTCCTTTCCTCTCTGGTCTCACCACAAGGACCCAGCTCCCCACTGTGCATTTGAAGGTGTCATGGTCTGTGAGGCACTTACCCGCTACATCTGGGGGGTGGGGGGACAACAGTACCTATGACATTGGGAATGGAGCATCTAGAAGGCAAAGCAAGTTCTCTCAAGAACAACAACCATCCATCAGAGCATAATTTCAACAAGTATTTATTCTAAAAGGCTTCCCTCTCTATCCACACCACCTACCAGAGGTGAAGTTGGGAAACAATGATTGTGGTGAAGAGATCTGAGATTTTGGCCCTATCCATGTTGTAGAGAACAAGAGATCAAACACAATAGGTCCAGAGAGGTTAATGAGTTTCATCAAGTTTTCACAGCGAGGAAGTGGCAGGCCTGGAATTACCACTGAAGTGTCTGAACTCTAAAGCTGGTGTACTTTCTTCCTCAGGATGAGACTTAGAGGACCAAGCAATTTGGAAGAAACTGTTTTCCACCAGCTCTACTTTAAAATGAAGAATCACGATTGGACATAATTTCTTCCCATGAGTCTCTGTGAAACAATTTCAAAATACTGTGTATATGTGTATTTCCATTCAGAAATTCAGCTGTACCGGAAAGACTCTATTTGTTAATGTCTGTAAGCCATGCCCTATTAAATCCAAAGACCTCATCTCATAAGGCTGGTGGGAAATTTAACGTAAGACCTTGGAAATCTCCACCCCCACTCTTTTTCAGGGGTCTTTAGTCCCTGAAGATGTGATCATCTGGTCACACTTGTTACTGTTTAGATACCTTTCGTTCCAACCTACATGGTTACTTCAAGCCTCCGTTGTTACACTTCGGCCATACTTGAGACACAGAAATCTTTGGTGCAGAGCTCTGGGTGTAAATTAAACCTCCTCAAGAACTTATGTCTATTATTTTTTCCTGGGGTCCTGGGGTCCTGCTGGGGAGGTATCTGCAAGTCCCTTCATCAATACCAATACCACTCCATTCTCTCGCCTGAAGAGTTTGAAGGCTTACATCTCTTTTCCCTCAAGTGTTTAGACTTTTGGAAACATAACCCAGAAAGCCTTACCATAAAAGTCATGGAAGTACTTGAAGAGATGGAAAGAAAATTCAGTAAGAAAAGACGGAAAATGTAAGGAGAAAAAATGTAAGCTAACTTCTTTAAAAAATATTTCACCCTAAATTCTAAGACTTATTTAAAGGAGATTGTGAAAAGAAAATATGAAAATATTGTTCAAGTTGACGTCATTATGAAAATTATTTATGGAGAGTTTGTGGCTGGAGCCCAGCGTTGAAGAATGAGCAGTAATTGAACTGGAGGAAAGGCGATCGGCTAGCAGAACACTAAGACCAAATGAGAAAAGCTGCAAAGGGTGTTGGAGGAAATGCAGGACCCACTCAGTTGTGATGACCTTCCCCTCTGTCTTTGTGGCCACTTGGGCAACATCCTAATTACAATACCATTTTCAAATACTGACTCTTTTCAAAAAAATCCAAATGGACCTTTATCCAAGTAAATCAATAAAGAAATAATCTGGAATGTAGAGAGGAGCTGGAGCTTTTGAGTAATTTTTTAAAAAACTAAAAAGAATATTACTATCATAATCATTTTAAAATCTCTTCATACATACTTCTTTTCAGAAAAATGGGTTTTCTACATTTGCTAAATGACACCTTTGAGATAAGTAAGAATCATGTCTATTTCCATTTACTCCCTGGTCTCATCCATCACATTTGTAGCAGCTAGATCGTGGCATAAGTACGTCTGTTGGTTTTAAATGGTCATTTGCAATGCTGTATTATCCCATCTACTGAAAGCATAGCTTAGAGAAAGAACATCACACTTTCTTCAATTAATATTTAGTATTAAAATTGAAAAGATATTTAAAAATGAAATGAATAATTTCATGGGAAGTTTATTAAAAAAAATAAAACTTAACCCCTTTGGCTAGAAGGAAATCAGACTTCTTATGAAGATAGAAAATAAATCATAATGCTTTATGAAAGTACCAAGAATGAGATACATTCATTAAAAAATAGAAGTAACCAAAATAGATGTGACAAAAAGAGGCAAATCTTTATAAAATAATGTTGCATATTTTCTCTTCCCATGAACTTAAGATTTACTAAATTACACAATCCAATTCTGGTAATTAATACAGGAGTCTTGGTACAGATGAGGAAATCAAGTTCAAAAATTTAATCAGTGACAAAAATAGAATAAGTAAATCATCATAATGCACTAAATAATTAAATTTCTGACACAAAGTCAATATCAGGACAAGTGCTACATGAAGGCTACTTAATGGCTGCTTACATGGTGTTACTGATCACACCTTTCTTACTCCCTGATAACCATCTCTACTGATAAGTCTTTGATGATAACCACTTGTTATCCCTTTATTAAAATAGTCCCCTTCTGTTATGATTAAGGCGATCATATAATTTATCTTCCAAATATAGACAGACTTTAGAAACAAGTGAGTTCTATTACAAATTATACTAGGTAACAGATGTAAACTGGGTAAACTGGGATATAAGGCTCAGTGTGATGCATCACTGGCATGGTTGAGGAGACATATTATGGACCCATGCAATCATAACTTATCAGATTTATATAGATCAGAACCCCAAGTGAACATATAATAGCATACATTGACTTGGACTTTAGGATTGGATAGTAGGAACACTTACTTTGGGCATCATTCAAAGATCTTGGAAAAGTAATAGAGAAAAATGGTAATAAAGAGAAATTAATTCCATTAGCGACTGTGATGGTCACTCACTTGTCTATGGCAGTTTAGCTAGGTTGTAGTACCTGATGATTTAATCAAACACCAATCTCGGTGCTGCTGTGAAGATATTTTATAGATGTGGTTAACATCTATAATTAGTTGACCTTAAGAAAAGGAGACTACCCTTAATAATGTGATCAATATAATCCAATCAGTTGAAGGTTTTAAGAGCAAAAACTGAGACTTCATAAAAGAAATTCTGCCTCAAGACTGCAAATATCAACTCCTGCCTGAGTTTTCAGTAGGCCAGATGTTTTACAGATTTCAGACTTGGTCCCCACAATGACAGGAGCCAATTCCTTTAAATACAACACACAAACACATCAACACATTCTATAATTCTATAGGTTTGTTTCTGAACAGAACCCTAAAACAGCTATTCATCATCATTAGAGTTCAAGATTATTGGCAGCTGGATTATTCTTACTATTTTTAAAAACAATACTTTCCTTCATGTAATATCCCTACCTAGAACTGGAAGATGTAAAAGGCACAGAAAATACACAACCTATGAGATTATATCAGAATGTTCTGGATTTCAGGATTTAAAAAGAGTTTAAGTTAGATTTTAAAGTAAAATTAGAACTAAAACTAATGGCGAATAATATAAAACTGAATGTACTAGGGGCATATATTAAATAAATCACAAATGATGTTATATTATATTGAAGATAAAGACCTTCTCCATAATCTGCCCATAAATGGTTTAAAAGTTCATACATTAACATGGATAGTGACATATTCCAGATGATCAGATGTGTGATTACTTCTGCTGCTGTCAGCTCCTACACAGTATCACATCTGGAGAACTGCAAATCTTTGAGTGGAAAAAGGCAATAGATGCATTCATGATAACACAAGCTTAAGCCAAAATATTACTGTGAAAAGGGATTTGAAATAAAAAATCAGGCCACCGAAGTTATGATATCCTCCAACCTGACCTTGCAAATATGTGCATAGAATGAACCACCTTCTACAGCTAGTTTTTCATCTTCCTCCCTGAGTTTTGACTTAAGTCATCTAGATGGTTACTTGAAATATTTTTGCAATTTCCTCTCAAACTGAAGGTACTGCCAAAGCCCTGCCTATGTCACATGTGATTCAAGAAATCCTTTTTGTAGAAACAGAAGATGTCAGAAAGGGAATAAGCATATTTACTGAATGTACATTTATTGTTTGAGGGGAGAACTGTTAACATGATCACATTTCTACATCTTGTAAATATTCCATTAGGATATTTTAAAAAGGAACTATTAATAAGAAAATTACTTAAATATTCTCTTTCATGGTAAACGTAATAATTTTTACTATTCTTAATGTGCATATCTACCTAGGTGAACTGGCAGTTTTCAGTCATAAATGACGAGTTAAACACTTGAGAAAACACTTAAATCATTTCAAAATCAAGGGTGTTTACATAATGTCGTAAGTTGCTTTTAAATTTGGTGGAGTCTACATTTACCTATAATCTCCATCGTAAGTAATATAGCTAGGTGTTAAAACTTTACAAACCAAGTCAGTATCCAGAATAGCAAATTATACCAGCACTGATCACAGCTTAGAGAGGCAAATTTGTCAAACTGGAGTCCTTGTATTTCCTAGCACAGGATGTTCAGGATTCAGGAAAGATGACTCTGTTTTCCAAGGTCCCAAGTTTGGTGTTTGCCATCAGGACTTTTACTGGACATTCGCTATTGTAGGCAGTCTTGTACTTAAGCCAATCACAGTCACACCTTCCTGTCTTTGAATTATCTATGACCACTAGTTAATCACAATAAGCGTTAATAACACACAAGCAGAAAATTTGTCATTATCTTCTCACACCAAGTAACCTGACATCATATAATCAGGCACTTTTCACTAAATTGGTATTCATTTTTGCTAAATTCCATTCTACCAGTTGGGGTAATCCACGCATCTTCAAACGGTACCCAATTACTCCTACAGAGTGGTTTTTCACTAAGAGATTCTACATCGTGAGGTGTCAAGGCAGTCTCCAAGTATGGGTTTCGAATTTCAAGTGTGCTGGGATAAGCTGAAGCTTTAAATTCAGACTAAAACCCTCTCTTTAGAGAAGATGGAAAAGGTACTTTTAGAAAACTTACATAAAAAGATAAGTTGTCTAAGGAAATGAAAAAAAAATTATGCTAGGACTTAAATACTCAACAAATTAGCATCATATAGAATTAGTCACTTCCTGTTGCTCACCAAGCAGATGGCCAGCATGGACCATCCTCTAATGATAAAGCAGCACAGGGCAACAATGTGACTTTTCTCCTCAAAAGGAGGTTAATACTTTGAATCAATACACAGAATTCTCTATTCAGGTCAAGCAATGTGTTGATAGGTGATAATGTACAGCTTTGCTGCATTTTGGTAGTATGTAGAAGCATCACAAAGCATTAAATATTTCTGCTATAGAAATCACATGAGATTTGGTTTACATTAGCAAGTCTACAGAAGTTTTAAACATTCTGCTCATTTCTTGGTTTTGCCAACGTGGGCTCTGTTGCTAATAGAAACTAAGATGAGATTTGTCCTGACACCTTCACTGTTGAATTCTCATAGGGTCAGCTCTGATTTGGGGTCCTAAAAGCAATAAATAAATTGTAGATTTCCAGGGGTCTACAAGACCTTGTATCTTCCCCCTAACCTGACACTAGTGTATCAGAGATACAAAGCTCACATTCATATGACTCCTTTCAGTTTAAGCAATGTTTTGGAAAGGGTCAACCATGCAGTTTTAACCAGAAATTCATTAAGTCACTAGTCCTACTGACCATTTTTCAGGAAAAGGCCTTTAAGGGAAAAAAGCCTACAACAGGTATTTATTTATTGAATATATTTAATCTTCATACCTAGGCTATTTTAAAAAGGAATGTAAAGGAGCTTATGCTAAAAGCACTTAAAAATAGACAAAAAAGCACTCCAATAGACAACATGGAGTAAAAAAGAAATATTGAAAGCCATGTAGCAGAAGGAAGGCATAGTCTTTGGTCCAGCGAAGATATCTTGATGACAGCACTAATGGAGACAGTGCATTTCTCAAGTATTCAATATTTCAGTGGTGGTCAGTGTGTAACTAGAGAGCAGCATAAAGGTATAGATTCTACTAAGGGGGGAAGGTCACCAGAAGGGAGTCTAGCAATGCTCAGAAAGTTGACGTGAGGAAACTACTACGTTTATATAAACTTGTCAGCTTACACAATTTCACCTTCAGTGTGAATCTGCTTTGCCATTTTTCCTCTATTTATTTTTCTGTCTCAGGAAAAAAGCAGTTAACTTTTGTTCAAAAGATGCTGGAGGAATGGGGTGTATGAAAGTTAGAGTCAGTTAGTGAGAGTTAACACGTGATGCTAAAACTTTGGGTTTATTCATCTATTACAAAATGTTAAATGACAACTTTCTAAGGTAAAGATCTGTCTTCTTGCCTCCCTCTACAAACACTTAGCATTAAATTGCAAGCTTTTTTTTTTTTGCAAGATGATACTAATACTTTTGTTCTGATTATTTAAAATTTTTATTTTAAAAGCAGTTTAAAAGTTGTTCATTGTTTAGGTGGTTTCCATAAATACAAGAGGCTATAGAAAGAAAACTGGAGGAAGAGAGAGAGGCTAGTACTATGAGGTACTCTGACTGCCATGCAGTGATAGACCATTAATTGACTTGGGAAAGAGTGAAAGTGGACTGAGGGCACGCCTGGTACTGATGAGTAAGCACCAGATAAACTGTATTCTGAATATTCTGTTTGAGAAAGCCGGGAAGTATAGAGAAATTTTATAAAAAATTCAAACAAAAGAGCTGAGTAAAGACAATTTTAGTGGCTAAAGTTGTAAACGCCTCATTAGAAAGTTTTACAGTTTTAAAAAACTTCACTGAAGGTCTGAACTGGACAATTTTATTGCATTTAAAAATGAATCTTTAAAAAATAAAATACAAATTAGGTAAAGTAACTTTATGTACCTCAAATAGCATTCAAGATTGTTTAATTTTCTAGCCCCTCCTAGTGCATTTTTATACTATGTCCAACATGTAGATTATTTTGACTCGTAATACTACACTTGCTTCACGTACACCAGCAGGTGGTGCTACCGCACATCTAGAGCAGGGAAAACAAGGAACTGTTAAAATTTTTCTGAGGCTGTTGACTATTGTCAGGAAAATAAACTTTTCTCAAAAACAAGTCATGTTATTTTTAAAAAGATAACTGTAAATAAAAATTCAAAGCTTGACGCTTTTGACTTCTGAATCCTTTTATGAATTATACAGATGACTATCTATCTATCTATAATGGTTTCTGCAGAAAATCTGAAGTCACATATGACAGAAGTACAAAGAATGCACATTGAATGTGCTTCTAGGACAGATAAGATGAAGGGAAATAGTTGTAGTTTCTCCTGGTGCTTGGAATAACCCTCAAAATGGTGCTTGTTTAAGACATTCCCAAATGTATTTATTAATTAATATAAAATTATACTCCATGATTAAAATGTTTAAAATGAACTCTGAATCACGTGTAAATGTTGTTTGTCTGCATTCTCAAGAGAAATGTAACAACATTTATTTTATTATTTTATCAAAATAACCTTACCACTGAAACCATAGATTCATGGGGGAGTATACTTTTAAAACCAAGAAAAGTCATGCTGTACTACAAAGTATTTTCAAAATCTGCAAGGCCAAAGCCTGTATTAAACTTGTTTGAAAGCATAAAATTTGCTGAATATCAGCGAGTACATGAGAAAAATAAACTCTACTGAGTGAATACCGGTTAATTAATGCTGTAGCCCTAAGTACAAAAGAAATAAGATGTAGGTTTTCTGATTTAACATATCCTAGTGAACACTCTAAAACAACCCACTAGAACAGCCCTCCAGATGTGAGCAAAAGAATCTAGCCTGCCACCTGCTTTGGTAAATATAGTGTTACTGGAAAAAAGTTCTGCTCATTTTTCTGAGTAGTGTCTACAGACATTCCCACACCGTGACAGCTGAGCTGAGCAGTTGTGACAGATGTACACCAAAAAAATCTAAAAGATTTATTATCTGGCCCTTTACAGAAACAATTTGCCAAACTAGCTCTAAAATACAAATTTTACGCATTTTTGCCTCCCAAATTACATGAAAAAATTGCATAAGGTACAACGATATTATATGTACAGTTGAGAAATTTGTAATTTCTCCCCATTAACCATCATACAAAAACCGAATGAAGCGTCAAAATTCATTAATCAGTAGTGAATTCCTCTGACTTCCAATAATCACAAATAGATACACATGAGGCCCAGAGGATACAAACAGTTAAAAGACTCACTTCCCAAGATTCAAGAGTGTACTGTCTTTGTGGAGAGATACTTATAAAAGATAACTAGTCATACAACGCAACAGAAGATAAATTTCAAAGAGAAGGCACAGTCAATAATCGCTCTAGGAATTCAGGGAAGTGAAAGACCATTGTTTAAGGTAACTAAAGTTAGAGGCTGTCTTAACAATAACAGTTTTAAAGGTGAGGAGTTAACTTGTTCATAACTAGTCAGATTCACAAAGCTGGCAAGATGAGGAAAGAAAATTCCAGGCAAAGGAAACAGCTTGAATGATTTTGATGTGTGTCTGTGAATTCACAGCTTGCTGTAGCTTCCCTGTGAATATGTAATATATACTTTAGCTTGGGGGCATTTGTTGGTATTTTAACTTATAATGCAAATTTGTGTCCAATTTATAAGGAATAATTCATATAAGAAATACTATATTTTATAGAAATATAATGACTGCATTATGACTGTAAAAACTTATAGCTTGTAACTAAACTCTCCTCTTCTGCTTACAAAAAAGAATAACTTCAATTTGGCGAAATATAGTTTGAGTAACATTAGGATAGCTTGTTATACAATTTGACCTAATTTTTAAATACAGGCATGTCTCAGAGATGGGGCTGGTTTGGTTCCAGACCATGGCAATGAGGTGAATATCTCAATAAAGTGAGTCACATTTTTTAATTTTATTTTCCAATGCATATAAAAGTTATGTTTATACTATGCTGAAGTCTAAGTGTGCAATACCATTATGTTCAAAAACACACAGTACACATCTTAAAGGATACTTTATTGCTTAAAAATGCTAAGCATCATCTAAGTTTTCAGGGAGTTCTAATCTTCTTGCTGGGGAGGGTCTTGCCTTGACGTGAATGGCTGCTGACTGATCAGAATGGTGGTTGCTGAAGGCTGGAGGGGCTGTGGCATCAACTAAGTCTGTGCCACATTCTAAATCCTTTGTTGTCATTTCTGCAATCATCACAATATCTTCACCATATCTTCACCATGAATAGATTTCATCTCAGGAAAGTACTCTCTGCTCATCCATAACAAGCAACTCCTCATCCACTCAAGCTTTATCGTGAGATTGATAAAGCAATTCAGCCACAGGTCAGCCCCTACTTCTCATTCTAGTTCTCTTGCTATTTACACCACATCTGCAGTTACTTCCTCCACTGAAGTCTTGAACCCCTCAAAGTCATTCATGGGGATTGGAATCAGCTCCTTCCAAACTCCTGTTAATGTTGATACTGTGGCCTCTTCCCATGAATCACAAATGTTCTTAATGGCATCTAGAAGGGTAAATCCTTTCCAGAGGTTTTCAATTTACTTTGGCTCAGATTCATCAGGGAAAACACTATCTATGGCCTTACAAAATGTATTTCTTAAATAATAAGACTTAAAAGTTGAAATTATTCTTTGATCCGTGGCTGCAGATGGATGCTGTGTTAGCTGGCATGAGAATGACATTAATCTGGTTGTACATCTCCATCAGAGCTCTTGGGTGACCAGGGACATTGTGAATGTGCAGGAATATTGAGAAAGAATCTTCTTTTCTGAGCAGTAGTTCTCAAATGTGAGCTTAAAATATTCAGTAAACCATATTAGAAACAGATGTGCTGTCATCCAGGCTTTGTGGTTCCATTTATAGAGCACAGGCAGAGTAGATTTAACATAATTCTTAAGGGCCCTAGGATTTTCAGAATGGTAAATGAGCATTGTCTTCAACTACAAGTCACCAGCTTCATTAGCCCCTAACAAGAGTCAGCCTGTCCTTTGACATTGAGACCAGGCATTGACTTCTCTTGGAAGAACTAGATGGTATGTTTGTCCACTATAAGCCTGTTTCATCTACATTGAATTTGTTGTTTAGTGTAGCCATTTTCATTAATGATCTTAGCTAGATCTTCTGATAACTTCTGCATCAGCACTTGCTGCTTCATCTCGCACTTTTACATTTTGGAGATGGCTTCTTTCCTTAAATCTCATGAACTAATCTCTGTGAGCTTCAGATTTTTCTTCTGCAGCTTCCTCAGCTTCACAGCCCTGCCATAACTGAAGAGAGTTAAAGCTTTCTCTGGATTGGGCTTTGTTTTAAGGGAATGTTGTGGTTGGCTTGATCTACCCAGACCACTCAGACCTTCTCTGTATCAGCAATAAGGCTGTTTTACTTTTTTTTTTTTTATCATTCATTTATTCACTGGAGCAGCATTTTTAATTTTTTTCAAGAACTTTTCCTTTGCATTCTAACTTGGGTAACTGGGTAACTTGGGTAACACAACACTTATTGATTAAGTTCACTGCCTTATATGGGTGGCATGATTCACAGCACCCCAAAACAATTCTAATAGTAACGTCAAAAATCACTGATCACAGATCACCATAACAAATACAACAATAATAAAAAAAAGTTTGAAATATTGGGAGAATTACCAAAAGGTGACACAGAGAAGTGAGCAAGTGCTGCTGGAAAAATGGCACCGATGGACTTGTTTAAAACAGGGTTGCCACAAACAACCAATTTGCAAAAAACATAGTATCTGTGAAGCACAATAAAATGAAATGCAAAACAAGGCGTGCCTGGACCTTCCTGTGCCTGCCTGTACCAGGCACAACCATGTATTATCTGAGCATATCAAAAGAGACAATTCAAGGGAATAGAGTTTGCTAATGAAGAAGAGAGTACAGTAAAATCTATTTTATTTTCAACTTAATTCATGTGCTTTAATTTCAAGGGCCACAATTGTTAGGAACATTCAAGAGGTTGGTAAAATGTGTAATGAATTATTATTGGAGTGAAATTATGGCATTTCAATTTTTTAAATGCGGATTTATGTTACTCTTGGTTTGCAATCTTGGAAGTTCCCCAGGAGGGTACTGGCCCCTGTACATGGAGGGTAGGGAGAGACAGAAGAAAGAGGCAAATCATTTCAGACTGGTAGGTGGCAGTTTAATAAGCAAGGGAACTTATATGCAAAAGAGGTTTGTCTGAGTGGGTGCAAGATGGGTAGATCTTAGCACCTGCCAAATAAACCATCCAGGTGGTCTCAACAACAAATGACTTTTTCAAGTTTATGTCCTTGAAGCAACTCCTAGTGTGGAAAAGGTGGGCAGAACTTACATCCTAAGACAGGGGAGGGGGTGAGGAACCTCTGATTGCCCAGGGCAAGTTCAAGGGTCAAAGGGCAGTCACATCTTGATGACCTTCTCCAACAGTTACAAATTCAAAGGAAAAGAAACATGTTAAAAACATATTAAATGCTGCTTTACTGGGGTAGAGTGGAAGTCCTGGGCAGTTTTGATTGCTTTATGCTTTGCTCACTTTAGAATACACTTTAAGGATTTCCTTAGATAAAACTGAAATTAAGAAGAGAAAATACCTCTGTTTTAAAGTTAGCTCTGTGACAGTTTCAGAGTGTGGATACAGAGGAAAACATGAGCAAGATGATTTTGGAGTACAGCAATTATAGGCCTAAGTAGAATATTAGAAGAAGGAAAATTTAATTAAATTCAACAACATGTCAATTATGTGGCACTGTAATAAGTTATGTTTAACAAAAAATAAAATTTTTTTGTGAAATTAGATCAATTGGTCTTAAAATGTTTTAAAAACATTTTGATTTGTTAAAGAACTAAAAATCTGGAACATTATGCAAAGTCTTGTAGATGATTCAAGATCATTGTTATGAACATCAGTTACCTCCACCTCATTAGGCCTTAGTAGTTATATTTACCACTCCAGTATTGTCCACAGATTTGGCCCATCTGTGGGATTTGTCCTGCTGTAGGTACATGGGGATTATTCTTGACTTCTGTCCTCTGCGTATGACCTTGCAGTGACTTCTAGTCTGAGATGCAGTGCCCTGTCCCATGCATGTTAGGTTTGGTCAAACAACTTGTTCTGGCAAGTGCAATATGGTAGGTCTCATGAGGTCCTAACAAATATTGTCTATTTCTACTTGCTTTCTTATGCTATTATTAGCTATCAAAAGAGGAATGCACCCTGGATAGCTGCTGGTCCTAGAATGAGACCTGTAGAGAACACTGGAACCCAGTCCACAGCCTGAAGCCCAGCCCAGCTGACCCACAGCATGAAGCAGAGCTGTCCTGGCTGCCCCATAGATCTGTGGGCAAGAAGAGTAAATATTCTTATATTTATTGCATATTAAATATATTATAATGTAAATTCCTGTTGCTGTTCCTGTAAGCCACTGAATTTCAGCAATAGCTCTCTAATACACGAAGATAGTCTGCATAAGCCCAAAACTCATTTTGGTGACTTCAGCTTATATTAATCTTTAAGTCATGAAAAAATCATGAAGCTTGTTATTGAAATCTGATGGTGGCAGAAGTCACTTAGATTTTTATACATGAATAATGCAGAATGGAGTTGTTGGAGAAATTCCTGAGTATTTTTCTAGGTGAAGGATCAGCCTTACCTACTGTGTCAGTCTGCTCAGGCGGCTGTAAGAAGATATGTACGGGGTGGCTTCAGCAACAGACATTTATTTCTCACAGTTCTGGGGGATGGGAAGTCCAAGATCAAGGTGCCAACAGATTTGGTTTTTGGTAACAGCCCTCTACCTGGCTTGAAGACAAATGCTTTTTCTCTGAGTCCTTACATGGAAGATCTGGTCTTTTGTTTCCTTTTGATAAAGACACTAAGCCTGTCACTGGAGCCCCACCCTCACGACCTCATTTAAACCTAATTATCTCTCAAAGATCTCATCTCTAAATGCCACCATACTGGGAGTTATAACTTCAACATGTGAATTCTGAGGGAAAACAAATAATCAGTCTATAACACTTATGTCTTGAGTAGACATTTCCAGAAGTATCCACTGTCACTAACAAATTCTGCTACTATAATGCTTTTTATTTCACAACTAGAAATAAAGTTTAAATTGAATACACTTATAGAAAAAAAAAATATTCTTTTTTGGTAGATTGTTTCCAAAATTGCCAGCAAGAATACCTCCCATCCATGTACATGTATGCAGTTTCTCTCATCAAGAGATAGGGTTGATATTCCTTTCCTTAATCTATGCTGCCATGTGAGTTGCTTTGACCCAAAGAATGTGGCAAAGATGACACTGTATCAGTTCTGGGACTAGGGCATAAGGGACCTGACAGCTTCCACTTTTGCTGTTCAGTCTCAAGCAGTTCCATCCACCTCAGCTGAAGTACCAGACATGTGACTGAGGCGGTCTTAAACACCCAGTGACAGACAGCCCAGCTCTCAGTGGAAGGCAGTTACACACATTACCTCACCTGACACTACCTGCACCCGAAGAACCATCCAACTGAAACTAGCCAATCCAAAAAATCAGGAAACCAACAAACCATTTTTGTTCTATGCCACTAAGTTTTGCAAAACAATTGAAACTTCATTTAATTAAAATAGAGTGTCAGAACATTTCTGAGAATTTGAATTGGAAAGAGTACAATGAAGGCAGGGAAAGGACCCAGAATTCTGAGCCTAGGGTGTCTGAAGCAGAAGTTTACTTTCTTCAGAGTTTGTTTTGTTATTCTGTGGAAGTTTTGTGAGAAGAGAGACTAGCCTGATCCACATCTTTGTTTCTGAGCCCTGTATCATACAATTCAAATGTTTCCAGCCCTTGTGTTCTGCTATAGTATTTTTAGTGTCATATATTCAAATTGCCAAGTCATAAGAAAACCACGAAATAAAGAGAATTCAACTTTCTTTGACTTGGCCGGCATCCCGCATGAAACGGCTATGGATAACATCTGACTGGACTTGAATAGGCAATATATTGGACTGCAAGGGCCTCAATTTTCCAAAGCTCTCGTCTTCACACATGCATTTCATGCAGAATAACTTGTTCTGTATGTGAAGAGAGAAACATCTATGGATTGATAAGTGGATCTCAACGTAGGACTTGCCATGCCTATGACCTTCTTCTCAGTTAGACTCTGAGAATGCATGCATCAACAATTCTTTTTATGACTACTAGGATTATAACTCTGGGAGTTAAGCCTAGAGAGAAGCGCACAAAAAAGAGAAAACGAAACAATACTTTTTTAAAAGGATAAATCAGATATTTATAGTTGGCATTGCTTTAAATTTTATCTTTTGAGAAAAATGTATGCTTCTAGCTTACTAACAACCAAGTCAAAAAAACACATTTTTCTCATAGCAAATAGGAATCTCAGGAATTTGCACATGTTTAAACAAGGTGTAAATTTTCTGCCCACCATTTCTTGAAGAAATTAAAATTTGAAATACAAGAGGACTTTTTTGGGTTCTTTTTGTTGCAAAAATTCGAGTTTAAATAGTCTACATTTTCTTTGTAAAAACAGAAACGGATGGAGGAGAAAATGTCTTTTACTTCGTTGAGCATTTTAACAATGCACGAAAGGATGTGGTAGGGGTCTACAAAATGGCAATGATTCAGCAAATAGTTACTTAAAAGTCGAAAGGAATCTGTTATACATTAAGAATACACAGCCACTGTTTACTTCACCAAATAGCACTGGAAAAGAGGAAGCTAATGCAGTGCTGTTAACAGTGATTTAATCATATTTTATAGTGTGAGCAACGAAAGCCAATTGGGACTTTTAGAAGATGACATGGTTATATTTATGCTTTAGAAAGACCATTCTGGAAACAATGCAGAGAGTGGGTCAGAGACACGTACAAGTGGAAGGAGGCCTTCTGCAGTGGTCCAGGCCAGAAATGAAGGGGACTTCAACTCAGCCTCTAGGGATGGAGAGAAGCAGTCAGACAACTTCTGTCTGGGATCATTTGTTCTGCCCTTCCAAATAACCAAAGCTCTTGCTTCTGATGCGAGAGTTCAAATGTCACCTTACCAGAAAGGTCCACCCTGACCACCCTGGTAAATAGCTTATCTATCACTTCCTTTCTCCTTTAAACTGTACCTGTTCCCTCTTTACTTTTTCATAATGCTTATTTTCCCCTGATATATCTGTCCATTTTCTATCTCTCTTCATTACAAGGTAAGCTGCTTGAGGCCAAGAATTTTGGGTCACTGTAGCATCCTGATTCCTAGATTTCCTGGTACTCTGCAACTCCAGTTATGGAGAAGATCAACAGCTCTGGCATCTTTTTGGAGCCTATTAAACATGCAGAATTCCAAAACTACTGAACTAGTAGCCAGACAAGATCTCAGGTGATTTGTATACACATTAAAGTCTGTGAAGCACCAGGCTAGCACACTTTAGATCCTCAATAAATATTGGATGACAGCATGAAGTCAAAATAGACAGAAGATGCTAATCAGCTGATTGTAACAGACTGAGTTAGAGGAGAAGCCAAGGATGGTAACTGAGTTTCTGGGTTTCTGGATCAAGGAGGGTGATGAGATCACTCAGTAGGATGGACAACACCAGGCATAAGCAAAGGTATGGGTGGGGAGATGGAAAGTCAACTTTGCATCTTTGGAATTTGGTTCTCTGATGAACAGCCAGTAGGTAACTGAATATAGAAACCTAAAGTTTAAAAGGGAGATCAAGATTAGATACACAGATTTTCTAGAGACATAGAGTAGAACAATTCAGAGACACTTAAACTTTGCATGTCTCCCAGTTACGTCTCGGCCAGATGGAGATAAACAGGTGAACTCGCAAAAAACTGCAATTTAAATGATAAACTAACAGGGAAAGTGGTTTCGGCTGAAATTCCCATGGACTTCATTTTGCCCATTTGGATGCATTCATGATTTGGAAGGAGAGGAGACTCCCTGCTACTCATTACCCAACATACTGAATCATTTTAATCTACTGTTTATATTATTAGTCTATATTGGCTGATACTAAATAAATTTTGTAGTCGTCGTTAACTGCTTGATGCTAAGATTGGGAGAGACCAATCTTCTTAGGGCTGTTCTGAAACTCCTGACTTAGCTCTATATACATTATACTCTTGGCGGGTAATCAGAATAAATATTTAGGGGGCAATTCTTTCAGCTTCACTGAAGCATTTCACTTAATTGATTACTTTTGGCTTTTACAGATAATGAGGACTCCCCAGTTGTAAATTGCTCAGATGACTATTCTCAATGGATGATGATATAATTGAACAATAATTTTTGTTTCAAATGAGAACTGTACGCAAACAATGGGATGCTTCCACTTGCCTGTTGACAAAATAATTTAGGAAAACTACATAATTCTAGTATCAAAAAGCAGCAGGTATAAGAGAGGATGCTAGTGGTGTGTGGTCAGTTTTTATTTTCACTTTTAAATCAGCCAACCCTTTAAAAAAGACAATGCCTGCTAGAATGAAGGCAAGCTGGTGTGTTTATTGGTCTCTGTGAGTATCCTAAGGGCTTCAAATTGTTAGCGTGTATCAAATAGTGCACTTTCTTTTTCTAACTTTGCTTTTATTATTTCACATCTGGGAATTTCTCTTAAAGAAATACTCCAAAATAGGAAAAAAAATTCATTACTTAGTAACATGTTGACTTTGATTAATGAGCCCTCTCCCCATCTTCCGAGGATTTTTTTTTTTTTGCTGTCTTGAATTAATAAGCAAAAAAAAATTTTTTTAACTGTCTTTTCTCTCAGGTTTTAGAATCTCAGTTCTGCACTTTCTTGCATAAGGAAGAGTAAGATGAATAAAAAATATCCAGGCTTCAGGAGAAAATAGACAACATGATGCTACTGAAGTTGGAGCCATCAGTAAGCTCCAAGGAAGTGGACACCTTAGGCATTCAAAAGACTCAGAAAGGGACAGGGATCAGTGAAGTGTGCATATGCAATGAGGGACCCAGATCACGTTTAACACAGAATGACTACAGGCCACAGTTGTGGCACGGCCTCCCTGCAGGATTCCTGAGGACTTGGGCTCTGCTGCTCTGATGCTCAGGGGCCCAGGGCCCATCACCTTCACCTTCCTGGATTGCTTATCTTTTATAATTCCCAAGGAAGGCTGGGATTTCCCTGTGCCCTTAAAAAAATGGTTGGAATTATTGCAAAATCTTCAAAATCTGAGGGGTCTTTTGCCCAAAGAGGCACTGTCATTACCTCCTTAGTGTTTAGTATTTTGATCTTATAAATCTACTAAACATATTTAATCAAAGTTCCTAACTAGTCAGTCAAAATCGTAATAAAAGCACATTCTCTTAAGTGTTCGAAACCTCTAAAGGTACACACGTCACATAAATGATCACAATGAGACCTATTTAAGAACTATTTCTATCTATATATACACATATGTTAAAAAAAGTATTACAGTCACATGCTTTGGCTTCTTTCAAAAGCAGAACCTGATAAAAAGGCTTGTAGGCAGGTTGTTTATTTGGAGATGATGCCAGGGAGCTAGAGGGAGGGACAAGCAGCGTGGAGCAAAGGAGGTGGAAGGCTGATCACAGATGCCTTATGTTGGTCACCACACTTGACACCTGATGCTAAGTTCCAGAGGATGCTCTGAATTACCTTATGTTTCCATCTCACAACTCCAGTTTGCTCAGGAAACAAAAGCACTTCCATCCTCATTGGACAAGAATGGTCACACCAGTGTTAATTCTTTCCAGCTTCTGGGATGTGCAGTGGTGGGTACCATGTGGAATCTCTCATGACAGGAAATGAGAGTTACATGACTTGAGCCCTCATTTGGTGGTCATGTAAATTTTTAGGATTATTGCCAAATTAGGAAAACCTCTATTTTTTTTTAACTTAGGAGCTATAAGATTTCACTCTTGTGAGTTACAAAGCTTAAATATTCTTTGAGTGGATCAAAGTAACCGGTTTGTTATTGATATTGTTGTGCTATAGACTGAACGTTATTTTTTAATCAATAGCATTATTTTGTGGTAAATCTTCAAGAAATGTAAATACTTTTCCATGTGTTCATATGATTTATTCCTTTTTATCAGACTATGAAATAATCCAAGAATCTAGTCATTACTTCTATGTGTGTGACTGCTGGTGGATGAAGCTTCTCCCATCACTTGTAGGCACAGTCGACCCATGACCCCAGAAGCACCTGGAAGGATGGAGCTGCAGTTGCTCACAGAGAAAACCAGCTCAACAGCCTACTCTTGGACAGGTTTCTCTTCCCCACTCTGCTGTCTCTAGTTCCCTCACTCTGTTTCTCTGGAATCACTTGCCAAAATAAACTTCTTGCTTGTAAGCACTTGTCTCTCAGGCTCTGCTTTTTGGGAAAATGGAAGTGAAGACAGTTGGGTGGCAAATTCATGTAGGACCACATAGGTGATTTAAGACTTTGTAAGACTTTGACCTTCAAGTGCAGGATTTTGGACCAAGGTGAGGATGATCTAACTCAAAAAAAGAAGAAATTAAGGAAAAAGAGATAGAGAAGGGCTCGATCAGTCAGTGACTGCAGACAGCTGTTTGCCTCCACAGGCAAAAGTGCAAACTCACAATCTTCAGTCCTTATAATCTCAGGAGAGTCTGAACCCAGATTCACAGCAGCCATGCTTAAGTCCCTCCTGTCCTGTGGAGAGTAAGAAACCATGCCCTTTCCCTCAGATTGGTACCAGCAAAGCGGCTAAAGTCCTAAGGAGGCTCTTTGGAATTTGTGGAATGGATGCAGAATGAAGCAGATTGTAAATGAGACCCCTTCATTTTAACCCTCTCAACCCCTGGATGTTACTACCGCTCATAAAAGCAGAAAGCACTTTAAATACACAAAGGATGCAATCCACTCAAGAAAATTATGTTAATACTGAGAGGCTGGCTTCTTATTTGATGTTTCTGTAAACAGTTTTTACAGACTGTTTCCCAAGACTTAGTATTTAAGAATCTGTTGCTGGAACTCCCCAAAATCTGCATTTTCTTTTTTTTTTTTTTTTTTTGTAGAAACATATGAAATTGTGATGCTTATATTATTACCCTTCAAATACTGTAGTGATATATTGTATTTTACCACAACATAGGTTTTTTTCCCCCCAGTGCAGTGCTAAAAGATGAGGATGTTGGTTTCTGTCACCGTTCAAACAAAAATGTGCTACAGTATGTCAGACAATTTTAGGTGAACCTCTTTTGGAATATCAACAATAACTTGGATGCAAAATGCTTCTTTTTCCTCTTCTCGTGGACAATTTGATCATCCAGGATATTTTATTTAACTTCGTATGGCAAATGTTATATTTTGTTTAACTTATAAAGTCAATTTTTGTGTAACTTAGATTACAATTTTGTGTATCTTATTTTAATTGAGTTTTGTGTAATTTATGGTCATAAGCCAGGAAAGGATTTTACTAACAATGCTAACAGTGTAGCCTGTGGCAGCTTCATGGACACAGGTGGAAGGCACAAGTCACTGGGGTTGCAGACAAAAGACTTTTTTACTCAAGGCACAGCCAACAGGATGAACTTTATGTTTGCATCAATGCTCCTCCTCCCTGCCCTCCACCAAGTCCACAGGGAAGAGATGCAGGTGAGCACAGATGGATGCAGAACATGCAGTGAGTCTGTCTCACAACCGGAGAATCCAGAGTTTAGGAAACCTCAATCTTTTATAAGGAGATTACAAGCAAATTGGCTCAATCTTTGCACCAAAGAGGGACATTATCTTTATTCTACTGATGGTAAGCAAATTTGCCTTCTGCTTGGAGACAGACATTATTTCTGTCTTCTAAGGCTGTTCACTATACAAATAGCCTTGAAATAACATTCTGGCACAAAAAGTTGTCAATGCCTCTGCTTACAAGATGTGAAGAAATGTGAGAGACATAACATTGTGTTATAATTTGTTTTTGTAATAGAAATAATTTCTGCTCACAGCAAAAAAAAAAAAAAGAGCACCTTAGAAAAGTATATAAAATAAACAGGAATTTTTCACACAAATGAGATCATGGGATTCTTTATGTGTGACTTAAAACAACAAAAATGTGTTGTCTCACAGTTCAAGAGGCCAGAAGTCCAAAATCAAGATGTGGACAGGGCCATGCTCCCTGTGAAAACATCAGGGAGAAATCCTTCCCTCTTCTAGCTTCTGGCCGTGGCCATCAGTCCTTGGTCCCAATTCCCCATCTCTGCCTCTGTTGTCACATTCTCCCTCTGTGTCTGTGTCCAAATTTCCCTCTTCCTGTAGGACACCAGTCCTGTTAGACTAGTGCCACCCTAATCCTAATGACCTCACCTTAGCTTGATTACATCTGCAGTGGCCCTATTTTCACATAAGGTCACATTCAGTTATTCAGGGTTAGGATGTCAATGTGCCTTTGTGGGGGAACACCATTCAACCCACAACAGGTATCTTTTCCTAATTCACATAAAGGTACTCTCTGCTTGGGCCTGGGGGCTGCATCCACCCCAGAGGTGGTCTTTGTGCATATTAGAAACAAGATGCTCTGTTTTGTGTAGTTGTGAGTGCTTGCCATGCGATCTTCTCTCAGGAAAGTGTGTGTGCTGGGTGCTCAGAGAGAAGATGGATGACAAGACTGTCCTGAAGAGTCTCACAGCCCGGAAGGAGCTTTCCTGTACTGTCTCTCCTCCCGTGTAGCTGGATAATAAGCCCCAACATCGTGTGATTTCTCCTTGTGATCTGGAAGAGTCTAACATATGAAAGAGTCTAACTTCTAAATATACACACTAAAGAAGCCTTATGAGCTCAACTGGTTGCCCCCTCTCAGGGCTTCTTCCTTCCCTGCCATCCTCCATGTATCACCAGAGAACTGCTTCTCCTCACAAGGAACATTTGGCACTCTTCTGCTTAAGACCCTCCCCTGGCTGGTGGGCCCCTGCCTGCAGGGTGGGTGCAAGTTGCAACCCCACCCTACTGCAGACAACTCAGAACTGCTTGTTCTTGTAAAGCAAGCTGTTTCTTGGCTCTGGGTTTTGTTCAGGCTGTTCCTTCCAGCCTGAGGCACCCTGTCCTTCTTTATCATCTGGAGGGGAAATCTTTTTTCTTATTAAATAAATTTGACATGTAACCTTGTGTAAATCACAGGTATATAGTGTGTTGCTTTGATACATTTATATATTATAATATGGTTGTTCTTGTAATGGTATTTATCACATTACATAGTTACAGAACAGTATTATTGTCTATACTCAATATACAAACATTAAATCTTTATGGCTTATTTAGTACTTGTTACAAATTTGTCACCTGAAACACCATCAATCTTATCTTCCACTCCCAATCTCTGGTAATCACCATTTTACTTTTTATTTTTTAAGTTTGACTTTTTTTAGATTCCACATATAAGTGATATCATAAAGTATTTGTCTTTCTGTTTCTGATATCTCATTTAGCATCATGTGTTCATGGTTCATCAATGTTGTCTCAAATGGCAGGGCACCCTCCTTTTTAATGGATAGATAATATTCCACTGTGCGTATATAAACACCAACTCTTTTTTTATCCAGTCATCTGCTGATGGGCAGTTGAGTTGTTTCCATATCTTGGCTATGGTGAATAATGCTGCAACCATGGAAGTGCATATATGTCATTTAACTCCTGTTTTCATTTCCTTTGTGTATATTTTTAGAAGCGGAATTGCTGGATCATATCATATTTTATATTTTTTTGAGGAATCTTCTTATTGTTTTACATAGTGGTTACAACAATTTACATTCCCATAAACAATGCCCAAGGATTCTCTTTTTATCAAATCTTTGCCAGCACCCATTATCCCTTGTCTTCTTGATGATAGCCACTCTAAAACATGTGAGGTGATATCTTGTGGTTTTTATTTGCATTTCTGATGTTGAGCATCTTCTCACGTGCCTGCTGGCCATTTGGATGTAGTCTTTAGAAAAATGTCTATTTAGCTCTTCTGTCCATTTTTGTTATTAAGTTGTGTAAGGTCTTTATTTATTTTGGATATTAACTCCTTATCTGACATATGATTTACAAAAATTTTTGCCATTCTGTAGGCTATGTTTTCATTTTGTTAATTGTTTCTTTTACAGTGCAGAAGCTTTTGAGTTTGATGTAGCCCCATTTGCTGCTTTTGTGATCACAGTATTCTTAAACTCACCTTTTGTGACTAATTCTGTATTTTAAGCATTCTATATTAGGACATTAAGATATATCTTAATATTTTATACACATATATAAAACCATTATATAGATGTTTCATAATTTATTAAATCAATCCCTGATCAGTGAATATTTAATTCTTACAAGTTTTTGCTATTACCAACAGTGTTAGACTAAACTCCCTTATACTTATGTTTTGAGTACCTTCTAGAGTATAGATGTATGATTCACAACTAGGAGGATGTGTGATTCACTATTGGGTCAAAGAGTAGGTGGGATGTTAATTTGAGGGCAATGAAATAGATCTATTAGAAACTGCATCATTTTTTGTTCTGTTTCCTTACATCTTTGTCATGTTTGGGTGCTATCAATGTGCTAGACGGAATAATGGTTCCCCAAAGATGTCCAGGTTATAACCACCAGAACCTGTGAATATGTTATCTTA
This sequence comes from Camelus dromedarius, assembly GCF_036321535.1. NCBI lineage: Eukaryota > Metazoa > Chordata > Mammalia > Artiodactyla > Camelidae > Camelus > Camelus dromedarius. The sequence continues at coordinate 88,545,395 of NC_087437.1, read as the reverse complement.
CATTGCAAAAGGGACTTTGTGGGTGTGATCCAGTTAAGGATCATGAGATGGGAGATCATCTTGGATTATCTAGGTGGGCCCCATGCAATCACAAGTGTTTTTATAAGTGAAAGGAACAGAGAGAAGGAGAAATGATGAGAGGAGAAGGGGTTGTCCTGATGTAGATGCTGCCTGGGGGCCATGGGTCAAGTTATGTGGGCAGGCTCTGGGAGCTAAAAAAGACAAGGAAACAAATTCTTCCCTAGAGTCTCCAAAAGGAACACAATTCTGCCAAGACCCAATGAAACTCATTTCAGACTTCAAACCTCCAGAACAGTAACATAATAAACGTGTGTTGTTTTAAGCCATTTAGTTTGTGGCACTTTGCTCCAGCAGCAACAGAAAACTAAGACATTCAGATTATTTAATACTTGCCAATATAACCAGCAAGAGGCAGCATCTCATTTTTAAAATTTGCATTATTCAAATATGAGTGAAACTGGCCTTCTTTAGTGTGTTATTGTGGTTTTTTTTTTTTTTTGGTTAGTCTTTTCATACTCTATTAAAATATCCCTTGTACTTAGGAAATTATTCATTTTTCATAATGCTGGAAGCATTTTTACTATTCTGTTGTTTAGTATGTCTTGTAATGACATTCCTGATATGCCTGTTTTCTTTCTTTCTTTCTTTCTTTTTTTTTGCTAGCAGTTACATGTATGGTTTTTTCCTTTTCTTTTTGGCTTCTGAATTCATGTCAGCCACAGATTTTTTTTTCTTCCTAAAGTATTAGAAGTTCTAGCAATGTTTTTATTCTGTTACTTTTAATGGTTTTAGCTCTAAATCTTTGTTGCTGTATCCTAAGTGCCTAGGATAGAGCCTGGACAAAAAGTAAGTACTTGAAAACTTGTGTTTAACAAATAAAAATATGAGTTGATTTATGATTTATTTGGATGCAGGCAGCTTCATTCATTAAATATTTCAAATGGCTTGATAGTCTTCAGAAAACTATTCAAAACATAGATTTTACTCAGTTTAAGTGATTACTTTGCATTTTATTAAATCCTGATACATTTTTGTATCTATGTCTGGACTTTGTTTTATGTTGTATTGCTGTCTTTGATTATACCTACACCATATCTAACTGTTCTAACTTTTATAGTTTCATTACAGAATAAGCCCTTACAGTTAAAACAAAAGCTTATAGTTAAAACTACTCTTCACATTGTTTCAAAAATTCTTGCATTTTCTCCTTGATAAATGTAGTATCACTTTCAAAAACATTCCCTTCTCTAAAATAATCCCCTTATTGTTTTTAATTTTGAGGAAAATTATTTTTGAACCCCAAACAGAACTTACATAATAAGGTTTTAGCTTTGGGGAGCAGAACTCTCTTTTAAGTGTAGAATTCACTTATAAATATGGCTTTGCATATAGCTTTGAAAATATAATATGCAAAAATTATATGACTTTCTATAATTACATTGAAAGATAAGTATGAACCTTGACTATGTTCCTAGATTGGCTTTCAAGTTTGTCCAAATAAAATGATAGTTTACTGTAATTCCAGTTAAATGTCAAGATTATCTTTTAAGATGAAAAAAATACATTAAATTATCTAGCACGGGATATAAGCATATATAGCTAAGATAATTTGGAAAATGAATTTGGCAAATTCAATTTAAGGTGATTTTTCCTTTCTAGGTATTACATTATGATACATTTATTAGAGAAATAAAGTGAGTCAAAAAGCATGAGAAGACTGATGGAATAAATAGCTTGGAAATAGAACCTATTCTGTCAATATTTATATAAATTAAGAGTTTGTAAATATGTAATTACAAATCTTTTTTTTTTTTAAAGCAAAGCTGAAGAAGGGACAAGGACGTGCCCCAAGGGTCTTGCCCCAGGGAGGGGCGCCTGGGGCTGAGAGAGGGGAGACAATCACATATTTGATTAAAGGATAGGGGTGTCAGCCAGACTCCACCACCTATAGCCTCCCATCACACCAGGCACGTAATCCCATGAGAGGCTGACCCCTCAGGCCCCCAAATCCCTACCAAATGAGTAGTCAATGAATGGTTTTGAAGCAACTGACTTCTTTTATTTTGAACAAGCTTACCTATATGCTTTTTTTGTTAGACCCTCAAAATTTCATACCTAATCTCTGGAAACTGCATATGATGATGTATCACTCCCAAGATTATGTTATGTTACACAGGGCCCAGTTGACCTTAAATGAGGGGGATTATCCAGGCGAACCTAATCTAATCACATGAGCCCTTTTAAAAGCAGAGTTTTCTACTTTATACTACAGCAGAAGAAGAAGTTGGAAACATCTTAGGAACATGGGAATGCAGCTTCCTGGCTTTGAGGACAGAGCAGGCCAAGTAAGATGTAGTGGGGTGGCTTTAAGTCACTGAAAGAAGTCCCCTGACTGACAGTCAGCAGGGAAATGGGAACCTCAGTCCTATAGCTGCATGGAACTCAATTCCATCAACAACCTAAATGAGCTCAGAAGAGAATTCTCCCAGAGAAGAGCCCAGCCTGGGAACTTCTTGCTTTCAGCCTGGTGAGACCCTAAGCAGAGATTCCAGGTGAGTCAACCTGGGGCTTCTGAACTACAGAGCTATCAGCTAATATGTTTGTGTTGCTTTAAGCTACCATGTATGTGGTAATTTGTTATGCAGTAATAGAAAGCTTTGTGGCCTAAAACATGTTTTTGGAATGTTTTTAATAAGAAGAAAAGAAAATGTTTATGCTATAGTTAAGTGGAATTATAGGATCCGGACCTTACATATCATTTACACTCATAAAATGACCCTAGAAAAAAAGAAATATACAAAAATATACATAAACAGTGATTTATATAGTCAGGAGATTGGGGATTGTAGTCATCTTTTGGAGAGTTAACCTCCCATATCCTCTTCTTTGAAAACTATCTATTACCCACAGCTGCTTTTGAAGATCTAGGTTTTAAATGTACCTGCTGGTAGGCACCAGACCCAAGCTAAGCCAACTAAATCCTCTGTTCATGAGAATTTGAAACCAGAATTCATGATAAAACTAAGACTGAGTTAGTCATTTTCTACTACATACACATATATATACATGTATACTGAAGCAGCAAGAGCAAATTTACAGAGAAAGGAGGTAAAGCTGACAAACAGAAAGGGGAAATGAGATCTTTGTAGCTCCTCACTCTTCCCTTGTAAGTTTCCTCTGTCTTTTCTGGTTCTGGATTTCATGAAAGTCCCTGTATCTGTCCACAGTGTCCCCTCTGGCTTTAGCTTGTTTGAGTAGGTTTATGTTTTTTACAACCAAAACAACTCACAGAAAAACATGATGGATTATTTAAATTGTCTTTTGTATACTGTTTTAAATTATCCAAAAATTTTATATTACAAATACAGAATTTTTTAATCAAGCAAAAGAAATTTTTATTTAGAAATGTGTACAAAAAAATGCAAGAAAAAATTTTTAAAAATCAAACAATACAGCTGATGGTCAATGTGAAAATATGTTTACACATATTTACAATGCATCTAAGTCCCAAAAGATCTGAGGTGACTGAGAGAAAAATACATTTCCTGTAGGCAAAATTTATTTGAAAAAATAAAAATTAAGCTAATTAAAGAGTTGGTAGATATTATGCCAGGAAATTGGGACAAGGAAACGATAGCAACTGAACATAAAATTTGATTGAGAGTTTTGTAGCAGTCATGGGGGAGAGAAAGCACAATGAGTGATTGTCTGTCTATTGTCTGATTAAAGGAAGCATCTCAGTTTTTTGGAATATACAAATTTCTCCCTGGTTGTTTAAATGGAGCTTCTATAATACATACCATTATAGAACAATAGAAGGTGCACACTAGAAAGGTAAAAATGATAATGTATGTCATCTAAGTCTTTCATTTTGCCACCTGGAAATTTATATCTTAGCAAGGTAAAGCAATATGCCTTGGGTCAGATAGAAATAAGAGTATTTTGGTAGACGATGCAGAAATATTTTCTTACATGACTGCCTCTTTACATTGCATCATTTAAATTACCATTTTTTCAAGTCATTTCTAGGGTAATACAAGTGCATAATCTTAGTGTGTAGCTTGGCAGTTAAACAAATATGAAGCTTAGACAATCAAAGAGATGGCAGCTTGACATGCATTTTGTTTTTTCTAGCTCAGCAATAAACTTGGCTTCTAACTCAGTCTTGAATCGATGGCTCCCACCAATATGAAATAAGACAGCTAATCTTTCAATGACAATCTGGAGTTCAAACATTCTGTACTCTTGATTAAAGTGAGAGTCACATATGTTAAATTGCAGGTGTGTAGGTGGCAAGGTAACATCCACATGATAAAAAAAAATAGAGAGTTTGTATTCTTGCCCAAGTAGAGGGTACTTCTGCTTACCAACTTTGGGCAAAATGGTGCATGTATTAAGAGAAAAACATGATAGCCCAGAGAGTGATAATGTAGACTTAGAAAGTAAATTCATATTACCCAAGCATTAGAACTAAAATCCATCCAGGTGAACCTCTAAGAAATGTTTTTAGTTTATTTGTGATACATAAAATCCAAAGTTGGTGGAAAATAACATAAGTGCAGTAAAAAAAAAAAAAAAAAGAATAGGTATTGACCTGAATCTTATCAAGTTTCACACACAGTCATCTTTTTTTTTTTTTCTTTAGCAGAACATTTAAGCTCCATTTGAATGGTTTATAGGTCTGAATTTTCAAGGGTGCTGAAGAAAAGCAACAGTTTTATTTCTGCTCCATAGATATTACCTTCCTATTACTGCCAAAAACCAAGGTCATGGAGGTGATTTGGCCAAAGGCCCAGTGTAATCAAAGTCACTCCAGGTAAAGTGAAACGTTTAATTATAACCTTCATTTTCCAAATGCCTTATTCACTAAATGGTTGATTAAACATGGACACAGGCTGCCAGGGGTGATTGTGGTCTCCATGCAGACAGATGAAGAAAATTAAAGAAAAGAGCCTGTTCCCTGTAGTTCTTAGCTGAATGAGAATCATTCTTGAGCAAATATATAAGTGAGTAAAAATGAAGGATAAATGTGAAAAAGGGGCAGACAGAAACTGATAGATAAACTAAGGGTGAGCATGGCTTTCCTTGACAATATCACATTAACAGTAATAGAAGTTAAGAAGAAACAAGGATTTGATTTTAATATGCAGGGTCTATGCCAAGGCAATGGCTGCAAGAATCGATAAAACATGGCCTGATATTAAAATTCTGATAAAAAGAGAGAGGAGTTAACACAAATCAATATGGGGATATAGTTGGTGCACAATCTTTATGTATTTTAAAAGTCTAGAGAGTGAGAATGTGATGTGGGAAATAAAAATAAAGGAAAGGCAAAATTACACTTATATTTATTTGTAAAATCAAAAAATACTGGAAAAAAGAAATATAAAAATACATAACTTATGGGCCCTCAATTCCTCTTGTAATACTACCCTACATAAATAATAGAATATAAATATATGTATATACATGTATGTATATTGGTAGATATAAACACACACACAGATATGTACATATATATCTGGGTTTATTGCAGTATTGTTTGCATTAGCAAAAATTTGAAATAATCAGAAGTATCATCAATGTTATGCATCTTTTTAAAGGAAATGCATCATACGTAATAAACTACTTTTAAGTGAAAAAGTAGGTTACACACTGATATGTAATAAGAAATGTATATATACATGCACACATGTGTATATAAAAAGATATTTGTGAAAGCAGATATGTGTGTTGATATGCATATCAGTATATCTGTAGAAGCAGAGGAGAAACTGGAGAAGGATGTACAATTCTTACCAATTTCAATTTTGGAAGGTGGAACTGGGAGGGGTGAATGGAAGGGCTTTTAGTTTCTTTGATAATTTTGAAGTTAATGGTATATGGGTAAATATGTAGTTTTTATAAATTTCTAAATTTTTCTCATCTAAAAATTGATTTTGGATTATCTACCATCTTCATATGAGCTATCTGATTTTCATTGATAGACTGTGTAGTTTTAGACATTTTTTTATGATGTTATGAGACAAACATATCTAATATATCTTCCACTAGAGGAAGGAAGACCATGATTTTTACATTAATACATAATTTTTGTGTTTTACAATTTAATAAGAATATAGCAGAAAAGGACAAATATTCAGGCAAGATTACTGAATACACACAGACTCTAACACTGGCAAAAAGACAGCTATTTCTTTAAAATATTAAAAAGCAATAAAAGGAATTGAAGCCAAATTCATCAGACATAAAAGAAAATGACAGAAAAACCTCATTCAAAAGATATGAGATTTGTTGAATTATAAAACCCATATTCAAGTAGTCATCAGAGGATTTGTTGAACTATTGAATGGACTGTCACAAAATCAGTGAAAAGTGGGCCCGGTGATATTCTTGCATGTATGAAAACAAAAATAAAAGCTATAAGGAAAACGATAAAAGAGGCTGTAAAATCAATGAAAAGGACAATAAAAGGGGGGCAATCTAGAGAAAATGAGAAGGGTGGATGCAAGCTATATGATTTCTACTTGGCAAAGAACATATAAAGATGAGTGGCAAGCTACAGCTACACAGAAACCTTGCCTAAAAGGAAAAGCAGAGGAAGTGAAAAGAACCTCAGGATCTCACAACCCAAGAGCCAAGGCAACGTATGATGTTGAACGTTAATAGATGCAAAAGAAGCTGATCAGGAAATGAATCATATCCGCCTTTCACCAAGATGAGAAATAAACAGGAACAGTCAAGAGACTAATAAAATTGTATCTCTGTTTTATTAATCAGCAGTTTCATAGAAGCTCATTTATGAAGGAAAAAGAAGAAAGTCTTGGTATCCAGAGGGAATATACTTTAAGAACTTCTTTTTGTTGTTATAAAGCCTTTGAGAAGGAACATCCATAAAGCCTGCATCCCTCTGTATAAAGATTGTATATAAAGGAACTAGAAAAGATCCACTCATCTAAAATTACTGTTTCGCTCCCAGTCTGGCTATCTGCCTTTAATTTCCTCTTCATCCTTCTTTTTTTTTAATTTAACTCATGGCTTTGGATAACTGTGCTTTATTTCTTCAACTCCAAAATAGATACTTTGTAGAATATTTTACTGCTATCGTCATTAGGCTTTTAGCCAACCTACATGTAGTTTCTCCAATTAAAATGATTATAAAAAATTATCTCAGTCATAGAAGAGTTGAATAATATAGCATCTCCTCTTTGGTGGGTGGAAATTAAACAGAAAAGTTGATAAGGTCTTAAAATGTTGGCTGAATTTGTAGTTTTGATAGTGCTAAAATGCAATTATGTTTATTCAAAAGAAATGAGTAGTGGCAGATGTAGTATAAAAATATTCTTTGATATTTCACTGCACTTATGATGAGACGCATGGTCTCTGGGGTAAAAAAAAAAAAAAAAAGGAATCAGACACCTCTGAGAGAGTTAACTACAGCCTCTGAGCTGTGCTGTGCTATGTTCCCCCCAACTTTTTTTTTTTTACTTTGTTCTATTTATTGGGTATGTAATTTTTAAAATTTTATTTTTATTGAAGTGTAGTTGATTTACAATGTTAGTTTCAGGTGTACAGCAAAGCAATTCAGTTATATATATACATACTTTTTTTCAGGTTCTTTTCCATTATATGTGATTACAAGAAATTGGATTGTAATTTTGTTTATTGAAGTATAGTTGATTTACAATGTTGTATTAGTTTCTGGTGTACAGCAGTGATTCAGCTCTACATATATATATTTCATATTCTTTTTCATTATAGATTATTATAAGCTATTGAATACAGTTCCTGGTGCTGTACTGTAGGATATTGTTGTTCATCCATTCTGTATACAGTAGTTTGTATCTGCTAATCTCAAGAATTTATGTTCTTGCTCTAACTTGCACAGTTCTTGAGTGTGAAGGTCACTAACGGGGCAAAATAAGTGTGCGTCTGAGCAAATTAATACAGAAGTGATTCGAAGTTAACAAAGTCAAATTAATGAAATACATATGTACTACCATACACACTAGGGATAAGGAGGTAAACAAAGGTAGACCTTTCATAAAGCTTTCCTAGCCTCATGGAGAGAGACCCATGAACGGGTAGCTATAACAGAACATGGCAGGGTAAGAAGACCTGTACCAAGAAGTGTGGTGGGAATGAAGAGACACCCCTCACCTCCCATTTGTCTGTTGAACTTACTGCTCTCTTTGCTCCTCTAAGGTGCATAGCATTCTTGATATCACATGCTTTAAGTGTCTTCCATCTGGATTATTTCTCAATCCTTTGATTCCTTGCAGGTCTCTACTGATCCCACTCTCCTGACTCCTCCTCCCTTCCTTCTGCTTTTTGTCGTGGGTGGGGGATAATTCACTTTTTTTAATTTAAACTTTTTTTAAATGGAGTACAGTTAGTTTACAATGTTGTATCAATTTCTGGTGTACAGCATCATGTTTCAGTCATACATATACATACATATATTCATTTTCATATTCTTTTTCATTCTAGGTTACTACAAGATATTGAATACAGTTCCCTGTGCTCTACAGTAGAAACTTGTTGTTTATCTAGTTTATATATAGTAGTTAGTATTTGCAAAGTGCTCATTCCTAAACCCTCTAAATGACAGATGACAGTGGTTTTGAGGACGATGGAGTTGAGTGGAAGAGTATGGAAGAAACAGAGCAATTTGAAAGCTGTTGCAAAAGCCTTGAGAGGATGTGCAAGAAGGGCTTCATGAATCTCTCACTAAAGTGGCTTGAAGCATCATTAGAACTTCAACAGGCAGAGCCTGGGGGAACATGCTAGTCAAATGGATGGAATGTTTTAAGTGAAAGGACAGCTGTTTAACTTGGTTATGGCAGAAGGAGGAGCAAAACATATTTGAGATCTAGGCCTGAATATTAGGGAAATTATTGGTCATTTTCAATTTGATATCCTGCTATCACTAGAAAACACTTTGCCCAGAAACCATAGTGGAAATCTAATCAAATTCCAAATCTCAGGGTCATTTTGAATTTATTGTTAGGGAGAGCATTGAAAACTAATAATTAAGCAGTATTTCTAGCTAAAATTCCATGATTCTCAAAAATTCTTATGCCATGAGATAAGAATGGCCTTATTTTGGAAGAACCCTTTCTTCAGGGCCATTGGAAAGGATTCAGCTTAGTAAAATTTTAATGGTCTGTCAATAAGGAGAGTGAAATGCAATTGGTTTTTTCCTTTTCTCTTTTGGAAGATTTTCATCCCTCTTAAACCTTCTCAAGAATTAAGTCAGGCAAAGTTTGCTTTTCTCTTTGGAATTTTTAAAATGTATACATCTTTTCAACCCTCTCTTTTCACTGATTTCACATTTTGTGAAAAGCATATTATAGAAATACTTACATACAAATTGTAGTTAGGCTAGAGATAAACATATTTTTAATTGACCTGTAATATTTACATTTAAATTTGGTCTTTTCTGTGATTCTGCCCTATTCTCTTTACTACCAATTCTCAGCCATCCTTCAAGGTCAATGTCAAGACTTTTATTTTCCCCAATAAAGCCCCTTTTTGACCTCTCTTTTGAACCCCAAACCATAATTTTCTGTATGTCATACATAGTTTTGTTATATTATTCAAATATTTCACTTGTATTTATAATCTTTTCAAGCAAATTATTCTTTCTTCTAGAGCATTATTTTCTGAATCAAGATCTGTCAGTGGATTATGACATCAACGAGGGCTGTGATAATATTTAAAAAAAAGTGAAAATGAAAGAAAAAGAAAAAAGGAGAAATAGATTAGAAAAGATCAGACTAATGCATCTAATAAGTGTGACTATTGTTTGATTAAATTAAAGTTGCATTTGTTTGGGGGGGGTGTTCTTGTGTGTGTGTGTGTGTGTGTGTGTGTGTGTGTGTGTGAATGAGAGCATCCAGATACAGGGACTGTGACCACTACCTAGAGAATGAAGCATGGCAAATTCTTTCTATCTTAATCAGGAACCATTGAATCGCAATGGCTCTGAGTCATTGTGGTGTGATGCACACAGAGTCCTAACTAAAGAAACCAAAGTTCCATGAGCAGTGGCCTGTGAGATTCTCAATAAAATAGAAAAAGAAATAATCGTATTACATTAAAAATGGAAAATAAAGCAATAATTTGGGAACCACGGGCCAAAATATCTAAATATCATAACAAAATTTCTAAATAATTGAGGGTAAAATGGGGTTCAACAAGAGTGGTAGCAAATAAAATAGAAAAAAAAAGAGGGGAAGCTATAAGACAAATTATGAAATAAGAATTTACGGTACTTTATCAGGAGAGTAATTGGCTCGATGGTAATTTGTTATGACGCAATAATCTGGCTACCTCTCTTACTGAGGCCCACTTTACACTCACTCCTGTATTATTGACCATAATTTTAAAGTTCCTAGTTTTGCTTGCAAATAATTAATTATTTAAAATATTCCTCTTATTATTTCTAAATAATAGTTTTATATTTCCAAAAATTCTGAGACTGTTATATTGATATAGAACATAATATGTGGTTTTAATTTTATTTTTAAAGGGTTGGTTCCTTATTCTAATATCCTAATAAAGGAATAATAATGTTTTTTATTAGAGTAATGAAAATAAGCTAAATAGAATACTCAAAAATAGAAATAAACAAACATGCTCACCATTTGGCATTCAGGATGTTACTATATATGAATCATGAATCATTCCCCTTGGCCTATTTAACTTCATCTTGTATCAATTCCTGCATCAGTTATGATTTCCTGCTGACTTTTCTCTGTGACTTTGCTTTGTAAAAATGGGATTATCCCTTCTCTTCTTTCAAGAACTCACTCAGGTGTCTCCTCTTCCAGAAAGTCTTCCTTGACCACTACATCTGACTAAGGGTGTCTCTCTTCTGTGATTCTCCCCCATTTCACTGATCTTAGTGTATTTGACTCCAAACACTAGTAGGATAAGAATTCTTCTATGTAGGGGGGAAATTCTTATCTATTTTTATATCCCTAGACATAAAATGCTTGATTAATTGCTTGATTAGATTTAAGGGTTACCAGCATTTTAACCAATAGCGAATACGTATTTGCACGCAGATCAACGTGCTCGCCACTGGATGTCACTCTTAATCACCATGATGTTCTTGGATAAGTCCACAAAGCCTTGTGTGCAATTTTGAAAACCAAAATCTCAGAAAACCAAGAGTTATTTTAACATTTTGGAAGGGAAAAGCCTGACCTGACTCGAAGTTATTTTGTGACAAAATTAGACTTTAGACTCTTTATAATCTGCCTTTTTCACTTAGTGTAAATATTGATGTGATTGATTACATGGTGCTACCCAAACCCCTTGAGAAAGGTTATATAATATTTGAAGTACGCTTCACATTACATTTCTCAAATACAACAGGTTATGACTTTAGAAAAACATCTGGCCCAAGATTTTTTTTAAAGATCATCTTATTTTTTTCCCCTGCTTTATTGAGGAATCATTGACTAATATGATTATATATATTTAAAATATACAACATGATGATTTGATATACATATACATTGTTAAATGATATCAAGATCAAGATAATTAGCACATACACCACCTCACTTAGTTAACTCTGTGTGTGTGTGTGTTGGTGAGAAAACTTAAAATCTACTCTCAGCAAATTTCAACTATACAATATTGTATATTAATTATAGCCGTCATGCTGCACACTAGAACCTCAGAGCTTATTCATTTAACAATGTGAAGTTTGTATCCTTTGACATACACCTCCCCATTTCCTCCTTTCCTCAGCCCCTACCTGGAAACCCCCATTCTATTCTGTTTCTGTAAAATCTGCCTTTTTTTTTTTTTTTTTTAGATTCCACATATAAGTGATACCATACAGTATTTGTGGTATTTGATTTTTTCTGTTTTGACCCAAGGGTTTTTGATAAATGACTCCTGTCCTGCACCCCTGCACCAGTACTCTTCTTGTTATTTTTCAGGAAACGTGATAATGATAGTGATAATAAAAGCCTTCATTAAGTTGTAGACTATGTATCTATGATAGCGCCAATTCCTTCCATCTTTACATGGGGCCTCTGCATCTAATTCCGATGCTGTAAAGCTTATTATTTTAACCTTCACAGTAAAAGTTAATGTAAAAATTAAACTTTGAGAACATATATGCCTTTTGCTAAATTTTAGTAACAAAATATGGTCTACATACAAAGATACTTCTTAAGTTTTCCTATCTAACTCCTGATTTTTGTGACTAGGTTCTAATATGACTGATTCTTATATTTAAAATTATCTTTTCATCTCTCTCATGATATATTTAAATGACATGTAAATGAGCTGGTCCCACATATTATGTATTTTTACAATTGTAGAAATATCTTTGATAGCTCTTATCAGTATCCTAGTTTGAAATATTTCATAAATAAGTAGAACATAAAGAGAATTTTTAAAAAGTTTCACCCTGTCACTGCTGTCTTCCTGTTTCCCCCCAAAATATATGAACTTATTTTGAAAGATTATCCCTCAAAATCTATGAGTACTAAAGTTAACCTTTAAAATTTTCTCCTTGGTAAGATGATCAGATATCAGTTCCCTTGTTTCCTGACAACAGGCATTGCTTATTCATGTATTTTATATTGCTCTCAAAACTACTGTTTTATTTCTTGGCATGTTATAGAAACCTCTGTGAGGAACCAGGGGAAGAGCTACATGATGTAATAAGAACCAACTGGAACTTGAGTACCAACCGGGAGACCTAGGTTTTAATCGCAGATCACAGGCAGATTAGCTTAACAGTATAGATGCCTCCTTTAACTTCTCTGGTTCTTAAAAAATGAGGCTATAAATTTGGCATATGCCTGCTTGCCATAATTGTATCACATTCTCATAATAATTAAAAGAGGCATTCTGTTTACTTCCTGCTTAACTGTAAAGTCTAGCTAGCTTGCAAGAGGAATTAGTGGTGGGTTTTCCTCCTGTGAGGCCTGCATCCATCAACTGGTTGAATCCAAGCACCTTAATAACAATACTAAGCACTTCCCTACTGCAACCTGTAGCCTGAGCTCACCCAACTTGGAGTATTCTGATGGTCATCCCAGCTCCCCAACAAGTTATGCATTCTGGCTTCCTTCCTAAGAGTCTTACCATGGTTTTGTTCCCTACCATGAAAAAAAGGTTAAAATGTATTTTGCAGGTAGAAGTCATGGGACAACTGAGAGGAAGCATATCATGGTGATTAAGAGCACAGACTCCGGAGCCAGAGTAGCCAATTTTAAATCCTGTCTCTCTGTTTTACTGGCCTTGGGCAAATTATTTAATCTCTTTGTGTATATTTTCCATCTATAAAATAGGCATAACAATACACTCTCATAAGCGATTTAATGTATTTAAAGCACTTACAACTATGCCTGGCCCATTATATGTACGAGAGTGTTAACTATGGTTTTATTATAATTTGAGACATACTTAATTGTTAGAATCATGAGTTCTGAAACTGAATGGTCTGCCTTGAAATCCTGACTACATCATTCATTGGCTATATGTCCTTCAGTACATCACCTAAGCTTTCTCTGCTGCAATTTCCTTGTGCACAAAAAAGGAAGTAAATAATAGTATATACTTCATATGTGGGTTAGGTGGATTAAGTAATTAATATTTGTAATGAACATAGTACAGTGCATAGCACATAATATACATGTAACAAATGTTATTTATATTGCTAATGGATTGGAGTTGGAATGATCTCAAATATGTCTCCTAGAATTCTGACAAGGCCTGCTAGGTTTATATTGATCTGATTTCATGATATAAGTAAGAGAGGTAACACTGAGAAAATGGAGATTTAAACTGTTACAGGCGAAATATAAGATGTCCCTGAGACATCCAAGTAGAGATTTCAGTTAGGAATTGGATATAAATCTCAGAAATTTTACAAAAGTTTATCTAAGTAAAATTTTAGGAGCCTTCACTATGAAGTCAGAGAGGTTTAGAGACTCTATTCTAAGCTCTTAGGAAATCCTGAACTTTGAGGTTAAACTGAGGAGACAGAGCAAGCAAATGAGACAGAGATACTGAAAACAGCAATTAAACAAACAGGAAAGCGAGAAGAGTGTGGAATCTTGAAGTCTGGGAGAGACCAGAGCTTTCAGAAGGAGCTGCTGGCTGTTTGTGAAGTTATCATTCCGGCAACCGAAATAAGGAGAGAAAAGTGTTCACTGCTTTCATCATTTACACTTGATCTTAGCCAAAAAGCCGAGAAGCCATTGGTTTCATCATTTAAAGGTTGGTCCAACTTGACAACAGGTTTCAGGCAGAGTGATCAGGATAGAAGTTAGTCTGAAAAAGACTTCAAGGAAAAGAAGTGGACAAAGTCAGTGTAGACAACTTTTCAGTTAGATTTGCTAAGAAAGAAAGAGAAATTGAGGCAGTCACTGGAGAGGAATTTGAAGTCAAGAAAGGGCTTTTTGAAAGATGATTCTGCTAGAATCCGATTGTATTTATAAATTATATGCATAATTTAAAAGTTCAAAGTAAATAAACAAGCAACTGAGAAAAGCAGAGGTATATAGGATGGATACAGAGAGCATGTGAGGGATGGGTGGTTTGCCATTGTCAGGGGGAGGGACATTTTATTATAATAAGAGGAGAAAAGGATGAATTCAGACCCAAGTAGTTTGTAGTTTGGTGACAGGAATTGAGTAGAACCCAAATTTAGCAGTTTGTACTTTTTTAGGTATTGTACCAGTTAAGATTTAGTGAAGAAAAGAGAAATCACTTCAGAGGTTTACAGGGAAAGGAACACAATGCAGGGAATCGGATATGCAGTGGTGGAGTTACTGAGCACCCAGGTCAGGACCCTGAGACAACACAGAGATTCTGGATAGCAGGGTCTCACCACCACCCCTAGATAGGAAGATCACAGGTAGGAGGTGGGTTATTGATTCCAGGGCTGAGGTGACCCCACAGAAGCCAGAAATAGCGAGCTTACCCAACAGGAACAAGTAGAAATGCAGCTGCTGTCGGAGACTCCAAGACATAGGGACAGAGGACAAGGAAAGATCTGGCTTCCTCCTTCCTGCTCTCATACTGGCCCACCAGAGCCTCCCCACACCCCCCCTCCCTGGCAAACCCAGCAGGCAATCAGGTGACAGCTCGGGGTTTCAGACTTATTTCTTTGCCAAAGAGAAGATCAGAGTGGGAATTAGGGAGAGGACGCAGCTGAGAGCAAACAGGGCTTAGGCACCCACAAATGTAAAATGATGTCATTGGTATAAACCGGGGATGAGAGATGAGGAGAAATGGTGAGTTTAAGGAGCAAGGAAAAGAGATAACCTGGCCATTTTGAAACGAGTTGAGTGAGCTTAACAGAGACAAAAATGAGGCTGAGTTTTAAGCTAAATCGTGTGTAATTGCCATATTTGTGGGTCAAAAATATATAATATTGAAAATGGCATAGAGTTAAAACTAAGAGTAGTTTTTTCATTTTAATGTAAGGGATAGAACTATAAAATTATGGTGTATATTAAGAGATAATTTGTATAATTTACTACCTGATAATATTTTTGTTGTTAATATTTGACAGTAAGTCATATAGTTGTGCTATGACTTATCTAAGCTGGCAGGCCTCAAAGAATGACACTATTTTGCTAAATTTACCAAGTTTTAAGGTATAAGAGTAAACTTGTAAGTAGGAAATGGAACTGTTATCAATATGACTAGAAATAAATTGGTTGTTGAAGAGACAAACTAATAACTATAGTCACGTGACGCTGGTGTGGAATGAATACCTACTGATGTCTGTATTAACTTACAATGGAAACTACAACTCTCCAGTCACTGGACTGCTTGCATCCGTGATCCAGAGCACAGTAGTTCTCCTCTTTCTTCTCCAAGATGCCTGAGAATCTACTTTACTGATCCAGTTTGTTAAGTCCTAATAAGCACAGAATTAAAGCGAAGGTAATTGGATTGCCTTGTGGGTGACTTACCAAGGCCAGAAGGAACCCTGTTGAAATACCCTTGTTCCCTACATGGAAGTCCTCTCTTATAATCTAGTTTATTGTGTCCTGGGAGGCTCAGTACCACTGCAGCCAGTGCCTCATCTACACCATCATGTTTTATCTTACTGATTCTACTGTTTCTTCCTGGTTCCCTGTCTTTCAACACATCTCTGACTGATGTAGGGTTAGACTAGTGTTAAATTTCCATGGTGTGAGTCTTCTGTTTTTACGAGTTGAAGGTTTTGTTGTTCACTCTCAGAAGCCAGCTCTGTCCCCTTTGTTTCTAAGTTCTTGGGTGGGAAATGGGGGAAAGGCAGACAAGGCATTGTTACCTCCTTGTTGTACAAAAAGTTATTATTTGCTGGAATCATCAAAGAGAGATTAAGAACAATGAGCCTGTGTGTGTGTGTGTGTGTGTGTGTGTGTGTGAGAGAGAGAGAGAGAGAGAGAGAGTGTGTGTTAAACCTGTTATAAAATAAATGTTGGATCTCTAATTTCACGGTGAACTACTCTTATTTCATATATATTCCTGTGCCACTCTGCAATGGATGAAAGCCTTTTTTTCAGACCATCTTGATTCTTTCCCAGAATTAAGGGTTATGACTCAGTGAAATATTTGACAATATTGTTCAATGGAGCAGCATATGGCTAAACTTGCTATAACATGCATGGCTGCTAGAAGTAAAACTACATACAATTTGTCCTGGTAGAAATGCCAGATAAATTCATCTTGCTATTCTATAATGGGAAAGAACTATGTTTAGTTCTACCATATCTTCAGATTATTACCTTACAATCCATTTCATTCCTCAGCAAATTTAAGTAGCCATAAGGTACAATACTGCTCTTCAGTGAATGAACAGCAAAAGATCTCCTTGATCAAGTTTTTTCTATCTATGCTATTGAGCACAGCTATTTCCTGGAAAGGGCCAATTAAAGTTAGAATTGAAAAAAAGATCCAATAATCATTTTTGAAGGAGAATTCTAGAATAAAGCTTTTGGAGCATGGCTTACAGCTTTTCTACTGTGGAAAGCCCTACCTTTTAGACCAAGAAAATGGTGGCTATATATAAAGATACTGACTTGTAATATGATTAATTTCCAACTTTTAGTACAAATAAAATTGGAAACTAAAATGAGCAGATGGAGTTACAAAACTATTTCTTATTAGGAGTTAATTATTCAAAGTTAAGAGTGAATGAGAAATAATATTTGACTATGCCAATTCCACATATCTCTGAGAATTATTGTTTTCACATAAATCTGGCATTCTTTTTTCCAGGAAATGTCTGAGAGGTAATACATGATTTATTGGCCCAAACATTTAGGTAAGGTTGTTTATAATTTTAGAAAATATTTACAAAGAGCAAGATTAGAGTAATTCCAAGTTACCATTAGATTACATGAGACACATACAATGACTAAGAACCAAGGCAATACCCTTCTTGGTAACAGTCACCTCTTTGGGGCTAAAATTTAATCTACATTTAGTATTTTCTCTAAAGCCAAAATATTTTTAAGAAAATGTGGTAGATCAGAATATGAAGTAATGACATTGGCCAATAGAAAGATTATCGTTTCCTTATGAACATGTTAGTTTGAAGTCCATTTCATTAACTTTAAACTCATAGTTCTATAAAAGTGTAATCTACTAAAAATAACTAACTAAATAAGCTTTATGTTTACTAAACTCCTTGCAAAGTAAGGTAAACACTGATAACACAATAACTGCAAGTTATTTAATACTTGTCCTAGTGGTGTTACACTTGATTTATGTTAGATTACATGAGGACTTGGTCTAGTTTTTCAAAAATTGAAAGAAAAATAACCACAAGCCATGCAACTGCATCTTAAGCAATAAAAAATTCTCCTTGATAATCAGATTAACTACTAAAAGTTGCAGTTTTTACACTAATGGAGTATAAAACAGATCTATTCTTGCATTATTCAAGAAATATTCACAGGGCTTATGTGTGGGAGCTTGTTAGACACTAACACAAATGAATCATACTCAGATTCTGAGCTTGTGGTCTAGTTAGGATACAACATGGCCATAAAGAACCATAATGGAAGGTACAAAGTGATGACAAGCATCTGCTTAATTTCCGGCACTTTTAATGCATCCAGTCTTCCTCAAAACCATTTTATCAAGAGAACATAAAAGCTGTTCATACACAACCATACCACTTGAAGACTTTTTCTTGGAATTTTCTTGCTTGGAATTTTCTCTGAGCTTTCTCTATATCTGACTGTGAACATAGATTTCCAATATTCCATTGTGGCTTCATGGCTTGACATACTACTTCTCCTTCCTCTTCTGGCTTACTGACTTCCACTACCCACTTAGTCGTGGCTTGGTTTGCATCTCTGAATTTACCCTCCACAAAAACTCCGTTAAGAGACATTTCTACTACTTATCCTGGATTTAAGCATGACTTGGTCAGAAAAAGGGAAGGAGTTTCAGATAAAGGAAAAATAGGGAGGAATTGTGATTAGAAGATGCTGCCTAGAAAGGGAAGTGCAGTAGTTGCTCATTCTTTATGCTCAGTTATGTTCTATAGAGGCACAGTGGACACTGAATTTGCAAATGCCAAACCATTGCTTCCAGAGGAATACTGAGTCTGAGCATCTGGTCACAACATTTTTGTCAACCGATCAATAAATAACCTTGTTTTATGTATACTTCTGTTCAAAGACACCTTATTTAATAAATACTGTTGATTCATTAACATTGAACTCATGGCCAATAGCATATAATTCACACCTGAACAAAGCTTATTTAACACATACATTTTCTCCACAAGGCACACTCCAGCCTTCTTGCACTTAGAAACACCATACAGCACTGCAGCAGTATACTTGGGGGCTATTTTAGACAATGAAATCACCCCCCCAAAAAAACACACACACACAAAAAAATGTGGAAAATGATACTAAATATGCTACGAAAAGGACAAGTGCTATCTGGAAAACATGACCACCTCCAGGACAAAGGGCTGAGGGAAAAAGGAGACAGTGATGCTATTCATACGAAGAAGCCAGCACTAGGAGTGTGAGGTGAACGTGATAACCACTACATTATGGAAATGCTTTAGAAGGAGAATTTAAAACTAGGTGGAATGTACTATGGGACTTGGAACTGAAAAAAGATATCTTTGCAGTAGACCCTGTCTGTGCCGGGAGATTCCTGTGAGTGCATCCCAGAGGCTAAGCCTTGTCAGAAGGCAGCTGACTTTGGAGCCTAGGAAATACATTAAGCATGAAACTGCTTAGCGGCAGCGGGGTGGGACATGGAAGCCAACAGAGCAGGAGAAGCATGAGAAATGGTTCCAAGTACAAACAGGCTCAGCACCAGCGTAGAACTGAGCCACACGTGTCCCACCTCTCTTCAGCCTAAATACAATGGGTTTGAAAAGCCTCTACATTAAGCAAAGCAGAAGCATTGAGATATTTTACTATGTACAGTAACATGATCTGTATGTCCCATGCTGCGCTACAATAATCAAAAGAGATCAGGGGCAACTATATGTATATATACACATGAGCTCAGAGTTAGAAATTTAAGTCATGGCCCATTTGGTCAAAAGTTCACCAAATAGAAGTTGCTCTCAAAGTGAAAAAGACAACTGAATACATTCAATAAAAAGACTAGACCTATAGATTACAACTTAACTGTATTTTTACGGGAATATTAGAAGCCTGGGTTCCAAACTATCAAGTAGGGTGAAGCTGTGAATATTTTTCTAATGTGCCTTCCTTAAGCATAAATATATCACTTAACTATCACTTATCATGTCTCTTCTGCTGGCTAAAGGCTTCTGAGCTTTTACAATTTATTACATGTCAAAGCACCTTCCTAATATAGTATTTTTGTCATGTCTAAATAATATATATTTATTTTCTGCTTAAGGAGTCTCCCAAACTGTCTTTTAAAATATCAGTAGAAACCTATATCCCAAAGGTGGCATATATATTTTTACTTGAAATAAGACTGGAACATATTCCTTTTAAAATAATTCTACAAATATAATTAATTAGACAGCTTAAAACTGGATTTTTAAATTCTTTTTAAAGGTTTTTTTTTTTTTTTTTTTGGAGTCTTCCTTCAAGAAGGACAGAGCATGCTAGCAGTCAGCTTCAGAAGAATGGGTAAGATTTATCTATGTTTGTACACAGACTTTGACAATTACCTTCAGGATAGTTTTCCAATTAACTATTATTTTTAGACTTAAACTTCCAATTGTAGGGCAATTGATTTACTGGCCAAATGAAAAAATTAAAGCTAACAAAAAACAATAATGCTTCATTGTTTAACACTTATTTTATTTCCTGGTACGAAAGATTGGAGCTATTTAAATATCAGGAATAATCATAGCTTCAATTTTCTCAACCAAATTTCTCATCTTAGTTGGCAACCTTGTAAGCACTGAATTGAAAAGTTTTGGAGGCTTACCTCCAGTATAGGGACCTTAACAGATTAAAAGTTACGGTGGTCACAGCCCAGTGAGCCTCCCCATTGGTAGTGGCCTTACACCTGAATTTCACCTTCTCCAGGACAAAGCAGACTCACCATGAAACTAGAAAGCAACTGGAGGGTCACCGAGTCACCATATTGCTTATGGAAAGCTAGATTTTATTTCACATTGATATTTTGTTTCTGACCAAAATATAGAAGATGTGGAACTGTACTTAGAAATGGGTCTAGGTAGTGAAAGAAGATGAAAGGAATTTGCTCTTCTGCTTTCTTTCACACTATATAAAAACAGGACTACCTCTTTCTGTGAGTCATTAGATTCAGAAACAAAGAAGATTCCAAACATTCATCCAGGATTTGCTTACTCGAATTGACCTGCATGTGGCATCCATTTGTCCTCAGAAATACAGACAGCTATGCATCATGTACAACCAAATTGTTTTTTGTGGTCAACGATCACCACATTTCCTCCATTCATCTTGTGGAATGGAGATGATTACCGAGTTTGATAGAGCATTTTATTATTAATAAAACTTGTACCATATGCATATACACAATTTTGGATTCTTTAAGTATAAACCAAAATATAGTTATTCCTTTAAATTAGCTGTCCAGCAAGCTTCTTTGTCTTGTAGAACTTTAATAAATATATGATTTGTTTGAATTCCATTACCAGATAAGTTAAATTTCAAATTTAGGTTTAAATGCTTATTTTAGAAGTACCATATGCCTCAAGATTTAAAGGAATAAGGGAAAGTGGTTAACTTCTTTATGTCACCACTCCCGTCAAAAGTTGAATGAAAATGAATAAACTCAAACTAGATGATTTTAGGTAAAGATCAATTAAAAGTTTCTGATCTCCTAAGACAAAAATGTTCCTTTTTTTAAATAAAGCATTGCCCTTTATATGGTTTTAGATGATCAAATAATTTATAACAAATGAGTTTTTTTCATTTATCAACTGCTTAGAGCATAAATATGTTAGTACTTTTGAGCCTGAAATATCACTTCCTCTCAATTAGTTGCATCCCAGCCAACTTGCTTTGAGTTTTATAACAGACTAGACCAATATTTTTGTCACTCCCCTCAAATCAAAGCTTTGATACATCATCCTTACTGTAATTAACACCTCTTAAATTTAATCTATTTCATGTGTTCATATGGTGCATAGTATTTAAATGTACTGCTATTTGGACACACATCTATGGACTAGAATCACCAGATGATAACTTAGAATTCTAAAAGATATTTAATAGTTTCACAGTTAGAATGAAGTGGTAGATTTGGCACCTTTATGGGACAAAGTGTTATGGAAAGCCAACCCAAACAATTAATACTTGTAATTCTTGCTTCAAAATCAACAACTATTAATATTATCTTTATTTGTTTCTATTTAAACACTTTCATACTAGAGTTCTGTTAGAAATAAATGTCTGGGCGTGTGGTGCTCCATTGTCTGGGACATGTGGAATATGTGCCCAAATTGGAGTTGGCATTAGGATGTGGATATATCTGGGGGGCTACAATTAGCCTATCACAGGTACTAATGCATTCTGTGAGAGCTGGTTTCAATTGTCCCTGTATTTCTACACATGTTGATTAACTGATACCAAAATTTAAATATCTAATTAAAAATATTTATAAGGAGAAACAACAGCCCCAGAGAGGTCCTGCATCCTAGCCCTTGGAACCTGTGAAGATCTTACCTTACATGGCAAAAGAGATTTTGCAGATTAAGGTTAAAGACCTTGGGATGTGGAGTTCATCTTGGAATATCTAAGCGGATCCAGTGAAATCACTGACTCCTTAAAAGTGAAGGACCTTTTCCAGCTGTGGTCAGAGGGAACTGTCAGCATGAGAAGAATTTGACATCTCTTTGCTGTTTTTGAAATGTAGGGGGTCATGTGCAAAAAGCAGAGAGAGTCCTCCAAAGGCTGGAAAAGTCAGGGAAAGATTCTCTCCCAGAGCCTATAAGAGGGAAAGCAACTTAGCTAACACCTTAATTTTAGCCCAGTGAGACCTATGTTGGACTACTGACTTACAGAAATGTAAGATAATATATTTGTGCTGTTTAACGTCACTAAATTTGTAGCAACTTATAAATCACAGCAATGGAAAATGACATAATGTCTGAATTCAGTTCATTACTAATTCATTTCTTCATGTTTCCATAGCCACAAAATTTCATCAGAAAGGAAATTTCAAAAACTAAAGGTAAGGTTTTATCATCAACAATAAAGGCTGACTGAGATCAAAGGAGAAAGTTTTTCTGGAACACAGGTCTTTCCTGATATCTAATCAATTACACCACCCTGATTTTCCTTCAGGACTATCCCAGATATGTTCTTCTATCTATATATATCTTGAAAACATGAGCTATTTCTATATGAGATCATTATTTACAAAGGAGACAGGAAATTGTTGCTACAGATGTGCTGCTGTTGGCAGGAAGCCAAGATTTTGTAATCACCATTTATCACTGTGGTTTGTGTATTTGCTTATGTTCTTCCCAGATCAGCTAAGGTTCATGAAGGTTGAGGCTGGCTATCTTATCCATCATTTATCTGACCCCTCACTTCTCTACTCCTGCCTCTAACACAATGTCTGGTACTAGAAAGGCACTTATTAACATATTTGTTGAAAGAAAATAAAAATGTACCACCAACATCTTTTTTTTAAAGGAAGAAAGTGACTTCATCTAATACTCCCAAAATAATCTCTATTAATATTTTGGTGATATTTATGTATCCATAACAGAAAATAAAATCTAACTGTACAGTTGTCCTTTGGTGTCCATGGGGGATGGATTCCAGGACCCCCACAGATACCAAAGTTTGAGGATGCTCAAGTCCTTCATATAAAATGGTACAGTAATAGATTCACAGATATAGAGAACAAACTAGTGGTTACCAATGGGGAGTGGTAAAGGGGGAGGGGCAATATCGAGGTAGGGGAGTAAGAGGTAGAAACTATTAAGTACAAAATAAGCTACAAGGATATATCATACAATATAAGGAGTATAGCCAATATTTTGTAATAACTATAAGTGGACTATAACCTCTAAAAAATATGAAGCATTGTACACCTATAACTTACATACCATTGTACAGTGACTATACTTCAACAAAAAATTTAAAAATTAAAAAAAATTTTAAATGGCATAGTATTTACATATGTATTATTTACATATAACCTGCACACATCCTCCCATTTACTTTAAATCATCTCTAGATTATTTATAATACCTTATGCAATGTAAATGCTATGTAAATATTTGCCTGCATGAGAGACAAATTCAGGTTTTGCTTTTTGGAACTTTTCTGGAATTTTTTTTATGAATATCTTTGATCTCTGATTGGTTGAATCCACGAATGCAAAACCTATGGATACGTGTATACAGGGCAGACTATATACATGCCGTGGGCAGTCAAGGCTAGGATAGCTGAGTCTTGTCCTAGGCTCAATAGATAGATGATGTACAAAGACAGATAATCATTTTAAAATTCCAACCAATTATTTGTGATGTTTGGAAATTATTATTAACCTATGGGTAATCAGCAATATGGCATTGATGATGAAGTAAGAAAAATGCCTAGAACCAGAAAGAGCTGGGTAATGAGACTCAATAAAACAGTGTTTGCACACAGAGTAATTGATCATGCCAGAATTCCTGAACAATACGCGTGGATTATGAGGGCTTTCCATTGAGTGAACTAGGAGAAATGCCAGAATTTCACTCAATAAGCACCTGTTTTTCAATATCATTTTTTACCCTTTGTTGAAACCTGATTTCTTTTAACTTACTGCCCATATACAGGTGCAACTTAAGCGAGTTTTCTGTGGTAGAATATTCATTATGTCCAACCTCCACACAGTCATCTGTGGGCCCTTCATTTACATAATGTCACAAACAGGACACTGGCAAAATTTGGTTTTAAAAATTGATGTCAGAAGTCTCAAACTGAAAAGTGTATGTATGAGACCTTGAATCCCAGGGTGACAATATCAGTAATCCACCAATGGCAACAAACACAGGGCCTTTTTAGGTAATCTAAGCATCCAGGTTTTCTAAAGCCAGAAGGAAGGAAAAGAGGTGGAGAGATAACCATCCACAGAGACAAATATTACGCTACGATTGTTGAGCAAGGCAAAAACGAGGAAATACAGCTAATGGGAGAAGTTCAGAAGCTCTGGTTGGAAACCTTAATTTTGCAAATACATGAGCAAAGAGAAGATATAATTATACACAAAAATGAATCAAAATGGCTTAGAGACTTAAATATAAGATAAGACATGATAAATCTCCTAGAAGAAAACATGGGCAAAACATTCTTGACATAAATCTTAGTAATGTTTTCCTAGGGTAGTCTACCCAGGCAATGGAAATAAGAGCAAAAATAAACAAATGGGACCAAATTAAAGTTATAAGCTGCACAGCAAATGAAATCATAAGCAACAAAACGACAACCTATGGAATAGGAGAAAATATTTGCTAATGATGAGACTGACAAAGGCTTAATTTCCAGACTATATAAACAGCTCATACAACTTAATAACAAAAAACCCAATCCAAAAATGGGCAGAAGACCTAAACAAGCAATTCTTCAATGAAGACATATAAATGGCCAATAGGCACATGAAAAAATGCTCAGTATCACTAATTATCAGAGAAATGCAAGCCAAATCTATAATGAGGTATCACCTCACACCAGTCAGAATGGCCATCATTTAAAAGTCTATGAACAATAAATGCTGGAGAGGGTGTGGAGAAAAGGGAATCCTCCTACACTGCTGGTGGGAATGTAGTTTGGTGCAGCCATTACGGAAACCACTATGGAGATTCCTCAAAAAACTAAAGATAGACTTACCATATGACCCATCAATCCCACTCCTGGGTGTATGTCTGGAGGGGATTCTAATTCAAAAAGTACATGCACCCCAATGTTCATAGCAGCACTATATACAATAGCCAAGACATGGAAGTAACCTAAATGTCCATCTACAGATGACTGAATAAAGAAGTTGTGGTGTATTTTTACAATGGAATATACCCAGCCATAAAAAAAGAATAAAATAATGCCATTTGCAGCAATGTGGATGGACCTGGAGATCATCATACTAGGTGAAGTAAGCCAGAAAGAGAAAGAAAATACCATACATCACTTTAATGTGGAATCTAAAAAATGTCACAAATGAACTTATTTACAAAACAGAAACAGACTCACAGACATAGAAAACAAACTTATGGTTACCAGGGGCAGAAGAGGGTGGGAAGGGATAAATTTGGGAGTTTGAGATTTACAAATGTTAGTCACTATATATAAAAATATATTTTTAAAAAGTTTCTGCTGTATAGTACAGTGATCTATGTTTAGTATCTTGTAATAATCTTTAATGAAAAAGAATATAAAAACAAATTGTGTGTGTGTGTGTGTGTGTGTGTGTGTATCTGGGACATTGTGCTGTACACTAGAAATTGATACATTGTAACTGATGGTAATTCAATTAAAAAAAGAGAGAAATAGAAAAGAAAATGAAAACATTTTATTATGGTCCAAATTCAGCTCTGGGAAGATTTCCTCAATGTAGGTACAGAGCAAGTTGGGACTTGACCAAGTTTGCCCTTGCTGAAGTCACAATCCTGGACATCACCAGTCCTACAAGGGCCACAGAGTAATTGAGTGAGCCAATGCACCCTGCCCTATCCTGGTGAATATGAAAGTAATAAGATACGAACAAAATGAATTAACCAAGAAGAGACTGAATATGCATTTGTGTCAAGATATCAAAGGTATATTAACTCATTCTTTGTAGCTCTCATAGCATTTCTGTATTAAGTCTTGAAGGAAGACACAGGATTAGCCACAATTGTATCTTCACACTGATGATATCCTACTTAATATAATAAACTGATGTAGCCTCTGGATATAGTACCAAACCATCTACACAGTCTGGCTGGGGAATTAACCCCAGGAAAATGTAAGGCTCAAAACAAGTCAACTAATCCCTGTGAATACATTGGCTAAAGTACACATAAAATTTTCTATTTCCAGCACACTCATAGCTGCTAGAAATCACTCCTTCCATCTCCTAGGAGCTAGAAGACTCTGAAGTAAAGTATATTGGGCTACTGAATTGTGTATATGATACATTTAGTTTTTAGGAATCTTCATATATACATATAAATATGTGTGTGTGTGTATATATATGTGTGTGTGTGTGTGTATAACTACAGTCAGTCCTCCATATCCATGAGTTCTGAATCCACAAATTCAACCAATAATTAAAAAGTTCCAAAAGGCAAAACTTGAATGTGCAGCTATTTATATAGCATTTACAGCATATTAAGTATTATAAGTAAACTAGAGATGATTTAAAATATACTGAGGATATGGGTAGGTTATATGCAAATACTGTGCCATTTTATATAAGGTACTTGAGCATCCTCAGATTTTGGTATCCACGGGGGTCCTGGAACCAATCCCCTGCAGATACCAAGGGATGACTGTACATAACTATATAGTTGAGCCTTGAACAACAAGGGTTTGAACAAGTCCACTTATTTTTTTTCAATAGTAAATATTACCAATCTACACAACCCTTGGATTTCGGATATTTTTGAAAGTATAGCCAATAGGATTTTCTAAGAGATTCTATGTGGTTGAGAAAAAGAGTGGAATCAAAAGTGGCTCCATAGTTTCATCCAAGCACCTGAACATTTGGAGTTACCGTCTATTGAAACGCAAGTGGAAACAAATCTTGGAATAAGTCTAGGAGTTTTAACATTTGAATTTGAGGCATTCGTTAGCCTTCCAAGCAAAAATATCAAGTAGGCATTTGGATATACAAGCCTAAAGTTTGGGTGAAAAGTCTGAATTGAAGGTGTATATTTGGGAATCATTGGAAAATGTTGGTAGTTAAAGTCTTGGGGCTTGATGTGATAATTAAAAGAGTGAGTGTAGGTAGAAAGAAGGGCTGAGCCTTGGAATCCTCAAAAATTAAGGGACAGAGCAAAGTGGAGCTACCAGTAGAGGAGAATGAGAACCAACAGCCAGTGGGGCAGGAGGATCATTATCTATTTCATCTGGATTATTTTAACAGCATTCTTTACCCCCTCCCACCTTCACACCCTCTCCCTTCCAATCCATGCTCCCCAAAGTAGCAAGAGTGTTTCTTTGTAAATCACCCTATAACACTTCCTTGCTTTCAATCCTTTGGTGGCTTTTTTCTGTCCTTACAGCATTGGTCTTGTATCATCAAAGTATTTAATGGCATTGAGAGTCAGTAAACTTTAGCCTGAATGGTTTCCTTTGGCTCTCCTGATTCTGACCTTCCATGCTCCTGACATTGAATGAAACTAAGACTTTCTGCTTCCTTGTCCTGCACATGACATGATTCGCTTTGGATTCGGATCTCCGTATTCTGAACACCAGCATTGTAACTAACAGTTCTTTAAATGTAGCTCAACAGAAAAGAACTGGTTCCCTCTGAGTGAGAGACTTGATTCTTACTGGTACACTTCCAGGTGCTAGTCATTCTTCTGTGATGTGTGAAGAAGACCCCTTCAAAATAGGCCTAAGACCTATCTATAGAATAGCATTTAAAATTGATTGTATATCTACTGATTTATTTAGTCCAGAAAATCATCAGCTAGTTTTACAAATCAAGTTATCTATAAGTTGGTAGATTACTAGATTACACCTTTTATTTGAATAGTGCTTTACAATTTAAAGATTATTTCCTCACGGCGTTATTTATTGCCTTGTCAGTTAGATAAATAGCTCTGCTGTGGACAACACAGTCAACATGAAAGGAACATGTGTGCTTCTTCCTTCCTAGGGGGTTATGTTTACTACTTTACTACTCTTCCCTCTTTTTATATCGTCTCATTTGCAGTTGGAAAAATGTCAGAACAATATTTTATTGAATCCCAGATATATGGTTTGTATGGAATTCTCAGAAACTTAATGTGAGATACAAGTTTAATTCTTTATGTAAGACTCCTTTGTTTGAGCTGAATGTGCTCACAGATGGTAACATGACCAGAAATGCCACTTTCAACAACAAAAATATACAATCTTACTGACGATAGTGCCCTTAAAAATGATGAAGGACTTAGCAGACAGCAGTCACTTAATGAAAATTGTGGAATGACTGCTCTGTGAAATGCTGCAGCAGCCAAAGGAAAAATACCTCTTCATATTTTGCTTATAGCTTTTTCCTTTTCTTTCAAAACTGTCTTTGTTTTCCTTTCCTAATAGTAGTGGGGTCCCTTACACAGCTATTGTTTTTGTTTTCCTCCTGAAAATTGTTGTGTATCGTCAAGAAGCTTGGGGGTACAGGACCATTTTATCGTGGCCCTTCAGCAAGTCTGATTTCAATATTATATGGTATTTCCTCCCTCAGTGTTCTCTCGGGCAATTATTGAAAAATCCATTTTCAATTTGCTTCATGTCTTTTTTATACTTTCATTTTCTGTCATGGATTATTCACTTTACAAAAGTGCCTTCCTTTTATGAGGACACGCAGCTAGCGTTGCCTAAGTCTGTGCTTTCCCATTTTGTTTGGAGCACTCTGCTGGAATTTCAGTAGACTAATATGTCTAAATTAAAAAAAAGAAAAAAGCATATCACATTTCACTGCACTCCTGATCTGGTAAACAATCAGATACTCTCTTATCTCACTTTGACAATAAGAGCGAAGAAATGGATCTTTTCTGTGCTCTGGTATCTCCAGGTTATCTGTGACTGTACACTTGATGGGCCAGCAATAGTTACGGAGCATTAGCTGCTCCATTTAGGAATAGTTCATGTTTACAGATTCATTTAGTGACTAAATTGAGCCCATTTTTTTTTTTATTGGTTTAAAGGTAAACTATTTCTCTTAGCAATGAAATGCCTTCTTAGGATGCTCCCTGTTTTCAAGGGGAACCATTTATGTGTATCAGATTCTTTTTCATTTTTTTATGTTTTTAATGCTATTTTAAAATATAATGTTCAATTAAGTGTTATATTAGAAGTCACATCATCACTATTCTAGTACACATCTAGCTCTTCAAATATTTCTTTGAATGGTTCTGTCACCTTTCCCTATACACTGAAAATACAAAACTAAATCTGGTACATCCAGAATCAACTGCTTTTTATGTATGTACGTATGACATATACATGTATATATGTATTTTTGCTTCAGATGTAGATTTCTGAGTCTTCTTTGGCTAATGCTTTCTATAGATTCAATAATCAGCCAACTGTCCAAATTCATTCAGGCTTTCTGAGACCTATTTCTTTTTTCCAAACCCAAATCTAGTCCTTACATTCATGACTTTATACCTAAATGCCTACCGTTCATTCTTATTTCACAATGATGCCCAATTACATTTACTAAACAACTTCTCCAATCAGAAATAGTCATGGGCCACAAACGGCTAGAGAATGAACGTCATCTAGTCAAGGAAATCTCCTAGATACCCTCCAACTTCACGTTCCACTCTTTCACAGTAAAAATCCACAACACTTAACCACCTTGACTCTTCACTGCATTTCCATGTTTTCCTTTCCATATTTATATCCTTGGTATTTAATCTTTTCTCCACCTTTTTTGAAATTTTGTAATATTTATTTTAAAATAAAAAACTCTTATCAGGTAATACACTTAAAAAGTAATAACGTTGCTAGAGAGTGTATAATGTGAAAATAGCAACATCTTGCACTTTCCTACTTCACCCAAAATACTGCTTACCTGCATGACCCATCCTCAACTTAGATGGCTACTTTCCCTTTTATTTGTAAACATTTTTGTAAATATTTATATTGATACACTTGGGCAAAAGTATTTTAGGTATTGTCTTTTGATTTTTCATCTTGGAAGGTGATAAATTAGCTCTCCTCTCTTCCCTAACATAATTTTCCCACTCCTGAGTTGGGAATAAATTCTGTTTATGTCTCCTTTTTGTGCTTTTATGATTTTTCCCTAGAGTTAATGATTGCTTCATTTTTCATTTGACATTTTTTATGTACCCAAGTCTCACCAAGTTCTGCCATCTGCCTATCCAAAGTATTTGTTATGTGTTCCACATTCCCAATTCTATTCCTCTTCATGGAATCACCATTCTTAGGGTCTTCTTTTCTTCAGTTCCAATTTGAGTGGTGATTTTTTTAGGCCTGCTCAACTGCCATCATCTGAATACTCTCTTTACCCTTGGGATAAATTCTTTTCTTGACCAAGCCCAAATTTTATTTCCTCATTTTATGGTACACACTGTCCAATAAATTCTTAATAAAGGGAACATTAAAAAAAAAACATGCTTGAGTCATCACATGTCTAGAATTTGCTATACTCTATCTTCATACTTGATTGACAGGTATAGAATTCTAAGTTGAAAATAACTTTACTCAGAATTTTGAAATAATTTCTCTATTATTGTATTCTTGCTTTCAATTTGGCTGGTGAGACATTTATTGCTGTTTGGACTATTGAGCTCATGTAGGTGAACTTTTTTTCTCTCTAGAAGATTTAAGAGTTATTTTTTAATCTTGCATTCTAAATTAGTCCATGATTTTCTTTGGCTTATGTCTATTCCACCCCCGCGCCCCCCATTTATGGCTCTAGACATCATTTAGCTCACTAAATATAGAGTCTTGTATCATTTAGTTCCAGGCAATATTCTTTTACTTTTATTTATGATCATTTCTTCGCTATGTTCTCTGTCCTCATTTTCCTTTACATTGTCCTTTATCCTGCACTTAGTAAGCCGCTAGACCTTCTGAATTAATCACTTAAATGTACCATTTTTATTTCTTGTTTTTTAAATCATGTTTTTTTCTCTTTTTAGGATATGTATTTTAGTTCATTTTCAAACAGTAATGATGAAATATTTTTATCTATACTCTTAAATGTCCAAGAGTTCTTTTTTATCATCTCATTGTTATCTGCTCACTCTATATTTATAGCTTGTTTGTTTCAATGATACAATATCTCACTTTATCTCTTGGCATTCTGTATTGTTTCCTCTGTCTCTATTTGTCTTTGATCTCTCATTCATGTTTGAAGTTTTTAAAAGAATTGTTTCATGATCTTTGAATATCCAGTCATAGTTACCAATTTAACAAATACTTACTGAGCACTTACTATGTGTCAAGCAACTCTATTCTAGACAATATTGATTAAATAAAAGACAAACCAAAGCGATGCTCTTGCATACAAGTGTTACAAAACTGATTAGGGATTGTGACTTCCAGTAATCGTGGACTGTTATTGGACTAACCCATCCATAAATAACAATATTGAACTCTGAAAATAATATAAAGAACTGAATACGCTGGAGAGCAACCAAAATCAGGCAGAAACAGGAAAGAATCTGACCTTAGAAACAAGGGAAACACTATGGGAGAGATTTTTACCTAAGTATTGTCACCAGCACCACCTGATAAACTTTAAGCAGAAAGCTAAACTTTTACTGACCTGATTATACAGAGTGTAAGGTTCAGAGATGCCAGAGTGACTAAAAATTGAAGAACAAAATTCTAGGGGACAAAGAGAGAGAGAGAGGAGAGGAGTCCTGAAATCTGTGTATAAAATCTTCTCAAATTCTTTGCTAACCCCAAAACTTTTTTATTTTTGCAGAAAGGACTCCAAGGAGCCCAGTAAGAAGCTATAGTTGTAAGGTGAACAGTAATTAGAAGAGATTTTAGCTACTTCCAATGATAGGGGTGACAGAGTTTTGAGTTCAAGTCCTGCCAATTTAGAGAGACCTAGTAAATACTTCATTTTCCTCTGACACCCTAGAAGGGATACAGTTTAAAATTATTTCTCAAGATTAAAGAATTTAACCCCAAACTAAGGGCAAAACCAAAATCCCTTGCAGAAAACAAAATCACATCTTCATAAGTTCAAGGTAGCCCACCAGTTATTTCACAGCTTAATGAACAAAATTCAACATTTTCCAGAGGAAAATGTCAGAATCCAGAATGTTTAAAACCTATCAACAATGTTCGGTATACAATAAAAAATTACTATACATGAAAATAAGCAAAAAGTATGACCTATAGTTAAAGGAAAATGTCAGTAAATAAAAAAAAAATACACACACACAAACTAGATTTGGGGATTTGCATACAAGGGCTATAAAGTAATATGTCTGCCTAGGTCCTCTAATAAGCAGAACCTGAGATAAGCTTAGATGTGCAAGGAATTTACTTAGGGAAATCCCTTTTTTTAAAAAATGGGAGAGGATTGGGAAAGGCTGAGAGAGCCAGACTGTGATGCAGGTTTGACCCTACGTGAAGGAGAGAGAGAAGGAAAGAAGACTGGAAGTCAAATTTTAGACTGAGGTGAAGTTCTAGGGAAGACAGTTGGGGAATCCTCAGGCCAAAGAGCCCTGGGAATGTCAGGTAAGGTCTCCCTTAGATTCCCTGTCGTGCTCAGTCATTGGCTGGAAGCTGCTCATGGGACCTGTATCACATTCTCCACCATTAGAGATCTGGGTAGCATATTCTCATGCTTGCCTCAGTCTATCCTACTGCTTCAGATTTACTTCTCCACAGGGGTTTGAGGAGTAGCTCCTCTGTGGTTCCAACACACCATTTTTCTTGAGGAGAAACTTAGAAGGAGTTAGTATGACAAACTACAGTCTCTGTCATTGCAGTTGATTTTATTCTTGTAACTGGTATTCTTCCTCTCTGCCTTTCCGCTAACATTCTAAATTCCTCCCATACTCAGCTGTCACCTTGGCAGGTCTACTGAGCTTAACTGTCATGTGACCCAAACCTTCAGTCCTAAGGTGTCTAAACCATTAGAAACCATCTTCTTCTCAGTCTGAGGTTGCTATATGTGTTGGTTTACAGTTTCAGTTGGACAAAGAAGTATCAAAACGGACACAAATGAGTCACCTGTGTTGCACACTTATTCTTTTCTGTCTTTGTATAAAACCAGCCTCACCTTTGCCTACCAATCAGGTTCATTTACCACTGACATTGTAGTGACTTCTCTTCTTACCTGCTGGTCCCTGTGTACAAGAAATCCAAAGTACCCTATTGGCAGTCAAACTTGTAGTTCAATAGGATCCTTGCTATGTTCCTTGGCAAGAGTACACTCCCTTTGGAGATAAAACCTCTAATCTTGCAGAGCCCAGAGTAATCAGGATGAGAAGCACAAATTCCCCAGTGAAGCATGGGAGTCGCAGTGAGAAAGGCTACTCTTGTTCTTTCTTATCTAATGGTTATAATATACCTGAAATTCTGTACTATTCTACTCAGGACATACAGTCATACCCAGGTATATGATCTAATGCATTTTGAAGGATGACATCTCATCTTTTCCTATTGTTATTTAACTGATGCTTTTGCTATAACATTAGTAGACTTTTCCAGCATTCTACAAGGCCCAGATGATGTTGTACATGTTATAATCAGTGGATCTCATGGTCATGGGTCCACTTCTGTACCTCTTTAATTTTGAAGTGTGTCCCATGGTCACATGTTATGCTGTGTAAATATTGATAAGCTCCTGCAGAGAAGTTCTGTGGGCAGGAGAGGACAACACATACTTGGAATAGGTATCTATCCCTTTGAGGATAAACTGCCTGTCCTTCCAGGACAGAAGGAGCTTGATGTATTTGAATTGCCACCAAGTGGCCAGTTAGTGTCCTTGAGGAACTGTGTCATAAGTGAGGAGAAATATTGGTCTTGGTTGCTGACATGTTGGACTTTCATACGCAGAAGTAATTAAAGTGAGAGGCCACGGTGTAGTACTCATAATAGTCTCTCTGTGTCTGCTGCCATGGCACCACATTCACGTGCCCATCATGCCAGTTTCGGTCAGTGATAAAGGCTGGCTCCCATTCACTGATTTAAATCATTGTTTTGTGCTTCTTCAGCAGTGGATGCTTTCTGGTGGACAGTAACATGTGACATAAAAATCTTCACTTTTCACAACCACCTGATATGTCCATGTAAATGGCTCTGTATCTTCTTTATTCCAATCTTCTAGTTCTTTTCCTGTAAAGGCCCTAACCAGGTACCTGTGTATATTCTCATTGCCCCACTTCTCCTTCAACTGAAACAATAACTAGGTGTATATTTGCAGCTCCACTCATTAGGAAGATGTTTTTCCTCTCCACTGTCTTTCACAGATGCTTTTGAATGTGGCTATGATGCAACCTCTGTCTACCTTAGCTATGGAACCATGTAAAATCCAGGCCACCTATAAATCAAGTTTGGTATTTTTCTTCTCTTTAGCTGATCTTATGAAGACTTTCCCCTATTACCAGAAATAAAGAGGGTCTTTTCATACTGATAAAAGTGGCACAGAATAGTAATTATTATCAACAGTACTGTACTATATACTTCAAACACTTTAAGAAACTGCATTCTAAATGTTCTCATCACAAAAAAGAAATGATGATTATGTGAGATTATAGAGGTGTTAAAACTATGGTGGTAATCCTGTTGCAATATGTAAATATATCAAACCAACATGTTGTACATCTGAAACCTATACAATATTATATGGAAATTATAATTCAATTAAAAAGTAACTATCCATGATGATATTAGAATCCTAAATGTACATGTACCTGATAACAGGTAAATACGCAAATATAGTTGAAGATTTTAACACCTCTCTTTCAGTAACTGTTAGAACAGCCAGTAAGGATATATCAGTAAGGCTATGGAAGATTAGTACAACCTATCAGCCAATTTAATCTAACCAACATTTATAGTCCATGACACCAAACCAGTCAATTATTTGAATCTCTTGGGGCCAGATGCATTTTGGAATCCAGAATTATTTGCATTTTTAGAAAGGCTACACATAATATTCAGGTCCACTATCCCTTACCCATAACTATCCAAAAAACTCTGAAAACTAAAATTTTGGTAATCTGGGAGCCAAAGCTATTCTGGTAGCAGAATCTGACTTGACATGAGACATGAATTGTGCCTTAACTTCCTCTCAGCAGTAGGAAATGCTGCAGTTCACTGATGTTTTATTTTATGGTTTTGTTAATTAGTGACACCATGAAAAGTTTGAAATAGCAAAACATGTTGCCTTTGTAGGCAACAGAGAAATAGAAAAAGAGGCATTTACCGAAATTTAGAGGGCAGAAAGTGAGGATGTTACAGAAATTTCAAAACAAGCATGCAGTTGAAGACGTTAAAGTATTTCCTGATACTATTAAAAAGACTACATTAAATCTTATTAGTTCACCAAATATGTATCAGTGAAAGTACAATTAAGCTAGAGAAAGCTCAGCACTGGAGAAATGCTAAACATTAACAATGATATGCCTGTTGTGCACCCCTTCAAGGGAAAATTATGGGATGGAAATATTGCTGAAATAGTCTTAAATATAGTGAAGCAGGAGGATAATTGAGAGGATGATGCTGACTTTGTGAAAAAAACTTTCTCTGGATGATATGGTAAAATTGTATGATCAGTTAATTGCTGGCCTTGAGCAAAACACAAGAGGTCAGAGCAGTGGAATCAATTAAAGAAAAGCTGCTTGGAAAGATACCCATGTTAATAGCCCAGATGACATTGAAAGAAGGCTTTAAAAAGCTATGGTCCTTGAAAATATGCTGTGAAAGAAGCTAATCATAAAAGATCACATACTATATTATTCCATTCATATGAAAGTCAAGAATAGGGAAATCTACAGAGACAGAAAGTAGACACACAGTTGCCTAGGGCTAAGGTGAGACGGGGGTGTAGGGGTGATAGCTAAAGTGTTCAAAGTTTCTTTCTGACATGATGGAAATGTTCTAAAATTGGCTGTGATGATGGCTGCACATATCCGTGAATATATAAAAAAATGAGCATTGAGTTGTACATTTTAAATGAGTGAATTGTACAGTATGTGAGTAACTCAAAAAAGCTGTAAGAAAAAAGGCTAAGTCAGGGTTCATCACCAAGCATCTACATAACTTTTAAAAAGTCTGTATTATTTACTTACTATGCCAGCCAGGGTAAACGTGCTAATATAAGATTTTTTAAAAATATCTTGTCTAGAAGTAATTATGAGCATATCACCTGCATTCTAGTAACATATACTGATACAAATATATCAAGAGGATGAATTGTAATTTTCACTTTTATACTTTTTTTATAAAGCTAAGTTACCATTTGGAATCCTTATATCATCTCCTCCACCGTCATATAATCAAATATATTTTTGTTATAAATTGTAGGCTTGCATTGAAATTCTTTCATCAATAGTGAATTTCAGCCTTGAGTTATATATGCCACAACTTCACTGATTCAGATTGTTTGGAAAGTTATCAATTTATGCAACAAATTTTATTGATTAGCTTTATGTTAGCCTAGTGGTGAGAATTCACTGGTGATCCAAAGCAGGCAAGGTTTCCCTAGCTATAGAGCACTTGGAGTCTACTAGTGAAGCCAACCAATATTCAGATATTCACATCAATAAACGTACAGTTGTTATTTTGAAAAAATCCTATGGAAGAGATAAATATGGTACCATAAAGCCCCATAACAGGAGGATTTCATCTGGTCTGGGAATTTAGAGGTGGCTTTTCTAAACAAGCAACACCAGAATGAGATTTATTCAGTGATGAGAACTTAAATGGATAATGAGGGGATGTCTAATTTCCAAGTAGGAAAACCAGCATATGCTAAGGATCTGTGTCTGGAGGAAGTTTGTCAAATGTTTAAGGGACATGATGGCCTGTTTAGTTGGAATACTGTCATAAGAGGAAGTAGGATGAGATGTCAGGTGGGGCCAAACTCTCCAGAGACTTGCAAACCATGACAAGGAGTTTTGCCTCTATTCTTAGCACTGTGAGGTTGGAGTCCCCCAACCTCCAAATATGAGATGCCATTAAATTAGGTTCTAACATATTCAGATTTTTGAGAAGTTTACTTTGAATGCAGTGTGGGGAAGAGGCGAAGAGAGGAGTAAATGCAGGAATGCCAACGTAGCAGAAGAGAAAGGATGGTAGCTTGGACTGAATGGCGGTGGGGCTGGGAGATGGAGAGACATGGAAGGATTTGGAAGGTAGTCTGCAGGGAACATCCACCACTTTGAGATTGGTAGAATATATGTGTTGAGATACAAAAAGTGTCAGAAGTGGCTTCTAGAATTCCTATTTATGGATGGGATGCAAAGAAAGTGGTTCCATAAATTGATAGAGAAAAATGGAGGAAAGCAAAGTTGCAAGTAGAGGAGGAGCATGAATGAGATCTTGAACATGAGGCCTTTGAGACAACCCAATGCACATAGCAAATAGGTAATAGATACAAATTTGGATTTCAGAGGCAGAATCTGGTTTGGAAATACAAATTTATTTATGAGTAGAAATTATTTACTTAGGTTTATGTATTTTTTAGATAAGTGTTGAACAAAGCAAAGGATATTTATTTACTAACACATGTGAGAAAAAAAACTAGGTTCCATGCTTCATTCAATTCCTGTAAGTCTTCAAGTTAGATATTATAACCTCTATTATACTGATGAAGACATCGAGTCTCAGAGAATTTAATTTACCAAAAAGTGTACAGAAATAACAGTTAGGATTAGAAGCAAGTCTTATTCTAGATATTTTTCTTTCAATTAAGACCTCTTCATGTTAATATATTGACTTAAGCATTACCAATAACTTAAACTTTAGGGGATCTGCTTTAAGAAATATATAAATATTCTGGAGAATGTTCCATGCGCACTTGAGAAGAATGTGTATTCTACTGCTTTTGGATGGAATGCTCTATAAATATCAATTAAGTCCATCTGGTCTAATGTGTCATTTAAGGCCTCTAGTTCTTTATTGATTTTCTGTCTGGATGATCTGTCCATTGATGTAAGTGGGATGCTAAGGTCCCCCACTATTATTGTGTTATTGTTAATTTTTCCTTTTGTGTCTGCTAACAGTTGCCTTATATATTGAGGTGCTCCTATGTTGGGTGCATATATATCTTTACAATTGTTATATCTTCTTGGATTGATCCCTTGAGCATTATGTGGTGTTCTCCTTTGTCTCTTGTAAGTATTTTAAAATCTATTTTGTCTTATATAAGTATTGCTACTTCAGCTTTCTTTTGGTTTCCATTGGCATGAAATATCTTTTTCCATCCCCTCACTTTCAGACTATATGTGTCTCCAGCTCTGAAGTGGGTCTCTTGTAGACAGCATACATCTGGGTTTTATTTTTGTATCCATTCAGCCAGTCTATGTCTTTTGGTTGAAGCATTTATACATTTACATTCAAGGTAATTATCAATACATATGTTCTTATTGCCATTTTGTTAATTGTTTTGAATTTGGTTTTGTAAGTCTTTTTTATTTTTTCCCCTCTTTCTTCTTTTTGTTCTCTCCTCCTGTGGTTTGATGACTATAGAGTTACATTGGTTTGTGGTTACCATGAGGTTTTTGTATAGAAGTCTATGTATATACATGATTGTTTTAAGTTGATGATCTCTTAATTTCATATGCATTTTGACACCCTGCATTCATACCCTCCTCCCTTCATGATTGCTTTTCTTGTTTCTAGTTGTGGCCTTTTTTTTATTACCTAGAGAAGATCCTTTAACATTTGTTGTAAACATTTGTTGGTTTGGTGGTGCTGAATTCTTTTAGCTTTTGCTTATCTATGAAGCTTTTGATTTCTCCATCAAATATGAATGGGAACCTTGCTGAGTAAAGTATTCTTGGTTGTAGATTTTTCCCTTTCACTGCTTTAAATATATTGTGACACTCCCTTCTGGCTTGTAGAGTTTGCTGAAAAATCAGCTGATAATGTTATGAGAGTTTCCTTGTATGTTATTTGTTGCTTTTCTCTTGCTGATTTTAATATTTTCTCCTTATCTTTAATTTTTATCAATTTGATTACTATGTGCCTTGGTGTGTTCCTCTTTGGGTAAATCCTGTGTGGAACTCTCTGTGCTTCATGGACTTGGGTGACTGTTTCTTTTCGCATATTAGGGACGTTTTCAGCTCTTATCTCTTCAAATATTTTCTCAGGTCCTTTCTCTCTCTCTTCTCTTTCTGGATATGATGCAAATATTAGGGTGCTTCATGTTGTCTCAGAGGTCTCTTAAGCTATCCTCATTTCTTTTCATTCTTTTTTCTTTTTTTCTGTGGTAGTGATTTCCACTACTCTGTCTTCTAGCTCACTGATTTGTTCTTCTTCCTCATTTAGTCTATTCTTTGTTCCTTGTAGTGTTTTATTCATTTCAGTAATTGAAGTTTTCAACTCTGGTTATTTGTTATATGTCCTAACTCTTTGCTAAAAACTTCACTCTGTGCACCTATTCTCCTCCCAAGTTCTCTGATCATCTTCATAATTATTACTTTAAACTCTTTCTCAGGTAGGTTGCCTATCTCCTCATCACTTATTTCTTCTTCCAGGATTTTATCTTGTGCCTTTGCCTGAAACATATTCCTCTGCCACCTCATACTGTCTACATTTCTTTCTTTAAAAAGTTTTTTTACTTTATTTGTTTGATTTTTTGAGGGGGGAGGTAATTAGGTTATTTATTTAATTGGTTAATTTTTTAAATGGAGATACTGGGAATTGAGCCCTGGACTTTGTGCATGCTAAGCATCCACTCTACCATACTGAGCTATACCCTCCTCCCTCTACATTTCTATTTGTATTTTTAGGTAGGTTAGTCACATTTCTCAGCCTTGGAGAAGTGGCCTTCTGTAGGAGATGGCCTGTGCATCCCAGCAGTTCACTCCCCTCTTGTCACCCAAGCGTCAGGGTCCAGCTGGCCCCGGGGTAGAGCCTGGTCTGCATTTGCAGACTCCTTCCACCGCTTTGGGGTTGTTGTTTTTATACTTTTGGTTTCTGCCCCCTGGTGAGTGAGGCTGGACTAGAAACTTGTGCAGGCTTCCTGGCAGGATTAGTTGGTACCTGTCTACTGCTTAGTGGAGCTTGGTCCCAGCCTTCTGTTGGGCAGGGCCTTGTCCAGGGGCATATCTGGAGGTGGCTGTGGGTTCAGGAAGTCTGCTGATGGGTGGGGCTGCATTCCCACCCAGTATGTTGTTTGACCGGAGGCTTCCCAGCACTTACACCTACAGAATGGGTGGGGTTAGGTCTTGGCACTAATGACCCAAGCAAGATGTCAGCCTCCAGGAAAGCTCATGCAGATGAACACTCTCCAAATGTCTGCCACCAGCTTTTATGTCCCCAGGGTGAACCACAGCCACCACACCCACCTCCCACAGGAGACCTTCCAAAAGCAACAAGCAGGTCTGGCCCAGGTCCCTACAAATCTCTGCCTTTTCCCTTGGTCTCTTGGTATATATGAGATTCCGTGTGCACTTCCCAAGAGACTGAAGTCTCTGTTTCCCCCAGTACAATGAAGTTCCTGCATTTAAGCCCCACTGGTCTTCAGAACCTGATGTTCTGCGGTCTCTTCCTCTCAGTGCAGGAACCCCAGGCTGGGGAGCCTGACATAGGGCTCAAAACTCCCACTCCTGTGAGAGTGCCTCTGCAACTTAAATATTTTTCAGCTTGTGGCCTACCAACCCAGGGGGTATGGGGCCCTATTATATCATGAACATGCCCCTCCTACCATCCCACTGTGGCTCCCTCTTTATGTTTGCAGTTGAAGATCTTTTTTTGCTAGGTTCCAGTCTTTTATTCCCATGGTTGTTTAGCAGTCAGTTGTGGTTGTGTAGTTGTGAGAGGAGGTGAGCTTGTGGTCTTACTACTCTGCCATCTTGATGGGAAATCCTTCTGTGTGGAAGATTCCTTGGGGTACACATCCAAACATGGGATTGTTGGGTTGTCGAGTATATGACTATTTACTTTCACTAAATACTGAAAGTTTACTGTGCTGAAAAGTTACAACAGTTTTTACTTCTACAAGCTGAGCCTGATGTTCTATTTTTCTTTTAATTATAGGTTCCAAGTGGTACCTCACTATTGTATATATTTGCATTTCTCTAATGTTGAGCATCTGTTTATATATTTGACATTTAATATTTCCCTTTTGTGAATAGCTTGTAAATAAAAAAGCTCATTTTTCTATTGGGCTTTCCATTGTTTCTTTGCTAAATTGCAGGAATCCATTCAGTTTCTTAGAGATCATAATCCCTTACCAGCAATGTTTGCAGATACCTTCATTGTTTCCCATCAGTCAACTTTGTTTCTGTTGTCTCACTAAACACAAATCATAGTCATAAATCAATACTTTTCATTTAATGTTTACACTTTACCAGTGTTAAGAAATCAACTATATTACAAGGTCACAAAAATATATATTTATTCCTCCTTTTATTTTATAAATTTAACTTAAAAATTTTGAACCTTAATTCACTTTAAATTTATTTACTTATTCATTTTTTGGTGTAAGTTTTATATCCAACTCTGTTTTTCTTCACATAATGAGCTAAGTCTCCTAACATCATTTACTAAACAACATAACCTTTCTCTATTGATTGGTAATGACATCCTATCACAGTTATGCTCTGGTCTGTTTCTAGGCTCTATATCCAGTTTCTTTTCTATTAGTTTATTCTGTGATATCCTAAGATATTTTAAAATATTATGTATTTGTAGTATTTCATACCATTTTCTACTTGTAAATATGGTTTTGACCCTCAGAAATTATGTCCTTTTGTATATATTTTTAAAATAGTGCATTACAAATTTTTATATTTTCCCCAAAATAGTCTTGGGAATTATTTATTTATAGGGAAATTTCTATATTGATATTTTAAATGGTATTTTATTTGCATATTTATAGCTATTCTACACAAATATGGTGGCATGATTTTTATTTGCATAAGTTGATCTTTTGTTTTGCAGTCTTGGTTATCTTTTTTAGTCATACTTACTTGATTTTTTTTTTCTTTCTTTCTGAGTTTTAAGAACATTGGTTTCATGATCTAGAACTAATAATTACTTACTTGAATCTCCTATGCCACACATTAATAATTTAATGCATATATATTTATGACAAAAACTCATTTTTTATAAAAAGCTCAGTTATCTGATTTGTTTTAACTAAGAATAAGATTAATTCTTGATAATTTTAGTATATAAGGTCAAAATAGGTTTGATTACCCATTAAGATTCAAAGTCTAACTATATATCACACTAGTGCATATTTTCACAAAGAAATAAAGTAACTCTAACATTCAATTATGAACTAATTTCCAAAAATCATTATTCTGTTAAATGCTTCGAAAACATGAACGACAGAACCAAGCACCTTTGCTGCTAAATAACCTTGGTGAAAAGACTTGAGCTAGAGATATAAATTTGTGCATCATCAGCTTGTAAGTAGATAGTATTTGGAGCAATGACACTGAATGTGTCACTGAGGATCTGCTGAGATAGAGAAGAAAGTCAAGGACAGAGCCCGTGGGCACTGGATCTTGAGAGTCATGACGGATGAAAGTCAAATCACAAAGGGGATGGGGGAGCTGGGGAGGAGCAGCCAGTAGTAGGAATAAGATGCAGTCAATGTGGTGGAATCCTAGAAGCCAAGTGAGAGGGTGGGGTGGGAGTGGCCAGGTGTCAAACAGTGTTGAGAGATCACAAAAAATGAGGGCTGAGAAATGAACATGAATTTTTAAAAATTTAGGTCATTGATGGACAAAAACAATTTCAATGAGTGATAGGGATAAAGCTGGACTAAAGTGACTCAAGACTACACAGAAAGAGGATTTACTGGAGATAGTCAGTATAGGCAAGTTTTTCTTGGAATTTTGCTTAAAAATAGTATAATACAAAAGAGGACAGACTCAAAGCCAAGATGCCTGGATTTAAATCCTGCCTCTACCACCTACTAACTGTGTGATGTATACATTTTTCATTCTGTCTCTGCCTTGGTTTCTCATCTGTAAAATAAATTTTTCTCATTCTTAATAATATTATTGAGTAACCAAGTGAATTAAAAGAATTAAAATATGTAAAGCTCTTATAGCTGTGTCTGACACATAGCTAACATTATATAATTTTCAATGACCATTATTTAATAGAAGCACACAACACTGTAAATCAACTATACTTCAATGAAAAGAAATAGAAGCAGAGAAAGGAAACAGGAGCTGAAGGAGGATATGGTCAGGAAAAGATATTTAAAAATCCATTGGAATGCTGAGGGAAATGGTTATAGAGCAAAGAAAAACTGATGATGTAGGAGAGACAAGAAACTTGCTAGAGTAATATCCCTGAGTGGGCTGGAAGGAACAGTACCTAGTATATAAGTGAAGTGTTTGGTTTATTTATAACACAGAGATTTTATCCAATCCCGTGTACGGGAGGTAGGGGAAGTAGGGGACACTGGGACGCTGGAGGTAGTGAGTGTTTGAATGGCAGAAACAAATATATCCTCTTCTGATTGCCTCTATTTTCTCAGTGAGATAGGAAGCAAAGTCATTACCTGTACATGGGGGGAAGTGTTGAATACTTTCCTTCATGTTTGTATCACTGTGATTACTGTGCTTAGGAATTAATTAAAGTTTATCAATAGGTCAAAATGTGTTTCCTCATCCTTCCAAACAATGAAATTTTGGTTTGCAAAAGAAATAGAAAATTTCTCCTGGCTTCCTTGTAGTCTCAGCTGGGAGGTGAGCCGGTACCAATTAATAAGTGAAAAAGGCAAGGACATAATAAAAATCCACAGATCATGCCAGGGATTGATTTTGCCACCTCAGCACGTCTCTCACTTCCTTCAGCTGTTCAGCTGCTGATTATTTTCATGATGCATTTCCTTTTTCAATAAAAGCCTCTATTTAAAAAAAAAATAGAAGAAAAAAATCTCCTGTGTTGCTTTATTTTGGCTCATCTTTTATTCCTTCTAAAATTCAGACTAGACACAAATATCAATTCAATTATTCTAAAGACATATATAGATATAAAGGGAAACAGACAAAA
This sequence comes from Camelus dromedarius, assembly GCF_036321535.1. Lineage (NCBI taxonomy): Eukaryota > Metazoa > Chordata > Mammalia > Artiodactyla > Camelidae > Camelus > Camelus dromedarius. The sequence continues at coordinate 88,501,074 of NC_087437.1, read as the reverse complement.
TGAGAAAGGTTTGTTTTTGTTTTGGGGGTCATTTTAGGTTGGAATACATTTGAACTAGAACAGAACTTTCGTCTTATAGAAAATCAATAAGAAAAAAGTCGTTGTCAATAGATGGGATTATACTAAGTATGCTACTGCTGAGTTTTGTGGAAATTTTTCAAGAGGGGCTATTATTTTCAGTTTTAAAAAGTAACATATCACTCTTTCAAATCTGGACATTAGTATAAATGCTGTGAACAATTTCTATGCACTGATCTACAGATATTTTTATTGTAATATAAAGTCTACTGTAAAATCTACTACACATTTGGAAATAATTAATAGAAATATGAATGGAGTAAGTTAATTAGTGGCATATACTACTTTTTACATTGTTAAGAAAATTAGAAATTTAAAACATTAAAAATTGGAAGGAGTCAGATTAAGAAACCAAAATGAATCAGAAAGAATAGAGATAACTCTTTCAGACTATTGCCTTTGATGAGAGCCAGTGAGACAATGTGTTGGACTTTATGGAAAATCCATTTAGGGAAAAAAATACATCTTAATTGTTTTTCTCTCTTAATGTCAGCAATGCTCTTTACTTCTGGGAAAAAAAGTTCCAGAGGGAGCAGTCATGTCACAGTGTGACCCTACCCTTAGGTCATAGTAGATTGAAACAATAAGAATTACTGGGGCCAGTGAATCCTTTCCTTGGGAATATGGGACTGGAAACAAGGTAAGGCACCCTAAATCAAATTTTGTGTTACTGGAATCATAAGATTTAAAGGGTCAGAAATGTTCACAGCCAAATCTGTATCACGTAGATTAGAGCACTGGAAAAAGGCAATTAAAATGAGATGGACATTCAGAGGACATCCAGGATAAAATAATTTAAGATTTGGAGAGAGTCTTTTTTGTAGGCACCTAGCAGCCTTAATGTCAGTTATTTATTCCTAAAGTCCAGCCTCATTTCTTCCTTGGGCCATGTGAGATATTTAAGCACTCTACAATATATTCTTTTTTTTTTTCTGAAGCTATTTCTAGTTCAGTTTTGCTATCCAACCAAGGAAATGCTTTCTAAAATATCCACCCTCAAGGAGATAAAAAGTAAGCCAAGAAGACAGAAATGCAATTTTGAACTAAGTGATTTGGTGACTAGTAGGCAATCATTTTGTTTTGCTTAGCCTGAGGAAATTAGCAAAGGTTGAACAGAAGACATAGAATTTACTGAATGTTGCCAGAGTTTCAGTCTAACAACCAAGAAAATTATGACATGATCCTTTTCCTTAAGGATCTAACAGTTTAGTTGGTGTAAAATTGAAACATAATAAAATAATTAAACAAAATATACATTTATGATTACATATGTGGTTTAGACTGATAAGAGTTTAGAGAAGGAAGAGTTGGCTATGACAACTAATCAGGAGAGCCCCAGGGAAGGCATGGACCCACAAAATACCTTGAAGGATTTTCAGAGTCCAGTCTGTTCATCCACAACATTTTTTGGATAATCACTATTATATCAGAGATGGTTATAAATATCAATGATATAATAATGAACAAGATAAGAACCTTACCCCGGAAAAGCTTTTAGTGTATTGGTAAAGATAAATATAGAAACAAATTTTGATTTTTTGAAAAATTTAATTCCAAGCAATATCTTCTCCAGCCTGTAGTGTCCAAAAGTATCATTATGGAATTGGCATTTCAGTGAAACTCCTCCAAGAAAACACTTTTATCTTATAAACATATTTTTCTTTCCCCTCCACCCCCAGAATTCTAAGCAGCATCTTCTGTGCTAATGAGTTTGCATCCAGATTCTCCCTGCTCCCATCCACGCTTAGAGGCTCTGTGACTGCCTGCAGTCTCCAAATATCAATTTGCTGTGTGCTCCCTCAGGCTTTCATTAATTTCTAAAAGCTGAGGATGGTGACCTTGTGTTTTGTTATCAGTAAGTGTTGCCGCAATCTCGGTTCTCTCTTAATACATATTTTTTGATGATATCTACAATATTTGGCTTCAAAAATGCCATTTCCTCCTTGTTGGGGCTCTTCCAGTGGGGATCATGCAGGCTTGGAGTTCTCCGAATTGCAAAATGTTTCCAATGTAAGGCCTGGAAATTACGGGAAAACTTCTTTTCTTTTTTTTTTTTTAACATCTTTTTAGAATAGAGTTCATTAATCTGATGGTACTTATTTGAATGCAAGTAACAGAAAGTATGTCTAAGTGGCTTTTTAAATGGAGGTTATTTTTCTCATTTAACAAAATCCCTAGAAGCAGAGAATCGGCAGCTCAATAAAGCCATGGACTCACATAAGAAAACCTTGAATAGGGTTTAACTGTTCACCTCAGCCCAAATAGTGATGTATGCTTTCTGAGTAGCAGCTATTCTTATGTCTGTCTAACTAGGGAGTTATAGGAAAGAAAATTACAATTTAACTGCAGATATGCTAGAGCAAAGGGAAAGCTATTTCAGACATAAAACTCACATCTTTCAATAGTTACAGGAACTAAGGGCAGGGCTAAAAATGCTTACCTCACATCTTTTTAGCATCCCCATTTATTTAAACACTTTTGAAATGTCACCCCTCAAAATTACAAAGGCATGTTTATGAGATAGACGGGGTGGAGGAGGCTTCAGTCACATCAAGAGTCTATCTCCAGACATAATTCTCTGTACCGGGAATTCTCTGTGAAGAGGGTGAAGAGGTGGTGGCCAGTGACAGATAAAATTTAAATTTTATCTCTCTTATGACTTGTTTTTTTCTGTGTACCTGGACTGTTCAGCAGAAAGTCAAAAGATTAAGCGAGATCTCAGGGTGACATCTAACTGAGCAGAAAGTCCCCGCTTATCAGCTCCCCTTCTTACTTTTTATCTCTTCCCTCTTCCAGCACCAAGTCTGTAGCACCTTGGTCCATCTCACCAAGGCTATTAGAGCAAACACTGGTAACTGTTTTTATTTTTGTAATGCTTTATTTTTCTGATTTCCTTATTCTTAAGACCCACTCATTAACAGCAGGATTCTGATAATTATTTGCTCACCTAATTTATCTTGTTTGTGAGACAAGTTTAGTAATCAGGAGCTAACCTATTCTAGTTGTCAGGGGAGTGGAGCTGCCTCATCATGGTACCTGCAGTTCATAAACAAAAAGCCTTCTCTGCCTTTCCTCATTCCTCAGGGAGCAAAAAGTACAAAGACATCTTTGAGAAACTCCCCCTTCATCCTTTATTGATGATTTTAATTTTTAGGTTTCCAGTATTGATGCCATTGGTAAAATTTACCGGCTTATGTTTCGATTCATATTTTTCTCTCTTATTCATAGCCATAAGCAAATTAACACTGTTTGCTGAGGCTGTATGTGTAAGATATTTGCTTTTATTTGTGCTTCAAATGTAAAGGATAACTCATCTGATATTTTTAATCCAGCTAATATTAAGAAAATGAGATAAGTAATGAAATTATATTTAGCTGACATAAAGTACCCCTTGAAGTCCAGGTTTGGGGAGTCCAATGACTGTAACCATGGCATAGTAGGAAATGCATGGAAAACCCAAGGACAATACATTGTGAATCAATTGATTCTAATAGCAACAGATAGCTTAATAGAAAAGAATAAGCTTAGCTTCAAAAATTCTGATTTCATTTACAGTCTTCATACTTTCATAATTACTATTTTAATATCTCATACTTTATAACTTTAATATAACTAAACAATCTATTCTTATTGTATATTTAAATTACTTGTATTTATTCTATAATGAATAACCCCTGAATGAGCATATTCTTGTAAACAGATTTTTTCTTTTATATCTGAGTTTTTCTTTAGGGAGCATTTCCAGAAGCAGTGGGGTTCAAATGCTATAAACTTTGTTTTGAGCCCCTTAAGTGAATTGTCGTATCACCATTCAAAAGGAGTTGCCTCCTGTCATAAACATAATTTCACTGTACTTTCTTTAGCATTGCACTCTAGCAATTTTACCAGATTTTCTGTATTCTACATTAGTTGAATCAAAGCAATGAATAAGTAGTAAATGTCTTCAAATTGGACAAACATATGCACATTTACAACTTACCAGATATCTCACAATTAAGAGAGATTTCTTCAAGTCTCAAAATAAATGCCAGTTTGTTAATGTAACACATTCAATGATAGTTGGCTGTCACCTAAAAGGGTATCTCTCAGTCATTTCATGGTTATGGCTTTCTTTGAAAATATGATGAATACTATAAGCAGTTTCTTAGAATAATGGACAAATATATATAGATACACAACAAACACACATACACACAGAATTCAATACAATTTAGGGAATTCATGGATCATTTCATGTCCATCCACTGTAACAACCTTACCCAAAGACAATGGACTAAAAGTTAAGAGTAACAGAGAGGATAAAAGGAAAAATCTGTAGCTTTGAGGTGTATGGGGAGGGTAAGACCAGAAGGGGCTCAGCACTGAGGAAATAAAGACTAAAAGTCAGTCTGAGGATTTCGTGGACTTCCTGGTAAAAGCCAGGGCCATAAATGAGGGAAGAAGAGGCACTAAAAATAACCCCAGTTAAATTTAGTCTTACTCTGGATTTAGAGCCAGAGATAATTGGTGGGAGACTATTTTTCTTGCTTCTCTAGTTTCAGTCATGGGAGACGTGTTGAAATATAAAGAAGCTCATTTTGAAGTTGTGTGTTCACTTAGACCATCTAGGAAGGGGGACTGACTTACACCCTCTCTCTCCCTCTCCAGCCCTGGTCCAAGCAGGTCCAAGAAAAAGCCCTGTTTTGGTGGGGGAGCTTACATAGCTACATCCAGAATGACTTCCTATGCCATCATAGTGTATTCATGGTTTCCCATGCACATATTTTCTTCCTACCTTTTTTCTTAATTTTCAAAACTTTTGGGACATTCTAAATAGTTATTCAAAAATATTCAAGTTCAAAGAAATGTAAGGTGTCATAGTTTAGTGATTGGATTGATCTGATCTTCCAAATCAGAGAATCACTATTTACCCATTCTGCTTAATAGCATATGAAAAACATCATATGAAATAATTGACTAAATATAGAGAAAAAAGAAAACAAGTTTATTTTTCTGGAGTTTTTACCAGAAAAAGTCTTATTTACAGCCTTTCTAACCATGTTTTAAATCCCAGACTTTTATTGCATTAAATAAATTTAAAGAATACCTTCTATTTTTTAAAGCTAAGGTATCATCCAGTTGGTAGTTTGATGTGGTAGAAGTATTTATGTTGGTGATATCTCACTTCTAGAATTGCCAGGGCAATAACAGAGGAAAATGCATCAAATGTAGGCGGCAGTCAAACTGAAGAGCATTTTACAGTCACAGTGTGCAGTGGATTTCCTTGGAAATTACATGGCCCATAATCATGTGAAAATAATAAATAGATTTTAAATATCACAGCACCTACAGTCTTATCAAATAGCATCTTGATAACTTTCCTATAAAGACATTGTGCTAACTAAGAATGTTCCAGTTTAGCTGTACACACTGCTGGTACATGTATAATAATTATTAAAGGGCAATGAGGAATCTATGCAGTTTTTTTTATAAGCTATTTCAAAACCTTTTATCAGTGCTTAAAACTTCTTCAGGCCTTTTTTAGAGCAATCTCTGAACATGAGAGTCAAAAAGGTGACCCCCAAAATAGTGACAAATATCTTGTGATATTTGCTCATAAACTCTCCTCAAACATTGCCATATGGACGCTTACTCGTGTACAACCATAATAAGATTTGCTATCTGTTCCTTCAGCCCAAAGTAAATTAGCAGCAAACAGAAAGTGAGTCAGGTAGCACTGGATAGAATTAACAAAAATCACATCAAGAACAACCTGACAAAGGCAGAGTGAGAAAAAAATTAAAAAGTAGAACAGAATTGCTAATTTACACAGTACAATTATAGCTGCTTAAAAGATCATGTAAAATTATCAAGAAAATAGGCTCATAGCCTCATTCTGAGGATGCATCAAAGGGCATAGAACATTTTAGAGCTATTTTAATTCAACCCAGATAAAATACAAAAAAAAAAAAAAGTGGGTACTAGAGTTCATATGCCTCAGTATTTGGAAAATTTTACTTATGTAGAACACCTGATAATTTCATACTGATGAAATACTATTATATTTAAAAATGAAAATGCATGTGATTTAAAAAGAAAATTAAAAGTTGGAGGATGTTTAGCTAAATTGTATTTTAGCCAATCTAGTCAATCAACAGAATAAAAAAATTGACATTAAAATATATTTTAAGAAACTATGAAACAGAATACTAAATAAATCTTACAAACTATAAAATGTTCACAACAATTATGGCTCTTCATATACTTGTGGTGCTATGGTGATGATGGATAAATTTCCCTCTTAAATAGTCATTCCATATTGTTAAAAATAACCCATTTACAATAAATAATATTCAGTACAAAGTATATTCAGTACTAATAATCCAAAAAGTATCTTAAATCATTTGTTAATTTATCTATCCATTTACTCCACAACATTTTTGAAAGCCTTCTATAACTAGTTTGGTTCTATTAAAACGCAACAAAAAATTTTTTAAATGACTTAACAGTTATCAAGTCTCCCCCAATAACTACCTCCTATTCAGGAAGAGACTTTAGACCCCTGTAGAAGGGAGACTGCAGCATGAGAGGACTAGACAAAACACCACGCAGGAACTCTCCATGGAACCGCACCTCCTCACTGTACATAATATTGAGCCAAGCTTCCATCTACTCATGAAAAGGCTTGCCAACATTCACAGAAAATTCAAGCCTCAAATCTGTTTAACTGTGCATGGTATGACTGAATATATTGCACTGGCAAATTATGAAAAAAATTAGTACTGTACATCCAACCATAAAACATTCACTGACAAATGAAGTGTGTGTCAGTCAGAAGAAATATTTCATGTCCTATTCAAAGTAGGACTCCAAAATAGCTGTAGTGTTCTTAGCTGTACACCAACAGGATATTGGATAGTTTTTAATGTCACACTACTCTGCTCTCCATAAAGAATACTCAGCTCACCACCATCTTCTGATTATAAAGGAAGATCCAAATTAAAGTTATATAATCGAAGAACCAATGACCATCTAGGGATTTGTGCTGATTAGTAGTGAGTATTGCAAAAAAGGAGGTGAAGCACAATTACAGAATCATGCCTAAAATGTTTAGTTTTCAAAATTTTAATCCCTTAATTAAGTATTTCAAACCTAGAGAAAATATAAACTTATGAAAAATACCGATGTGTCTTCTGGCCCCCCACTATCTAAGAGATGTTCTCTCTTGTTTGTTTTTTATTTATGTTGTTTAAAAACTAAAAACACTAAAGAAACAGCCATGCTCCATGAATCCATCCTTCAGTCCACTGCTCTCCTCACGTGAGATCAGGGCCCTGGAGTTGGTGGGTGGTGTTTGCATACATGACTTTCGGTTTTAACATCCGTTCACAAGGTAGACTGTGTTTTACATTTTTTAAATGTACATAAATGGCATACTGAGTATATCCTTTTGCAGTTCAGTTTTATTTTATTCAACACTGTATTTTTGATATTTATATATGTTGATATATGTAGATAATATTTGTTGATTTCTATTGCTAAAGACTATTTCATAGTATTCAAAATAAGAATTTGCATCCATTCCACGATTCCACTACAGCAAAAAATGCTGCAATGATTTTTACATGAGTGACCTGAATGAGAACAAGGGTATCTTAAAGGAAAAATTTTGTGAATGAGCACTGAAATCAGAGAGGAGGTAGACTAGAAATAAAGACCACCTGAAGATGTGTAATCCCTTGTCCTTGTCTAGCAATTAAACCTCTGGTTTGAATCTAGTTAGGAAAAGAGGGCCAGCAGGCAGAAGCTAAGTGGGTTGGAAATGTTTGAAATTTGGTATATTCACTCTGCCTTTTTCAGGACTTTTGTGAGAAAGTGGAGCAGAGCTGAGGAAATGTGAACTCTATTTGTGAAACACACATTCAGAGGTACAGTGAGGCCTGAGAAGAAGATTGGAACATTTCGTTCACCAAGGACTTTGCAGCTTTGATAACACCAAATCTTAGTCAGAGAAACAGGATTCTCAGCTTGCCTGGAGTGACACATTTCCTAGATTAGACCCAAGTACTCACCCAACCTGATGCCAGAACACTTTGCTATGTACTTTGCTGTACCCCAACCAAAGGTGGAGCATATGTTTCCATCCTACACTCTGGGCTTATCCAAATGACTTATTTGGGTGAATATGATATTAGCTGGTAGATTTCAAGCAGTAGCTTGAAATACACTTGTGCAATTGGCATTGTACTCGAAATTCTGCCATTGCCTTGAGAAGGCCACACCCTGGTCTACATACCTGTCCCAGCAGAATGAGAGGCGAGGGGAGCAGGCTCAAGAAGATGGAGAAACATGTGGATCAGACTCACATGGTGATGACCCACTCCAGTCACCACAGCCTCCCCAATAGACAACAACATCTATAAGAATAAATGAATGTTTTGTTTTGTTTTTAAACACTGAATTTTGGGATTGTTATAACATAGCAATATTGTAGCTACAGTTAGCTTATTCTGTTCCTGGATTGAAAACTCAGTAGTGTAAAGATGTTAGTTTTCTCCAAATTAATCTCTAGAGTCAATGCAATTCTAATGAGGGACCTAACAAATTTTTGTTTTTTTAAATTGACAGTAATAACTCTAAAAATTCATAAAGATATGTAAAAGGTAAGAATAGTCAAGGCAATTTGAAAAAGAACAGCATAAGAAGGACTTCTACCACCAGATAACAAAAACTATGAGAAAGCTATAGTGTTTAAAACAGTAAAAGACAAAATGAATATACATAAGTTCCTATATGACTGAAGTATTGTGCTGTACACCAGAAATTGACACAACATTGTAAATTGACTATAGGTCAATAAAAATATATTAAAAAATCAAAAGGGCATTAAGTGACAATAAAATAAAATACAGCAGTAAAAGACAAAATGACCAACAGGTTAGAAAGGTGAGCCCAGAAATAGATCCACATATGTACTGTCACATAATTTATGGCAAAGTATCAGTGAAGTTTGGAGGGAAAATGATAACTTTTCAACAAATAGTGTTGGAACAATTGGATATCCATATGGAAAACAATCATGACTCCTACATAACCCTTTACAAAAAAAAGGAAAAAAAAATCAGTTCCAGATTGATCACAGATCTAGGTGGGGAATAAACACAAACAAAAATCTTTTGGAGTAAAACATGGGAGACTCACTTCATAACCATAAATAAAGATTTCTTGAACAAGAGACAAAAAGCACAAGTCATCAAAGAGCAGAACGATAAATTTCTATTAATATTAAGAAGTTCTATTCATCAAAAGGCATTAGCAGGGTGAAAAGCCAACTCACAGAGTATGACAAAACATTTGCAAAACTTCTAAGGAGAGGCTTTGTTGGAAGTGCAAATATTCGTACGAGTCGGTGAGAAAAGAAACCCAAGTTCGACCGCAAAGACTTGAACACCTTTTATACAAGAGGATATCTAAATTGTCATGTACATATGAAATGAAAACATGTGAAAATGGCCAGCGAGTATATGAAAATAGAATCAGTCATCAGGAAAAGGCAAACTCAAACCACAGTGAGACATTGGTGCACGCTTGCAAGAATGGCTAAATTAAAAGGACTGACAACATTGAATGTTATCAAAGATGCTGAACAACTCAAATCCCCAGCATCACTTTAAAAATGCAAAATAGTAACCATTTTACAAGATGTTTGGTGGTTTATTATAAAGTTAAATTTAGATCCATACTATGACCCAGCAATTTTTCTGTAGGTGTATCTAGGATATCTTAGATAAATAAAAACATCTGTCCCAAAATAAGACACAAAAGTATCCATAGCAGCTTTATTCTTAATAGCCCAAACTGGAAAGCCCAAATGAACATCAATAAGAAAATGGAGAAGCAAATTTGTGGCACATCTGTATGATGAGATTTTCCTCAGCAATAAAATAGAACAGATTAATAGAACAGATTATACCAGGCATGAATCTCAAAACACATCATGCTGAGAGAGTACGAAACACTACATATGGTATAATTCTGTGTGTCTGACGTTCTGGAACAGTCAAAAGTGATCTATGGTGATAAAAATAAGAATAGTAGTTGCCTCTGCAGGGGGTGCATAAGGGAATTAGCTGGAGTGATAGAAATATATACATCTTTTTAGGGGTAAAGGCGTGGATTATATGAGCGTATGCATTTGTCAAAACTCATCAAACTTAAGATCTGTGCATTTCACTCTGTATAAATTATACCCACAAAAAGGCAAAGAAGCATCTTGCCGAACAAAAATGTATGCACATAGTCATTCTTATTATAGGTTGGAGTTTTAGTTTTTAACTACTGGTGAAATTCCAGCACACTCTAATTAATGTTCGATGAAATTTATTAAAAATTTACTGTATGCATATCAGGTTCTTGGTTTTACGTTCAGGCCGTTGCAAATGAGAAAGCAATTTATTAAAAATTGAAGTTACAGCATATTTACACAAGATTTAATACCCAGGAGAAAACTGATTTAGAGAACAAAATGATGTTTGTACTCTACTACATGTGTGTGGCATTGTGATTTACAGTGATTAGGGGAAACATTTACTAAAGGTGTGGCACTTTCTTGAGCTTTGAAAAAGAGCTCTCTTGTGGATGGATAAGGAGAGAAGATTATAGGACTTTCTAAGTTGGTATAACAGCAGATGCAGAAAGATGGTATGGGAATTTTTTGATTCAGAATTTAACCCTTGGAAATAACTAATGAAAACAGAAATACTTTTAAGCAAATGTATAAGGTGATCTCTTCATACTACATACATATTTAAACTCAATGGAAAATGAATTAATTCTTAAACTTAATTGAGTAATTATTTTTTTCTCTGGACTTGTTTTAGATGTCAATTGGTAAAATTGATTAAGCTATTAAGTCATAATATTTAAATTTCCAGTACATGGAATTACACAGACTAAATTTGTGGTATTAGTTGAGCTCTAATTCTTTTAGATAAATAAATATATTGTTGGTATGTTTACATGATATCACACATCCAAATGAAAGGTTAAAAATTAATTTGGGTAGGGGTGGGTATAGCTCAGTTGGAGAGTGTGTGATTAGCATGCACAAGGTCCTGGGTTCAATCCCTAGTACTTTCATTTTAAAAAAAATTTAAAAATTAATTTAGAAATAGCCAGTGTCTGAACAGTGAGTTAGAGAGACAGGATTCAGAATGGAAAGCTATGGGGAAAGATCGTGGAAAGATGGTGAATAGTAGGGCAACAAGAAAGCAGGCAGAGCTCTGAGGATTAAGATCACTTCAGGAAATAAATAGACGCTGGTTTTAAAGAAGGAATGTCTCATATTCAGTTTTAAGTTACTGCCTGTACTTTGCTGTGCTTTAATCCTTTTAAGTAATTTCTATGACTCTACAAATCTGACATACTAAAAGAAAACTGCATTAGTAGAGGAAATAGCTATGCCAGCTGAAGCCAGAAATTAGAGCAAGAGATGACCAGGAAAAATATAATCTGAGTCCACCTGCACCAAGCCTCTTTAGAAATATTAGGAAGGGGTAGGGATCCCCCTGTGCTTGGCAGAGGCACTTGGGCATGTCTCATTGTACCCCCAAAACAGTGTTACCTCTGAGAGCTGGAATCCTTGTGAATTTTCAGGAGGTAGAAATGGGTTACACAGATGAAAAAGCCAGAAAGCTGACTTACCTTTTTAACTCAAGTGGTTTATGAATTAGGCCACATACAGTTTCAGTATCCTCAATTACTTCCCAAATGTCCTCTTCATATGATAAACGATTTTGAAAAGTTTCACGTGATATTCTGAATTCCTATGAATAGAATGCATATTTTGAGTTGATAGGCTTAAAGCTCTAAGGTTTCATTGCAGGTCACAAATGTACTACTAACATATGTAACTTAATTTTATTATTGAATAAGCTCTTTTCTAAAGGGTACAAACCAGCAGGTTTACTTTACTGAAGCTGAGATGCCAGTCTCTAACATTCATAAGGCATGACGGAAATAAACAAAGCACTCTGCTCGGAAAAGTTCCTTCAAAGTGTAAGTTTCCATTCCTGTTTTTTTTCTTATATAGCACACAGGGATTGTTATTGCTGGAATGATTTTGCTATCTTTTACTAAATTCTACACCTTTCTTCACAATATGTAGGTACTTTGACTAAAATCACAGCCAAAGGAAAATTTTTATCCAACATCTTATCACATTTAAATATGACTAAGATATAGAATTTCAAAACCTAGATGATTTGTGATTATTTTTAAAGAATTGTGCTCCAACAATAATTTGAAATACCTCAGTGACTCTGAAATGCACTGTACATATGGGGGTATGAATTCATAAGACATACACTTACATATACAAAGACTGTAACATTCTTTATTTTTCAATAACTAAATTTAATCTTGAGCCCCTTTCCACCCAGTACTAGAAAGCAGTTTTTGTCATTTATGAGTTAACACTGTCATTTCAATTCTCAACTCAGTCAAATAAATGTTTTCCCACTTCCTCCTCCCTCCCCACCCATGGGTATGATCTAAGTTTCCAGTGGCACCTGGAAATATAGTCATGGCACCAAAGGGAGATGTTTGTTCTTTGGTTAGTGTCTTTTCTTACTGGTATCTGAGAGATGCATGTTGCCTGCCTGACTGACTCTTGGTCCTCATCCCCTCTCCAAAGTGGTGTCTACTGAGGCATCCGAATCTCACCTGTTCTCCACCAGAATGTTTCGTGCTACTTTCTGCCACAGCATCACCTTATCACAACTATGAGACCCTCTTCTGTCCACTGAATCTTCATCCCCTCAGAAAGTCTGATGCTCTTCCTCCATGCATTGAGAACATAGGAAATTTAGGGATTTTTTTCAGGGACTCTGCCTAAACTCACCAGAAGCTGTTTCTATATTCATGAAGGCAACTGGAATTACTGAAGACCACCATTTCCCAGGGATCCACAGGTCTACTCTCAACACCCAACTTGATGTCCTCTTCCCTGGGGCTAAGGACAGCTGGTTGGGCAGTGGGGCTCTCTAGCTCTTTCTAAGAACCATTTACAAGCATCTAATACTCCTAATTCTTTTTCAATTCTACCCTGAAGTTTCTCTTTGTCTTTCTTTCTCTCTCAGAGGAAAAATCTTATTTGTTCCAAATTTTCTGCCTTAAAATCTGGACCATGATTTTGATATTAAATGAAAAGAACTGGCTAACTGGTATACTAGATCCTTCTGTCACAGCTCCTTCTTGGGGCGACAGTAGCCCCATATCCATCTATTTAAATATGAGTGCAGAGTTAAACCAAAGAGGAAGAAGTGAGAGAAGGGGAAATAAGAGCATATTTTACATCTGCTAATACTTAATGATAGCTATTGAGCAAAATATGTAAATGGATCTCACCAAAGGGAAATGTCTGTTATAAAGGATTTTATTTTGCAGTGGAGTATCTTCTCCGGTCCATGTTAAATCATCATAAAGTCTTCAAAATGAAATATAAGAAATGCTCTGAAACAAAATATTGACTGTTCTCCTCTAGCAAACAGACTCATCAGAGTTGTCTTTCTTTTTCCCGTTGAATGAGCATTTTTCTTTTTCTCATTAGCACTCTGAAGACAAACAAAGCTTAAGAGTAAAATTTAATTCCGCCTGCTATAAAACTAAATTAACTCAATAGCTGAATCCACACAACCCCAGAAAAGAAAACTCCAGATAGAATGTACACATCTGTCGACTGACTTGCCAATCCACTTTGGATTCACTAAGTTGACTGCTCTTCTAGTTTATAATTATTCTTCAGCGAACAAATTACATTTTCCTTCTGCACAGATGTTATCTCCATTTGTCGTGTTCAAGTAAAATATTATTACTAGATGTATATGGGTCTTGGAACAAAGAGGAATTCAGCATTAAACTGCAGCAAACCATTGGCAATCAGAACATGAAAAGGTCAACCCTTGACTATCTTATGAAAATCTAACTTTTCTATTGATGGTAAATACTCTTTTACCCACTATATTGTGTGTTATGAAAACCAGTGGCTGCAGCTGTCTATTAATTTCCCCATTCCATCTCATCCACACAAGGTTCTCTCTCTCTAGAAATTCTCTCCCCTCTCACCTGAAAAATTTTATTTTCTGTCTTTCCAGAATTATTCCTATCAGAAAACAAACATGGTATAATTTTTCCTAAAAACGAAACTCTCATAATCCTACATCTTTTTCCAAATATCAGCCTGTTTCTCTGCTCCCCTTTGTTAGAAAAACTTCTTGAAAACATCTGCATGTTCCTCTCCTCCCATTTCTCTCTCACCCATTCCAGTTGGGCATTAGTCTCCATCATCCAATTAGACTGCTTTTGTCAAAACCAACAATGAGCCTGCTTGGAAAAATCCAATGGTCAATTCTAAGTTCTCACCTTGCTTGATCTGTCAGTACCATTTTTTCCAAAATCACTCTCTCTCCTTGTTACACTTAATTTACTTGGCTTTCCAAGACCCAGACTTCCTTGGTGTTCCTGCTCCTTCACTAGCTTCCCCTCTTCTATCTGTTTGCATGTTCCTATTCACCATCTCATTGTCTAAATATGAAGTGCCCCAAGGCTCAGTTTTGGAAGTCTTCTCTTTCTACACTCCTTCCTCAGATCAGTGTTTATTATGGACTGAATTCTGTCCCCACCAAAATTCATATTTTGAAGTCTTACCCCACCAATGTGATGGTATTTGGAGATGGGGGCTTTTGGGAGGTGATTAGGGTTAAATGATGTCATAAAGGTGGGTCCTAATTTAATGAGATCGGTGTCCTTATAAGAGCAGGAAGAAGGTACCAGAGAGCTGTCTCACTCTGTGCATTTGCTGAGACAAAGGCCCTGTGAGGACACAGAGAAAAGGTGGCCAGCTACAAGCCAAGAAGAGAGGCTTCACCAGAAACTAGTCATCCTGGCAGCCCAACTGATGTTGGACTTCTAGCCTTCAGAACTTGGAGAAAGTGAGTTTATGTTGTCAACACCATCTCTTCTGTGGCATTTTGCAGTGACAGCCTGAGCAGACTAATACAATGCTTCTCAAACTTTAGCTGTGTCAGTTGGTATCATTTGGTAGACGTGCAAAAGCACAGAATGCTGAGATCCATCCCTTGCAGTTTCTGATTCTATAGAATTTGCCTTTCTAACAAGTTCTCAAGTGATGCCAATGCTGCAGGTTCTGGGACCACACTTTGAGTTCCACTGCAGTAGATTATTTCATTGAGGTCATGACTTTAAATACCAACGATATGCTCAGGTCTCTCACTTGTTCATCTGAAGACCAGAACGCCCCCCTGAAGTCCAGACTCATATATCCAACTGCCTACTTGACTACTTGATGAAAATGTCTAGTATCTATCTCAAGCTTAATGTATCCTAAAATGGGCTCCAATATTCTCCCCAAACCTGCTCCTCTAGCATTCTTCACCATCTTATTAAATGATAATTCCATTGTTCTAATTCCCAAAACAAAAACTCTGGGGACATACTTAAGTTCTTTCTTTATCTTACACCACATGTTTAATCTGTTTTCAAATTTCATCAGTTGCTTCTTCAGCCTACGACTACAACGTGATGGTTTCTCACAACTCCCATCATCCATGTTCACAGCACTGTCATGTCTCACCTTGATTATTACAATGGTTTTTAAACTTTTTTTTTTTGCTTTAATCCTTTTATGTTCCTTGCACCACTCCATTTTAGTATCCACAAAATTCAGAGAGATAAGTAAAATTATGCCAGTCCTCTGCCTCGATCCTTCAATTATCTGTCTTCTCACGCAGAGCCAGTCCACACAATGGCTCTGGAGCTCACACAGTCTCATGCCATGATACTTTCTCCTGCAACCTGAACTGCTATAACTCCCTCAGTTCCAGCCACACTGGGAATCCTTATTGTTTTTTGAATATGCTAGTTTTATGCTATCCCTTGCACTTGCTATTTCTATGCCAAGTACTTATCACCCTCTGAAACATCATGTATTCTACTAGTTTACTTTTGTCTCCTTGCACTAGAACAAAAGCTTTGAGAGAGAATGTCTTAGCTCGGGCTGCTATAACAAAAATACCATCAACTGGGTGGCTTAAACAATAAACATTTATTTCTCGCAGTTCTAGAGGCTGGGAAGTCTCAGATCAAGGCTCCAGCTGCCTGGCCTCTAGTGAGACTGCACTTTCTGGTTTATAGGTGGTCATCTTTTTGCTGAGTCCTCACGAGGCAGAAGGGGCAAGGGACCTCTCTGAGGTCTCTTTTATAAGGGCACTAATCCCATTCCTGAGGGCAGAAGGGGATGACCTAATCACTTCCCAAAGAATCCACCACCTAACATCATCACTTTGGGGTTAAGATTAAACTGTGAATTTGGGGTGGAGGGAACACAAACATTCATCCCATCACAGAGAAGAAATCTTTTTAATCCATTTTGTTCATCACTGTATCACCAGAGTTTAGAATGATGACTGGACACGGTAGGTACTCAATAAATATCTGTTGAATTAAATATATATATATATATACATATAATATACAACCAATTGCAAAGAAGAATTCAGAGGTGAAATTGGAATTTTCCTTCCCTCTCTGAAAGGCAGTGCAGCAGAACAGTGAAGGACATGGACCCTAAATTCAGAGCATCTTGGTTTGCATCCTGATTCTGTCACTCATTTAACCTTGAGTCAATTCCTTGATGGCTCTGGGGCCTCAGTTGACTCATCTGTGAAATGGATACAATAAAAATGCATACCTCACAAAGCCACAAGGTATTTGAAATAAATTAATATCTATACAAAGAACTTAAATTAATTCTTAGGACAAAGCAAGTTCTGTATAAGCTCATATTGTCCTTCAGAAGCAGACTCACCAAATCAAAATTATTGATGAAAGTTTTATCCATTCCCAGGTTGAAAATATAGTGGCCATTAAGGCTGGCTTAGGATACTTTTTTTTTTAATTGAAGCACAGTCAGTTCACAATGTGTATATTTCTGGTGTACAGCACAATATTTCAGTCATAAATATACATAAATATATTCATTTTCATATTCCTTTGCATTATAGGTTTCCACAAGATATTGAATACAGTTCCTTGTGCTATAAACAAGAAACTTGTTGCTTATCCATTTCACATATACCAGCCAATATCTGCAAATCTTAATCACTTCTTCAGAGGCCCTATATCTAAATATAATTACATTCCATCATCAACTTTAAGTGCAAAGTTTCATCTAAATATCACTAAATCATATATGAGTTAGACTCGAAATATGATTCACCCTGGGGCAAAATCCCTCTTTGGCTTTGAACTTGTGAAACCAGACAGGTTTGTGCTTACAAAATACAATGGTGAAACAAGCATAAGATGGACATTTGCATTCCAAAAGTGAGAAATCAGACAAAAAGGGGGGTGAAGAGTCCCAAGCAAATCTAAAACCTAGCAAGGCAAATTCCATGAGATGTTAATACCTGCTCTTTTTTTTCTCTTTCTCAAAAAGAAATTTATTTAAATATTTAACTGAAAATTATAATTTGCACAATTTTTTTTTTTTTTTTTACTGAAATGTAGTCAGTTTACAATGTTGTGTCAATTTCTGGTATGGTATTTTTCTTTCTCTTTCTGACTTACTTCACTTAGAATGACAATCTCCAGGTCTATCCATGTTGCTGCAAATGGCATTATTTTACTCTTTTTAATGGCTGAGTAGTATCCCACTATATAAATATACCACAGCTCCTTTATCCAGTCATCTGTCAAAGGACAATTAGGTTGTTTCCATGTCTTGGCTCTTTTTCAAGCTTAATGATTCTTTTCTCTGTCAGTCTTCAATGTTCTGGTTTTTTGTTTGTTTGGTTTTTTTGGGGGGGAGGGTTCTTGGGGGAGGTAGTAATTAGATTTTTTTATTTTAATTTTTTTTAATGGAAGTACTGGGGATTGAACCCAGGACCTTGTGCATGCTAAGCATGCATTCTCCAACTGAACTATACCCTACCCCCCATTATATTTTAAAGCTCTAGAATAATCCTCTTTGGCTCAATTCTCTGCCCTCTGGGCCCCCTGGGGTGACAGCCCCTTTCTGAATCCCATCAGCATCAGGTGCTGACTCTGTCTCTAAGGTCCTGGACAGCAGACTTGCCCCAGAATCACTGGGTGGCAACTGTATGGCCCACTGAAACTGAGAAGGGGAGACTGGACTCGTACCCTTAGGGCCTGTGGTGATAGTGGCTTCCCCGACAATCTCTTCAGACTTCCAGATCATCCTTCTTTTTTCTTGTCAGATAACATGCTCACAGCCAGACAGCTCCGTTGTTCCATCCTGTACAATCCCAGGAGTACAATAGTCTCTTTTCATTTAGTGCTGTCACTGTCCCCAAGCGGGCAGTGCTTCTGCTGATGTGGCCTCATTTGTATTCCTGGCTTCTGCTGAGATGTCTCCTTGGATCTATGAGTCATATCCATAATTTCTCTATCAAATAGGTTTCCAGCCACACCCTTGCTGCTCTCCAGAGTACTTTCTTATTTTTTTGCAATATGAATAGTCTGATAATTTTCCAGACCTTCAAGTTCTGGTTTCTTTTTGGTAAACAAGTTTCTTCAACCTGTATCTCTTCTCTTGCTTTTTACTGTAAGCTCCAAGGAGAAACCTGGCCACACCTTTAACACTTAGCTAAGAAATCTCCTCAGCTAAATAGCCAAATTCATCACTTTTCTCTTCTACTTTACACAAAACACTAGAACACAAATCAGCCAAGTTCTTTGCCATTTTATAGCAAGGATTGCCTTTCCTCCGGTTTCCAGTTACATATTCTCATCTCTGTCTAAGATCTCACCAGAATCACCTCCATTGTCCATTCTCCTAACATCAGTCTCTTCAAGACAATCGAAGTTTTTTTCTAGCATGTACTCAGAGTTCTTTCAACCTCCACCCATTCCCCAGTTCCAAAGCTAAGTTCACATTTGTTTGTATAGCAGCACCTCACTTCATGCTCCCCAAATCTGTGTTAATCAGGGTTCTCCAGAGAAACAGAACTGAAAATCTGCATGGTGAGCTGCAGGCTGGAGACCCAGGAAAGAGCCAATACTGCAATTCAAGTACGAAGGCCAAAGAACCAACTCTGTAGTTCAAGTCGGAAGACTGTCCCATGCAGAATTTCCTCTTGCTCAAGGTAGGTCTGCCTTTTGTGCTATTCAAGCCTTCAGCTGACTGAATGAGGCCATCTACATTACAGAGGGTAATCTGACTTATTCAAAGTCCACCGATTTAAATGTTAATCTCATTTAAAAATACCTGTCACCGAAACATTCAGAATAATGATAGCATATCTGGACTACATAGGCCAACCAAATTGACACATAAAATTAACCATCACAATATACAAACATATAAAAACAAGGAAAGAATACTTACAACTCTTACAGTCTTTGTTTCTACAACTGGTCATATGTTTGTAGGTGGTATTTATAACTGTGTTCTCCCAATGACCATAACCCCAATCAAATAACAGACTTTGGGGAGGGTGATTTGGGTGCTGGGGCAAAAGTAGTTTTAAGAACTTCTCCAGGGGATTCTAGTGCATAACCAGGTTTGAGAACCACTGAGGAAGAAGCTGATGGCATAGCTGTTAACTGCTGCCACTTGCATTTGGCTTTACTTTGGAGAAGGGAGAGTATGGTAAAGAATTTATAGACTTCTCTTCCCTTAAGGAGAAATGGAGCTTTCCTTCATTGCAGGAAGTAGGGAGGGATATGGCTTTTTGAATAGGATTACTGGAAAACATAGATTATTGACTAAGGGCAGGGGACAGGACACTTGAACCTGAAGCTTAGAACAAAGGGAAAGCCCACTGATAGCCCCTTTCCTTGGGAATAATCTTCTGAGTCCCAAGGGAAAGTCCTGGTAGCTGAGTAGCTAACATCCTTCCTCCTACAGGTAGCCACCCTTTGAAATTCTTATTTCTTTGGTCAAAAATGTATCTGTGCCTGCAGAGTTGGTGTTAATTCTGGCAATGGTGGAAAGAGAATTGTTCTAGGAAATGAGGCATTCCAGGTAGTGTGTAGACTATGCCTTGAAACACCTTGTGATGATCAAGAGAACCAGAGATTCTCGAGAAAGACTCACAAAGCTAGGAGTCTTTCTCAAGAAGAGGAGAGAGGCCTTCCTTCCTGAAAATGAGAGAAAGGAGAGCGAGAATTGCAGTAACAACAAGTCTGTCTACCACTCTAGTCTAGATTACACATACTGTCTGTTAGAAGGGGAAAGGAAAGGACACTGCAAATATATGTTATATATATTTTAAGATTATTCATAATGCTTTTGTCCATAAAACTAAATTTATATGATAAATCAGATATTAATTTAAAACAATACTAATAAGTAAAAAGGCATATATTTCATGCACTTTCCCAAGCTGGTTTAAGTATACACATTTCTTTATTTTTAACAAAGAGTTAACCTGATTCAGTGAGTTCACTTTTTTTAGATCCCACGTATATAATGAGATCATACAGTATTTGTATTTCTCTGTGTGACCTATTTCATGTAGCATAATGCCCTCAAGATTCATTCATGTTGTCACAAATGGAAAGATCTCCTTATTTCTCATGGCTGAAAATATTCCATTGTATATGCATATACCATGTTTGTTTTCTTTATCTATTCATCCACTGACAGGCACTTAGGTTGTTTCCATATCTTGGCTATTGTCAAAAATGCTGCAATAACATGGGAGTGCAGATTTCTCATTGCTATCCTGTTTTCCTTTCCTTTGGATATATATACCCAGGAGCAGGATTGCTGGATCATATGGTAGTTCTATTTTTCATTTTTTGAGGAATCTCTACATTGTTTTCCATAATGGCTGTACCAATTTACATTCTCAACCAAAGTGCACAGAGTAGAACGGTGATCACCAGGGACTGAATGGTGGGAGAAATGGAGAGATGTTGGTCAAGTATAGAAAGTTTTAGTTAGAAGAACTGGGGATCTTTGCACAGCATTGTGATTATAGTTCACAATACTGTAGTATACACTTGAAAGCAGCTAAGAGAGATTTTAAATGTTCTCATTGCACCAAAGAAATGGTAATGATGTGATATGGTGGAGGTGTTAGCTAAAACTGCTATGGTGGTAATCATATTACAGTATAAAAGTGTATCAAATCAACTTGTTGTGTTAAATTTACACAAGGTCATATGTCAATTATATCTCAATAAGTCTGGGGAAAAAGTTAAGATGATGCGTTTAATACTATACCATCATAATGAATCAAGCTGATGCATTACTTTCAGTGGATTAACAGCTCTGAAACTTTCCACAGAAGAGGCAAACAAAGAACATGTCTTTCCTTACTCTTCCACTTTCCCTCCCTTCTCTCTATAGGAAATCTGGACCATATTAACTCAAAGTGATATTATTTCCAGAAGAGGTCTTTAGGGGAGACGTATCTAGCAATTCAAATGCACTTAACTTAAACCTACAGCTTTTTACATCAAACTTTTCTCAGTGAACATGTGAAACTTATCTCTATCATTCACAAATTTAAACCATATATACCCTAAGGCACCTTGAAATCCCTCTGCCTTCAACACTGAAAGATGCTTTTACACTGTTGCTTTTCTGTCATTAATCTACCTAGAGCTGTGATAATGCTCAACACATATTAAAGTTTTCATGATGAATTTTGATACCATGCATCAAATTAAATGTTGGAAGAAGTTATTTTTCTCCATAATGTTCTCCCATTGTGCTTGGTTATTTTAATTTATTTAGAGATAAATTTATTAACCTGTCTTGGAAGAAACTGCGTAGTTCCTTTAGTGGCGAATCATTCCCTGGTGCAAGTACTCCTGGAAGAGTTCCTTCAGCAGCAATGAGGTTATTAATAACTTCTTATGATACCATCTCATAGTCATGGTAACCATCTGATGGTGCCACCCCTGGGGCCTGAAGATTATTACAGGGTCATAAATCCCCAGTTGCTTCAATAACAAAGGTTAACTCTAGGAATTAGTTTATCACTCACCTGTCAGCTGTTGTGGAATGCTCACTTCCGTGTTTCAGATTCTGATAGACATAAAAATCTGCTGGCAACCTTTCTCTCTTCATTTATTCTTTGGTAAAGACTTGACATTTTTGCATTGGATTAATATGTCACTCTTCTCACTAATATTTTAATGTGTATTTTATTAAGTTTTTATGAACTTTCATTTCCAAGGTTATTAGAGATGCTGTAAGCACTGTAAAATGTGAGTTCCAGCTAGAGAAAATATTGTTTTAGTTTCATCTTTCAGTGAAACTTATATGGATTCTAAAAGCCCATATTAGCTTTACCAAGACTGAAAGGTCTTCACACTTCTCCATGTCAGGAAAGTGACGATTAATTGACACATCTCTTGTTTATAGTTCAGTACATGTCAAAGTTTCTGAATTTATCTATGAATCATATGCAAATCTGGAAGGCAAAAGACTGTCTTTACTTTGGGAATCTCCAAGGACATCACATTATCAAGCACAAATAATACCAGTTTAAAGTATTTGGCCATTTTATCAGCTCTCCAGACAAATATAAATACCCACTGGTGCTGACAATTTTACTAACAGTGATTAAGCCCTTGGATCATTTATTTTCCAAGGATGCCCTTTCATACACTTGACTTATGAAGGTTAGAGAGCAAATTGAATCTTACTTCATAATGAGTGTATGTTTAATCAGATATTATACGCTGTTAATTTAGGATATTAACTAGTCATGCTCTTTGAGACTAAAAAAGGGGGCTAGAAAGAGAAAACTGAAAATTCTGCATTCACAATTCTCCTACATGTAAATATTGCACAAAACTAGCTTTTATCTTGGTCACATTTTCTCCCTCATGTGTCATAAAAAATATCTTCCTTTAAACAATGTATCTGTTTTAATAGTTTTCAAAGTTCAGTGCAGTCTGTCGGGTAAGAATGGCCTGAAAGTCTGAGAAATGCAAATGGTGGCAGGAGGAGTAAGTTGCCAGTTCCCTGGTCAAGCATGAGCCTGTTCTCTTCATTACACAGGTAAGATTTATGCAGGCATGTTAGGCCCGGGCCTACATTCTCTGAGTTGGTACAGTGCATCAATATTAGCCTTCCTAAGGCACATTCTGTGATATACAGCAGCATGTTGCACCGAGGTACATATGGTATTAACTACAGAACACAGCACATGCAAACTTGGCAAGTTCAGATTCACCTTGCCTATCTTTGAGAAGAAACGCTTTCTATTATTAGCCATTTCAAAGATATTGATCTGTGCTCCATGCAGTAGCAAGTGTCTGAGGATATTAGTATGATACCTTAGATTCAGTCTCATTAATTTTTGCCCGAGGAGAGTGAACAGAGAAGAAAAAAAGGAAACCGAAGGGGAAAGCTCAAAAGAACAGCAAAAACCAATGTATGGACAGACTGCAGAGATTTTGATTAAACTAAGGTAGTTGGGGGTATAGTGAAGAGATGATCTTGTACAACAAAGTAGAGAGAAAACTATTAGGAGACAGACTACAAATTCAGTCCCCGTAATCTAGACGGGAAAAGACCATTTTTGCCACGAGAACCTCCAACCTTACCAATCAAAAATAATATCAGACCTGGAGATTGTCATTCTAAGTGAAGCACACCAGAAAGAGAAAGAAAAATAACCATATGAGATCACTCATATGTGGAATCTAAAAAAAAAAAAAAAAGACAAACAAATTTATTTACAAAACAGAAACAGACTCACATAGAAAACAAGCTTATGGTTATCAGAGGGGAAAAGGGGATGAGAAGGAATAAATTGGGAGTTCGAGATTTGCAGATACTAACTACTATATATAAAATAGATAAACAACAAGTTAATACTGTATAGTACAGGGAACTATATTCAATATCTTGTAGCAACTTACAGTGAAAAAGAATATGAAAACGAATATATATATGTTCATGTATGATTAAAGCATTGTGCTGTATACCAGAAATTGATACAACATTGTAAACTGACTATACTTCAATATATATGTATTGAATTTATATATATCAACATATATATAAAGCCAAAAAATAAAAATAATGGTAATCTAAAATTGATTGTGTTAAAAGATAAAAGATCAATCCCCCCTTTTTTAATTTCAGTAAATGGAAATAAAGTTGTACAATTCTTTAAACACTTCCCTGTGACGACAACCTCTTAACAAATACAACAGTGTTTCGAGGAGTCCTCAGGGAAGGGCAAGCAGGCATTCTTTTCAGTGACTTGCAATTTAATCAACAATGCAAGAATTCAGATTTTTTCAAATGATATTCTGCTTTGCCAGTATTTTGTAGGGGAGGAGGTTAATCCTCCATGTAACCATTTTTGATTCTGTGAAACTGTTATCCTGTACTTCAGGTCAAGTTCCCTGGGAAACACTCTTGCACTGAGAGTAGAAAGTTTACGGCAGACTGCTGTTGGGTTTCTCACCTGAGGAAGCAAAGGGGCGGGACCTGTGTGCAGGCTGCATCCGTAGACACAGAGCCTGAATTCTGATGTAGTCTAAACAGAAGCCTCAGCCAAACCAACCGGGGGCTCTGAAGTTTAGATGACCCTTCAGAGTTGGTCTGAATTAGAGAAGGGGGGCCGGCACTTTACCACTTCAGTCAGTTATTGGATGTGGGCTGTCCTGGGAAGGAGGGCATAACGTGAGCTATGTGAGGTGGATCTTCTGAGCTGAGGGCATCCCACGGGGACTGCAGGGGGAACTCTAAGCAGATACGGCAGGGTAGGGAGTTAAAGCTTTCATTCCTGAAGGGAATTCTGGCTGATACATCAAGTCACCTACCAGATTTGGAATATGAAGTGTTATTATGAAAGAATTTTATTTGAGAGCAAATGTATTACACAAGTCCATACAGGAATTTCGATCTTATTGAAATACCTAAAACAACATATTTAATGTTGATTTAGCTTAAAACACGATTAGGAGAGCAGCAATCAGTATGAAATTGATGGCAGGTAACAAAATACCCTGTTCAAACCAGCTCAAACACAAAGGAACTGCACTGACTTATATAACTGGAAATACAGACAAAGAGTGGGCTTCAGGACCAACTTAAACTAATAGCCCACTTCCACCTCCCTGTGCTTCCCTTGGCTCTGTTCTTCTTGGTGGGGCAGTTGTTGTTGTTTTGTTTTGATTCGTTTTTTAATCTCTGTCACAGTCTTGGCTTCACATTTACCCATAAAATCATCCCATGGGAACCTGTCTCTTACTGAAGCTTATGGTAAAGGGTTTGGGTTTTAGGCTAAATACAATAGGATTCATCAAAGAGTTTTTTCTTTAAAATAAAACTTATTTAAGTAAATATATTAGCTTTATAACTAGAGTAAATTCAGTACTTAGCACACAGACAGAGCTTTTAAATTTCAAATGACTCCAAACGTGAGACTGATCATGTAACACCCTTCCTGCTGTTCTTATTATTAGGAAGTTGTTAAACCTCAACAATGAAATACTATCCCTACACTCTCATAAAATTAAAGAAAAGAAAACAATTTACTCATGAATTCACTTTTAAATAAACCACATTTATAAAACACTATCCTGGGGATTATAATTTTGACTGTGCTCCCATTTGAGCAATTGTACAATCACTTAACTATAGCAGAAAATGAAATGAAAAATTCATATTCAGAAAGAAAGACCAAAATTCATCAGCTTGTGGATCAAGAAAAAGTTGTTAAATAGCAACACCAAAAAAACTGTGCTTAAACCATCTAGAAACCAAATAAACTGGAAACGAATCACTAATAAGATTTATCTTTATATAATGAGATTTATCTTTATATAATGCACACTTATGAAAAAAACTACTCTAAGAATTATAATCCTGTGATATTTCCATTTTATGCTAATTATTTAAGTCGCACTTAAATAATCGCAAGAAAGCTAAAACAGAAAGCATTCTAAATTATTTTAAGAGAATAACAAAACAGATTTTTGCTGTGCATGTGGATTATTTTAATGCACGTTATCAACAAAAATGCTGGAAATACACAAAAAGCAAATAGAACGAAGTAGAAGTAATTAAATCACATGCTTCACAATGAAATTATCTATAATGATAAAAATTATCCTACAAATTATAATTCTATCAATCTTCTGTTTGAGCAAATGACACTTTACTAATAGCAATAAAGTGAAAACAGGAAAAAAAAATACGAAAAAGGAAACATCTTGCTATGGTTCTAGAAGCAGAATCATTAGGATGGATGACACGGAGAGTGATTGACATCTGTTTGCAGACCATGTAGACACAAGTCCAAATTCAGTGCTTGGTAGAGCAATATTTCTTATTGCCAGTAAGGATGTGATCAGCTAGGGAAGTCCCTTCATAGAGAGGTTTGCCTTTGCTTTCCAGAAGAGGCGGAAGGGCAGGGATCCTCTCAACAGGGACCCTTCTGTAACAAACAACCTCTAACTGGAGGATGATATTAAGCACCAGAGTTTGGGCCATTCTGGAGGGATAACTGAATTAAAAGAAGGTCCAAAGAATCTTCCAGTGCAAGGAGCATCCTTCAAGCTCTGTCCTGTGGAGGATATGATGCATTAGAATGGAGTTGGCCTGTTGGAAAGATTCTCCTCCTAGGGTCATGGTCCCCATTAGGTGGCATCTGTTTTATTCTGGGCACCAAAGCCTGGATGCCCCTGCCAGCCAGATTTCCCTCCTCCCTCAGGAATCCCTTCATCCAGAGGGTTCCTGGTGATCCCCTCAACCCTTCTGCCAATATCACTCTGAGAATGTCTGGGAGACACCTGGGACAGAAGAATA
This sequence comes from Camelus dromedarius, assembly GCF_036321535.1. Taxonomy (NCBI): domain Eukaryota; kingdom Metazoa; phylum Chordata; class Mammalia; order Artiodactyla; family Camelidae; genus Camelus; species Camelus dromedarius. Next base: position 88,474,187 of record NC_087437.1, on the reverse strand, counting down.
CACATAGAAACATTCACATTTAAATTAAGAATTGTCTTATTTGGTTTTTATTCCCATTAAATTATCAAAGTTTCTCTTAACCATCAGCATTCTCAACCTGTTGTTTTGAGCTTCTCTCACAGGAATCAGGCTGGCATTGATCATTTTCAGTGATTATTTTCAATTTTTCTGGGAAATTATTGACTTGTATTTTATAGGTGCCCAACTTTTCACATTCTTGGCTGATCTATTCAGTTGCTTTGGAAATGCTCTCCTTTTTTTTGTGATAATTTCTTCTAAATTTAATCTCTAGTAAAAATGTATTTCTTTTTCTCAATTCAGTTCCAGAAAGGACTGGGGTTTTTCTTAGAACTTTTGTCTTTCTTTCTTTCTTTCTTTCTTTCTTTCTTTCTTTCTTTCTTTCTTTCTTTCTTTCTTTCTTTCTTTCTTTCTTTCTTTCCTTTCTTTCTTGCTTGCTTTCTTGCTTGCTTTCTTCCTTCCTTCCTTCCTTCCTTCCTTCCTTCCTTCCTTGCTTGCTTGCTTTCTTCAGCAGTTTTCTCACTTTGGAGAATTTTAATGTGATCTCAAAGTATATTGATTAAGCTTTCAGCTAATTTAGTACACATCCACTTTAATTTTCCTCTAAGAGTTCTTAAGCAAGTGTATTTGTTTCTTAGTGCAGCTACAACAAATTACCACAAACTTAGTGGCTTAAAACACAAGTTTATTACCTTGCAGTTCTGGACATCAGATGTCCAAAATCAGTTTAAGCTAAAATCAGCATATCTGTCAGCATATCTATCAGCAGGGCTGCATTCTTTCTGGAGGCCCTCAGGGAGAATTCATTTATTTTTTCCAGCTTTTAGAGGCTGCCCACATTCCTTGACTGTGGCCATGCTAACCTCTGATCCTGAACCTCCTGCCTCTCCTCTCATGATTACATTGTTCCTACCTGAATAATCCAGGATACTCTTCCTGTCTCATGTTCCTTAATTTAATCACATCTTCAAAATCATTTTTTACCATGAAAGGTAACATATTCATAGGTTCCAGGGACTAGGATGTAGACACCATTGGGGGACCATTATTCAGCCTCCTATAGTATTCACTCAGCCTCACTGAGTTGGTTTCTTTAAAGTGTCTCCTAAGAGGTGTTTCTGTTTTGATTCATTTGTCATATGTATTGGATTCCATGTTCTCACCATCCACCATGTCTTCTCCAAGAACAGCAAGTGTTCGCTCAGAGACCTTGTCTGGCCTTGTCCTTTAGAACTTGTTCCATACCACTTTAAGTTCACTCACTCTTCTTTTCCAACCTTTTGCTTCTTGTGAAAGCAGCTGTATCCTTCCCTAAAGACTGGAAATTTCATCTAAAGTATTTTTTCAGTGCTGTCTGAACTCTTCTTCATTCTTCTGATGTAGTTTGAAGACTGTTTTGGTTGCATCTACTTGAAATGGGAAGTGTTTTGAAGCATCTTTTATTTTATTTTTAACATTTTTTTATTGAGTTATAGTCATTTTACAATGTTGTGTCAAATTCCAGTGTAGAGCACAATTTTTCAGTTATACATGAACATACATATATTCATTGTCACATTTTTTTCACTGTGAGCTACCACAAGATCTTGTATATATTTCCCTGTGCTATACAGTATAATCTTGTTTATCTATTCTACATTTTGAAATCCCAGTCTGTCCTTTCCCACCCCCCACCCCCTTGGCAACCACAAGTTTGTATTCTATGTCTATGAGTCTGTTTCTGTTTTGTATTTATGTTTGTTTGTTGTTGTTGTTTTTTAAGATTCCACATATGAGCGATCTCATATGAAGCATCTTTTAAAGAATGCATGTTTTCTGTTCCATTTACCATCAGCACAACTTGTTCTAATAATTTAAATTCCTTTCCTTTCAGTCCTTTGTCTAAAAGCCTCCATTTTAAGTCCAGGTAATGAGCTTTCCTGGTCTTCATCTATTGCCTCCAGTGTTTTGTATTTTTGATAATGTCTTCTCAAGTCTGGCTTTCATTAACATTGATTCAAGGCCTCCAAATAATTTTGCATGCATCTAAGCATCTTGAAGATAACTCTGTCTTTCTGTCCAAAGGGCAGAAACTCTGGTGCACTTTTTTGTCTCCAACTGTATAAAGTAAGGTTCTGATGATTAAAAATTCTACATTCTACTGGAATTAAAACCACCACCATCTCCCATCTCCCATGGAGATCTGGGCCAGGTCTAAGGTCCCCCATCAGCACTGCTACCACCTGATTCATTGTCTCCAGGAACAAAGTGACGAAGAACATCACAGCCATTGGCAGACCCTCAGTGGCCCCAGAGGCCTCAGCTGAGATTTTTCAGATTGCCTGACCCTGCTGGTTACCACAGGCTGCAGAGAACCCCATGGGCATTACTCCCTGAACCACACCCTGCCTGACAACCAAGGCAGACCTCCATGGAGCTGGGCTATGAGAATAACAAATCCAGTAGAAGAGAACCTTCTATCCTTCCTCACCTGGTGCCAGAAATAGAAATAGTATCTCATGGCCCCTGGGCATCCAGAGGCTAGAGACAGTAGCCAGGGCCCACCCAGCCCTGCTTGCTGCCTTCAAAGACTCAGATGGTAAGTATCTTATACTGGTAACAAATTAGCATCACTGGTTGAAAAAGTCCAAGGTAGAAGAATTGCTGGTTCCCAACCCTGATGAATGCTTTCCATCTTTTTTTGAATCCATTTTCTTTCTGTGACATGGGGCCTCATCCTACCCACAAAACTCACAGAAAACTTGCAGCTCTCCTTGATTTGTTTTTGGTCTACCTTAAATATGCATAAGAGGGGCGCAGGATGGGAGGGGCCCTCCAAGATGTTTCAGTGGCCTGGAGTAGGCTTGTATCAGCTGGTTCAGCCAATTGTGTATGTATTTTCCTGTCTTGCTACTGGACCTCCCATGATTTGAAATCATGCTGGGAGCACTTATAGCCCAGATATCAACAAACATAGCAAATTGCGGTGGGTTTTTGTTGCTGTTTGTTTGTTTGGAGAACCTGTTTTGGTCATCATTTTCAAGCACAACACTGCCTCAGAACTGCTAGGTCTCAGCTATGTCCTTCATCTGTCTGCATCCTCATGCCATTGCTCTGTTCACCATGGTCACCCCAAGGCAGGCCCCCTGATTTTCACTCTCAGCTTTCTTTCACATTTCCTAAAGAGAGCACGCCAGAACTCCTGACTTTCACACAGACTCAGGGAAACTCAGGGGTACAGCCCCTAGCCCTCCTCTTCATGGTCTCTCATTTCTATTTAGCTGAAGGTCTCCCAATACGGTATATCCCTCACCACTCCCATGAGCCTGTGTCCTCTCAGAGCTCAGAAGTGAAAAGAGAACAAAAGAATCCTTACTTCTAACTTGATTTATCTTGAGTTTCTCCTGCTTTCTTCTCTTTCACATCTTCATTTAATCCAGGTGAAGGGAGAATAAAATGAACCCCTCTCTCCCATGTGTCCCTGTCCTGTCTTGCCACGTGCCTTCTTCTTTTCTCTATATTTAATTCTAAGATCTCTCCTTTCTAGGGCAGAGACCATGGTGTCCTCAGCTTCTTCTGATTTGGGTTCCTCTACATCATGTCTTGACTTTCTTCATCTCTCCTATACAACCTAATATATGATCTCAAGGTGAGGAGTCAGTCAGTTCTAATCTTAACATGGAAAGGGAGACTTTAAATTTGGAAAAATATGTATACTGTAGATTCAAGGGGGTAAGTTTGAGACTGAGGGCTGCTCTAGGACTCCTTTTTCTTAAGGAGTATTTGCATTCTTCCTTGAGGCAAATTTTATGGTTTAGCCTTAATGGTGGAAGAGCTGAAGAAAAACAAGGTTTATAAGGAATTAAAAGCATATAGGTTAAATATTTTGGCAGTGTTATCTCTATTGTAGTTTTATTATGCCTATTGAGAAATAACACTCTACCTTAGCAAAATACCAGAAATGTATATGAATTTTATGTATTTGGGCTTTTTGAGATTTAAACATATCACTTATTTACATATTCCTGTGGTGCCTAAACTTTTAAATTTAAAACTATGAAATGAATCTTGAATGTCCTAGAAATGTCACAAAGTAAACCAATGAAAGTTTAGGTAAAGAAGATCCATTCAATAAGGTAAACTCTTGTGTTGTAAAAATTGTTACGGAAAATATTTTATTCACTAAAATAACCAACAAATATATTGAAATATTGTTCACGGTGTGTATTTTTTTAAAAAAATATTGTAATTAACATAATGTGGTTAAGTAAACCTCCAAAAATGACAATAATCCGTTTAACTTATAACTAAAAGGTAAAAAAGGGCAGGAAAACTGCATTGAGTTATCATATTCTGATTATTATGTTTTAAATAGTCCTAGTTTGCCCCTAAACACCTCCAACCAGGACAATTACTGAGCACAATTTCAGAATACATTTTCATTCCCAGTCAGCTTCTACAGTGCTTTTGGAATGATCTTTCCAAATGATCACTCTGATCATGCCACCATGCCTTAACTGACTGGCATTCCAAGTCTCTTTACAATCACCTCTAACCCATCTGTCTCATTTTCATCTATTCCTACTTTCATCTTCGCACCTCCTAATTCAGATACATTGATCTAGTTTCTATACTGATAATTGCAAGCTTTTTTGTTCTTTACTTGAGCTGTTGCCCATAAGGCAAAGATCACCAAAGTACGCTGCAGATATAAATAACTCAGCTTAGATTTATACTGTGTGTCTTCCTACAGTGGTTTAGTCTAGGGGTAGAAAACTGATCCCAGTGGGACCAATCAGGTGCTTTTTTTAGAAATCTAATTAAAGACGAAGAGAGCCTAACTCAGCCATTATTCCAGAATGTAGGAGGCACAGTCTTGAGAACTACAGCATAAGCAACTTGCAACTGCCTGTGGAGGAAGTTGAGAGATGGTCTCCAGAGACAAAGTGATGGAGATGTAACATTAGCAACTGAAAACAATAGCAACAAGGGACCGTTACTGCCCTCAGAATTTATCTGTCCTTGGTTTCAGTGCCTTTCCCACACAGCTATGTTTCTGTTCTTGGGTTTTGAAACACACTCCTAAATTCTCAAAAGTTTTCCTTCTTGTTTTAAAGCAAGTTTTAGATGATTTCGCTTGTAACCCTAAAATCTTCACAAATACATGCCCTGACGAGACGAGGAATTAAAGATGAAGAAAACACTGACAATTTTGGAAGGCAGTAAATTTCACATCTTAAGATTACATCATTAATACCTTTGATTGAATTCTGCCATAATTTATTTCTAATATGTTTCATAATTGTTTCTATTTTCAAATCATCTAATCTAATCCTTACCACTATATTGATACCTGCTGATGACTTGCCATTTTTCTGAGATAAGTTGTCTTGGTGAGTTGATTTCTCATTTCCCAGCATTCCTGGCATGCAACTGTTTTTGCCAAGTGAATATGACAGAAATAATGTGCATCACATCCAGGGTATGAGCTAGAAGCACCTAATGGGGTTTTACATGTTCCATTTTTTTTCTATCTGCCTGGGAACATGCAGTGGACCCCTAGAAATAGGGGTTGGCAGAGCCGCAAATTGCAAATGCCACATGGAAGATCACCTGGCATACCAGGAGTGTATACATTTAGCCAGTGCCTCAGCAGTGTATGTCTATTATATGAAACATAAGATAAATGAAATGTAGGAATTCATTCGTTATCATGAAACTCACTAGACTGTAAGCTCCCCAGAGACTAGAATGCTGCAAGTCCACAATAAAATTTGTTGATTAAGTGTATGAATCCACTGAACAAAACCCCAAATATTTATGTACGTGTGTTAGAGAAGTAAATAAATATGTATCAACCAATCATAGGAGTAATTATGGTTGTCTCTTCCTGCTGCCAAGTAATCGTAGGATGACCCTTATTTAAGACTGTTACAGGGAGACCTGCAGTGAGAAAACTGGAAACAGGTCTAGAAAAATGTAAGTTGAGGGGGAGCGAAGTGCCAATGTTGCAACTATGCTATGAGAAATTGAGTTTTAGTTTAGACCTTGTCCCATGGAACTACATGTTACTGGGTTTTAACACTGACTGTGTCCTTTACCCACAGCTTTAAAATATAGCTTTCTGCTTTAACAAAAAATGACAACAAAAATTGATCTTAATTTTGGCTGAAAAGGAAATACAGGATTGAAGCATAGGGTCACAGTCTATTAGGCTTTGTCCTTGGTAGTGTGCCACCTAGAGGGAATCAGAGGGATTGACAGTTCTGATATTTGTAGTTAGGAGAGCTTTTAAAATGAGGAAGAAAATAAACTTAAAGGTGGGAAAATAATTAAGGCAAACTTGCATTCCAGATAATTATTCCCAGATATGGCCTAATTTGGATCCCTCAAAATGAATCCTCAATTTTAAATTTGAAAATAGGAAACTCTTCTCAGGTACTTTGTTTTCTCCACTTAAAATAACTTTTCATATATTCCTTGAAACTAGAAAATTTCAAGACATGTACAATATTCAGTTAAAAAGCAGAATTTTATGTTAAACAGAATATGATGACAATATAAACTCACTGAAAAAAATGTAAAATGTTCCTAAAACTTTTCTAGAAATTTTTACTTACTCTTGTAACAATCTCCTTAGTTACTTTTTGTGAATATTCAGTGGAATTTTTAATGTCTATTGTATAATGATTACCCTTCCATGATATTTTATTACACTCAGTTAATTAAGGTTGGGTTTGTAAAAATACATTATTGTATTTTTGTTTTATATTTAGGGTTTTAAGTACAGAATTTGCTTATTCTTCCTGAGGGTGGACTGGAAAAAAAAATTGTAATCATTTTAGTTAAATCCAATGAAAGCAAAGAGAGTTTGTGGGTCTCACAGGTATTGGCATAAGCCTTTTTAACATCCATGGTCATGAGAAGATATATGGATTCCTTACATAGAGAACAAAAATAAAACTGGTAGCATGAAACAGTCTGGGGAGGGAAATAAAAAAATTTACCAAATAGATTAAAAATTGACATCTGGTATATTTATACAATGGAATACTACTCAGCCATAAAAAGAGTCAAATAATGCCATTTGCAGCATTATGGATGGACCTAGAGATCGTCATTCAAAATAAAGTAAGCCAGAAAAAGAAAGAAAAATACCATATGATATCATTCATATGTGTAATCTAAGAAAAAAGGAGGGGAAGGGAAACTATGAACTCATCTACAAAATGAAAAGACTTGCACATATAGTAAAAAATCTTATGGTTACTGGGAAAGAGGGTGAGAAGGGATAAATATGGGAGTTTGAGATTTGCAAATGTTAGCCACTATATATAAAACTAAATTAAAAAAAAACAAGCTTCTGTATAGCACAGGGAACTACACTCAATATCTCATAATAACCTTTAATGAAAAAGAATATGAAAACAAATATATGTATGTATATGCATGACTAGGACATTGTGCTGTACACCAGAAATTGACACACTGTAACTTACTGTACTCTAATAAAAATAAATTTTAAAAAATCAGTATCTAAAAGTCCATCAATAAGATTGTAATCAAATGATGTAATGATTAAGGAAGTTAATTTGATACTTGTTTTGAAAAGAGAACCCACCAAATGAACAAGAATGGTTGTAGACAAGTATTTTCCATGGGATGCATAGTGCGAGCTATATATAGTTGTGGTAGAACTCTTTATTCACATTTTGTTTTTCTTTCCTAATCTTCATCAAGTATTGGGAACTGATGGGCAGGTCATTCATTATTTCCTCATCATTAATAAGTTATAAATTCTTACATCTATCTTGTTTTTGTTTGAAAAAATAAAATTGAAGAAAATTTAAGTATTCTCCCTCTTTGCTGTATTATTTTGGGTAAATAGTGATAATTTGGATCTTGACATAGAAGCCATTAATAAATACTCTGGAAAGAGTAAGAAATAAAATAGTGAAATTGGGATTATCAGATTAGCTCCATCATGGACTTTCTTTGTAATAACGGTCAAGGAATTTAATCTGATTCTCAGATTTTTCACCTTAAAGTGGAGATAATTTTTCTACCATATATGAAGGGTTGTAATCAAAATAAAAAGAGACAGCATTACATAAAAGTATTTTGAACATAAAATTTTTTTATTCATTATGTTTTGAGGTTTGGTGTAGGTACAATTTTCATTTGCTTCCCTTTATGAAAATGTCTCAGAAGTCTAGAAAAAGAAGAAAAACAGAGAGCAAGGGGCTGACGCCCCACCCCATAAGAAATCACCTATTCACCAGAAGAGGGGAAAATATCTCCTAAAACACAACGTGCTGAAAGGCTCTTTTTAAAAGCTCTATTTAGAATACCATCTGGTCCCAACATGCTTCATAAAACAAGGAGAGGATGATGGGACTTGGCACATCTACAACTCTTTCTCTGAGTGAAGGAATGTTTGCCATAATACCCACAAATGGATGCATGCAGAACAGTGTACAGCAAGTGGGGCCCAGGACATCAGGCAACACCATCTGAATATAAGTGGGGATGTCACAGACAACACATCAAACACTAAGCATCTTTATGATGGTCGGCATGCAGACAACATCCCGAGGACCCACTAATAGGGTCTGGAATAACAGACTCAAAGAAATGCAGCAGTACTGGAAGAGTGAACAGATTGCTGGGCTGAACTGCAGTCGTGAGAGCCAAGAGTGTCATGCCAAAGATTCCTGGAATTGTCAGGAGCGTTGTACTACCTGAGTTAACACAGAGACGATACCAATATGCCCAGGTATACTTTTTGGAACTAGAATGACATTCTGGTTAGTTACAATAACAAAAAAAAAAAAAGGTAAAATTAATTATCCTAAAGAGTCATGTTAGCTTAATCCGCTCTTTAAGGAAATGCTTTCTATAGGAGAATACATCAGCTATCTAACCAGCCAGTGTTGTTTCATTACTCCAAACCCTTCAAGTGGACACAGACCATATTACAACAAGACTGCCAGACAGCTTTTTGATTTGTATACAAGTTTCTCATCCCATTTTGTTAGTTCTTGTCAGTACCTTTATAAAATGTAATTTCACTCTTTAATGACATAGAATTCTGGATTGTTGGATTGCCTAAACCCTTACAGAAAATCTTCTCTCTTTCACTCACTGTCATATCCAGGGCTAACCATATGTGGAAGCATGTGTGTGTGGGCATACACACGTGCACAGTATATCTCAGGACCACCTACACAAAAAAAGTCTTACAGTCTAAGATTACCATGAACCTCCAGGGAAGGGTGGTTAGTGTTTACATCATAGGTGGTAGAATCATTTGATGTCTAAAGACAGTACTTTTCCTCATTTCATTCTGTAATTACAAGCAACTGAAGGGGCATAATGAGAAAATTGGAATACTTGATAGAATACGTGGATGCAGCATTCAGGGCAAGATGTAGGAAGAGGAAGGATATATTAATGATAAATAACTTGATTTACAGTGAAAATCACATAGCAAAAATTTGCAAGTAGAAAAAAATGCAGGGAGTTATACTTTTTAGTTGTTATTGTTGACAATGTGCAAGTGATCAAAAGAATACAATGAGAGAGCTGAAATGTCAGGCAGCTACCTCATTAGACTGGAGTTAAGGAATTGTATCTAATGACTACATTATGTTATTCCTTCACTGAGCTGGAGAGGGCTAGGAGGAGAAATATATTTAAGTTTACTCTAACTATAAAATCATGGTGGATATTTGCAGTCCATTAAGTGGTCTTGGGGACTTTACTAACATCTTGGTTGACTCCACTCCACTGACTTTCTCCATTATCTCCTTTCTTTTGTTTTTTTAAACTCTACTTTAGAGACACTCACCTAAGAAAAAAGGTAATTATGTGATAGGTTTTGCTTTAGATCCAAAGGACACTCTGAATGATATATGGTCAAGATAGGGTAGGTTGTGCTCAGTGACAAATAATTGCCAAAACCCAGTGGCTCAACACATCTAATGTTTATTTCTTATTCACATAAAGTGAGCCACGGTTCTAGACAACTTCAGGACAGCAGTTCCCATTCACCAACATTGATTTAGTGTCCTTTTACCTCTTGGACCCATCATCTTAATTTGTCTCCTTAACAACTACACTGCACACACTGCAGGGAAAGTCCAAGGAAAACTGCTCATGAGTTCTTCACTGTCCCAGCCAAGAAGTGACAGACATCAGCCTGTACTCATCAGCCCAGAATTAGTCAGAAGGCCTTGTCCATCTGCTAGGGGGCTTGAGAGTGCCATCTTTTCTGTGCATAGAAGCAGAGGTTATCCAGATATTGGAGAGCCTTCAAAATGGTTATCACACCATAGCTGCATTTTTAAGACAGTGAGGTTGTCTTGTAAAATAACTTTAATAACCTTAAAGAATATCTAAGTAAATATGAACCAAATTAAAGGACTTGGCTGTTTTTCTACAACTTGAAAGGCCCAGGAAAAACTGAAGATTTTTATGGGCAATTTGGTTAAATTCACAAGTGATGGCCAGAAAATATAGACTGGAAATGTGTTTTCTATGTGCAGTGAAGGCTATCAAATGACAAAAACACAGGAAGGCAACTCAAAAAGATGTTTATTTCTTCAAACCTCATTTACCAAATCCCTAAGAACAATTTCTGCTCTCCTCTTGCAAATTTTCTATCTACTCTTATAAATGTTATTTAGACAAGGGAAGGCATTATTGTATAATTTCTAAGATGTCTTCTGTGCAGTTTATCTCTCACTGGCTTGCATTCCAAAATTGATTAGGTAATATGAATAAAATTATTGTATTGTTTGCTTTGATATTTACATAACTAATGGTGCCTTTATTTTCTTCTATATCAACTTAAGATACGCTTTTATAATATGACTTGCACGTTTCTTAGAAGGGTAACTCAAAAAATACACATCATGAGTGAATTGTTACGTCCTTAATCCTTACACTCTGTGCATCTACAGCACAGTAAACATCATTACTGAAATCATGCCATTCTTAGACAGTTAGCATACTAAAATAAAAGTAGACAGCCACAAATTTAAGTGGCTATCCAAAGTTAAGCTCTGTGTCATTTAAATTATTACACATGAGCTGATTCTAAAGATGGCAAAAACAGTATATTAATGTAATTTTTAGAAGATTGCTGTATCCACAAATTATTTCATAGTGAAATTCATCAAAAAATAATGAAAGGACATAATTCATTAACATGGAAATATTTAGTTCATAAAATGAAAACGGTTGTGACTATTACGAACTTGAGTTCAGGGGCTCTAGCCAAGTCTCCTGCCAGAACGCATACTATGTAAAAGGACATCCCATCCTTATACAGTGCTCTGTCTTAGCCAATAGTCTTGAAAAGGTAATGTTAAATCTCCTCCCTTCCAATTTATTCCTGACACACTCCAGTCATTCATTGGAACTCCTCTGGCAATTGTCACATTTAACCTTCATCTCTTTAAACCCACTGGACATTGCTCAGTCTTCACCTACAGTGATCTCACTAGTTCATGTCACAGTACTGATCTTTTCTGACTTCTGGAAAACTACTCCCTCTTCTTCTGTGACATGCCATTTTCTTGATTCTTCTCCCAGTTCCTCAAATCTTTTTCTTCATCGTTTCCCTTGTGACCTTCTTTCTTCACTCTCTCATTAGGTATTACTGATTTCTATGACTCTAATTTTTCTCCATTGAATTTTTCTATGTTAATCTACCTTTATCTTCTGGGTGATACTACTTACTATCATATTTTAACCAAGAGACTGCATGCTAGTAATGTCCATATCCATGCATGTAACTCTAATTTGGCATCTGGATTTCATATTTTCATAGAAAACTGCCTGAGGGAGATATATTTCCGGACGTTCTCCAGATACTTCCTGTTCAGCGAGCTCACCTCATGTTAACCACAAGAATTATACATCCTGAATCTCAGCTCACATACTGGCACTACCATCAACACTGTAATGCAAGACAACCAAGTCATTCTGGATGCCTGTTTCATACTGTATACATCAATCAGTTCCAAAGGCCTTAGACTTTTACTTCCAAAACATTTCTCAAGTCTAATGTGTCTTCTCTATCCAAAATAAGAAGATCCTAGTTCTGGTCCTCAGTCTTATCTTGCCTACTCCAATATCTCCTCACTACATTCCCCAACTCCAGAATTCCTTGCATCAGATATACTCTCTGATTATTCTGTTGCCTCTGCCTCAAATATCCTTTCCCTGATTCTTTCCCAGTTCTTTTCATCAATTAGTATTCTTCCATTAAGATTCAGCCAAGTGTCATTCCCTATCAGGCAGTTTTCTGAGTCAGCTTTGTGTGCTCACAGGAAATGTGAGCACATGCTGTGCATGTCAGCTCTGTTTATCTATTCATTCCTTCAACTCTCATGATGCTTACCTTCTTGTAATTAACATTTGTTAAAAAGAATGTTTCTCCTTTTTAATGGATTTCTAGCTCCTTGAGGGCAGAAATCTTTGGAGTACTAGGGCTCAGAACAATGTCATTCCAAGTCTGGGAATTCAGAAGGTGTTAGTTGAATTGAGCTGACTTATTTCCAGCTTTCCTGTTCCTGCTTCACCTCACTGTCTCCTTACAAATAAGTCTTTTCCCTCCTTACTCTTTCCTCTGCGATGCTTCATTAACACTTTTTCATTTGTGTTTAAAGGAAAGAAGAAAATGTACTAGAACAGAAGTCACAGAAGCCAGACATTTATCTAGTGGTAGCCATGCTTGCAATTTTATCAACTTCAGTTAGCCCACATGTGAAAATGAGGCCATGCAGTAGGTCTAAAATGCTGTAGAGCAGGAATGAGGAAGATCAGGCTGTGCAGAGAACAGTATAAAGATAGCGAAGGAATTAGAATTAAATGTGTTCCCACTAATGGAAGAGATTGGAGCTAGGTCTAAGTACACAGTCTTTAGTTTTATAATGTATTTCACCACACATGCAGTTACTTTAATAATCGGGTTTTTTTCTCTAGCTACAAAATTTTAACCTCCTCCTAAGTTTGAAAAATCTTGGAATTCTACCCCTATGTCAACCATCGTTTCTGTTATGTCCATTTTCTGTGTCTTTTCATAGACATTAGCAATTGCCAGTTTTCATGTTTCTGTACAATCATGAAATATATTTACAGCGAAAATAAATTTTATTCCTTTGAGGTGTTTTTCACTCCTCTTAGCTCTTCATCAAAGTCCCTACCTACCTCTTTTCACTCAAGTAACTGCTGATAGCACTTCCTTTCTTATAAAATAGTAATTAAACAGTCCTGTTTGAGTTCTGTAGGTCTCTTATTTGGTGATTTAAACTTCAATGGTAAATATATCCAAATCTCATCAGAGCACTCAATACCAACACTAGGTTAATGTAGTATTTCTTTTACAAATCAACTACAGTGAATACATCTCTAAATATTTATTACAACATACAGTGTATGCTTCAAGATTAGATAATAAACACTTCAAAACAATACAGTTTTATTTACAACATATCAATAAATGCACTGAGGTAGCTGATACTTTCTCTGTGGGTACGGAATCTACACCTTCCACAAGATTCAAAACAGAGCCAAAACATGCAACAACGTATTTCTTTGACTAAGAAGAGAAAGAGAAAGATTTTCTTAGAAAAATATTGCTTGAGAGCAATAAGAAACATTCGTAAGATGACATCTTTCTCATGAAACTTTGAGAATAATATTTAGAAATGTTCCATACAAGTTTCTTCTGGATGTCATCCTCAAGCACCATTAGCCCTGCTCAGACACCGCAGTCCTGTGCGCTCAGGTTCTATTTTCTGGAGGAGGCTAGCAGATGGAGCTGCCACTTCGTCCCAACAGAGAGTTTGGTAATTTCACAAGAGGTAGTCAAAAAATGTACACTGGAAAAATGCCTTTCTACACGCCCACTCAATGGGAGTTGTAAAATGTCAACGTCAAAAAATTTTTTTAAAAAGCAACTCAAAAATGTTAACTTCTTCAAGCCCCATTTACCAAACCACTAATATCACTTTGTTGCTCTCCTTTGACTCTCTTTAACCCCATGTACATATGCTACCTAATCAGGCCAGAGACTGAATAACATTTCCAAAATATCTTCTCTAGGGCATTGGTGGTTCAATGGCAGAATTCTCACCTCCCAAAATATCTTCTCTGCTGTTTGTTTTTATCTAACATTGATGAGCTAATACTCTAAATGAGAAGGGTCTGTATTTCTTTCTTTTGACTTGATGTAAGTGGTTACCTGTTTAATGCCCTCAACTTTATTTTAATTTTAAATTATTTGTATGAATTTCATAAGTACAAATTTAGAAATATAAACTTTAAGTTAATTACTAAGTTTCCTTCTTCATGAGACTAGAGTATAATAAACATCTTTAATGAAATCATGCCATACTTAGGAAATTCTTGTACATAATGAGAATTATAGGGCTAAGTATTAGTAACCATTCTCAAGTGGAACAGTGCATCATTGAAATCACTATATGTGATATATATGAAGATACAAATGTCAATATCTTTAAAAAGCAAAAATAAAGACCTCTCTTAAGAATACTGAAATGGCTTATTGGATTGTTAAATAAATAAACATAAGTAATATTATCAATAAATTTATAGCTCTATTTCAATATATTTTACAATATAACAGCAAAAAATTATTTTGTAGCTAAGTTCACAGAATCTTAATGAAATGAAATGTTCAAGATAAACATAACATAGTAAAGATTAAAACAGATAAAAGTAGACAAGAGCAAGAGTTAATATTAAACACCTGTTACATTACCTAAAATAAGGAATAACTAGAACTGACCATTTAAATCATAGCAGTGCTTTAATCACAAGTCTCTTTCAGTCTTAGTAAGTAACATTCTAACACAAGCATTGTGTAAGTCAACTCTGTTCCCTTGAAGCATTAAGCTTCTTTTGGTTCAAGTTTCCCCATTCCTAAAAAAGTGGCCTTTGTTCTTGTGACTCCAGACAATAGTTTCTGGAGTCCTCTAAGTAAAAGAGAATAAGGGAAGCCAAAGCTGTCACAGTTATGTGTGACTTCCTTTTAAAAAAGGTCCCCAAAGCTGCCATGTAAAACTTCTTCAATTCTATCAGAAATTAGTCCCATGATCTGCTCGGGAGGCAAAGGGAGATTGAGAAATGTTGTCTTTAAACTGGGTGTTCACAACCTTAGACACAAACCAGAGTTTCTATTCTGAAGGGAAAAGAAAGAAGAGACATTGGCCACAATTTTAAAATGTCTATTAGAGAATCTTCCCTCAGGCATTTTTAATATTTCATGTTTCAGAACTATTAAACTAAAGAAAAATCTTATCAAATTTGCAATTAAGAATTTTTTTTAACCAAGGTAAATAATTTTTTGACGTGTACAGTTCTATTCTGTGGAGCAAATACCATATTGCTTATTATTTGGTAGATGTATTGCCTGATATATATTATGGAGAACACTTTAATGGACAGTCAAATTGGATGTTGATTAATCAATCTATCATCATCACAACATCTTGGGACAGGCACCCTTTAGGAACATGACATTTACACCAGGTTGTACCCTACTTTTGTGAAGTTAAATAAAGATACAGCAGAAGAATCAATTCCACATTTTTCACAGGGCTTCGTAGAGGGGGATTAGCAAAAGACTGCCTCGGAGTCATTGGGGGATACCTAAGCTTTATTTACTGTGGGTTCTGTAAAATGTGAGTTTCACTGTGTTCATATTAGTGCTTTCTGTGACACTTTTGCTCAAGTGAAAAATAGGGATTTTCATCAACTTCACAATAACAGCACCCCCCATTTTTCATGATTAACTTTGTTGTGTCTTTATAGTCACTGTTCATGAAATATTTATATTCACTTTGCAGAAAGAAACCTGAGACTCAGCTCTGTTAAATCATCTAAATAATGAATTGTAAGACCTAACCTGAAATCACGAACTGATGGACTCCAATGTTTTTGCTGGATTGTTGCTTCCAGAAGACATGAGGTCCTTCTAGGCCTCATCTACACTAGAGCCAGAGTAAATTTTAACTAAAAGGAGTATTTTAACAACGTATCTTATCAATTCAGTGCTTGTGTGATGGGAATTAAATTTCTTGAAATATATTAATGTGTTTTCTCATTCATGATTTTTAACTGCTTGATTAAGGTATCTTTGCCTATGCAAAGAATTGTACATACCTAATGTGTATAATTTGATGAGTTCAGACATATGCCAATATCCATAATGCATCACCACAATCAAGATAATGGACACATCCAACATCTTCCAAAGTTCTCTTGTTCTCCTTTTTGTTTTGTTTTGTTTTTGTGGCAAAGACGTTGAATGTAAGATCTGTCCACTTATATTCTGAAATACATATACCATATTGTTAACTATAGGCATTATGTTGTACAGATCTCTAGAACTTATTAATCTAGCATAACTGAAACTTCATGTTCATTAAAGAACAACTCCCTATCCCCCCACCCAAACCTGGCCCATGGCAACCACAATTGTATTCTCTGCTTCTATGAGTTTGACTATGTAAATGCTCATATAAATGGAATAAGTATTTGTCTTTCTGTAACTGGTTAATTTCACTTAGCATAATGTCATCCACGTTCATCCACATTTTCACATATCTCATGATTTCCTTTTTGAAGGCTAAATAATATTCCATTATATGTATGTGTCACATTTTCTTTATCTATTTACCTGTCAATGGATGTTTGGGTTGTTTCTGTATCTTTATGTGCTAAAACGTTGGTTAACCTAGAGGAAATGGAAAAATTCTTAGACACATGCAACCTACCAAAACTGAATTATGAAGAAATAGAAAATAAGAACAGACCAATTACTAGTAATGGGATTGAATCAGTAATCAGAACTTTCCAACAAATAAAAGCCCAGGACCAGATAGATGGCTTCACTACTGAATTCTACTGAAGATGATAAGAATTAATGCCAAATTGTTTTCAAATTCTTCTAAAAAATTGAAGAGGAGGGAACACTTCCAACTCATTTTATGAGGCCAGCATTATACGCAAATAAAAGCCAGACAAAGGAAACTACAGACCAATATTCCTAATGAGTATAGATGTAAAAATGCTCAACAAAATACTAGCAAACTAAATTCAAAAGCACATTTAAAAAATAATTTTTTTCACCAAGTTAAAAAAAATTGAAGTGCATAATTAAATTCTACAGGACAAATACCATTTTCCTTATTATTTGGTAAATGTATTGCCTATGAGTCCTGTACAATGAGAGTTTCACTGTGTTCATTTTTGTTCTTTCTGTGACAGTTTTTCGCAAGTGAAAAATAAGGATTTTTATCAACTGTGCAATAAATAGCATTTCTCATTTTTCATGAGTAAATTTATTGTACTATTATAACCACCACTCAGGAACTACTTATATTCATTTTACAGGGAGAAACCTGAGACTCAGTTCTGTTAAATCCTCTAAATAATACACTGCAAGATCCAACTTGAAATCATAAACTGATGGACTCCAATGATGTTTTTTGCCAGACTGTTGCTTCCAGAAGACATGAGATTTTTTTCACACAGTCTATAGGCCTCATCTACATTAGAACCAGAGTAAATTTTAACTCCAATGAGTATTTTAACAAGCTGTCTTATCTAATTCAGTGCCAAGCTATGGTCACAGTCAAAGAGCACGACTAAGTGAGATTTATCCCTAGGATTCAAGGATGGCTCAATACACATAAATCAATAAATGTGACACATCACAATAATATAATGAAGAATAAAAATCACATGTTCCAGGAACAAGACAAAGGTGTCCACTTTCCTCATTTGTGTTCAGCTTGATACTTGTATGCTGAAAACTACAAAATTCTGATGAAAGAAAGTAAAAGAGAAACACATAAATGGAAAGGCATCCCACATTCATGGATTGGAAGACTTAATACTGTTAAAGTGTCCACACTACCCAAAATGATCAAAATTCCAATGGAATTTTTTACAGAAATATTAAAAAGCAATCCTAAAATTCATATGAAATCACAAAAGACCCAGAATAGCCAAAGTCATTTTGAGAAATAAGAAGAAAGCTGGAGGCATCACATTTCCTGATTTCAAAATATATTAGAGCTACAGTAGTTTAAAAGTTATGTTACTAACATAGGACAGATATACAGAACAACGAAATAGAATAGAAAGTACAGAAATAAACCTATGTATATATGGTCAACTGATCTTTAAAACAGTGCCAAGAATATTCAATGGGAAAATCAACACAAAATGGATTAAAGGCTTAAATGAAATACTTGAAACTGTAAAACTCCTAGAAGATAATATAGGGGAAAAGCTTCTTGATCTCATTCTTGGCAATGACTGCTTAGTTATCACACCAAGGGCACTGGCATAAAATGAAAATAGACAAGTGAGACTGTATCAAACTGAAGAGCTGCTGCAGAGCAAAGGAAACAATCAACAGAATGAAAAGGCAATGCACAGAATGGTAGAGAATATATGTAAACCACATATTTGATAAAAGGTTATTCAAGGAACTCCCACAACTCAAAGGCAAAAAAAAAAAAAAAAAAAAAAAAAAGCCTGATTTTTAAAATGGGCAAAGGACTTGGACAGACATTTCTCCAAAGAAGACATAGAAATGCTCAACAGTTATACAAAAAGGTGCACAACATCACTACTTATGAGGAAAACACAAATTATTACTACAATAAGATATTGCCTCACACCTGTTAGGATAGCTATTATCAAAACAAAAAACAAAAAAACCAAACAGAAGATAACAAGTGTTGGTGAGAATGTGGAGAAGTTGGAACTCTTATACACTGTTGGTGGGAATGTAAAATGGTGCAACCTCTATGGAAAATAGTATGGAGGTTCCTGAAAAAATTAAAAATAAAACTACCATAAGATCTAGCAGTCCCAGTTCTGGGTATATATTCAAAATAATTGAAATCAGTATTTCTAAGAGATATTTGTGCTCCCATGTTCATTGCAGTATTGTTGTTTCTTTATATATCTTTTCCTGCTAGCAATTCAGAGCAAGTGGTATGCTGGATCTGACTTGTACCAGCTAACAGGAGCTAATGATTAAATTTTCAGGAATCTGGTAAAGTGTTGGTTGTTAAAAATTAAATTCTATAAATCTACATCTAAGTAAATTATACTTAAAAAGAAGGTAACAAGTACTCAAAACTCATCCCTCAATTATTTTACTACATATTATTAATATTTATTAAGTTACTTACTACTATTGCATCTGTATGGTAAAAATACTTATGATATACCTCATCTCTTTTCTTCTCTGGCTTTAATAATGATCTCACGTCAGCTCAGTGGAATAGCATGGTTTTTAGACAACAGAAATAGGCAATCACTACAAATCAACACACTGCCAAAAAATAGTCAGTTGTTAACTATCAGCACACCACTGTCCAGATGCATGTGTTTTACCTCAGAAAAGATTAAGATTGTTAAATCAGAGATGCAAAGAGAAACTAGGATTATCATAATAGGTTTTGAATCCCTAGGGGAACCATAGTCTTAATAGCCAGATGTTTTTGAGAGAGAAATGTATCTTCTAAAATCCTTACAGTCATATAAGCGAGTAAAAACCCAGGGCTTCTGCCTTGAAGGTACACCAGAAACTACGCTGGTGGAAAGAAACCAGAATGCAATATAAAGGAGCCTCCATGCAACTTGGAGGGAAATAAAGAGACTTCTGTGTTGGTGGAGACAGAGACTCAGGTAAAGGAAGAGGTAGAATGAGGAAGTCCTTTTTTCCTACCTCTGCCCACCAGGATTAGATCCCAAATATGTTGATGGGGCTGGGGAGGGGGGAGTGGAATGTGCCTCTTATCAAAGCACTAAATAGTTAGAAAGAAATTCGAATCACTGGGGATAGTGGCCCAGTGTCCCACTGAATAAGGCACAGGGCCTCTCCCAGGGTCTCCATCACGATAGAGGAGCGATATTGCTGCCTCGCTGGGAGAGGTGTCTAAAGCCACACTGCCCAGGATGTTAGTCACTAACCACATGTGGCTATGGAACTCCTAAAATGAGGCTAGATTAACCTGGGCTATAATTGTAAAATACATACTGTGTTTTGAACACTTAGTAAGAAATTATAAAGGAAAATATCTCATTATTAATCTTTTATATTGATTAATTTAATATGATAATATTTTGGACATATTGGAGAAAGAAAAAATATTATTTAAATTAACTCTACCTGTTTCTTTTAGTTTGTCTTAATGTGGCTACTAGAAAATTTTAAATAGCATATTAGTTCCTATTTATTGCTCACATTACACTTTAATGACAACTGGTGACCTAGATAGATGACCCTGACTGAGGTATCCCTCCAACACGTGCTCTATAGGGTCCATAAATCCCTTAAGATTGACAAGGGCAGGGGTCTCAAGATCGAAGGCAATGGCTGGGCCCATTAGCTGGCTCCAGAGCAGCAAAGGCAGCCTCACAGTCCAAAGGTCACCATGAGACTCTTCCATCACCACTGAATTCAACAAGTACAGAGGCTGATATGCAGAGGGAAGCAGGCAGAGTCCACTCTGGACACCTGGATCCTGTATGTCTAGATCTAAGACTTCCCTCCCCTCGCTGTCATGAGATTACATAAGCCAACATACTAACTGGTAGCAATAATGCTTTTGGGATCTTGACCAAACCAGAGAAACAACTCTATTTTTAAGTTCTTGTACATATATAACATTCAAACATACATGTCTCTTCCAAGAGAAATAACCTGTTTTATTTTAACTTATAACTGTTAACTAGGTGCCTTCTATTTGAATTGTATCAATTTTGCCAATACTTAATTTCTTCTCTTAATATCAGAATAGTTACCTCAGAGTTTTAGCAAAAGTTCTAAGTGACATTGCATCATATTGGCATCTGGAGTCATAATAACCTTCCAAGATTAGACATTATGTTGTCTACTGATTTATATTCACAAATTTTGGTAAATTCCATAATTACTAAGTTTATCTTATAATTCTTATTTAAAATTTTGTTCTTTATTATAACTGAAAATAATATTTAAAGATATGAGAATCATTCCATGATTATACATTAATGAAATAGTTTAATATTTGTAGCCAGTTTCAAGTATTGATTTGCATTTTGATGATTTCCATATACAAATTAATCATTTAATTACTAGAAATAACTTTATTTTTAAAAGACAATGATTTCTTCCACACCCTACAAATATTGAATTTGTATCTTTGTACACTTAAATCATCTGATAAAGGAGCAATTAACAGGCATTAATTAAGATAAAACATAGGTTTTTTTTGTTTGTTTTACCTATTGAGGAAGAAGGTAATCCCTAAGCCTTTTTGAAACACAATACCATTATTTTACATGTGAATATACTGAAAAAGTATTAAAAACACAAATTAAGTATATTTTAGTTACCACCAACTGTGTTTTTGTTGTGTAAATTTTAAAATAAACCAAATTGAGATGTGAATCAAAACATTTAAGTGTCACTGGATAAAAGTTCATACAGTTAATAAAAAAACAAGTACCAGAGATGTCAGTAATTCAAGAAATAAAGATTTTATTTGCTAATCTAAGTTTCATGGGAAAAAAATGAGAACATGGACCAAATCAAAGTCATTTCAAGGTAGAGTATTTTGGCATTTATTCATGCAAATATATTCTGCATCACTTGGCAAGGAATGAAATGTTTTGATGCCCTCAGCAAGGGACTACATTTTTCTTATTCTCTGTATCTCTTCCATTGAACATCTATCAGCAAAACTGAAGATACATTTTGGATGAGCATGGGAGTAGCAGTTAAATCTTTGAAAACTCTGTAAAAACTCCAAAATTAATAATTAAGCTTTCCAGAATCATAGTTCTGTAAAAATAAAAATTTAATGACAAAAAAACTTCCCTTGCCATTGATTGAAATACTGTTCTTGGTGAATAAGTGGGATTGTCAAACTACTGTCACAGAAATCAGGTCCCAGTGCTAACAACAGTGAGTATTCTCGTATTTTCACAGTTCTTGAATCTTAATTTTGGGAGCAAAGCAAGGATTTACATTTCAGCTTTAGAAACTGTGAATATATGAATAGTATTTAAAATAATTTACGATGCTTTATCCTCACCAGCCCCCAACAAAGAAACATTTGAAATAGTTTCAGGAAAGTTTTATTTCTATTTTAATATATGTTGATATAAAGTAAATATACTTAAGCTTTGGGAAGATACAGTACTTCAAATTATTCCAAACTACACAGTACAAAGTGTTACAAAGTCCACTAGAGTCCTGCATAGGGTTTCAGAAAACAAAGTTTTGAATTTTTTTAGCTGAAAAATAATTGACATGTAACATTAAGATTAAGGTGCAATGTTCTGATATATTGCAATGACTACCTCTGTAGCATTAGCTAACACTTCTATTATATCACATAGTTATTCTTTTTGTTGTGATAGGAACAGTTAAGTTCTATTCTCTTAGCAATGCTGGAGTTTATAATACAACACTGTTGTCTATAGTCACTGCGCTGTGCATTAACTCTCTAGAACTTATTCACCTACCAATTGCAAGTTTGTACATTGAGCTTCTCTTAATGTGGTATAATCCTGAGTAATTTGCTAAGCTTCTCTAAACCTGGATTCCTTCCATGTGAAATGAAGACAACAACTCCATCCAACATATTTTAATTTGTTGTGAAATACAAATTAAGAAATACATGTGAAAGATATTATAAACTTCATATTGTACTAATAGTTGGTCATTGTTGCATCACGGAACTTACATTGCTCTTAAAAGTTTTAACTGATAGTGGGATTTTCAGGAAATAATCTCTGAAGGACTTAAAACAGAATTTACATTTGCCTAGAAACCTGGATTATATCAGTATGTGTTTCTCCTTTTTCCCTTTTATGTTTTGGAAAGGAAACAGAAGAACATAAGCACAATCACTCAAATAAAGAAGAGAATAAGGGGTTTTCCTGTATTGAAGGCATGATCTGAGTAAAGCAAGATCATAAGAGAAATTAAAGAGGTGGTGGATTACTTGGAAAGATACGGATGTAGGAATAAATATGTTGTTCCATTAAAAAAGAAGATGCATTTAATATAGAAAAGAAAAAGGGTTGCTGTTCTGGAAAACACTAATCTAAAAATGCTACCCACCAGACTCCAAAGAATGGCTCTGCTGTGGTTAATATGAGTAAATGAGGACATTCCTTACTCAACAAATAGGTTGGTAAATAAAATTAATCACTAATTAAGGTTCACCTGATCTTCTAGTTTTATGTCCCTCTCCTAATTCCCAGCAAATATATCCTGAAGACTACATATTTGTATGTATCACTACCTCAAGTTTAATTTTTTTAAGTTGATCCTTAGTTTTGTTCACTTGTAAATTCTTGAACTTGTAACTGACTCACATTGCTGGAACTGCGGAGGAAACAACTGCACCTGTGAAGAAACAGAAATGAAAGCACTGCACTCCTTCTCCACAGCTGACTCAGCCGACAGGCTGGACCACAGGCGATCCGTGCCCTTGGCCCCCTTGTTCTGACTGTTGCTCCTCCACTTAGTCCACTGTCCCAGCCTCTCCACGTGTCTTAACCCTTAGACATTTTTAAGGTGTGAGTCAGGTATCAGTCTGCAAATTCCCCACTTTCAGGGCAGGCAGGTCAACCCTCTACGTGATTTCTTAAGTCTCTACCTTTGACTCTGGTGGACGAGGAGGCAGCCTTCAGCACTTTAAATCTTTTTCAAAGGAAACTTCTCTATCAGTCATTTCCCATTTATCCCCCTGAGATAGGTAGGTGATGAGCTGCATGTCACAAAAAATCCCTGTCACAACACTGTAAAACATCCTGCGTCCATATCTGGCTTCTGTTCTCTCTGCCCTTGGGCTCCACTGAGACAACAGGAGAAACCCAAAAAGTCACAATTAGCAATCTGCTACACTAGTTTTCTTCATAGTCGAGACTTACTCTGTGGAATCCAAAGCTAAGTACAGAACTCTCAACAGCAAACAAATTCTTGGTTAAATGGCAACTTCTATCTTTAAAAGTTTCCAGAAGTTAAGTGTGCTATTAATATTTCTGTTTATATTTACTTTGGGATAAACCTCTGTTTTCTCAAGATTAGTATTTCTGGAGCTAAACTGAACCTCTCTGCCCTCACTTCCCCCTCCAAAAAAAATACCCAAATTCCCTTTTCTGATCTTAACATTTTAAAAATGTAATTTAGTTCCTCCAGGAATTCATGAATCAAAGCTCAGCAGCATTGGTGATATGTGGTCCCACTCCTCCTTGACACGACCAGCACAGTGCCATGGGCTGATTTCTCTTTAACATACTTTAGTAGAGCTTTTACCGCCTCATGCTCAGATTACACAGTAGCCTATACTAACTATACGCCACATCTTCATTTTTTGTTTGTTTGTTTCTCCACCTTCCTGAACATCATGTTCAAATTACCATCTGCAAGTCCCATTTCCACCTCACTCCCCAACTTGAAAAACTTCAGGTTCTCACTGCCCATGAGACAGAACTTACGCTCCATAACCTCGTCCTTCACAAGGGTGTTGATGGGGCTTTCTCCTTGTACACATTTTTCACTCCAGTCCTTTTTTTCCCCTTTATGTAAATACTAGAGACTCATCTGAGACTTTTCCTATTTTTATCTTTCTGATTTTGCCAACATTTTCCATTTTTTCTTCTTTATTCCTTTTCTTCATCTGTTTAAAACACACTTGTCAGTCAAGGTGTATAATTTAAGGAGCACTGGTCTGAGAGTTGTTTAACCTTGGCATTGCAGTAATTTTAAGAAGTATTCAGACTAGGAAAAGCAAAGATTATATCTTCAAAGGTCACAGGCTCTCTGTGTGTAATCCTGATGAATTACTTTCCATGACTGGTCCTGTTTTGCTCGTCTTTAAAATAGGAGAGTCAGATTAGACCATATCTATCCTTGGTCTTATTTCTAATGTTTTATTTGTCTATGAATTGGATCTTCCTATATAAACTTTTCTTTAAATAATCCAACAAAATTGCTCACCTTACCAAATTAATATTTGCCAACACTTTTAAATTCTTTTAGTAATGCCATAAGTCCCTATCTATTTATTTCATACTTATTCTTCACTTTTCTGAATTACCGTTCTTTAAGTTTGCTGAGAATTGGCATAAGGGCTGCTGCTCTCATATATACACCACACAGAACCTAGAACTATACTGTATGTGGAAACTCAAAAAGATGTTTTGCTTTTCTGCTGTAATGTTTAGGGAAAGCCAAGAGGTCACTGATACTTTTTGAGTCATTTATCTAATATTTAGAGGATATAAGAGGTCAGTGATATTGGTGGGACTCACTTCTATGTGATTTAAAGAAGCGTTGGAAAAGCTGGGCTGGCCAGGACTAAACTCGGTGTACGTCTCAGGACACCTATTGGAAACAGGAGAGCCAAGATTTGTACGTGGGAATTTCTGTATAGGAATTGTGATTACTCTTTTCTAAATGCGGAGAAGCCACGTGGTGAGGAAGAAAACTTGGATGTATCTGTTGCCTTGGATTAATCTCTGTGAACTTCAGAGCTCACCTTGTAAGGGTGCCATACATAGCAACCAAGGATAAGTGGTGTTGGCCACATAGCATAATGACATATGAAAACAATGTTTAAAACCACTTGGGAAGAGGATTATGGTTACTGAGCATTTTAAATTTCTGACTTCATACTGTTTTATTTTCTAACTTACAGCCCTGTTATATTAGTGTATTAACAAAACATAAATTCCACATTATTCAGATGAGCATGAAGCATAGCTAAGGCACATGAAAAAGTGATTTTATATTTAATTATCAATTATCAATACTTAATTATCAATAATTTAGATGTCACAACTTAATTTTCTTGCATGACTTGCTCACTTTATGAGAACTCATTTTCTATTGGGAATACAGGACTGGAGAGGGTGTAATACAGATGTGAGAAACAGTTCTTAACATTAATAAATGCTGATACGGTTTCATTTTCATGAACCTACAGAGCACCTACAAAGAGTTAATAGCAATTCTGAAGAACAGCCACTCTGCATCATATGCTTTTAATTTTAGGAATATCCAAATCCATTTAGATCAATTTCAAATTATGGCAGAAGAGAATCCCGATTGCTAGACTGAGCTGCGATGGTTAAATTTTGAAGACTCTTGTCGTTATTTTTTAAAACAAATGTTTAGCCTAAGTATTCTGATGATTCTCTTCCTTTGTGGTTTGAATAAAGGTCATCATTTGATTTAGAAATAAAGGTGATTTAATAACATTTCCATTTTCTCTTTTCAGTGGCGTAAGCATAAAACACAAAGCATACAGATACATCATATTTTTGTGAGGAATTTTTATAGTTATGAAACTCTCTCCAAATGTCTAACTCACCAAAAGTGATGTGATAATAGGCTTTCTTCTGCATATTTTTGAAATAACACATTTCAGGGTGTTTCTCTTTCCAGCCCAGCCTAGTTTAAAAAAGTGAAATACCTGTTGAACAGAGTAGGAGAAACGAATGAACAAAGAAAAGTACATGAAATCATCCAGGTCTCCAAATCAAAGGTTGGCTACGGAATATGAAGACAACAGAGGCTCCAGTAATGACAGCCAAATTGAGGGCTGAGGAAAGGACTGGGCTCTTTAAAGGGTACAATAGTTCAAGGTGAAAAGAGAAAATGGTTCAAAATTATCTACCTCAAATCTAAGGCTGGCGTGGAAATTATAATCATATGAGGGAGTGATTATTGCCCTTTATAATAGACTTATTTCATGTCATTTTCCCCCACTCACAACACCCTACACAGTACTAAGAATATAGTACATTCTCAACAAATGCTGACTAAATGGGG
This sequence comes from Camelus dromedarius, assembly GCF_036321535.1. Lineage (NCBI taxonomy): Eukaryota > Metazoa > Chordata > Mammalia > Artiodactyla > Camelidae > Camelus > Camelus dromedarius. Next base: position 88,447,297 of record NC_087437.1, on the reverse strand, counting down.
TTCAATTAAAAACAGGCATTTTAAAAAATGTCTGTAGGAATGAAATCTTCAAGGGGAAAATCACTTGGTATCTTTCTAAGGTTTAAAACTCTGGGTCATTATTGCTTGGTTTTCTCTCATCACAAGCTTGGCTTGTATTGCACTGAAGGGATCTGAGGTTGGAGACTCACAAAAGGAACTTGGACAGAGTGGCTTTTCAAATACCTAAAAATGCTTTAGGAATATATCTGAGAGAAATCATTTATCTACCCAAGTTTCATTTTAGTAGAAATATTAACATTAAAGTCATAAACTGCTCCAGATCGATATTACTCACCCCCAAATTTGAAAGGTAATCAAGTCACTAAATTATTATTCATTACTTAAAGTTGAAATTTGATTATTATTTATTAAATATTGTTCATATAGTCTGTCTTTCTAACAGCCTTTCCAAAACATGATCTTGTTATGAAGGCTGCTTATAGGTTCTCCTCTCTTTATGTAAAGTTCAAATGTATATAACCAGGAGAGTCATGAGTTCATTATCTAAGCAGTTATTGCTTATAGGAAGCAGTGTATGTGACAATTTCAAGGGAGATCGTGCATTTGTGGAAACAGATAACAGGGCTTTGTGACAGGAATTCAATTTTCAGTTATTTGCATGTAAAGACAATTTTAACACCTATGTTAAAATATTAGGCTTTAAGATTCATGATTTTATTTTGAGTCATTTTGTCTAGTCTGCTATGTAATCGCATGGTTGAATTTATTCCAAACGATGCAGGAACTATGCCCTAAATATGCTAGATTAAATAGATTTCTGGACTATTAAGTTAACTTTATAAATTTTAAAAAACCTATTGCGTAGATTAGCAAAATGTACATCATATGAGTCACCCAACAGGGCTTTATAACTTAGAGTCATATTCTAGGCTTTTCTTTAATAGAAGAGTCATGTGGCATTAGAAATTCTAAATACTTAAGTTTATGATTCATTCTTAAGGAGACTGAAAGCAAGTTTAGAGTCCCCACTAAATTTTAGAAATAACCTTGTATCTTTAAATGATCATGATTTCTCATGAAAAAAATACAAATTAGTCAATGTGTTATTAGAAATTTAAAATATTCATACCCATAGTTTAATTAAATATATATACCAAATTTAAATTATTTTATGAAATGAATTTTATTATTACTTTATTAAAACATAAATTATACAAAAACACTTAAGAGTAATACCCTGCTCCACATATTCTTTCCACTTAAAATAATATGTATTCATAGAAAATTAATTCAGGTAATTCCACATGATAAATTATTAAACTGTTTTTAAATTAAAATTTAAAATTAACCACCATATTCAAGATATCTGGGGTTATAACCACTAAATTACTCTTCTTACTACAACACTACTTTGCTTCACATTAGCAGAATACCTCCCAGGTTGCCTTCATACCTGTTGCCCATATGAAGATAAACACTGAGTCTATTCCTTCTTGTTATTCGCATTGCCCAGCCCATAATCTGGCAAATTATTCAGAAAATATTTATTGAATTCACATGAAAGAATAAATGTAAAAACAAAGCAGTTTTCTGGCACAGTATCTTGTAAGAAGACAACTATTTTTAATTCCTATTTTACAAAGAGGAAATAGAGGCACTGAGAAGTTTACTGACCTAACATGTGTTTTAGTTTGAGTTTGAGGATGTAAATTGATTCCATTCCAAGATTCTATCATGTAGTGAATGAGCTATCCTGTGATAAATTTGCATTAAAAACAAGGAGGATTCTGGGAAGGATTGGGAAGGATGCTATCTAGGGAAATGGAGAACACATTTCCACAAGTTGTACACAAGAAAAATACTACCACCAACAACTATATAACAATAATTTGTAAACCTTTATTATATACCAGGCACAAGAATAATAAGTTTTATCTTCACTTATTGTGTACTTGGTATTAAATGATTTCTAAAGTGTATCCCAATAGGATCTTCACTACAATTCTGTGAGGTAGATCCCTACTGGAGATGAAGAGACAATTAGGACTAAAATCTGCCCACCATTTCTTCCTCTATTGAAGGAACTTCAATTCTCTAGATTTTCATTTTCATTTTGGAGTTCAAACAGGTCTACAAGGCTGAAGTAAGATATGTAGATAACAGGATGGATCAAAATAATTTGAAGAAATAAAATGTGATATAAAATCTTTTCTTAACATTTTTTATTGATTTATAATCATTTTACAATGTTGTGTCAAATTCCAGTGTAGAGCACAATTTTTCAGTTATACATGAACATATATATATTCATTGTCACATTTTTTTTCTCTGTGAGCTACCATAAGATCTTGTATATATTTCCCTGTGCTATACAGTATAATCTTGTTTATCTATTCTACATTTTGAAATCCCAGTCTATCCCTTCCCACCCCCTGCCCCCTTGGCAACCACAAGTTTGTATTCTATGTCTATGAGTCTGTTTCTGTTTTGTATTTATGTTTTGTTTGTTTGTTTGTTTGTTTGTTTTAGATTCCACATATGAGTGATCTCATATGGTATTTTTCTTTCACTTTCTGGCTTACTTCACTTAGAATGACATTCTCCAGGAGCATCCATGTTGCTGCAAATGGCGTTATGTTATCAGTTTTTATGGCTGAATAGTATTCCATTGTATAAATATACCACTTCTTCTTTATCCAGTCATCTGTTGATGGACATTTAGGCTGTTTCCGTGTCTTGGCTATTGTAAATACTGCTGCTATGAACACTGGGGTGCAGGTGTCATCCTGAAGTAGGGTTCCTTCTGGATATATGTCCAGGAGCAGGATTCCTGGGTCATATGGTAAGTCTATTCCTAGTCTTTTGAGGAATCTCCATACTGTTTTCCACAGTGGTTGTACCAAACTACACTCCCACCAGCAGTGTAAGAGGGTTCCCTTTTCTCCACAGCCTTTCTAGCATTTGTCATTTGTGGATTTTTGAATGATGACCATTCTGACTGGTGTGAGGTGATACCTCATTGTAGTTTTGATTTGCATTTCTCTGATAATTATTGATATTGAGCATTTTTTCATGTGCCTATTGATCATTTGTATGTCTTCCTTGGAAATTGCTTGTTTCGGTCTTCTGCCCATTTTTGGATTGGGTTGTTTGTTTTTTTTCTTATTAAGTCATATGAGCTGCTTATATATTCTGGAGATCAAGCCTTTGTTGGTTTCATATGCAAAAATGTTCTCCCATTCCGTAAGTTGTCTTTTTGTTTTACTTATGGTTTCCTTTGCTGTGCAGAAGCTTGTAAGTTTCATTAGGTCCCATTTGTTTATTCTTGCTTTTATTTCTATTGCTTGAGTAGACTGTTCTAGGAGAACATTTTTGAGATGTATGTCAGATAATGTCAAAAGTATGGAATGCTTCACGAATTTGCGTGTCATTCTTGTGCAGGGGCCATGCTAATCTTCTCTTTATTGTTCCAATTTTAGTATATGTGCTGCCGAAGTGAGCACCATAAAATCTTAATATAGTTGAGAGGTTAAAAATCATTCTCCAGTAGAGGATAAGTAAGAAAAGAAGTTTTGAAAAATTACTATAAACCTCACAAGTAAAATAAGAAATGTTTTTGATGAAGTCTCAAGAAATGATCATGTTTTTACATAAGGTAAGAGTTTATAAATTCTTGTTTTATTACAGTATGCTATTTTATGACAAGAATGGAACACTACACAAATATATACATATAACTTTTTAAAAACTTTGTAATCCAAGAGCTTTAATGCTATAATATTTAGACAAAGTTTTATTGTGGTTGGTAACTTTATGATACCGGCCACCATTGAAGTGGCTGATTAAACAAGAAGCACTACTAGCTAAAGACAGATTTCAGTGGAAGACTCCAGAACCAAAAGTATCCTTTGTTAGGGAAGAAAAATCCTTGTTTGATCTCCATTGGGCAGAGAGTCTTACAGAGGCCATCTGGCACTCCTCCTCAAAGTGGGAAAAGGCAGCTCTTCTCAGCTGGCTTCTGGTGAGCTTTTATCTTCTCTAATATAAAATCCATGGTGGAGCCAGATGACAACGATATTTTTCTTAATATTTCAGTGCCGTAAGAATGACATGCATATTTGCAAACTAGATCAGCTAATTGAATGACAGAAAGAAATTTTACAATCTGGAGACAACAAAGAAAAAGATACTATGAGCAGTGCAACACTATCAAGTGATGGTCACGATAATTAAATCACTTGTGCTGTGCTCACCTTAAATGAGAGAATGCATAATCCTCTCTCCCAGCTCATATAACGTTGCATGGAACACTTAAGCCTGCTACAGATTGGTGGTAACACTGATCTCCTGTTGTGAGGAATAATTAAAGTTTATTAAATCACTCTAAAAGCTTATAAAAGCAAACACCAAAAGCTTGTATAGTAGGATTGTCAACCACAAAAAAAAAAAAAAAAAAAAAAAAAAGGCAGTTGCTGGGGTTGATTTAAAAGCTGCTGTAGCTAAATTAGAAGATTTATGATGGAAATTTTAGCTTCTTTCCTAGTCAGGATTATTTTATCATGTAATTCCTTTAATCATTTTCAATTAATGCCTGAGTGTTGCCCCTCAAAGCAAATTTACTCTCATAAGTTAAGTCTTATTTAATGTGCACTAAACAGCTAAAAACTTGCCTAAGACTGTACCTTATGATACCGTAAAAGGATGTTACTGGCACTCCCAGAACTTTGTCAGAGTGCTTATGTGCTTATGCTTACTGAAATGCCTTCTGGGACAGGGTCCTCCCTACCTAAAATTCTAAATAAATTTTGGGAAAGGCAATTACAGAGCATGATGGTGTGGGGTATTATATTTGCCTGGATCTGACAATTGAGAATTCTTTGCTTGTTTAAGCGTTTTAAGAATCACTTGTTAAGAAAACTGATGTTAAGATTTAAAATCTGAGTTTATAGCTTTATGATAATTCCTATTTAAGAAACTGATGCTAAAAAGTGCTAAATGCTTAGAAGAATTTTATCAAACAAAGTAGAAATGGGGCTTTGGAAATAAAAAAAGTGAGGATAGATAAGAAATATATATATAGATATTTTATATCCAATCCAATTTATACCTCTACTTGAAAATGATTCTAGACATGTCCATAATCCAGCAATCCTCTAATTCCTAGCTTTGCACTCATGCTCTGTAGCTTAATCTGAATTTCATACTTTTATTGAAAAAAATGTAATAGAATATTTAAATTTTGCACTTGAAAGAATAAAGAGCAAATATGTTATTGAATAAAATCACAATAGTGTTGTGGAGATAAAACTTGGAGAATTTTTCTAGAATTGAAAACAAAGAGAAGATCAGCATTAGAAGTGCTGTGAAAATACAATAAATATCCCTGATGAAACCATCAGAATTAATAGAATTATCTTCAAAGATTTAATATAAGCAAATACATTTAAGATGAAACAAGATCTGAGACAAAAGGCTCAGAAAGGGGCTTCTGCCTCCAGAGAGTAAGTGAGGTAGAATGCAGCAGACACCAGCTCAGCTGAAAGGAACTCTGAAGCCAGTACGATACAACTACCGTATACTTATGAGTACTGGAGAAAGGATGAGATGATGAGAACTAGTAGGGCTGATTCTAGAAATGAAATGACTTTTTGTATTGTTTTCTGTAGGCTATCTTCTAATTCTGGGGGCAACCAAGAGACTGAAAATGTGGGCTATTAAGAGGCATAGCACTTCCCCCAAAGAGAGAGAAACATGCAAAAGCGTAAGTAGTCTTGCAAAGCAGGAATTGAAGTTGAGACATCAGGGGCCTCATACTCATCAATGCACTTTCTAAATTCTGAAGCCTTATGAATAGGAAGCTAAAGAAGTAAATCAAAAACTTCTGAATTTGTTTTCTATTGCTGCTAGAAGAAGCTACCACAAAGTTAGTGGCTTAAAATGGCATGAATGGATTATCTTACAGTTTTGGAGACCCAAAGTCGGCAGTGGGGTCTCACTGAGCCATAATTAAGGTGTCAGCTGGGCTGCTTACCTTTCTTAAGACTTTAGGGGAAAATCCATTTTTGTGCCTTCTCCACCTGCTAGTGGCTGTCTGCATTCCATGGCTTGTAGCCCCTTCCATCTTCAAACCCAGCAATGGCTGGTTGAGTTTTCTCAAGATGCTATCACTCTGGTTCTGACTTTTTTGCTTCCCTCTTCCCCAATTAAGGACCTTTATGATTATGTTGGGCCCACCTGGATAGTTCAAGGTTCTTTTGTCTTCAGCTCAGCTGGTTAGCAACCTTAGTTCCATCTGACACCTTGACTCCTCTTTACCACATAACATACCATATTCTCAAGTTCTGGAGTTTAGGATGTAGACATCTTTGGGGAACCATTATTTTGTGTCCCATAACCTCTGGAAATCAAAGCAAAGTTTTCTGTTGAGGAGAAGAAGATTAAATTCAAGTTCTTCCATAGGAACAAGAAGCCCAAGAATAAACCTTAGCTAGTAGTCCCTATCCCAGAAACAGAACCCTATCACAGGTTGACTGCACCTTGTCAAAACCACAACTCAGTGGCAGTTCATTCAAATCAGCTATAGATTTGAGAGACTCAATCTCAATGCTGTCTAGGAGGAAAAAAGTAAGACTCTTTATAGAAGAGAATAATATTTTCTTGAACTTCTATAACATTTAGTTGCAATTTCTTGCATTTATTAAAAATTTATTAAATTTATTTAATTTATTTAATTTAATAATTTAAATTAAATAAATTTAATAAAGAGAGAATAACATATGACCAAAAAATGAGGGAATAAAGAAATGGAATTCTGGATGATCTAGACATTGAAATCAGCAGATAAAAATCTTTAAAATAACTATGAGTAAATTGTGTAATGAAATAGATGAAATGGGAAGACTATCACCAGTGGATTATGACTTTTAAAAAATAAAATAGAATTCTAAATATAAATAACAAATACAATATTTTAAATTAAAAATGTATAGATGGGTCACTGTAGAAGACAGGATTAATTAACTACAGGTTGGTATAAAATATCTTAATATTCTAAAGAGGTTGAAGAGAAAATATACTCCAAAATAAAGATGTTTTTAGACAAACAAAAACAGAGATTTCATTATCATCAAACCAGCACTGAAAGGAATTCTAAAAGGAGTTATTATGGAAGGTGGAAAATTACTTCAGATGGAAAAATCATAATACAGAAGAGAATCAAGACAAACAGAAAGAAATTTGTGAATAATCACAGAAACAAACTATTAAATAATTAGTATAAATATAAATAATCATTTTAACCATATAAGCAACAAAATGTAAAATAAATGTAAAACTTAAAAAGAAATACAAGGAACCTGTAAAAAAGTCACTGTGAAGCCATAATATTTAGACAAATGGAAAGATTTGGGGGAATATTCTCTTGGAGAATGTTTAACATCATTTATTGTCACAAAATGTCTATTTTCATTCCAATATAAAAAATAGAGGGAAGAGGGTATAGCTCAGTGGTAGAGCACATGCCTCACATGCATGAGGTCCTGGGTTTGATCCCCAGCACCTCCATTAAAAATAAATACATAATAAGTAAATAAACAATTACTTTCCCCACCCAAAAAAAGATTTTTTAAAAAATTTTAATAAAATAATGCCATTTGCAGCAACATGGATGGAACTGGACCATCATTCTAAGTGAAGTAAGCCAGAAAGAGAAAGAAAAATACCATATGATATTACTTATGTGTGGAATATTAAAAAAAAAAAAGACAAACTTATTTACAAAACAGAAACAGACTCACAGATATAGAAAATGAACTTATGGTTACCAGTGGGGGAAGGAAGGGATAAACTGGGAGTTCGAGATTTGCAGATACTAACTAATATATATAAAATAGATAAACAACAAGTTTCTACTGTATAGCACAGGGAACTATATTCAATATCTTGTAGTAACTTATGGTGAAAAAGAATATGAAAACAAATATATGTATGTTCAAGTATGACTGAAGCATTATGTTGTATACCAGAAATTGACACAACACTGTAAACTGATTATATTTCAATAAATATATGTATACAAAAAATCCTTTGTAAATCAGGCAAAAGAGAAAAAGATCAACTTCATAACATAAAAATACTTATGATTTGCAAGTGTCAAACATAATTAAGCTAATTAAACATTAGTCATGCACATTAAGCCACATGAGAAAAATCAGTAAATACTTGAAATAAAATAACACTAACTACATTTTTACTATAATACATTAAATCTAGAAATTAAATAGTAAAAATAAAAACTTCAATGCTCTGAAAAATTTTTTAAAAAAACCTCTCAAACAGTTCTTGGGGAGAGGGAAAATGGCATGCAGAAAGGTGAATATACTGTAAATAAAATCAATGAAATTAAAAAATTCATGAGATGTAACTTAAGTAAGAGGAAAATTCAAAGATGAGAATTAATGAAAATAAATTAAGAATTTACTACAAACACTGGAAAAAGAACTATAACATTTAGGAGGAACCTGGAGGTAACTGACAAATTTAATAATAATAATTTACAGAAACTCTAAATAAATCAAAACTTTGGTTCTTTAGGGGAAAAACTGACAAACCATTAGTGAGGCAGACTACTTATGCACAGTACAAAATGAAGAAAACAAAGAAAAAGAGATAAAGTTAATCACACAAAGACTAAAAGATTTTCCATAAAGATTCCACAAATTTAAAAAAAAAAAAACTAAAAATGATGGCAACTGAAGAAGCATTACTATTACATAGGATAAAATGACAAACAATGGAGTCCATAAGAAAAAATACAACCTACTGACCAATAAATATTTTCAAATACGTTTAACCTCAAAATGAAAATAAGTGCAAATGCAATAATGCATGTAAAAGGCAATTTTTCACTCTCAGGTTAGTAAAGATTAATAAAAATATTTGACACAATTTATTTTTGCTAAGTACATAGAGCACCTGACAGCCTTGTGCGTTGTTTTTGGAATAGTTTTAGCACCACATTTTTGGAGGGAAGTACCAATCAAAATATTTTCTTCATTGCTTAAATCCATTGACCCCAAAATTCCCTTTTAAAAAACATACTGTTTTTTTACTGAACAATTGTGTCAAGATATAGGATACCTATTTATTGGACACAATGTTCAAAACAGCATTACTTGGAAACTCCAGCAACACTAGAAATATAATGAAGAGGGAATTTTCTTTATAATATAGTTCATCCAAAGGGTGGATTACTATGGGCATAGAAGAACAGAAAATAAAGTAGAGCTCTGATAAAAAGTAAAACAAAAAGCAAGGTACAGTGCAATATGTATAATATAAATTATAGATGTGTTTATGTTAGATTTCTGGAAAGAAATGTAAGAAACTACTGAGGGTATTTACTTTTGGTAGTGAAACTTGGTTGAGGGGAACTGGAAAATTGATCATTTACATGTTAAAAGGTTTTATATCATTTAAAAATACATGTTATTTCAAAATTACGAATTTCAATAAAAAGAAAAATGATGTAAGAAGGCAAAGAATTGATTAAATTTTGTGTTACAGTAGATATATTAGCTGCACAGTGTGATGAACAAACGTTGAAGGATCTGCTCAGTGGTGAAGTGGATATAGCTGAAATGGTACTTCACCCATCAGTATAATTTATCCAAGTAGCTTTTCAGGTTGGTGACAGAGTTTTGAGGTGAAGTGGCACATGGAAGCATAACTATCATTGATACGCACTACTTGACTTTTTTTAACAATCAAAAGATGAACTCAGAAGAGCAAGTCAATCATACATGTTTCGTATATGTAAATGTAGCCTTGGCTTGGGGTCTTGTCCTTCTATCTTCCTGCATTATAATGCCCAAAAACCTAACATTACATTAAACATCTCAGAAAAGAAGACAGCTCTGTAACTCTAAAAATTTTAGTAGACCATGAAATTATCCCGTTACCTTAGAGGAAAAACTGGCTATAGTCAATTAGGTGTTAAATAGTACTTTCTTTCATTTGATTACTGGTTTAAGTATTACACAAGAAAAAAGGACTTTGGCTGAAAATCGGCCATATACCTATTACAAAGTGTCTGCACCCTCACATTCCAAAGACCTTACAAAAAGAAAAGAAAATATAACTATTAGAAATATGATAGAACATTAAAGATACATTAGACCAGCTTTCAAAGTTCAGAAATCTTTTGATTTTTTTTTCAGAAACAGTATAATGTCACATTTTTTCATGAGTAAAAGTAAAAACAAAATAAAATAAAATCTCTGTGTGTTCCATGCCAAGAGAACTACCACAATCACTTCCTCTGAGCCTCAAAATATCATGTATTTAAACACTAATAGGCAAAGATTGAAAGAATGTGTTATGCCATTCCACTCTGGTGATGCAGATGCACAGCTCCCTTTCCTTCTTTCTGCTCCTTCATTTTAGAAGCAGTCAGCTTTAGACTAGGAATGAAGAGAAAAAGTAAGTAAAAATCATGGACGTGGTACAGGGAATATTTTGTGATGGGACTTTGAATTTAGCGAGTTCCTTTTACTTGGCATCAGAGGGGATACAACGTGAAGAATCATGAGGTTGGTTACTATGCATCTTATGCCCAAATGAATGAGATAAAGAAGCCCTTGGGATTTTCTTTGTTTGTCCAATCCTGGTCAATAGATTAGGAAAGAAAGTGATGAAGGTTTAACAATAAGGATAAATAAATACATACACATACAACTATTTCTTTAGCAGTAGCCTTTCTCACCTTACCCAATCTCCACCCTCTATATGGAAAGAGGCCATTTCTGTTAAATAGAAATTTTGATAAAACATAGAGTAGGATATCAGAAATCTAAAAGGCACTCTTAAATGAAAAGTGATGCTTTCTGGAGAAGTGATAATTGACGATTCCTGAATGTGGCAAGGATGCTAATAGCATCTGACTTACTGAGTGGACAATGTAAGAGGAGGGCAAAGCAGAATGACTCAGGACCAGAGAAATGACTTCAGACTTGATGTGAGAGAAAGAAAGGAGAGATGAAGTGGATGGTGAATTTGGGACAAGGATCCATGATCCTGAGGGCGCATATGAAGTTTTGCTCTTAGATACGTGGCGAACTCTTATGATGGTTTCTTCATGAAATCACATTAAAATATCATTATTTGCTAATGCATCATGGTGTTAAGTCTGTTATTAGGGTGCTGAGTGAAGTATGTTGGGGTTTGAGACCATTGGCAAGAATACTGCCACTTTTTTTCTACTCAGGAACAGAATTTCTGCTCAGCAAAACACCTAGGTGATGCTTCCCTGCTCCCTCTCTTCCCTGACACAGAGAATCTTTCTCTCTTCCTCCTCTTCTTGTCAAAATTGCTCTAAAGAATGAACCTGATTTTGATCAGCTACAACATATTATTTATTAAACATAGTGTGTTCTCTGAGATGACATCACTGAAGATGCTTCCCGAGTCATGAAATAAAAGGCACTCCTTCCCAGCTAACATGATTCCAGGTGTCAATGAGATAGGCAACTCTATTTGGACAGAATCACCTATTTAGGATCAGAAATCAGTAAACCTTATCTATTATATTTATTAGAAAATTATTTCTGACAGCTTTTTATTTATACTAACTCAACATAATCCATCAATAAATTGATGAGGGGTTGAAAAGTTGACACTGGGGAGAAGAGTTGGACTTCCAGAGAGTTCCTGGATCCGAGAACTCCCTGTGAGATTTACCAGAACCCATCACCAGGAGGCTATCCACACTGATTGGGGCAGATTTTCAGTAGAAACTCCCGTCATCCTCCATCCTTCTAATATACTTCAAGCCCATCATGTGCTCTTCCCAACAAGGAGGAGTATGTTGGAATTTTGAAATTCAAACCCCCACCTCACTCTCAACCATGTTTCTCAATGGCTCAAGTCTGTGTAATCCTAACTATTTTGAAAGGGAAGTTTAGTTTCTTATCTTATCTCCTCTTGGGAAATTCTTCCCTTCTAGAAGAGAGAGAAAAAAAATAAAACTAACAATTCTCTTAGAGACAGATAACTATTTCATAAGTGAATCAGTAAAAGTTCATTGCAAAAGACCTCAAGTTTGCATTGTTTTTCTCCCTGACTTTGAAATAGAAAAACAGAAGATAAAAAGTATATTTAATTTTCACAGTCTAAAGGTTCACGCTCCCAACATGCCCAAGAAAATGGAATTTTAACCATTAGCACACCATAAAGAATTCTTCCAATTTATGTCTGTAAATGAATAAAATCCAAAGGAAACTTTTAATTTATATTTTGGTAAAGTAAAATCCTATTATGAAAATTGTATCATCCTCAAGGTGAAACAAACAGCAAAAAATGAAATTAGGAACAGAATGACTTTTAGTTAAACAGATGGCAAAAGATTTACAAACACCACCTAAGTTCTTATTTATTATTGAAACACTCAAGTAAATCATTTAGATGATCCATTTTAGTTTCTTGCAAACCTTACTGATTTTGATTTTCAGAAGATTTTTAATTGTCTCCATTATGAGAACACCTAGGCTCCCTTGAATACCTAATTTTGTGAGCATGGTAACTGTTACTAAATTTTTGCTAAAAACCAGACACCAGAAACAGTCAACCAAATTAGATGGCAAATCATTAAATTTCTAAAACTTTGTAGAGCTTCTTGAGAGAAAAATCCAAAGTGGAACTGGGTCAAAGACTGGTGAACAAAATGAAAGCACTGATGGGGTTTTGAGATCATTGAGAACTAGAGACAACCGCATTTGAATTGTGTAACTTGCAATAATCTACCAGAGGTGTTACGAGTTACACTGAGCTTCCATAAATAATTTTGAAGGAGTTTGACTATAAAAGGTATAATGTAATGTGAAATGTTAAAAAATCACTAGTTATATTGATGATATATTATAAATGTTCTAATATTTTACATTAGTAGTTAATTTTAACAGCAGTTATTCCTCATGTTTTAGGAGATACCTATCAATCACTAGGAATTACATATTGCATCATGTCTTTAAATGAGCCCTTGACAAAATAATGTGTGCTATTATCTCACAACTTCCTTTGTTAATTTTTGTTTACGCTCTTGAAACAACCTTATCGTTTATGTACACTTATGATTGTGGAATTAATATATAAAGACACATGTGATCACTCATGTTATATATTTAATTAGGTAATATTACCTGGGATTTCTTTTACTCCCAAGACATATCCAGGATTTAAGTATAATTATGCATTAAAGCATCTTGCCATTCACTTTTACCAAGTATGATGACTCCTTCAATTGACACTGTGCTATTGAGTATCTTTTGTAATGCCTACTTCTAACATTTGAGATAGTTTTACACTGAACAAGTTGTAATGATGATCTCCAAAAGAAGTAAGTCCTTCTTAGTGTCTTGAGATGAATGAAGAACCAGAGATAATACAAGGCAGTCCTAGCTAAAGGTAAATTTTTGTCTTTCTTACCTCACAATACTTGATACTGTTGAGTTTTTTTCAGAGTTTAAAGGGTTTCCTTTTCCAAGTGGGAGAAAAATATGGTCTTCATAACACTATTTAAAAATTGCATTGGATTTGATTTGGCTTTTATATTCAGAAAGATACTCTATAGTGTACATGTGAACTAGAATTTAGCCTCAACCAACTGGCAGCCAAATGTTGAAAAATCATGTACGTAGACGATTTGAGTTTTCTCTTAATGGCTTAAGTATCTGTGAAAAAAAAGTGTATATATATAATATATTAAATAATATACACATAAAATTCATGTCTCATGGGCTTTAAAAATTATTTCAAAGATATTTCCATCGCAGAAAATGTTGACACCTGTATACACTAAAATTAAAATATATATTTCAAAAGCTCAAGAATTTAATAAAAACACATCATGCATATTAATTTCATGGTTCTTTAAAAAAAAACCACACTTATGTTAAAACATGATACAGAGTCAGTTTCCATTTCATTAGAAACTCTCACTGTTTGAAACTCTCACTCATTGAAACATAAGTATGATTATGTCAAGTATATATTCACATCAAAGGAAAGTTTCCTTTTAACAGAAACTGATGATGCCAAATGTCTGTGATTTGCATTCTATAGCTATTATAATTACTTTAAATGAGATAACTGTATCAAAACTGCTTCATGGAATTGAAATTCAAAGCTTCAAGGTCAGAGAGATTGATGGAGTCCACCCACTGCCATTCTGAAGCCAAGAAACATTAAGTAGATTTCTCAAGGTCACACAGAGAAAGAATGGTAATGCTGAGAACAGAACCTGAGTTTTCTGGCTTACAATCAGCTGTCCTTTTTAACACATAAATTATCTTGTTAACCCATACATTTTACTGATAAGGCAACTAATAAGCAATGTGGTACAAATGTAGTACAAATCATAGCATTAGAACTGAAATAAATCAGCATACTGTGGTCAGGGGGGTTTAGGAGGTAGAAAAAATCTGAGTGTTCTCTGGAATACAGAAAGCAAGAGAGATTAAACTTTGAGATAGAGAAGACAGAGGAGATTCATACTGAAATGCTTGCTTTTTTATGCGGGGGAAAAAATTAGGGCTGGCCCCAGGCAATGCTTTAAAGCATAATTCATCTCAAGATCATTCCTACTTCACATAGTTTGTTGTATTCTGTGATCTATCCTGTCGATACTTTAGTTTTCATCTTCCTCTTATGTCTCCTTGACCCTTCGTATTAAACTTCCCATCTCATAGGGTGTTTTTTTTTCCCCCACATAAAAACCAACATAGCTCATCTTAGCCATAGAGATATCAGCTTCTCCTGAAACATTTGGGCTGTTTTGTCCCAATGAATCTCCATATGATGGTTTCTAAAGCAGTGCTGGGGACAAAGAATAGGGCACAGTACCTTTAGTCAAATCATAATAAATACATGTAAATGTGTATAAAATGGGTCCTTGGCAAACAGACAAATATGAAGTTATGCCATCTTCCCAAAGATAAATATATCAGTTATAGATATTTTTAAGAATTATTTATAATATATGATTGCCATGAAACATAAAACTTCTAAGCATATTCCTCACTTTCTCATTCATTCATTTAGAAAATATTTTTGAGTACCAAAAAATGGCAGGAGCTCTGTTACATACTTAAAAAAATTGATGTCTGAGAGGAAGGCTGACAGGCTGACTTAATGACTGGCATTAAATCAAAATAATTATATACTTTAAATACAAATTTTATTCATATATATACTTGGTGTCTACATGATTTTTCTTCTCTGATGTCCTATGGTCATATACATATAAATAAAATTTAAAACACCTTATTATACCAATTGACTCTCCCAGCTTAAGGACTTTTCAATTTTCAAATGTTCTCAAAAAATAATTGATGAAAATGTCTAACTATGTTGAAATTTATTTGGAAAGTACAAGTTGCGGGGGGGGTGGAATCTTTTGTCACCTAAAGTTTGCTCCTAAAGTGTGGTTTTTCAACCAGCAACCATATCTGAGAGCTTGCTAGAAATTCAGAATTCCATCCCAGACTTAGTCAATTAGAGTCAGAATTTTATCAAGAGTCTCCAGGTAACTAGCATCACTTTCAAGTTTGAGAAACACTCACTGATCTAAGACAAAAACTGGAATGGTCATGACCAGTTTCATCCCATGGTGCAAAAGCTTCCATGCATGATGCAGAACGCAGGAAGTCAGAATTCCACTTTATTTTATCATATTACTGAAAAATAGTCTCTTAGTTTATACTAACTAAGTATACCAAGTCCACAAATACTACGAAGGAATTTCAGGGGACATGCAGGATATTCGAGAAATTTAGAACATGTGACAGACATCTAGGGACTTACACATTCATGAGTTTCCACATCCATCCTTGAATTCACCAGAATTGACCCACCAATTGAATTTACCACTGGTAAGCTTCAATTTCAGAAGTAAACCCTGTTTTAGCCTGGATTTCTCAGGGCTATATCCATGAGAATTTCTTACAATATTTCTTACCATTTTTTTTCTTCATCATATTCAGGTCAATTTATCATTTCTACACTTACTCCTGTGATTTTGGTATAATTTTGTTTTTTAATCATCATGACCTCAAAGAGAAGAAAAGAAAACTTTAACAATGTTCTTTCCACTAGTCTGCCCTTTACCTGAGTTTAAATATACAGATTCCCATATGCACTCCCCCAGACCACTTTGCCCCACCTAAACTCCAAGGAAAGACCTTTCTTTCATTTCCCTACTTTTTATCCTCTTTCCATGTTTATCTTTTACATTATCCCTGGCCAGGAAAAAAAAAAAAAAACAAGGACTAATAGAGCTCATCTCTCCTGGTCACACTTAGGCCAGCAGTCACTTTCCCTTGGAGTAGGATGATGCGGTCACAGCATTAACACAATAAATTATCTCAATGAAGAACATTTAAACCAGAATGTAATTCTGTCATTTCTGCTTTTCTTAGACAGCATCCTTCTCCATCTGTTCTGAGTTTGGAGCCAAAGTGTGTTCTACATAAATTTAGTATCTGTGGGGATGGATCTGGAGTTCAAAGACCGACCTCCTGGATGGGTTGTCAAAAATTAGGAAATGGAGAAAAGCTCCTTCTTTTACACACCCTTAGGGAAAACAAAACAGAATCAAAAATCCTGTCTGTGGAAACCCTGTAGGTGGCATTACTGAGTATAACATTTTTCCAGGGACCCCTCTTCTTATCTTCTTTGTATGGTAGAGTGAGCCCCCAAATTTTCCTTCTCATTTTACTTCTTCTTGAGCGGTGAGATCATCCATTCCCCCCAAAACTCACCTGGGGAAATGGCTGCACTTTCCAAAGCACTGTCACCATCACATTCCAACTCCCTTTCCTGCTGTTTCCAAAGACACAGACTTTTTTCACTGTAATGATTTTGCTATAAATCTCTATAGGGAAATAGGAAATTCCAAATGAAAAATATAAGAATGCTACACATTTTATGTGGCTCCTGGTGAATAGCTTTTTAGTCTCCAGAAACAGAAAATGAAGCCCTGCAGTATTTCACCCACCACTTTTACTCTCCGAAAGTAGATTATTTTTTTCCCTAAAGTTTATTGGGGATTGAACCACTATTTTCTACTGACTTTTTTTTATTGAAGTATATAGTCAGTCTACAATGTTGTGTCAATTTCTGGTGTACAGGGTAATGTTTCAGTCATACATATACATACATATATTCCTTTTCATATTCTTTTTCATTATAGGTTACTACAAGATATTGAATATAGTTCCCTGTGCTATACAGTATAAATCTGTTGTTTATCTATTTTATATATAGTATATATACACACACACACATATATTTTCTATATATAGTTAGTATCTGCAAATCTTTTGTGTTCTATATAAACTAAGTAGATTAAGCTTGTTAATCTTCTCTATGCTTGCTGCTCTATTTTTTTGTCTGCCTATCTATCAAATACTGAGAGAATTGCATTCAAAAATGCATGAAATATGCTAAACAAAGCAGTCATTAAAAGTGCAGTGTGAGTTTGGGGGAATTTTGTGTGGGAAATTCTATTTGGATAATGTAGAAAACATCAGGAAAAATGCTGGAAACATTAGGAAAAATGCTAAGAGACTGGAGAAAAAATATAAGCAAACTTTTCACATCACTAAGTCTTAAATAGTCAACAAAGTATACTTAGCATCCACTATACACAAGACATTGCACCATGGAATGCAGGAATTTGAAAATAAATGACAAGACTTCTATAAAAATACAGTATGAAAGAAGAAATAAGGCACACATCAATTCTGATAGAAGATACCATTTGATAAAAGTTCTAATAGAGTGGGACAAACAGAAGACTAATGACACCGAAAGGCAGAGATCACTTCTAGTCAGATTGATTAAAAAGCCCCCAGAAGGAGCAGTGATGTCTTGAAGGATGAGTACAATTATGACAGAGAAAAAGAGAGAGAGTGTGTATTTCACAAAAGTGAGAAGTAACTATTGGTTTGTTCAAGAAAAGAAACGTTTTCTAATTTGGTTGGAATATAGCATTCATAATATGTCTGGGTGATAATTATATTTCAAGTAAAGGGAGTGCTATGGGCTGAAATGTGTCCCCCTAAAATTCTATGTCAAAGTCCAAACCCCAGTAGCTCAGAATGTGCTCATGTATACTTGGAGACAGGGCCTTAAGTGATTAATTAAAATCAGGCCATTTAAGCCTGATCCTAAGATCTATTTCAATCTTACTATTGGCTTTATAAGAAGAGGAGATTAAGATACACAGAAGAGCCACCTGGGGTGCCTGAGCACAGAGAAAAGGCCCCATGAGGAAGCAGGAAGAAGGTGGCCATCTGCAAGACAAGGAGGGGGCCTCAGGAGAAACCAAACCTGCTGACAACTTATCTTAGACTTCTAGCCTCCAAAACTGAGAGAACATAAATTTCTGTTGTTTAAGCCATAAAGCCTGGGGTAGTTTGTTATCGCAGCCCTAGCAGACTAATACTGGAATGTAACAGAAAAAATAATGCTTTCTGTTTGCCTTTGATTAGCCTTTGAAAGCCATCACACATGTATCCACTTTCTTTTAAAGTATTTACCATTACTTTTTGTCTCCCCTGGTTGTTACCATGAACATCCCCAACACTTGCTCCTTGCTGTATCTGTTACCTACCACACCATTTTCACCCATGACAGGACTCCTAATATTAAAGCCATCTAATCTAGCATCACTCCAACCACATCAGGTCTCCCATAAAAATCTTCCAGCTCAAGAAAATTTCACAGGTACCTATAGATAATGAAGAGGAGTTAGTAGGGCATATGTGAAGATATGAATATGGACAGTATATTTATAGAATTATAGTACAATGCTTAATTCTAGAAAGAAAGTATGAGGCTATTGGAATTCCTTTTAATGCAGATATTTGAAGGAGACTTAGTTTTGTTCTTGTCCAAGCTCCCCTACCTGCTATATTAGTTAAGGTTTCTAAAGAGTGATCTGCAGCTTCTTCATACTTGGAGATAAGTGAGCAGCAGGGTATTAATCTTCCATGGGTTTGGATTTATGAGCCATTTATAAAAACACATCATGCTAAAATACAGATAGTAGAGCACCATGACTTTAGCCCTGGTTTCCGATAATTTATCTGCTAATTTAATTTTCTTCCAACCTTTTAGCAGCTCTAAGTTGTGAAAGCAGTAACTGTACCAGAAGTGCAATACTAACTAGCATTTTTTACTAGAAATTTCTGTGTAAAGGGGAGTGTGTTCTTTCCCTATAAATAAGACTGAGTCACTTACTGAAGCTAGACCTCCTGTTTCTGTTTCATCTCCCACAATAGTTTGGTATTCTGCAAAGAGTACATATTGTATACATACGGAAAATGTAAACTATAGTAGGAAATTGTCACAGATGTTCATTATATTATTATAAAAACAAATGAATTAGTAATAATTAAAAGAAAGTTGAACATGGATGATGAGAATAAGTCAAAAGCAAAGGTTATGATCAATTCAACTATGTGCCCTTGAAGCATAAAGGGGAAAAAAATGTCAGGGAGATGTTTCGGGCTTACTTATAAACTAATTAAGACTTAAGCTCCTTACGATTCTAATAAAATGGCAAAGGAAATATTTTAAGCTATTGGATAGCAAGATGAATGACGTATTAAATATTGATTTTGTCATACCATCTCCCACTCTTAGATGTTATAGAATAAAGAAAAGTTTAAACAGTAAATCTGTTTTTTAATGTAGGTACACAAAATTGAAGGCAAAGAATACTTGAAGTATTGAATTGATAAAAGAGCATTTTTATACTTCATATTACTCAATTTTCTTTCATTTTACTGTGCAATGATATGGTGAAATCTGTAAATTTTGCCTTTTATAGTGAAGAAACTGACAGATGTATTTGGCTGCAGAAATGTTTCTGAACTAGGTCCAAAAGCGATATATCAAAAGAAAGATTTGGCTTATATATATATTCATCCTTACAGGGATTTCAGAAAACACATTTCTCGGCATAGCTAAGTTAGGTTTTCAAGTTAGAATTTTAACAAATATCCCTTGTGATGCATGCATCTTCTTTTTTAACAGTATGGCTATATACCATATTTAAATACAGAGCATTTACATTCTGACCAAGAAAAATAAAAAATGAAAACAAATTCTAAGCAAAAAACGCCTACTAAATATGGGCAGTGAAGCCCATTGATATATGTTTTGGCAAATACTGTTATCAGTATCATGATCAACAAATGTTTTTCAAGGACTCACCGTAAGTGAAGCTAAGTATGAGTTTCTGGGTATATGAAGGCATCAGATATAATAGTTTTAATCAAGACATATGTTTCCTATTTGCAGACAACAGAACAGTCTGTCCTATGTTTGAGCTCCAAATGGATTTGTTAAAGGATGTTTGAAACCTCAGAGTACTATTGGCAGACAAATGGGTGAACTTCCAGAAATAATTCCCCAACCGTCATTGCAGAGGTGACGTGCTAAGGGAGCTAATGCTGCTGCAGAGCACAGGGGTCCCCAGCCCCTGACTCCACCCACACTAACAGCAAGAAGCCAGTCCCACTGACGTCCCATGGAGCTCAGCTTCAAGTCAGACTCTTGCATGGATGTGTCTGTTTTGTGAGACCTAAGGGAAGTATCTCTCATTTGATTTTAGTATCTTGGGAAAAGTAATTAACAATTAACAACAATGTGAGACTGTGTGGAATAAACAAAATGTGAAAAATGTATTTTAAAAGTTCTGGGTAGTCATAAATGGCAGGTGTCATATTTCTATATGCAACCAACTTCCATTTCATTAGCATTGCCAGATTTTATTTTTCTAAGTGCTTTCACTATAGTTTTACATATGTATGTATATGTGTGTATATATATAAGTATATGTACTTAAGCCTAGCTACAATATATTTTACAATCTTTCTTTCACCAACCAATGTGTTAATGGTGCTTCACATTAACCAGTAAGCTTAAGCCAAAGAAGAGAATAAATTACTGAGTATTTTGTAAAGTAATCACTTTTTAAATTCCCAGTCCAGTAAGAAAATATCTATGTAAATATTACCAGTTTTTGTTTTCTTGTGAATAAAGCAGCCATAATCTTTTCTGATAAACTACAAAATACCTTTACCACCACTTCTCTTGTCTACTTGTAATGAGATTTGTTTTAAGTGTGTCAGCTGAGATACAAATATTAATTTATTTCAGCAGAGGAATCATTTTGAGTATGCTAGAAAACATGATGTGCTAGGTAATGAAAAACACAAATTTCCATTGTTCTTCCTCTGGATCATTCTGGATGGTATTCTCTCAGCAGAACTGTTAGAGAATTGTGGGAAAGTTTAAAAGATAACAATATGCAGAAGTAGAGGACTGGCACACAGAAAATGCTCTGTATTTGCTTCTACCTTCAACTTTCCCCCTACTCAGTCCAATTCAGAAAACAGTCATTGCCTGCCTTCTACCTGCCATGTGTTTGCTGGGCGTTGTGGTGAGTAAGGTCACATCACTGCCCTCACGCCATTTACAGAGGTAGGCAGACATTTCCAAAACAGGCGCTCTGAGCCAGGAGAGGATATACAAGCACAGAAGTTCACTTACCGAAGAAGGAAATAATCAATCTTTTCCTTTCTGGAGGAGAGAGTGCCCCAGCAGTGGCTTGAAAGTGAAGGAAGAGTTCAACAATTTAGGAACGTAGGCTGTATCGGAAGAATGTGGTCTGCTTATGTATTGTCCCTTCTAGGTAACAAAATGTAGGAGACTTGGAAAAACAGATGATCTGTCAACTATTGTCAACCGTATAAATACAAATCATTTCATATAGGTTTGGGCACACCTGGCTCCTTTCAGATCGTATCACACAGGCTGAGATATTCTTCGAGTAGCAGAAGCATACTATTAAATTAAGTCAATAGGAAAAAAAAACTGGTCTCAATTTTAGCATTTAATGTGGAAGAGAATAAAATCTCCGTGGAAGAGGTAAGCACACAGAAAACAGTGGCTTTCCTACCTTTCCTAATGGTAAGTAGGCAGTAAGTGGTTATTGAAAGTATATATCTCTACGCTTTTATACGATAATAGATCTTCTATATTTAATATGATTAAATTATGGGACTAGATACAAGGCTAGCTTGAAGGAAGCTTAGTCATGAGGGGATAAGAAGGGAAAGGTAAGGATTATTTCCAGGGAATTATAAAATAAATATGGTACTGAAACCAGAGATGGCAGGAAAAATATGATTAAAATGAATATACTTGTTTTCATTAAGGCAATGAGAGATTGAGATCATTTCAGATTGTGAAATCACAAGGTAAACACACAGAAGAAAACGTTTAGCTGCTAGAATAAGAGCAAAGTCAAACTTGGGTAGTTCTTAGAATTTTTAAAAAACTAACAGGTTGTCTCATCAGTCTCAAATTTCTAGTATTTTGTAGTCATCCTTTCTGTTATTATCCAAACTCCAGGCCCTTATCACACTTCATTCTGTAATCCTATTATCTCATAAGTATTTTTTAGGCTTTTCTTGAATTGCTTTTGGTCAATCGTCATCTCCAGTACTACCATCTGTAGTCAAGAAGATCTGGTACTGCCCAAATCTGAGGGCACCACTCACACAGAGCCCACGCTGGGCAGTATTCAACGTGCTTGAAAGTACTTCTCCCACCTCAAACCTCCCCTGGCAGCTTCAGTGTGATCCCTCTGTCTGAATTGCCTCACATCATCCCTGCAACTTCAGGTTTGCTGCAACTTCAGGTTTGTCTGGCCCGCTTCCTCCCCAAATGTGACATGCTACCTTCCTTCAGTCCTCCAGGTGCCACTAACCAGTTGCAGTCTTTAAACATCTTGAACTTGATAGAATCGAAAGGGATTGATCTTCCTCTCTGTCTCTGTCTCACACACACACACACAAACACACAAAACTTAAAACTCCATGTTAATAGCAGATCCAGTATTCCTAAATAGTTGAGTTTTTGTTTGCTTTCCAATTAAGATTGTAAGACTAACTTTTCAGTCTCATAGACCAAAAATTACAAATAAGAAACAAAACAATTACAATAACAGCATTATCTATAACATAATAACTTATGGTAGGCACTGTTCTCAGAAAAGTATCTGGAAAACTCCAAAGTTTTAAATTTAAGGGTTAAAGTTTTGCATTATGAATCCATCATGATTCCAAAAATTGCTAATAATGTTTATTTATCCAGAATTCTAAACATATTGCCAAGTCTTAGTATCAGACCTGAAAGTATCAGACCTGAAATGATGAGACTGAGTTTCTGGAAGAAACCCAGCAATCCTGGCTGATTTCAGTTTACCTTGGAGAAAACTCCAACAGGTGGAGCAAGACAAAGTTATGTGGATACCAGCAGCTCCATTTGTCCAAGTGGGCTTAACAATAAACTTAGAATTCCAAAAAATAAATATTATTAGGTGACTTTTGCAGACTCTCCTCCTTGCAACTGGATAAGACCAACAGAAGTCAATGGCATAGCCACAGACCAGCTGGAATGGCCCCATTGTGAGGCTCTCAACATTGCACTTCCAACTTGTCTGTAGCTGAGCTCAGATTTGGGGGATACCTGCCAAGCAGTCTGTGGTTCTACATTCCAAACTCAATAGAAGTAGAAATCATTCATTGAGGTTTGATATAGACTGCACTAGAGTAAGTTATCAATGTATCAAATATATAAAATACATTGTGTACCTTTATGTGCTGCTCCTAAAATATTTACTGCCTCCATCAGATTTCACTAAAGAAATGCAGGTTGAAGGAATAAATACCTACAGAAGAGGAAAGATTAAGAAGATGACTAATGGATGCCACCAAACCAACTGCCTGGTAATTGCTAGTTGCAAATGGACTCCTTTGAAATCAGCCACCCTCACTATGAAGGGGTCTGCTTCCCCCTGCTGGAAGCATCCTATAGCTGCACCTCCTGCAGAAATTCTTTTCATTCATGTCAACACCGATGATAGTAAGAGCCAACATTTATTGCTTGCTTGGCCAATAAATGGGTTTGGTATATGAAAATGATTTTAAAAACTCACTTTCCTCATGTGCATGACTGAATCTTGCTTATGATTCCTGCAGACGTGGCTATGATTCTGCCTGGGCTTCTCCTGGACCACAGCACGTGTGATAACACACTCAAGCCCATGGAATAATAAGGTTGGATATTTTAATATTTAAAAAGTACTCTTTTGGCCTCCAGCCTGTCTCAGATATGTGCCCACATGTTCCACTTACTCTCAAAACCTACAATGACATGCAGAATCTCTAATTTCTCTAAATCCTTATATTCTTTCTCTAAATATCGTATTTTTCCTCTTCCTATACCAATTCTTTAATAATTCTTTTCTTCCATACAGAGAAGCCTTCAGGGTCCTGTGGAGGCCTTTTTCATTACCAATTATACGATTATTTCCCCATAACACCTCCTATAATAATTGAAATACCATAGCCTGACCCCTTCCATATCTCTATGTATACATATTTTATGTTATAGATTAATTATTCACACAGATTAGAAGTCAATTAAAAGATAATTTTTCCAAACAAAACGATCTTATATGAAGCCACCAAAATAAATTCATCAGTTTTCACATATATATGATATACTCTAATATTTATGGACCAAGTCAGGTAAACGTCACAATTTGAAACTGAAGTTAATAAACACTCAGTGACTATGAGTAGCTACTAAAGCTTCTGAATAAGTAACGTCATAATTATGGCTGGTAGTCATTTGGATGTCTTCCAGTTGTCATCAGGAAATGAGGTGTATCCTCAGGAATATGATTAAAAGGAAATTGTAATACAATTTTCTAGGACAGTAATAAACACTCACAGATAATGAATATCGAAGACAAATTGGTGCTTTGCAATTAAGTTTGTTTTCCAAACACAGATTGTGTGTCACAGAAAGAGAGTTCATTTTGGAGAGTGAAATTTCTAAGATGGAACTGATTTCCGGCAGTTCACGGCAGATGGGAAAAACATGAACTTCTCAGTTTTAAGATTTTTGAAAGATTAATATCACATGGGGAACAGTTGATTAAAAACACAACCTCGAATTCAAGGGGCCTGCCTGAGATGAATATAGATATTCTTTATAAAGCTGTGCTCCAACTTACAGAATAAAGTTATGTCACATTTGACCATTTCTTGGTCAGAAAAATCTGTTGCTATTTTCTGTTAACAATGCCTGTTGGTGACCTTGAACTTGACTTCATTCTTTTCACACTGCAACATATCAAATTTCACAGTACACCAGGATTCAAAACAGGAAGGATCTAACACTGGGAGATCAGAACTCAAAATCTAAAAATATCTAAAATTGCTCTGATAGTCTCATGCAGGAGACTTGCGTTCTCCCTGTGAAATTTTCTGCTATTATTTTAAGTTATAACTATTGTAACTGCAGTCAAAGGTCAATGTAAATGAGCATAGATCATTAGCAGGCTTTATATTGACATCACCTGGCTATTAAAACTGGTCAGTGGATGCTGATACAAAAAATTCTTAGAAAGTCTAGGGCTAAGTTCTCTGAAAGCAGTTCTTTATTTACTATGGTAACATTTTATTGTTTTTCCTTGGAGACAGTATACTTAAGGACTATGATTTCCATATCTGGGATATATTTAGAATTTTTTTCATTTTTGGCAAATCTTTTTAACTTTTAATAAACTGGGTTAATGGCAATTGGAAATGGTTTAAAAACAGCTAATAGGAAATGAAGTTCTAAGATATGCACTATACATAAGTAAAGGAAAATGTATTTGGTATCTCTATTTGAAAAAATACGTAACTCTTTTCTTTGGCTATTTAAAGTAAAATTCAAAATTCTAAGAAAGCTTACATTTCTCCACCAAGTCAAAATTTATTTATTTATTTTTAAACTTGGGCTTTATTTGAATATCCCATCAATTTAAATGATCAAACCTCTTTACAAAACGAAATGACATATCAAACATATTATGCACATTGTTAATGGTAAGGGAATATGACTGTTAAAGAAAAATACTAAGCAGAAGATTCTTATTAATACACAGTATCTCATGTTCCTATTCGAGGTATATTTAATAGGCTGAGACTAATTATGATTGTAACTACATATGCCAGCTGGTTTGGCAAAGAGTAAAACACAATGGCTGAATGGAAACTGTCTAATTGTATTCTCCTTATATTTGAGAATACGTATTCATTGAACATTTGGCTAATATAACCATTTCTTGAAACAGTTGCACTTATTTGCTGCTTCTATTGCTCTACCCCTTACACTCAGTTAAATGTGGGTTTCTTAAATATCCAGAAAATTTGACCCCTAGTAAAATTTAACCATATTTCCTATCTTCACTTCTTGGGCAAATCCAAGAATTATTTTAGGAAATTACAAAATTTGCAAACATACAAAGACTTTAGAGAATGACTCACTTATCACCAAGATTTAACATATTCTTCTTTCTTGTCATTCTTTGCTTTAAATCATCTTTTTTTTAATGGTTAAAAGAAGTAAAATTTTACCAATGCAGTTTAAAGTCATACCCAATCCACCCATTATTGTAAATATCTCTATAGAAAGATCTAATATCTTGAAGTTGATGAGTAATCTCCAATCTTTCTTTAAACTTCTCATATACATACGTGCGCTTGTGTATCAGTGCGTGTAACAGCATTCAACATTAATTATACACTTTGTATTTTGACAATTCACATAAAAAAATCTTACTGTACATGTCACTTTTTGATTTCAATATTATATTTCCAACTTGATACATGAAGGTCATATATTACAAAAGCTTTGTTATATTCTATTTAATGTTTATGTCACTATTTATTTATTCATTTCTCTCCTGAAAATGTTCTCACAACATGACCTTGTTGCTACCCCATTTTACATTCCTCAACCTTGTCTGCTTTACTTTCATCATCTTGAGATAGTGTTAACCAATCTCTCTTTCTTGAAATACACTTCTCTTCACTTTCTCGATACCACTAGCTCCTGGGTTTCCCCAGGCCCCTTGCCTTTCTGTCTTTTCAGCTTTAGCCTCCCTTTGGATGATCGCATACATTTCCTTGACTTCAATTACAAGCAGGCTAAGGCTTTCTCCTGAATTTCAGACCTGTAACTAGACGTCTCCACTCAGATATCCCACTGACAGTCCATGTCTATCTTGCTCAAAACTAGATGTCTCTGGTCGAGAATTGACCCATGCCTTGTCACCTATGCCCGCATCAGCATGATCCTTGACTCTTCCATCGCCCGCACAACTATCCTATCATGAAATCCCTGTAATTACTTCCTATGTAAAATTTGAATCAAACCATTTTTCCTGCCTCTAGTCATCAAACTTTATCATCTGTTTTCCACATTGTTTTCCATTTCATTCTAAATGATCTTTCCAAAACAAAATATGATTATGCAACTTCCTTGCCTAACTTAAGTGACTCCATGTGATTCTTCCAATCAAGTAATCAAATCTTGATGTAACTCACCAGGCCTAGCACTTCAATTTCTTTACACATCTCATATTCATACTGACACAATTCTTCTCTTTTCATCAGAACATTTAAAGAGGTAGAAAGTTGAAAGTGGAAATTAGATATATTTCTCTTGGTCTCTTAAATGTCTTACTGAGGCCTGGGCATACTACCACACATACGACAAAAAATCTTGAAATTAGATAACCAAATTGGACCTCAAAATCATTTAGAATGATAACAAAAGAAGATGCTGAGAGATTTAAGACAATTAAATACAGCTTTTCAAAAATATAGTTTGTAAATTACAGGGTAAAAATCTTTTTTAGAAAATTAAAATGGACAGGAAACAGTAGTTTGTTAAAAATTGCAAAACAGTTTGCTATTAGTAGACTAAACATGCATCCACTGAACCAAATAAATCAGAGAAATTCTATTTTCTCTTTTGATCAATTTAGTTGTTGGTCAGAGATATCCAGAAGATACAGGTTATCTGAATTTAAAGGCATTTGACATCATTTCTTCAACAATTATACCATTTCTTATGGTTTATTTTGGTTGACAGAGGACTATGGACTGGATAAGTGGTGCACTTATGTAAATTGAAAAAAAAGGTTGAATGATAGTATAGAAAAAAGTAAAATTTAAATTAAATCATAATAAACTACAGAAAAATTTCAAGAACTATAAAATAAAAATTTACTTGTTCTGGGCCTCCACATAGTTAATGTCTCTATCAATAACTTTTATTTACATACAAAAAGCCAACTTATTAAGTACATTCTTGTCATTTATCTATGAGGAACAACAACTTTATATCACTAGAGAGAAAATTAGTGAACTAGGAGACAAAGCTGAGAAAAATATCCAGAATGCAGCAAAAAGACAAAAAGAGAAGGAATATGTGGAAGAGCTATTCAGACACTTGAAAGACAGGAGAAATTCCAATGTACATTTTGTGTAGAAAAAAATATTTAGAGAATTTTCTAGAATTGAAAAAAGAGAAATATTCAGCTTGAAATACAGCAGACAAATAAAAACAAATCCATACTAGATGAACTGTAGTTGAATTGCAGAATACCAAAGACAAAGAAAAACCTAATTAATTGTAGAGAAAAGAGAGGTCACCAAAACAGCAGACTGACAACAGTAATAACTAGCAGAAGACAATGAAATACTACCTTCAAAGAGTACAGAAAAAAATATTTCTGCAAAATAGTACATATTCAGCATAAATATGATTAAAGAATAATGGGAAAAAAGCTAACTTTGTTAACAAAGTTTAAATAAAGGAACTATAAAGATATATATTTCAGTATGAAAAAAATTCCAAGAAGGCAAGAGTGATAGTTAAGAAACAATGATGGATAAAGAAATGAATTAATATTTATGTATACCTAAATAAATATTGACAATAAAAGTAATAACAATAAGATTAAAATGATAATGATAATAACAATGCTAATGATGAATTTAGAAGGCTGGTTAAAAATCAGTGTAAAGCATTTGGGGGATGACCATATTTAAATTTAAAATTGCTTCAAACTCGGCTCTTCTATAAACAACTATATATAAGATATTAAGCCAAATGAATACAGTAACTCTATCTGGCATCATTTAAATGACATCACTCAATAGAAGTTAAGTAGCATGAAATTTTACTGAGATGAATTTAAAATACAGGTTTTCTTAAATATGATTAGGACAGTGCCTAGCTCATAGTAGACAGTATCTTTTAAATGAATGACTATTTCAGAATGGCTGAAACAATTCAAGTTTAGTAGCAAAAAATAGAGAATAAAAACAGTTATACCTCAAAGTGTAGCTAATATTAACATTTTATTTTTATTTTTTGTTTTTTCCTGAATCTTTCTACTAACACTAATTATAAATTGTATTACTTTTTTGGAGTTTACATTTTACACCAAATTTGCACATGCTGTATATTTTATTGAAAACTGAGATTTCTAAGTTTCATACTAAGGGACTCTAATTATTTCCAATTCTAGTGATAATTCCTAGTACTGGTTAAAACCAAAAATATTCATAAAAGACAGTCTGGTGATATTAAAGAAATGAACTATATCATGATTTTTAAAAGCAGTGAAATAAATCTGATGATACAATTTAAAAATTTCAGGACACAAAGTGCACGAAGATGGAAAATGCATGAATAATATAAACAATATTATTACTCACTCCTGCTCAGTTTTCTAAAAATGTCAAGCTAGGTATCACGTAATGAAACTTTAATTTTTTTTGGAATCTAATAACTCTTACTGACCTAAAGCGCAGATTTAAAACTATCTCATCCTTATTTTCATTGGCATGATGAATTATGAAATAACTGCATTTTATAACGATAGTTATTCTACCTCATCGGCATTTCTATCCCAAAGACAAAATTAAATATCTGCTTCTAGTATAGAGATATGGATTGATAGATATTTTGTTTTTCCAATTAGTAAAGTAAAGTTTCCTCTAAGTTAAATTTATTGCTGTATTTTAGTTTATTTTCTTAATTCCTTATCTTTAGAGAGAAAATACAAATAAAATACAGTTAAAATTTTTGTGGATTACTAAGTTCTATACAAATCAGAAAGCCATTGGTCTGAAATGGATGCATTCTTTCTTTCTGCTTTATGAGCTGAAGATATTGAGTGTCCCTCCAAAAATCGTATGAGCCTCACAGAATACTTGATTTTGAAAACACTACAGTTTAAAACTTGAATGATTTTGAAAACTTTTTCCAGATTGGTATAATTTTTTTTTTGCTTGAAAATAGTCTCTCCTAACATAATGCTGAATCCTTTAAATGTGTAGCTGTTCCTAATTTGTATCAGAACTGGATTTCTGACAAAACTAAGTAATACCTCTATAGATTTATTTTCACTTTTCAAAGAAAATGGAAACTTACTGACTCACAAAGCAAAACATGTTAAAATATTCAAACTACAAAAAAAGAAATGCATATTCATCTTAGCTGGCAATGAAATCATATTAACAGCAGCATTTGATTCCTTTTATTGCTTCACCTATTGCTTGATTGGTCTCATACGACTGATCTACTGATTGAGCTAATAAAGCATAATACAGTAAAGTATCCATTAATTTGTCAAAAGTTCTTGTCTTTTTTTAGTGGACTTATTTTTATTTTTAAATTAAACTCTTCATTTTGAGATAATTTTAGATTCACATACAGTTGTAAAATAAAATAAAAGGAGATTAATACACTTTACTCAGTTTTCCCCAATGGCAGTATCTTTAAAAAGCCACAGTGCAATATCACAACAACTGTATTGTCATTACTGCAATTAAGAATTATTTTTTTTTTGTTTTCAGCTTTTTTATTTTGAGGGGGAGGTAATTATATTTATTTATTTACTTATTTTCTTTTTAATGGAGGTGCTGAGGATTGAACCTATGACCTCATGCATGCTAAGCACATGCTCTAACATGTGAACTATACCCTCCCCCAAAAGTTCTTAAGTCTTAAAACATCAAATCACGTTAAATCTTTTAAGAAACATTGAGAAACTGAAAGTAGTCAAAATCAGTTTTACAGATGCTTATTTTTCCTTATTGTTCATTCAAGAACCAGAAAGTTAACAAAAAGCAAAATTCCTTACTAAATGCAATTTCTTTGACCTCTTTTAGCAAATATTTACAAAGAAAATATGTTTGCAGCTTTCAGTGTATGAACCAATGTAGTCAGTATCTTGGCTTCCCTTATTAAATTAAGCTTAAGCTTCTTGTATAAAAATCATTGTTTTATGTCATCCAAAGATGAGTTAACTTCCTGAAGTTGATAATATCAGAAGCCTCCAGGGGAGAGGCAAAACATTAAAGGAAATCAAAAAATATCAGTTCAACACTACTCATCTAGGACCATGTAAGAATACCTTACAATCATAAATCAAGATTAAACCAGAATGGGACTTTGAAGATTATCTAGTGACTTCAAGTGTCTTTAAGCAGTGGAACCAACTCTTATTTGAAATCCCAATCTATAAAATAGTTACAAGTCTTGGAGCCCAACTGTGTCAGCCCGTTTCTTTCTCCATCCCTCTCCCAAATGATGGCCCAGATTCTATGGCTTTCATGAATGTGGTTTAAAAACCATAGAATCCCATCATTTTATGAAGACATTAAAGACACAAAGTTAAATAATAGCAGGCTTAGGACTAGAACACCATTCTCCAACTTTATTCTCATTCTTTCTGTTAGTGAGACTCCTTCAGCTCAAGGAAGCAGTATATACAATATAAATGGTTTTAAGTATGGGCTTCAGAATTGAACAAATCTAAGTTCAGTCCTGGCTCCACTACCAATAGTTGCTAAGAGTAACTTCCTAAACACTCTGAGTTTCATCTTTCCCATTTCAATGGGAATTAAATGAGAGGACTCATATGAAGGACTCACCCATAAAACTTCTACATAGCAAGTACTCAATAAATATTAGCTCTTATTACCATTAATTCAAAGTTTAACAGACTGCACATAAATGCTGAAATTTCAAAGTTACACGAATGTTTATACAACTAAAAAGAGAGGAATAGGTCAGTTTAAGTATTATATGGACTAAGTCCAAATGAAATGACCTCCCTTATTTAAAAGAATTTAAGGAAATGGAAGTGGGAATAAACACAGAGCAAAAGAAGAGACTAGAATTTAAAGATATCTAAACAAATCAGGGCTTGATAACGTAAGTGCAAAAAATATGTCCCACCAGCTGGTATTACCTACAAGTCTTACCAACCTCAGCAGAGTTCCTTTCTAAGCTTCTTTTTGTGTGCTAAAACCACCACCCCGCCTCCGCCCCTGAAGTTTTCAATGATTAGGAGAAGGAAAAATGTCTGCCTGATTTGGTTTTATTTCAGGAAGCTGCTATCCCCTGCAGAAGCCATTCATGACACATTACTCAAATGATGGCCCCAGTGGAGGGTATCATTATACAATGGTGCTGATAATTCTGCAAAGGGGTTTAGCTCTTTCTGATGAAGAGTGATCTTGCAAAGGGGACCAGCAGCCAGATCTTGTAAAGTCAAGGTTTTCTCCGCTCCTCTACCCAGATTCAGCTGTGATAGGCACATCCTGCTAGATACCCAAGCAATCCTCCTACATGCGGGCCTCATGTACAACAGCTTTTAGAGGTGACTAAATCACTATGCAATTCACAAACACTGCTATTTCCCAGGGCATAAAATAAACTCAGGAGGGCTGAAGGAAAATAACATGAGGTGTCTGCTTCTTCATAAACCCTGAACAACCAGTCAGCCCATTTTCTCTCTAGTTCAGCACCATGGTTAGCACACTGATTTTATTTTGCTTTACTTTTGTGGTTAAACAGAATTTTTAATGCTTCACAGCTTCTTCCTGCCAATGGGCTTTGGCTGGGACCCTAGAGTTGAGTGGTCTCAGCCTAAGTCTCACTCAGCTAAATGAAGGGTCAGAGATGTGTCTTCTGCACATCTCCTATATCCAAGTGCCCAACATATTAGCCACTATGAGATCTTCTCACTCTTACTGAACAAAAAACACTTGGTAACTTTTTATTAAAGCTCTGTTAGCATCAGGCTGCACATATACACACATCCATGGATGAAAAGGGACAGGTTCAGGTACAGGGAAATACAAGGAAGGAATAACTATGACTTAATTTTGTTAATGAGTCCAAGAAGAAGGTGATCATTAATCTGATTTTTGATAACTTAGCATGGTTTCATCAAGTAAATGATGAAATTACCATGAAAACTAAGGAGTGGCTGTATTTTGTTTGTTGGAAAGCAACAATAGTTGTTAACTATTTTAGAAAAGTCATAACACAAATTGTAATGCTGCTCAGGGTATTTGAATCATTAATAAAACAACAACAAAAACCTGTGTGAAACTACATATTTTGCTCATGATGTGAACACTTGACAAACTACTTCTCTATAACTTCTACTGAAGTCTTTCTGAGATATTTAGACATTGAAATATTTATTACTTCATTATAAATTAATGTTTTACATTGATTAGGATACTATCAAGACATAATATTGGTATTTTTATAATTTTGGTACATAAAATATTGGTATAAAATAATTGGTGTTTTATCAAATTATATAGGTGGGTTGTAATTACCCACGAATTTTATTTCAGGATAGTAAAAATGGATTTATAAAATATTTGCTATTAAAAAAGAATTTGATAGGGCTGAGAACTACTTTTCCAAAGCACACCAGATAAAAGCACTACTAAACAAACTTTCTAGTTATAAAAGTAATAAAGGCTTTAAGTTAGTTTTCTAGGCTGCTGTAAAAAAGTACCACAAACTAGTACTGAAACGAAAGAAATTTATTCTCATAGTTTGGGAGGATAGAAGTCCCATTGGTTCTGTTCCCTTAGAAAACCCAGACTAACACAGAAATCTAGGCAGCGGAGAATGCAGCCAAGGCGGTACCGCAAGAAAGAATGGTTAAGGCACTATTGCAAGTATCCTGACCCCTGGGCACATGCCTCCCCTGCCCACTCCTGACACCTGCCGCCATTATCCCTGGACTTGAGACTTTGCCATGGCCACAGTGAATAAACTTTAGCTATCCTGGCATCTTGATTTTGTTCCCTCTGAATGCAGAGACTCACGTAGAAGTATGCACTAAACCAGTGCTAGACGGTGGGAAGAGGAAATGGCCAGCCCCCTTTGTTTTTATAGCAGGAAAACAGGCTCAGCCTCCCACCAAAGATGACACAGAGGAAGTTCCTTCAGATTATAAAGGGAATTCAGAGAGTGGTCAGCAAAATAAATACCAATGTCAACTACTATGGCATTCAGAATACCTGGTAAGTTTATTCATACCTGTATGTGTACACACACACATCTATATGCCACAAACATTTATATCATATTTCAAATATTTAGGTTACCAAGAAGCATCTGAAAGAAGAATTCTCATAGTGGCCTTGCTGATAATAACATTTTCAGAATTAAAATTTGTTGGCCTCTGCTTCTCTAACTTGTTTTGAGTAATTATATTCCACCTGAAAGATCATACATATTCTAAGGATGTCTACATGAATTTTATTTTCTATTAATTAGATAATGTTGTGACTCTAGCGTAAAGCCTTTTCCCTATTCTTTTGGAAACATTTCCCTAGATGTTAACACTAACAATGAAAAAAATTGCAGTACTTAAGAGAAAACAGTTATGTAACAAGTTAGAAGACAAAAGCAAATAAGCAAATTCTAGCAAAAATAATCGGTGTCACCAGTTAATAATATTGAAAGAGGTTGTTTATAGAAAGTCAAATATTATAACAAGATGGAAGTGACATTGGGAAAATCCCAAGATTTAAAATAGAGTTTCTTCAGTAAAGGTCATAATAAACTAGTCATGGAAAGTCAGATGTTATCCATTCTCACATTTCTTTTAGATTGCTGAGAGAAAAGTGATATTCTCTATTGCTAAATTCAGGAAGGTGTCTATCTGTAATATTACTGATACTTCAAAAATATTAAGACCTAAGAACAGATTTTAGAGAAAAGTCAAACAATATGTACACCCTTCAAAATAATATGTTCTACTCAATTTGTTGAAAATAATTTACACTGTTCTGTTACCTTTTAATACGTCCAAAAGGCAAAAATAGAGAAGAGTTTTCCTTCTTTTCTATGAAGAAATAATAATTGTGGAGCATTCTCTGTGCCAGGAACAGTGGGAAATGTCTTAATCTAATGCTATCTCATGGAATCAGCATAAGCCTAAAAGGTCCAAGTATTGCAATTGATTAATTCTCTTTTTATCTAGTGGCATATTCTCCATCTCCTTTCTCCCCCGTGAAATTTCTTGGTTGGAGAAACAGAGCAGTATGCCTTCTGAAATTGCTCAGTCTGGATTTTGTAGATTGCATCAAATTTGCATTCAGTTTTTATTTCTCTCATTTTTACAAGACTACTTCAAAAGCAGTGTTATCTTCTTCCATCCTGAGACACATAATATATGGTCTTCTCTCTTTTGGGGATGTGTGCAACTGTTCGTCTATGCTTGAATCTTCCTCTCTTTGTTTCAGTTCTCAAAGTAATGGGTTAGTTCACTGACATGGTCTAATAGTGAGCTATTAGTTAATATTTCTAACTATCATTATAAACCCAAAGATCTAAATATATTTGATGTGATGG
Organism: Camelus dromedarius; assembly: GCF_036321535.1. Lineage (NCBI taxonomy): Eukaryota > Metazoa > Chordata > Mammalia > Artiodactyla > Camelidae > Camelus > Camelus dromedarius. The sequence continues at coordinate 88,411,654 of NC_087437.1, read as the reverse complement.
AATCTTTTGTAGTTATAATCTGTTTTGATGATTGAACTGTCCAATTTTTAGTCAGTGAGAGCCTCTTCATGTGAGCATTTTGAGTACAAGCCTTTGCTACTTGGTGTGACTTGTTACCATCTCATCTTGTATGTGTCCTTCCCAGCCCTGAAATCAGCCTGTTCTCCAAAGGAGCCTTGGTTCCTCTTATGAGGAAATTGTATTTCAGCACAATGTGGGCACTTAAGGGCATTGCTTTTTATAAATTACAAAATAGCCACAGCTTGTTTGATCAGGAATTTGAGGAAGTGGAAAACTTTTACTTTTCATCAAAACTCTTGGATCATCAACCGAAGCTATTTTCAAATGATTTCCTTGTTAGTTGCTGAGACAATACAAGACTAAGTAGGGAATATAATAAAAATCTTAAAAGCATTGTCAACCGAGAAAGTGACCAACTCTGACAGACTTCTTTCCTCCATATTTTATGTTCAACTTCTAAATGTATGTAAAGACAGGTATTTGAAAGCTTTGGAATCACTACAGGCCTTTTCCAGGTACAATTATCTGCCATATTTACACGGTGCTTCACTGACTTTCTTCCTCCTACTCCAGTTCTTCACAGTCCTTCTTGTGTGTGTCAGCTACTTTGGGAGAGACACAGCCACACAGAATATTCTACTGCTAACTTAGGATCCATCTCTAAAATTCTTATACAATTAAAATACTTCTGATCTTGTGAACCAAAAATAAGACTGGGAATTTGACAAGTGAGTGAAGCTATTAGAAAATGATGCTTTCAAAAGTTTAACAAAAATAACACAATGACTATAGCACACTAAATAAAGAAATAATCAACACATCCTAAATTAGCCACTTCCATTCCTTTGAGGAATAGATGGGTTATAAATAAATAAGCAAATTAATAACAACTTTACTTTATAATAATGGAATTTTTATTCACTGGAAAGTTAATTTTTTCTATTTTCCATGAGATTTTTTATAATATTTCTTGCTTTGTTGCTGGTAATAGAAATATTAAGAAGTATATGAGTAATTGTGTATGTGAGAGAAAGATAGTGAAGTTGAGAGATAGAGAAATCTGCCCGGATTCCCAATGCTTTCCTAACAGAAGGACGTGGGATTTTTGTCTAACTCTAGCATTCAACCATCATCTCTAGAGGCAAATAATAATTTGAGTGCTTCAGAGGGCAAAAGCTCCAAGCAATCTTCATTGAAGCCAGTCAGATAGACATGATTACATATGTACTTTGAAAACTGTATTTCCATTCAGTGTGTCACCCACAAGGACTTCACACAAATAGTATGAAGTACTTCACACACCAAACATTTGAGAACTTTGGTCTGGCTCTGCCACTCTTCTTTACGTGTCTTACCGGCTTCTCTCCTAATAGCTATATGACTGCAATTCTAAGGCCTAAGTTCACATGTTTTTCAGCATCTTTTACTCCTTTCAGGATTGTTTCACTGCAAAATCCTCTAATTCTACTCATTCTTCTGCTTTACTGAGCTTTTTATTTCTACATTTATTTTTCTCTTTTTAATTGCAATGAACGGGTCATGCCTATAAACTTGTTTGCTCTCCAATAAACATTTTCCTAGTTGAGGAAAAGGTATACAGGAGGAAATGAGAATACACTAAGGTAAACCTGAATACCTAAGGGAAACTCACTATTTGAGGAGTATTATTGTAAAAACAAAAAAACAAACAGAAACACCAACCAGGCTCTTCTGGATGGTTTAGAGTTTATAGGACTCTGTTTCTTGATGAGTTTAAGTTTATAGGACTTAAGTTTCTTGATGAGAAGCCAGGAATTCTAACTCCTAATTAAATGCTTTTTCACTTCCACCATTCTATGTCCATTTTAAGTTTCTTAAGATTTTAAATAGATGTCTCTTAAGCTTGTCACTCCTAACGACATAAAGATGTCTTCAAACATTAAAACACAGGGGTAATAGTTGGGAGAGATTAATGTAGCCAGCTGGCTACACTGTCAGTTTTTATTAACTTCAATAGCATAATACAGTAAAATTTATTAATATTATTATCATGAATAATTTTTTTCTTTTCTATAATAATGTCTTCTCTTTTCCTTTATTTTATTCCCATGAGGTTTTTGTTTCATGACCTTCAAATTATTTTTATACATATGGAGGATGTTACTTGTTTTCTAAAATGCAAATAAGGCAAATGAAGATAGTGAAGTCAAGCTCTCCTTGCCTTCACAAGCTTCATAACACTCCTTAAACATTTCTGCAAACTTCTCTCTAATTTAGGAGGAAAATAAATTCTTTGTCCTGCTCTACTTTCAGATCAGATTTTCCCCTTCTCTTTAATATCATGTAATTAGGTGGCCCTATAGTATAGCGTTGGAGTTTGAGTTTCTTTGCGTCCAATTAGAATTTGGTTCCCTTTGAGATTTTGTAGTTATGTTTCAAAGGCAGTTAGGCATGGTCTTACTATATTTTGAACTTGATGAACTCTTGTCCTCTACAGATTCTTTTAAAAATAGAAATTTATTTAAAAACAAAAAAAAAAAAAGAATAACCTATTTTAGTTTGAAATGTATTATTTTAGTAAAGAATTTGTAAATTGATTGTTGACTTGATGAGCTGGAATAAATTTTGAATTATAGTTCATCAACATTTATGAAATTGTGATTCTCAACTTAATTTCTACTTTGCAAAGCTTTGTTTTGCTGAGACCTGTGAATTCCATTTTTGGAGATGAAGAGTGGGGAGAGGGGTGTGGTCTTACATGACTGATTTCATAATTGCATCACACATACTTCATAAGAACCTCCCAATAACCATTCATTATTTGATGTCATAATAATACTCCCTTTTAAATGCAAAGCCTTAAATGAATTAATTCATCTCAGTGTTGACTGCTCTAGAGAATTAAATTAGGATTTAGCTCTAGTTTAACATACTTAAGGCAAAATATGTTAATTAGGGCTGGAGGAGATAAAAGAAAATTAAAAATGAGAGGGTAGATCTGGGTAGGGTTGGAGGAATTTAGCCAAAAGCTAAATGTTACTGTGTTGAGATGCTGATTGAGACTGGAGGTGGGTCAGTGAAGAGAAAGAGAAAACTAGAAATGAGAGAAAAATTCAGAAAGAGATGTCAGGAAGATAACAAGGCAATATATTAGCTCAGAATCTTGATGGCAATCAGTGTGGCCATGAGTGATCTAGTCAGTGTCTAGTGCTGGCCAGAAAGAGTACCTGCTGTGGGATGGACCTGAATCTTTGATTAACAGGAGAATAGCAGATAAAATAGCATCACATTTTTACTGCTATCATAATGTTTCACTATTTGACCTCTGCCATTTTAACTGGATATCCACACTGCTTCCTTGAAAGATTTTTTCAATCATAGGTGTAACTATCATCAATATATAACTTCTGAACACTTTTAAAAGGGGCCATTTGTGAAGACCATTCTATCCATATTTTGCTCTACTTCACACCTACACCCCACATGGTTCAGCTAAGTTTTATGTGCCAACTTTTAAGATAAGATAAAATTGGAACTTGTTCCTTCCAAGACCAGGCTTAAATTTTCCCCACCAAATCCTTACCTTTCCAGGGCTGGGAAGAGAGGATCAAAGGAGTGATAGTTCTATCACATTTGCTCATCCCCGGTACCCTGCTTCTTAATCTCCAGCACCCTTAATTAGTCTCAGGATGGAATCAGCTGTTTTTCAACCTTATAATTTATTCAGAGGTAGCATTATGGAGTCTTCGCAATATTTTGAAAATGTAGAAAAATTAATGTTCCCATATATTAAAAGATGAACCATAAGTCTATCATTTGCAATTTTGATTTTTCTAACAAAGAGTGCTGATTCTAGATTTCGTTCCACCTCTCACAAAATAGAACGTATCTTAAGACAGACAGCATTCATTTTTGTTCTTTGGTATAATGTTTGCTTTGCTTTCATAAGCTTTCAACCTTTCATTTTAAAAATACACAATGCCATCACACTAGTTCTGATATGACAGAACAAAACTAACATTGTTGTTACAACGGATGATAAACCTGCCAAGCATCACTTTTAGGTGTTTTCATATTGAGTTTTGTTTCTGCCTGTCACATGGATATATTTTCATTTCAACCTAAGTGCCATGAACATTTTTGCTTTCTTATAAAAAATACTTTTAAAGATTTGTATGACTGTAAAGAGCAGCCATGGTTTTTACCCTCTGAAAATAAAGTGTAAGAAATACAACTCTTTATTAGAAATTTCAAATCAAATTTTTCTCTCTTATAAAGTAGAAAGTCAAATCTAACCTATATCTAATTTTTAATGCAACCATTCCTAATGTATACTGATAACTCTTGGGGAGGTTTGGGAAAAAGGTAAAGTTAAAGTTATAGTTGAGTATTTTTTTCTATGAAAGCATTCATAATTTCTTCAAACGGTTACCAAACTTTCCTGGTCATCACTGCCATCTCTCTGGGGAGTCAGAAAATTCTCAGAGAACTAATTGGAAGGTTGACACTCTAAGAGTCCTTTTTGTGGACTTCCTAGTAAGAATTTCTTTTTTTTTAAGTTATTCTTTGAGGACCTACTCTGTTCCAAATACAGAAGTTATGGATAAAATACTTTAAAAGCATGTATCTGTGTGCTCATGCATGCACACATGTTTTAGAATAAAGTATGTCACCATGAAAGAGAGAAAGACAAAAAGGCAAAGACGAAGGATGTGGAAGTGGATAAATGGTCTGGAAGCAGGCGGAGAAAGCTAGGAGTTCTCTTCTCAGTGGCCCTATTCAAGGTGCTGGTCAGATATCCCTTCACTTAGTCCTCGTAACAACCACATGAAGCAATTTCCTTTAGCCACTTTTTCTGGGTGAGAGAACCGAGACACAGAGCTGATAATTAACTTGCCTATGTTCTCAGATACAGTAAGTGTAGAACCTGGACTGAACACAGCAGCATCATGCCCAGCCTCTGCATCCCCCACACCATGGTGCCTTCCATTTTAGATATTTTATTGGTAAAAAGAAAGCCCAAAAAGAAATTTCAAAATGTTTGGAATCAAATGACAATGAAAGTAACAACTAAACTTGTGGGAAGTATCTAAAGCTGTACTTAAAAATAAGTGATATTCAGGGTACTAAAAACGCAAGGTTGGAAATAAAAGGAGAAACATTCAAATCAGAGTGTAAATCACTAATGGAGCAAATTCAGATAAAGTGGAAGGAAATAATAAAAATAAAGCAGAAATTATTGAGTGAGAATTTACGAAAAACAAACAGAATCTCAACAATATATTTGAAGAAAACAGTTTTTGAACAGACTAATAAAATTAACCAATATCTAAAAACCAAGATTTAAAAAAATTAATTAATTAAAAACACAAGAGGTTCAATAGTAGGGTAAAAAAATGACAGAAGAGATAGTAAATATTTTAATATTTTATAAAGATAGTTAAAATCTTACATCGATAAATTCAAATAATTAGTGTAATGGATAATTTTCTAGAAAAAAATTGCTAACATTGACCCAGGATAAAATTTTTAAAAATAATAAGAGCCACTAGAGATATTTAATTGTTAGTTAAAAGTAGTCCTTCTCCAAAATCACAATAAATCACTTTCTTATTTTGAAAAGCTTTTAATTAGCCAAAACCCACAGCTTACGCACTGTGAAGGTCTTCTGGGATGGCCACATATTTATGTTTGTAAATAAAAGACCAGCCTAATAGACCAGCTCATTATAATAATCCCAGAGTGGATAAAAAACAAACTCTTCATGGGAGAAACATTTAATTGCAGGAGGGAAACCACTGCTTTTACATTTTCAAAGCAGCCTCATCATAATCTGATCTAAAACCAGTCATGGACTGATTCAGGAATCACCAAGCTGAGAGCTTTAAGTGAAGCAGAAATGCAGGCCAGGTACAAGAAGGTTAATAAAGATCAAGAGAAAGAAATCTTAAAAATAGGCAAAAATACATTAAATCAATTCAAAACACGGTATTAGGGGCTGTAAATAATAGTTGATCTTCAACATCCTCAAATTTGAAATAATCTGTGTATTTTAAATTTGATAGAATTCACGAAATCTTTGGGCAATAACAGTTTCTTTTGTTTCTAACAGGCAGCAGTCAGGTATGGAATTTCCTCAGGCTATTTCTCGTTATTCAGGAATCGCTTAAACATTCTTTGTAATCTGGATTTTTTTTTTAAATGTCATCTCAAAACCTCCCACCTCTTACAAGACTGATAAAAATGTGTTTGTCTAAATACATCGCCTTCCATACTAAAGCCTATGTTATAGAGAGGCTTGGCACAGATTTCTTTGAAAAATGTTTCTTACGCATTAAGAAAAATTTTTAATACTAATTGCAGAAAACTGAAAGTAGTTATCTAAAGGTTAAATGGTAGGAGGCAAGATGAGAATCTTCTGTCACCGAGAAGGACCACACATATAAAACTATCAGCAAGGCTCAAGCTTGTTGACTTGATAACAATAACTTGCAGTGAGGCGCCCCCCTGACTCCGACTCGCTCGCAGATGGGCGGAAGCAGAGCTCGGCTCTGCAAAACGTTTGCCCCGTTACTCCCCGCCCACCTGAGGGACTTCTCACAAACCCCATAGGCACTTCAACTACCACGCTTAAGGGCACTGAGGTGTTTTATTTTCCCTAGAACTATAGTCTCTCTTTTGCTGCACAGATTGTTGTTGACGTTTTATTTTTAGCACTTTGATGTTAGGGAAGTTTGGCAAATTTAGCACCGTTTTCAAATGACTACAGAACATAAAATCACTTTTCTTACTGATGTTTTTTAAAGACCTCTGTTGGGATCCAAATAATTGGAATATTTCACATTGATATTTAAAAATAACTTGTCACACAAATAGTAGACTTTTCAGCCTGTCTAGTGTGGAGATTTTAAAAAGCAGATTAATTATTATGAAAACTAATAATAAGATATATAATAGTTAAAACAGACAATTTGATTTCAAAAATTACAGAAAAGTTCAAAGGGCCAGGAATAGCCAAGACAATCTTGAATAATAAAATTGGAGCATTTATCCTACCAGATGTTAAACACTTTGTATAAGAGACAGACAATTGGAAATAGACAATTGGAACAGAACTGAGAGTACAGAATGATGCATAGGGATATATTTACCTGATTCATGGCAAATGTGCAAGTACACTCAAGTGAGAAAAGGATGCTCTTAAGAATAAATTCTGTTTGAACTGATGAACATCCATATGGAGAAAAAAGTGAATGTTGATGCTTAAATGACACAGAAAGCAATTCTTGGATTGTAGACATAAACATGAAAGTAAACAATAAAGCTTTGGAAAAATAAAAGGACATCTTCTCAACCTTGGGAGAGGCAGAGATATCTAAACAGATCACAAAAAGCACTAAACATAAAGACAAGTGATAAATTGGACTTTATTAAGAACTTATTCATCAAAATACATCTTTAACATAGTGAAAAATCAAGATGCAAAGTTAAAAAAAGTAACTTCAATTTGTCCAATGAAGGAATCATATTCATAATATGTAAAAAAAAAAAAAATTCTACAAAGCAGTAGGAGATAAAGAACACAAACAAAATGGAATAGGCACTTCTGAAAAGAAGATCCCCACAAAGTGACAAACATGGTCAATTGACTTTCAAGCCAAAAAAGTGCCCAGATAATTGAATAGAAAAAGAATAATCTTTTCAATAAGCATTGCTAAAACAAATGAACATTTATATACAAAAAAAACTCAATTTTTTACCTTGTATGATATAAAAATAATAACTCCAAATGGATAACAGATTTAATTAAAATCTAAACCAAAAAGCTTCTGGAATAAAACATAGAATAAAATCTTTGTAATCTTGTTTTAGACAAAAATGCCTTAGCTAGGTCTCAAAAAGCATCTCAAAAAACATAAAATTCATAAATTGGACTTCATATTTAACACTTGCACACTTCAAAAAACATGGTTACAAAAATAAAAAGACAAGCCACAAAATGGCAGTATTACAAAATACATATTTGTACCCAGAATATTTAAAGAAATTTCATTTGCCAATGATAAGACAAAAAAATCCAATTTGACAAAAGAAGATATATGGATGGCAAGCACATGAAAAGTTGTTCAGTATCATAATCCTTAGTGGAATGTAAACTAAAGAAACACCAATACAGATCTACTGGAATAACTAACATTTAACCACCGCCAGCAGCAGTATATACCCTGGAAGAAAAATTAGCTTGGAAAACATTTGCCAGTATCTACGAAATCAGAACATATATAGATATGTACCATATATGCCATCATTTCCACTCTGAAAATACACAAATAGATTAGACAGCTAGATAGAGATGTACATTTGTGCATCAACAGACATGTGTAAGAATTTTCATACTAGCACTATTTTAATAGTCTATAACTTCAAACAAACTAAAAGTCCATCAACAGTAATGTGGGTAAATAAATGTTATATTTATAAATGGAATAGTCCACAGCAGTATAAACAACTGCTGATATGTTCAACAAAATGGACAAATCTTGGAGATATAATATTGAATAAAAAGCCAAACTCACAAATGTACCTACATATGATTTGGTCAGGTTTCAAAAGAGGCAAAAAGAATGTATGGTGATAGAAGTCAGAATAGTGGTTAACTTTGGAAGTGGGACTGATAAGTAAGAGTCTTCTAGGGTATTAATAATGTTATTTATTTTGATCTTCTTGGGGCCTACAAAGGTTCAATTTATAAAAATGTATCAATTTGAACACTTAATAATCTTTGCACTTTTTCTTGTATGTTATGTTTCAATAAAAAGATTACTTTAAAATTATTAATTAGCAAAATCCAGTGCAGAAATATAAATCATTATACATTTTTATTTTTTCCTCCCTTTTTTTGAGGGGAATAGTTCCAGCCTTCACAAAAAATATCCATACCTATAAACAAAAGTATATAACACTGAGCTAAATTTCATCTGGAAATATACCATAACATCATTTGCTAATTTATACTAGTAAAGGGTAGTCTAATGACTCTTACAGAACTCTGTTTTTGAGTTTGTCTTTCTTGGTGTCACTATGCCTCACACTGAAATATATTTTAAATAGGGGTGTAATTTTTTTAATTAATTGATTTACTTGAATAAGTCTCAGATAATCCTGTACTCTAGATGATCATTTCCCCCCATAGGTTAATACTTTTAAGATAAAAAGCACTATATAAAGTAAATTGTTGTCATAAACTTTATATTTTTATATGACCAAATTTTCTTGATGATTTAATAATCTAGTCATGAAAGTTCCTATCTCAAATTGGTTTGATTTCTTAGGGAAAAACAAACCCTCCAAAAATCAAACTATTTTTGATTTAGTTATTTGTAACTTATATTTTTTTCAAAATTGCCAAATATTTGCCATAAAATTGTTTTTTGCCACAACGTAGTAAACAAACCCCAATGTATCGTGAGTTACGAGTTTTAGTTTGTTCTTTATCATTGAGTGAATGTAGATGAGCCATTTAATTCCTGCATATCACTTAACTCATTTGAAAAAATGAGAATGGTGAATGATGTGATTTGTAAGGTATCAGTAAATGTTGGTACAGACAGATCAAGTTAGTCAAAATAGTTTAACACTGGTCTAAATGTAACTACACTGCCTGCAACAATTCTTGTGTGTGAAACACTCGCCTTTTGTGATAAAAAGGCAAATGCCCTAAAAAAGCAAGAAATGATAGGCATCACAAAATAGAAATCAAGTATTTTCTAAACAGCAGCCACACACCTAAACATTCATCCTGAAAGACTTGAATTCAAAGCCCAGTTCAATGTAAATGTTTTCAAATAAATATTAGGCAATTCTTCCAATTTTACTCCAGTGCAGTATGAAAGTTAGTATTATATGAACTATAGCTATAAAATAAGCAATAAGAAAAATGAGTACCAAAGAAAAAACAGTAGAAGGCAGCAATTGGCAGAACATAATAGCTATGGAATTTAAGATGGGAAGAACTTGAACTGTGTTCAACTTTCTCAGATGAGTGAGACAAAAGCAAAAAAAGAAAGCAGCAATTTCCAGAGGTGTTATAGCTAGTTAGTCACAGAGGCAAGATGAGAAGTCTGATAACCTGAAACTCCTGTAATCCCGTCCACATGACATTGCCTCATTCACCCAAATAAAACGTCCTTCCAAGTCTTTCCTTTCAGAAGTGTCAGCTCCAACCACGGCAGTGACAACCCCGATTAGCTCATTAGAAGGCCATTTGGAGGCCACCATTTACTGATAACAAATGACCCCACTTTATAATATTTTCAGTGAGATAAACTCCAGTGAGATACAACCATTTGATTGGATTTATCTTTCACTAAGTGATAGATGAAAGCCATAAAACGATCTCAATAAAACAAGATTCAAACTTGAAGTTTCAATTCAAATGGCACCTCTTTCTCAAAGCATCAGTTGATCCTTCCAGTCAGATATTCTCTCTCTTGTCTCAAACCCCATAGCCCATTTGACTATATTTTTTGCCACTTGTCATTATCATTGTGTTATAATGATATGTGATCTTTCTTATGTGACCTCACCCCATTCCTAACTCTAATGTTTAATTCTTAAGGACAGGAATCATTCTTATTCTTCCTCATCTCTTCCACAGTGCTGCATGGTACCTACTAGATATGTAAATGTTTCTTGCTTAAACGGATGAATGAATATATAAATATTCTAGTTTGAACAAAATAAAACAAGGTAAAGGATAGAAATCAACCCCAACAGTAACACATCTTTTAAAATAATTTGACTAGAAATGGAAATCAACTTCCATTATATCGGTAAAGTGTAATTTCTTAAAAAAACAAAACAAAACAATGAAGACAGAATGAAAACTTAAGATTCGATAGAGCTAGGTGGTGGATAAAAGGGTTGATAATGTTATCCTCTCTACTTCTCTGAATATTTAAAATATTTCACAACTTAAAAATCTGTGGGACAAAGGCAACACCAGTACAGCAATGTATGCCCAATAACACATCACCTAGACTTACATTACTTGTCTTAAATAATTATTTAAAAAAACAATGTAGCAATATTCCACTGGTCTGAAGAAAATATATGACATAAACTATACAGAACACAGTCAGGAGCCAACATGCAAAGAGGACCTCTAAAGAGAATTGGTTTTAGAGATTTTGTGAAATAGAGAGCACAGGTTTACAAGGTCAAAAAATCACTTTCTTCACACATTATCCTACTAAGCTTAGCTACTTATTAGCTCTTCTAGCTATCCAAAATTCAAAGGGTCAAATTTGAAAAATGGACGCAAAATAAAGGCTAGGGAATTGTAAAATATCTGGGGACATTTGATAGAATATATCATTTAGAGAGCCTTACTAAAAACCCAGGGTGATATTTTGTGATCAAAGTGGTGATACTCTTCTTGGGTGTGGGAGTGAGATCTCAACTCTTTTTAATACAATTTTTAAGAATTCAGAAACATAACAATTATATATCAGAAGAAATTGTATTCTTTGTATAATGATGAAAATTTTTAAAATTTGAAAAAAGTGGTTAGGTTTCACTTACTTGGAACATCATATTTCTTGGTAATTCAACTGAGGTCAATTCAACTAAAAGACCAGTTTTGAACTCCCACTACACGCTTCTGAGGTGCACCTATGATGGAAAATTGTAATAAATTCTAAAAGATACTAAATGAAAAACCTGTCAGTAAAGCCTGTTTTTGTGAAATCATCTTTATAAGGTATACTATTCACATATACAAGTCAATTGAGATATGAAATGTATTTAGAGGAAATGAAAAGACTGGAGAGTTAGAAATGCCTGTCCTTCAAAGGGAGAGGGTTAGAGCAAGCTTTCTGCAAGAACAGCGTTCTACTCAAAAGCAATAGAATGCCTCTGCCCAGAAAGATCTGAAACAAAGACTCTGATGTTATATCATAATATGCAGCCCCAGCAGGAGCTTTCAATCAGATGAGCATGACAATCTGGCAAGAGGTCTTTTCCTCTCATTTAAAAAAAGAAAAAAAAAAAAAAACCCTTGTTCTAAAAGAAGAGCTGCAATAGCAGGCAGAGTCCTGGTGATTTAAAAAACCTAAGAAAATGACCCATAAAATGAGTACATACATTTTTAGAGCTTTAAGGGTCTTTGAGCTTCATTCAGTGAAAATACCTTATTTTACAGCTGAAAAAAATGAGATTTGCTGATGACTTTTCAGCTTCAGATATAAGCATGGAACCTAGAGCTTCTGACTGCCAATCTACTTTGACAGGATGCCTCTCAAAACTTAAAATGCATCCAATAAGTTAAATGAAACCATTTTTCTTGCCTCAATGATGTGACACTTATATATTTTTGTAGATGACTGTGAAAAAAAAAATCCAAATAGCATATACCATCAGTTTGGTGTATCCAAGCTTAAAAAAAAAAAAATAACAGTAAATTTCCTAGTCTAGAATTGTTTCTACAGAACAAGTGAGCATTCTAGCAAGATAAGGCAATTTAGTATAATAGCAGGAAGAAGTTTCCTCTAAATGCTTCACAATTCTTCCAAAGGTACTAGAGAGCATGCCTAAAACCATAAAGCATCAGACATCCACAGAAAATGGAGGAGTTATCCTGATGTCTCCAATATATTTTACTGACAAGAGTCAAATAAAAATATATATGAAATTTCATTTCAGTTGAAAAATACCAATTTTTAAAAATTATTCTCATAATAAGATGCTAGTTACTATAAACAAATTCATTGCATTTCAAACAAGGGTTTTAGAATATAACATTAAATTTATACAAGGATCTTATTTTAAGAGTAAAGCTACTGTCTATAATAGATATAAATATTTAATGCACTGTCATAAATATGATATATTTAAATCCTGAAAATTACCATACTCTGCTTTGAAAATAATTGAATTCATGCTTGAAATGTATGCTTATTGTTTACAGAGAGAGGAGAGAGCTTTGGGTCTATAGCCAGAAAATCTAGATTTAAGTCCCACAAATGTTATTAAATTGCTATAAAGTTTAGCAATTTAAATTTCTATAAAATCTGGGGTGGGGGTGGGGGTTGTTTCCTTTTCTGCCAAAAAGAAATAGCATCATCTTCAGGGGTATCATTAAATCTAAATTAAATTTGCATATAAAACTTTGCTGAAAAACAATATATACATACAAATCCCTATCCTTTTTTAATATACATTATTAGTTTATATTTATATTGTCTATAAAGAGAGGAGGTTAATGAGTGTGGCTCTTAAGACCATTTTAATAAGAGTCCAGTCTGATACATGTACCAGGGTAAGAGTCATAAACTATTATATCACCATCTTACTGAAAAGTTTCATAACAGAAACTCAGTGATTATAATTGCTGATGCAAAAAGAAAATAGCTCAAGTTAAATATGGCAGAATGCCTGAATAATATTTTCTGTTACTTCTACCTAAAAGGACCTAGTTCATGCTTTCTTCATCAGAGTTCAGTCACCATGTACTTTTCAGTTTTAAAACCCAATGGCTGGGCCGCTGGTGAGGCTGCATGGGCAATGAGATGTAAATCAACCGTAACTCTTACACTCTGCTGGCGGGACTAGAAATAGGTTCAGCCACTTTGGAAAACTATGTATTAGTAGCTATCCAAATTAAACATATGCCTACCTATGCCCCAGCAACTCCACTCTTTTAAGTATATCTCCAAGAGAAATAAGGGCAAAATTTTACGAAAAACAAGTCAAAGGGTCTTCATGGAAACTATAATCTTAACAGCCCAAAACTAGAAACACAGTAAATGTTCATCATAATAATGAATAATTGAGGTTATACAATAGAACACTACACTTTAGTAAGAGGGCAAAAATAATGATACATGTGAAAAAATTGGTTGGATCTCACAGATATTATGCTGAGTGTAAGAAGTCAGTCACTACAGCATTCACACCACATTATTCCACCACAGGTTGTTAAAACAAACAAACAAAAACAAAACTATCAAACAAAAACAGGCAAAACTCTCTTTAGTTATTAAGTCAAAACCATTAGTGCAAGTGTGATGCTGATGTGCACGAAAATCAAGGCATGTGTCAGCGGTTTGGACACTGGGCAGCAGACAGAAGGCAGAAAGTTCTTGAAGGGAGTATTAGCAAGGCTGGAAAGAAAGAGGGAAATCTTTTTGGAAACTGGAGAAAAAAATGATTCCGTTTATGTACTGGTAGAATAATTAGCAACACTCTGGCCTGAAACAGCAGGGGCTGTAGAAAGTGGCTGCCCTGGCAGGGGCAGGGAGGGGCTGATTCACTTGGAGGGGACGAGAGCTCTCTAGGATGAGTATTCTATATCTTTGTAGAGCCGTGGTTGCTTTGGTGTAATTTGTTAAAACTGTACACTTTTGATCAGTATTATTTGTTGTAAATAAATTGGGCCTCAACTTTTAAAAAAAATAGAAAAAGATATGTTTTTAAAATATTTTTTTTTAGAAAAAAAGACTTTAAAAATTATTTTCTAATATGTAATACTGCTATGTGTTATAAAGTTGTGAAAAATACAAAGTACTTATGGATTTACCATATGATATGGTTTTCAAATAGCATGAGGCCCCCACCAGCTTAAGTTTGTAAAAATCACATGAGATTTTCCACTTATTTCAGTGCTGAGCCATCAACCTCCTTGAATCATCTGTGTTTTTCTATAGTTTCGAATGTGGGAATGCTAGAAAGCTTTTTCACATGTCGGCCACAAACATACGTGAGCCATGTTAATAAACAACAATCATAAAAAATTTCTTATTCAAAATTTGTTGCCTTGTTTTGTCTTGTTTTGTTTTAATTTGGGCTATTGAGTTAGAACTGTTGAGCTTTCTCATAGAATGAAGAGGCTGGTAGGGTCAAAATATCCAAAGAAAAACCTTCACGCGTCAGGGTATAATAGGGAATTGACAGACAATTATCTAGACTTGGAAACACACTGTGACACACAGTTGAGCGAACACTGCCTTTCAGGCAAAGATGGCACAATTATCCTACATTAGTAAGACCCAGAACCTTGAAGTTTTCTCATTTTTTGGATCATCCTGGGATCAAAAAGTACATTCCAGATGTAGCTAATAGCAGTGTTCTCTCTCTGTTTTAAACAGCAGACATTTGAGTGTGCTTGAAGAGCGTACATAACATGAGCTAAATCATGTCCTCCCTCCCAAATTTATATGCTGAAGTTCTAACTCTCTATACCTCAGAATATGACTGTGTTTGGAGATGGGGTCTTTAAAGAGGGAATCGAGTTAAAATGAGATCGTTAGGGTGGGCTGTAACCCCACCTGGCTGATATCCTTGTAAGAAATTAGGACATAGACAGATATACATACAGAGCAAAGACCATGTGAAGATACAAGAAGCAGGTGGCCAGATACAAGCAAAGAGAAAGACCTCAACACCTTGACAGCACCTCAACCAGAGACTTCGAGCCTCCCTGGGACTGTGAGAAAATAAATTTCTTTTGTTTAAGCCATCAGTGTGTGGTACCTTGATATGGCAGCCCTACAGATCAGTGCATCGCCACATTACAAAATAACACATTTGGAAATAACTTATTCTCTCTCTCTCTCTCTTTCTCTCTCCCTCTATCTCTCTTTCTTTCTCTCTGTAAATGTCTCCTTTCACAGATTGTGCAGTTTGGGATGAGCCACACTGATGTGAGTGGAATGCGAGTTAGACGACTGAACCAGCAGATGACTTCCGTGCAATGCTGGGAGCAAGATCCCAGAGACCTCCTCTTTCTATAAGCAAAGGAAATTCCACTCATTTGACAAGCATTTGAATCACCCTCACATGCCTTCCTCGGATTTGTTTTTAATTTTTGTCAAAAGCTTAGCCTTCTTGGGCCTTCTTTGATAGTCTAAAAATATTAGCATCATATATTTTAAAACATTATAGAATTTAGAAATTGGGTGAGATAAGTCAGGGGAGCAGGAAGAACACAGTACCCAGAAATCAGACTCACCAGTCCGTAGGTGAACTAGTCGCCCGAGGTTGGACAATTTGCTTGTTTAGGGCAGTTATCCTTTGTATCAGTGATTCACAAACATGACCTGAATTAACATTACTCTGGAGAACTTTTTAAACAATCAGGTGTCTGGGGCCTACACCTTCCCCCGATTCTCAAACTTGTCTGGACATTGGAATCATCTGGCAGACTTTTAAAAATTGTGATATCTAGACCCCCATCCTCCAGAGCTTCTGATTTAATTGGTTTGAAATGTTGCTTTCACATTGGGAGTTTTTAAAGCACCCTCCTTCAAATATGATATCCTTTGCCCTTGACAGTGGGATTTAACTGGTCTCAGGAAAAGCCTGGGCACTGGTATGTTTTAATTTGCCTGGTGATTCCGATGCACATTAATTCCCATGGTGATGCCCAGGCACAACCTGAGGATGCAAAGTTTAAATAATGCTCCTTTCAGCTTTAGATCGTGCAATTTTTTTGACTTTTTGTGAGATACATGGTACTGATGATACATCTCAAAGCATTCTTTTTTATATTTAAACAAGGTTACTTACTCCTAAGCTCATTAACTAATTGTAGAGAGTATGAATTTTTAGTTCTCCTGTGAGTCAAACACCTTTCGAGCGTTTTCCAAGTGTGTCTAAGCCAGGAGAGAGGCTCTGTATGAAACTGGGAAGGAAACTGGGTTACCATCTCAATCCCAGCTGTATGATGGATGCAATTATTTCAGGAAGGAACACATGCAAAGATGAAGGCACAAAACATAATTGCTTCATGATAGTAATTTAGTTTCCTAGGGTAAGGATTCAAACCAGTATCTCCCATTAGTCTAACAGCAATTACATAGTTTTCCCTCTCATCCACTTCTTTCACGCTTTTCTTATATTTGAAGCTTTCTAAAGGGTATTTGAGTGATCTAACATTAACCACCCGCACACTGTTCACCACTGTTATTAGCACAGTGGATGAGCTTTACAACTTAGTGAAGCTCCAAGAAGCATTATTACCAATTTTCTTTAAAAGTGCCTCTGAATCATTTGCCATCTTTCGATTTATATCCCAGGCAGAATTATTTTCAAGTGACCTTTTAGTGTCTTGTACTTACATTTAAAAATGACTACAACTAGTGATATGATGAAAATGGACCTTGAACCTTGAAGTGTTACATTTCAGTTTACATAAATTCACAAAAGATTAGAAGACATACTGTGACAAGGGGAAATGTAATAGTGGAATAAAGCCCTACTTTGAGGTCCCCCAAACAACTATATACGTATCAGAAGGGAATTAGGTGAAGGAAGGGGAGGGAGCCAGTTTATAAACATTAATGAGAAAACTTACTAGTTTTGATTGAATGAAAGATACAAGTCCATATATAGCTTCTATAAAATGAATTATGTTAGTCTGTATGAATAGAAAATGTCTAGAATTGAGGAGGTAGTCTTTCTGCTCAATATATTACTTACCAAATCAAACTTACAGTATTACAGTAAGTTCTGAAAAACACTTCACCGTGTTAGTAAACACACATCCTTCTGTTAGATAATAGTAACCAAACAAAATGAATCCAGCTGGAGAGCAACCAACCGCGCCAATTTTGGAAAAGTTGAAAGAAAAGTGAAAAGAGAATCACACTGTGTGATCAAAATGCCATAAAAAGACCTACATGTAATTAACAGAAGGCATACTGTGAACCAAAATAAAGTAAAGCATCTATGAGTCTGCACTTGAGAACTCAATGAGGCCCCATCATTAATCACTAGAGTTGTTTATGCATAGGCTGAAAGACATATGATAGGGAAACTATAGAAGAGATTTATGTAGAGATAGGGTTAGGCTGGTGACAAGGTAATACTACAAGGTGAAATAACACTCTAAAATGAGCTGATTTGTTTAAAAATTAATGTAACTCTAACTCTGAATGTGTTTAGCGCATTGGTAGAAGTAGACAGAAACACTGAGGATAGGGAGGTATTTGGGGCTGGGCAACTGTATCCCAACCAAGAAATATCCTGGGAATATAGCAGGCACCTTTTTATTTCTTTTTTGAATGACAAGGTATATAAACATCACCACACTTCTGTGATTCCACAGTCTAGTGTAATAGCAATAGTTTTAAAATTATGGGAATATAAAAATCACCTGTTACCCAACTAGTCCTTTCTGAGTGTCCAACCACCAAATGCCCCAAATACAAACGCTTAATGCCCCAAATACAAAAGTAACTTCTCTTTATAACATTAAAATAGCTTTTCTTAGTTTTTTTTTCCATTAAGACCTTTGAGAATTGCTATTGACCAAGTGATTTTTTTTTGAGAAAGGCATCATTTTAATACCAACCCTTCCATTAGCAACAGAGTGTTCTAAAACAGCTGGTTCTTAGCTTAAAAAAAATCTTATTTCAAAGACAATGAATTTCTTCTCCTAAACTTCAGAAAACTGGAATTTGACACAACATTGTAAAATGATTATAAATCAATAAAAAATGTTAAAAAAAAAGAAGGTGGGAAAATATTCCATTTACCATAACACATTTTATAAAAACGGACAATAGGGAAAGATTGAATTTTCCTGTACTAATTTATTAGGTAGACTTTAGCACATTTAAGCTCACAGAAGATTGGAATCCCTTCTTATTTTCTCCAAATCTCCAGACCTGGAGAGAGAAAATTAAAACAATACAGATTCCTACAGAAAGAATTAGTCTCTGATGCTCAGAGAGGTGAATAACAAGTCCGTCTTGTGACAGTCTGCGTGAAGACTTGATTTCATCTTGCCTTTTTATTCCTGGGCCTTTGTTGAGTGCTTATTACATATTAGCTATTTGCTGAATGTTAATATAAATTCATAATTTATTTTTACACTAATAAGGCCATAATGAGTGGCAGATTTCCATATTTTTATTAAAACTAATTGTCATAAAATGTTAGAAAAGTCCTGAGAGATTATTTTATACAATTTTTCATGTGGGGACCAAAAGAGTTCAACTAATTCAGCAATTATTTACTGCATAGACACTATTCAAAGCGTATTTGACGTCCCAGAGATAAGTGACTTGTTTTAAAAGTATTTAAATTAATTGTACTTGTGCAGCCTGCATTCTGGGAGAGAAACAGACAATAAATGAACAAACAAGTAAATGCTCAAGACATTATTTGATAATGATAATTGTCATGAATAAGATAAGCTAAATAATTTGCTCAAATTCACTCCAGTTGTAGACCTGAACTTGAGCCACGGTCTTCTGTGTCTCAGTCCAATGATATGTTGACTAACAACTACATCCTACCTCTAAATCAAGTACAGTTTTTATGGAACTAAATTGAAGTCATTATTCAAGGTAGCAACTGAGCAACAGTCTGTATAGGTGAAGGTAAATTATAAGTTGCTGTTACAAAGGTACCCACAAATGACAATGGCTTAATTAAGATAGAAATTTATTTACTTCTCATAAATAATCTCAAGGTTAAGACTCCATGCTGCTGGGGAGGCCTCCATCCTGTCCTGCAGAAACTCAGGTTCCATCACCTTATTACTCTGGTAAGCAAGGTGTGATCTTAGTAGAAGTGTGGAGTAACAGGAGGCTGCAGCATCTTTATTTGGTACGTAGAGAGGGAAGAGGGGGAAAAGCACATGCCCAATATCTTAAGGCCAAGGACATGAAATGGTCACATTGTTTTTTTGCTCACTTTCCATTCACTTAACTCAATAAAGTACACTGAGATGCAAGAGAGCCTGAAAAACAGAGTCTCCTGCTGGATGGCCATCTACTCAGCTCAGATGCTGGCCAGGCTGGGGTAGTTCCAGCCGTTCAAGAAGAAGAGAGGCACTTAGTCATCTCTGTCTCACTGGGACACTATTATTTACATTTGCTTGGTCTTAGAAACCGAGAACATTGGTAAACAATGAGGTCAGAACTGTCATTGCAAGGACAAAGTTATCAAAAACAATGAGGCATTTGATGTAAAGAATATTTGGGTGAGTAGTGGCCCCACTTCTACTGCCTGAGAAACTCAATACTAAGTTTAAAGAATACCTTTACTTAACTTCCTAAGAAAGATGTGTGGATAAAAAAGGGAAAAGAAAACGTATACATCATAAGTGACAACTGTTTGTGCAGACAAATTGATTTAAGTGAGTAATAGAGCCCACTTTAATGAACCATAACTGTAATTTGAACTGGCTGTTCTATACAGCACTCTAACTCACTTTATAGACCCAGAAGATTACTTGCAATAACCGAGGTTACATATTACCTTGCTATGAAATCAGTAGGGAGGGCAGCTGTGTAAAACTGGTAATTTAGCACTCGCTTAGCAATTCAGACAAAGCTGCTGAATCACAGAGATGTGGATGATAATTGTCTGGAGGTACGAGGGTCAACTGTTTAAACTTTCTATTTGTCAGAAGGAAGTGCATCTGGTGCTTTGAGTAGACACTTCTTCATGTTATAAAGAACTTCCTGACACAATTGTTCATCTTTGAGTCACATCTGAGAAGACACCTCATATAGTATCTCTTCAAACAATGATGTTGATAACATCACATCTCTTTACTGCTCTTCTCATTTTCTCCTCTAGTAAATTCACTCTTCCATGAAGAGAAGGAATTAGTCAAATCCTGTCTCCTCTAACAGGGGAAAGATTGTTGTAAGGCCAATGACATGACATTGTTGTAAGGCCTGATGATATGCTCAGGGTTAAAAAAACATGTTTCAAGGCTACAAAGAAAGCATGTAGCTGGAAAACAGCTTGAATGTTTTAGAATTGAGTTAGTTAATGGGAGAAGTACTCATAATTTAGTGAAGCATGATCAAGATTCAATAAATAGTACCTAGATTTAGATCCTTGGTTAAAACCAGGTAGAGGATCCAGAAAAATCTACAAAAAAAAAAAGTTAAATTTCTTAACAACAATGAACTTTAACGTCAAGAAGACCAAACATTATATATTTATTGAGCATCTATTAAGTACCTACTATATGGCCCAGGAAGTGCTGTCAATATCTTTTCAAGCTGAAATGATATAGTTCTTGCACTCCAGTTTATATGGTAGTTTATTTCAAATGCAGGCATTTCTCCTGTAATGCAATAAAACTAGGGGATACAATATTTTTATTTGTGGACTTCTGTTGGTTGTCTTGCAACACAGCAACTTTGTTTGTGAAGGTTAATCATTTATTCTAACAATGGGAAACAGAGACAATAAGGATGTCTAACATGCACTGGGCTAATGATAGAGCTGGAGAGGATAGGAAAGACAGGTCGTTGATCTGGAATAGTAGTTACAAATAAACAGGTGAGTTTTTTTCATGCAGGTTTTAGGGATATGCACCTGTAGCCCTACATTTACATCTAATATCCCACCTTTCATACAGAAATGCCTTTAAGTAAAACAATACAGAAGTTTTTTCCTGGGAGTCTATAATTCTAACGCCTGATTCCCTACTCATTTAGTCCTTATAGTAACTTTACAAGGTAGGTTCCACTAATATTCACACTGTCAGATAAGGAAGATATGTCACAGGGAGGTTAAGTGACTTGCCCAGGGTCATACAAGGTAATGTAGCTGAAGTATTCCAGAAGTCTCTTTTGTTTGCTCAGGTAAAAACCACATAATCTTCAAAGATCAATAAAATATCTTCCAATGTTTTTTTGATTTCTTATTAATAAATTAAGATTCTTTTAGTTTTACTAGTGTTAAGTTTTATTTAGTGAAATAGTATAGCTGAAAAAAATTTAAAAACTTTCCAAGTGAAAATTATTCTAACTGGAAATAAATCATAATTCTTCCCCAAAATAATTTTTTTCTTCATTTCAAAGTTCTCTTTTTTTAAAATCAAAGGGAAGGAAAATTATTTCACACAATCAATAGTGTACATTATGGCAGTAATTTTATATAAATAAATATTTTTAAAGGATTGTCTTTTCTCTTTTGTGTTTTACTCTTTACCCTCCTTGTTCATCAGCTTGCTAAAAAACAAAATTCAACCGACAATTTAAAGATCAAATGGCTTTATTAAATGATTTACGAATCAGGCAGCATCCAATCTAGCAAATAAAAAGGACCTGTAAGGAGCTATAGAAAAATGGGAGACTTTGGAGGCATAAGGGGGCGGGGACAAGGAATGAATGGATTATCTCACCTCTGAGGGATGGAAAATGGATTACATCATTGGTGCTGACCAGGAAATTATGACCAGTTTAACATTACATTCTTGAGAATGGCTGAAAATACATTTACTTTAGGTTTACATTAGTCTTGGTTTGCTGACCTGGGGCTTATCACAAGTGACTCCATTTGGGGCCTGTCATCTTTTTTAAATAAGTTGTATTAATTTTCTGTTACAATCATAACAAATTACCACAAATTTAGCAGTTTAAATCAACACCTATTTGTTATCTCACAATTCTGTTCATCAGAAATCTAAGTAGAATGTAATTTAACTGTGTCTTCTGTTTAAAGTCTCATAAAACCAAAATCAAGATGTCATCAAGATTGACTTCCTTGCTGGAGGCTCTGGGGATATATCCACCTCCAAGTTCATTCAAGTTGTTCCTTCAATTCAGTTCTTGGTGTTTATGTCACAAAGAGTCAGTGTTTCCTTGCTGGTTGTCTGCTGGGGATGGTGGTGCAGAAGGGTGCAGTCTTTGCTACTAGAATTTGCCTGAATTCCTTCTTTTGCTTCCCATGTAGCCACCCTTCCAACAATGGTGAAGTGAGTCCCTCTCATACTTCAAATCTCTCTGACTCCAGCCAAAGGAAATATGGTACTTTGTAGTTTCTGCCTTTTTGTTTACTGGCTGTCTATTTAAATTTAGGAGACCTATCTTTGTTTTTTGTTTTGTTTCATTTTGTTGGGGAAGGAGGCTATTTTTAATTTTTCTAATTATGAGAAAGCTAATAAAAGAGGTGATAAAACATTATCAAATAGGCTGACAAATTTTATAAGAATCTTCTAAACTTCAACACTATGAAGTTATATTTCTACCTCACATTCCTCATTTTTCATTGTACTTTAAACAATTTTTCACATATGTTACACAAATAACTAAGGCAAACATTTCCTGAGCAGGGTAGATAAACCAAAAATATCTTTCATCCTCTTCATTTTTCAAGAGGAGACAGGAGTACTGTCTAGAATGTCAATAAATGGAGACGTATTTGCTTGAGATGGTCACTCAAAATAGTGAGAGAGAAAGCATCAAACCAAACATTTCAACGATTTCTTCAAATACATACTTACTGCATTAAAATGTTAAATTCATAATAACCTGTTCGGTTCCTTCTTGTTTTTTTTTTGAAGTTTTGTTGTTATTTGTTTGTTTTTCTCTGTCTGCACATTCCTATATCCTTATTATAGTCTAAATAGTCTATTCTATTTAGTCAAGAAAGAAAACATGATTCCATCTCTTAGTTTGCTTAGACAAACAAATTCTAAAGTTAATATCATTTTTCTCCTTTGTTCATACCTCCCATCCTGTTGCCTCTAAGTCAAAACTGTATTCCAAATCCCAGTTTTTTAGTACCCTCAGTGCAAAATCCTAGTTCAGGTCAGCCTCATCCCCTGTGACAACTGCTTTAATAACCTCCTGATTGCTCTGCTTGCTTTAACTCTTGCTGCCCTAAATCCATCCTCCACAGAGCAGCCAGAAAGATATTTCTAAAAGATAAACTAGGTCATGTCACTTTCCTGCTTAAAATCTTCCAGTGACTTCCAATACAAAATCAACATGTTCCAAATTCCTTAACAATGGCCTCCAAATTTTTCTATGATACATCTCCACCTACCTGTCATTAGGTACCCTTCATGACTCCCTTTCCTTCCATTAACTCTGCTCCAGGTGACTGGCTTTTAATGGTAACTCTTAAAGTGATGACAAGCTTATTAGCATCTTACTTTGCACTCACTGTTCCTTTTCTTTGCTATCCTCTGTTCAAATGCCACCTCTTAAGACAGACCTTAGCACTCTAGTTCCTTTCTACTTCTTTACCCAGTTGTGTTTTTTTCATAATACAATTTTTTTACTTTGTTCTATATTAGTTTACATGTTTTTTGTCTGTTTTTCTATACCCAGATTCCCTATATCCACTAATATGTAAACTCCTTGAAGACAAGGATCCTGCCTGTTTTGCTTACCACTTTCTCCCAAGCATCTATAAGATGCCTGGCCCATAACAAATATTTATGGACTCAATTGTAGAGGACTTTTATATATTGAGGATAATTCTTTGTCCAATTTACGGTTAGGAATAAAAATGCTAATTAATTGAATGCTTAATAGGTGCCAGTCATTGGGCTAAATAATTTACATATATTACTTTTTTAAACTTAATAAATATCCTGAGGCAAATATAGATATTATTCCCATTTTAAAGATGAAGAAACTAAGGTTTAAGAAGGTTGCATGATTTGCCCAAGGACACAGAACAAGTAAGTGGCAAAGACTGAACTGTTTCTCACTTAAAAAAACTGAGATTAGACTATACCTCATTTCAAAGAACTATATTATTTTCCATCTCAGTCTACTGACCTAACTTAAAATTTCTAAGTAACTTAGCATTGTGAGGCCAAATTTCTATTTATGTAAAATAATCAAGTTTGTAATAAAATGTGTCTCAAGATTTTAGTGCTTAATACTTCAAGCAAGCAAATCCTTAGGGAGATATATGAGGCTTTCTATTTCACTAATTCCTTGTGATTTCTCATTTATTCTAGGTAATATAATTGATTTTCAACATAAAACTACTATCAAATACAACCACAAGTGACACTCAATCTTTTAACCTCCAACATTTTCCATTCTCAGCATAAGGTCATCCACTTGTTTGGAAAGTGTCCTATTAGCAGCTCTTGGAAAGCGCAGGATCTGAAATTTGGAGTGCACGCTAGTGGCTTACATCCCCACACGTAATGCTGTGTAATAGCAGCACTTAGACTTGACGCCTCCAACTGCTATTCTAGACAACGTAGAATTGCAAGCCTTGAATGGAACTCTTTTCTAAACAACACGGCAGCACTCCAAATACCTTCAAACCATTCTTGTAGGTAAGTTTTATTTCTTCAAGAAAGTACCCTTCAAGGGAAGGAGTCTGTTATTCTCTACGAGTTTATCCCATGTTGTTTCAGTCACATATCCAGTTTCTACTTTGCTCTCTTTTCTCTTAAAAGTGATGGAGGGGTTTAGATACTGAAATTGTTGTGTTAACCTGAACTGCAGTAGAAAAGCATTTGTTAAAGATTTGCTCTTCATCTAACATATTGTAACCTCTTTTAAGCATAGAGGAAAATAGCATTTAAAAAAAAACAGATGTAGATTCCCTTGTCAAACCAGAATCTAAAGCACTGACATTCAATATTCAAAAAGCAAAAACTATTTATATACTTGCCTTTTAACAGAGTTATGACAAAATATCTGTAGATTTGGTAGCAGAGAGCAGTATGAAAGGGGGAAAAAACAAAATTTAATAAAATATATCAGCAGGTACTTCTTAACCAAAGCAAAGGCAACAAAAGTAAAAATAAACATAAAACTAAAAAGCTTCTGCTCAGTAACGAAAACCTTCAACAAAGTGAAAAAGCAACCTATGAAATGGGAGACAGTATTTGCAAATCATGTATCAGATAAAGAGTTAATACACAAAATAGAGAAAGAATTTATATAATTAGATAGCCAAAAAGCACACAATACAATTTAGAAATGGGCAGAGGACCTAAATAGACCCACGTGAGAGGCAAGGCAGACTGTCCACAGCAGTGCCTCTTCCTGAGAACAGCACAGGAAAATAAATAAAAGTATGAAAATAAATAAATATTTATTTATTTATTTGACCCTTTTTTTTTTTTAATTGAAGTACAATCAATTACAATGTGTCGATTTCTGGTGTACAGCACAATGTCCAAGTCATGCATATACATACATATATTTGTTGAAAAGGAATATTTGGAACATCTGTTTTTTTCCCCAAGAAAATGGAATTTCAATTTTTGAATATTAAAAACCCACTTGATCTCATTTATTCTAAGAAATCTCCTTACAAAGTAGTATTAAAAGCGACAACTGGCCCAAAGTGGAGTCACTTGTACTAAACCCACATCACCATACCAAGACTTAATACCTAACCTAATTGCAGTTTCAGCCTCCCTCAGGAATGTAACCTTCATGGGTCAGTTCGGAATTTTCTGGTCAGCACCAGTGACTTAATCCCCCTGATAGATTCCTTTTGTCCCCTAAAGGAATGTGACCTTGCCTGAAACAATCTGCTCTTTCCTTGTCCCTCACACATCTCTCTGCCTATAATACAGCTCCTTGGAGCTCCTTTCTATTTGCTAGATGGGATGATGCCCAATTTATGAATCACTGAATAAAGTCAGTTAGATCTTTAATTTACTCAATTGAATTTTGTTTTTTTTAACAGTAGCATTTATAAAGCATACAATTGATACTTTTAAAAACAGATTTATTTATATTAATCTGAATGAAAACATGAAACTCCTTCATCAAGGCAGATTTTTATTACTTACAGCAGTAACAACACCCATTCCTCATGCCACACGTGGAGCTGGCTGGCACTCTGGAGTTATAAAACCCCCACCCCTGGGCTCTCTGTGTGCCTGGAGCCATTGACACATTAACCCCTACTCCCCACTGCAGGACCCTTTGCAAACCTGCATTTCTGCAAGACGTAAAACATCTTCTCTTGATGTGTGTTTACCCTAACAAAAGTCACTGCCCCAGGAGATAGCCCTGCATACAATACCCTAGGTGGAGAGGCCTCACATCCTGACCTTACCGAAGTCCTAAAACCTATTGTTCACAGAAGTCCCTGACAGACCTTACAACTAATCAGGTACCTGTGCACGAAGTGATCATGCAGCCCCCTACTCCTTGTGTGCACCCTCCCCGCAATGAAAGACCCTGCACGCCCACCCTCGGTGCTCTGTGCACCTCTCGCCCGTGTGGCCCGCTGTTTCTTACAGCAGTATAACTATTAAACTTTCCTAAACTTTCCTGTCTCTGGTAATTCTTTACCAACCCACGTCACCGGCCCGCCGTCCTATGCCCAAACACCGCAGGTCTTTCCCTTTCCTGAGTAGTGCAAATTAAGCACATACACAAAAGCAGGGCTCCTGTCTTAGGAGGAAACCTGAAATTACAAATCTAGCAGTTTATAAACATGTTGTCTCTCTCCCCTCCTGAGAAAGGGAGAGAAACCCTCATCCCCTAGTGGTTTACAATCCTTCGGAACATAAATGACTGTCCCAGGTTTCATCTCCCTTTGAAATGTAAACACACGAGAGGTAAGTCTCCAATCTCTCAGGAGATCTTCTAGCTATCCAATCACCTTCCAACTTCCAAGTCATCTCCTTCAACCTAGGCTTAGGTCTTTTTGCTCAGAAATCCCTAACCGTAGATAAATAAAAACATAGACTTCATGACAACAGTTGATCCAAGATATTTGATAATCATGAACATTTCTGGATCAAATAATGATGATTTTAATGTATATAAATAAAAATACATTTTTATGAAGAAATAATAATAATTTCAATGAATTCCAAAAGGGTTAAATATTCATAGTATATTTGCTGATCACAGAAATAACGTGATTTGTTGATTACAAAAACAATGGCCAAAAAAAGGACAAAAATATTTCTAATTGGAAATTAAAGAATATTCTTCTAAACAATTTAATAATTGTTACAGGTTGAATTGTGTTCCACCAAATTCATACGTTGTAGTCCTAATCCCCAGTATTTCAATATGTGCCCCTATTTGGAGCTAAGGTTATTGTAGATGTACTTAGTGAAGTGAAGATGGAGTTATATTGAAATAGGGTAGGCCCCTAGTTCAATCTAAGGAAGGTCCTTACAAAAAGGGAAAATTTGGAGACATACAAAAGAAGGAAGACAATGTGAAGAGATCCAGGGAGATGGCCACTTACAAGCTAAGGAGAGAGGCCTGAAACAGATCCCTCACTCAGAATCAACCAGAAGGAATTAATCCTGCCAACACCTTGATTTGGACTTCTCGCCTCTGGAACTGAGACAATAAGTTTCTGTTTAAAGAAGTGTAAAAGAATTTTTAAGCAGAAAATAAAATAGCAATTTAAAAAATAAATTTTAAAATCTGGATCTTTATCAGTCCCCCAAGACAAAAGAAACAAAAGCAAAAATTAAAAAATGGGACCTAATAGGTTTAGTTACCTACTATACACTTACTGACACCTAAATACAAAGTCCAAACCAAGTGTTAAATTCCCAGTCTCTATGCCTATATGTTTCATAGTCATTTCAAATTCAACATGTCCAATAATGAACACATTATATATACAAGGAACACATTGTGTTATATGTATTTAAATATGGAAATATATGTGATGTATATACATATAAGTCTGTGTATATACAAGTATATAGAGAGATCTGTGGAATAACTTATGGAAGAGAAGTCGCTTGATTTAGAACTTCGAGAGAACCAAAATCTAGAAAAGTACACAAAAATAGGGATCGTAAACTTTATGTCTGATAAAGTCTTAGATATCTAAGGAAAATAAATCTGTATTAATGAGGCTAACATACAGCCCCAAGAATGTAGGTATACAGGTGTAAGAATCCACCAAGGAGTGATGCATGTTGGTGTCTGAGGGGTGCTAGTAAGAGAGCGCCTGACATCTGCTCAGGGTTGAGGAGACAGCAGAGAGCAAGAGAATGAGAAAGTACGAGACAGAGAGAGAAAGAGAAATGGAGGTTAAAATATCACCTTTCTATCAGAGGTCTGCTAGCTAAGGTCCATATCCTCCCCTCCCCAGTGCACACTTTGGAATGGCCATACCAAGGGGAATTTTGTCTCTACAGAGTAGAATATTTACTGAAGATCACTGCATTATGCTGGTTCTGAGAAAGGAGAGCAGAAATATATTAAATTCCATGTTTACAGATATTAATTGATTATTCCCACTTATGGAAAACCATAGAGCAATGGCAGTTAACCATTCTCCAAGTATCTTATTCCACCTCTGTGGAAGTAGTCTTAAGAGGGGCATTTAGGAAAAATGTCTTCTGCTGCAAAACAGAATGGTGGGGAATATACTTTATTTTAAAAAATGTTATATAGTAAGTAAACCCTGGCTCCAGGAATCTTCCTTAACTTCTTCTACCAATGCCTTCATGTTATGAACATTACAAAATTTAATAAGGTGCCTGGGTGGCAAAGAGCATTCCTGTTTAAATTCACTTGCATCCTTCACTTAAAGATTTTTAAAATTCTATGGGTAAATTACAATAAGTGGGGATTTCCTAAGACTAAACCCAAGACTACTATAACAATTTTTCTAAGAAATGCTGGAGAAATATGAGGGAGAATAAAAGGGTGATGTAGTCTCAAGCTTAAATGTTAATGGTAATTTGAAAAGATTAGTTATTTTTAAAGGATCATATTATATTAAAAATTGATAAATGGAAAATAAAATAAATAGCAACTGAACTTTGTAGGAAACTCTGAAAAAAAAGAATGAAGAGGTAACTAATGATTTTCTAGTTTACTCATAAACTAGAGTTTACTCATGGATGAATCTCCAGTAATATTCTTCTTTGTCCCCTGAATTAGTGAATCACCAGCTCCCATGAGGAGACTCACCATTGTCATTCAGAATCCCACCCAGGACATCATCACTACTATGTGTTCTGTGCCCTCACATGGCATTGTAAGTTTCTTCTTCTGCATTTTAATGATAGAACCATGCATATTTCATGGTCATGGTGCTACTTGCTGTGCATGAGTCACCAGGAGCTGGCTGCCAAAAGTAACTCGAGATTATGACAGCAGTATAATTTTTCATTTAATCTTGATTTGTAGGATACTATAAAACTGGCAAAAAAAAAAAAAAAGATGAAGAAGAGGAATCTGTTCTAGAACTGTCACTTCTCAAGGGCATGGCAGGAAAGGGGCAATAAAAAAATCAAATAAGATAATAATGAATTACTAGAAAGTCTTAAGGAGAAGCTCCCATATGAGAGAGGGTTGAAAAAAAGAGAATGCAAGGAATATTCCAAAGTTAATAACATAAGTAGGAAATGGGAAAAAATTGGAAACAGCCTAAGAACACTGTTTGTAATAGTAATTTCATGTGAAATTTCCAAGTATAAATATGAAAGCAGAGTTAGCTTTTCCTTATAAAAGGTTAGATGTGAACACTGTATATGTTAAATATGATTCCATGTATGTTTGATGTAGATTAATTAACAAAATTACTGGGCTGCTATGGCCAATCTAAACTAGAGATAAGTACAACTGTGTAACATTGGACAAAATTGGAAAATCACTTAATGTAATTCTCTGAATAACTCACATTCTTGCACTTTTTTAATGGTGAGAGACAGCAAAAGCTGACCTAGAACAATAGAGTATCATTATTTATATTCAGCAAGTCTCGAAGCCCTAGCACGTCAGAAACTGGTGCTCCTGTGGAAGAGGTTTTATCACATAACCATAATGCAATAAATTCCTGGACTAGAGATAAAACTCACCATTGGAGAAGCCTCTTTGGGTTGAGAGGCAACGTGGAGGTATTCCCTGACAAAGCTCTCCTCAGTGAAATCCTTCGGGTGAGCATGCTTGTTAACACTTACTTTATAACAGAGAATTGTCCTATGAGAACCATATGATTTTATGAATTGGAGTCATCCTATAACCCTCTTTCCCACACACACCTCACTTGGTCACTCTTCACATTGATATGTTCACTTATTCTGGACTAGGGAGGATACAAAGGTGTTTCAAATCAAGATCGTACCTGTCTCAGGAGAAATTGAATGAGAGGGACTTGGTCAAATATTGAGTATTTAAAAAGATATTTAAGTGATTCTTAATTCTCCTTAAGAATTCTTCTTAAATCTTAGAAAGATTCATCATTTTAAGTGAAGTAAGACAGAAAGGGAAAGAAAAAATACCATATGATATCACTTATATGTGGAATCTAAAAAAAGACACAAATGAACTTATTTACAAAACAGAAACAGACTCACAGATGTAGAAAACAAACTTATGGTTACCAGTGGGGAATGGGGGTAGGAAGGGATAAATTGAGAGTTCAAGATGTGCAGATACTAACCACTGTATATAAAACAGATAAACAACAAGTTTATACTGTACAGCACAGGGAACTATATTCAATATCTTATAGTAGCCTATAATAAAAAAGAATATGAAAATGAATATATGTACGTATATGTATGACTGAAACATTATTCTGTACACCAGAAATTGACACAACATTGTAAGCTGACTATACTTCAATTAAAAAAAAAAAGAATGTGTTTAGTGAGGGAGAGTTTAAGTGGTTGCTACTCATTATGTGTTCCTGTGACTAGAAGCGTCAGCACCACCAGGGAACTTGTTAGGAATACAGACAGTTCTGGCTCTACCCCGGAAGTACTGAATCAGAATCTGCATTTTAACAAGATCCCCAGGTGATTCGTAAGCACATTAAAGAAGCCTTATTCTAAATTTCATAAGAAAAAAATTTTCTCAGCTCTTCATGTTTTTACCCTAGATTCTAAGATCACCTAAAGGGAACTCAGTATCATTTGCTGGAAGAATGAATGAGTAAACTAATTAGTGGATTCTCTTCAACTTTTACTTTAATCCTCTAAAAAGATGTTAATCCTTATTAAAATTTTAAAATTATAACTATAGTTCAGGCTTGACTAAATGGATGCTGAGTACTTGAAATGAGCAATGCATTATGCTAGGCTGTGGGGACTATAATGATATATAATTCTTGTAAAATATTAAGATGTACCAAGAAACCTGTATTCTAGTTAAGAATTATATGTCTAATGATATGACAAATATATTGAAATCTAGACTGCAATTAATATTTAAATAGTGTAGGACAACAACAAAAAAGAAGGCACCAAGTACTAGACAAATTACAAGGAAAATAAACTCTGTTGCAATTTGGAAGAAGAAATCATTTACTTCTATATGAACAGAATAACAGCAGCAACTAATGTTTATAATATGTTTAGCAGGTGCTTTCAAGTAGAAGAACATAGAATTGAAGAGTCAGCTATTGGTGGTGATAATAATAGTTTATGTTACTACAAGCTAAGACTTCACTGTGTACAAAGCTCTATTATGAGCATTTTACATATATTGACTCAATTATCATCACACCTTTAGCATAGGATAACTATTATTGACAATTTACAGATTAAAAACTGCGTCATAGAGTAGCTTACTAATGTGCCCAAGACCCATGGCTGGTAAGTGGGAGGTGATTCAATGTGACTAATCTGACTTAGAGCTCACTCAAAATAATGAGGCTTTCCTGGTGGAGAGCTGGGGCTTTTTCCTTGGATTAGGGGGTAGGTGGGAGGGAGGGAGGTAGAAGATTAGAGCAGCGGAGGTTGAAAGGTAAATAAAACAGCATGGGCAGATTCAGAGTACTAACAATTATGTAGTGATTTTGAATATCATGCGTAAGAAATCAGGATTCGGACTTGAGTAGACCAGTGAGCAACAGGTCCTGCAGCGCAGATGGGAAAGGTTTATTCCAAGCCTCCCTACCTTGGGCTTGAATCCTGGCTCATTCACTTATCACTCGTGGGGTCTTGCACACCTGACCTCTTTGACCCTCTTTCTTCAAACATTTCATGAAGTGGGTATAAGAATTAATTGAAGAGACTAGATAAATTAGAGCTATTTTATGACTATGTCAGTAGCCACAAAAAAGTTAATCCACAAAAGCTCAAGTTAGACCCAATTTAGTGACTTCAGTGTGTCTCATCTCTGACCAGGGACACTCAAGGAACTGAATGCAGGGGCCTAACTAGGTTGTATCTGATTATGTCAAAGCTCTGTGGCCAATTTCCTGCATATTTTCTCTTCCTGCCCTCATCTAAAGGACATTTCATGTGGGTTTCTGCCTTTTAGTTATCTTAACCAATGTGGGTAAAAATCAATGCTTTTACAAAGGCAAGTAATCCTTAAAGTTTTCCTCCTCCCCACATAAACCTCTGTGCAACTTTATATATGTGGAGATACAATAAACATGGGATAATTATAAGTTGTGCATATGATGTCAGAAGACTATTCCTGTGACATTCGAAAGACACTGTTTTCAAAGCGCCTTCCTATAAAGTCAGTGCAAGTTAAATATAGAACTCCAGCTTGGTTCCACATAAATTATGGAGCTGGTCAGTCATGAAGAGAAAATTACATTTAGAGTTCCCACTGGCATTATAAGATGCAAAACTGAAAAGGGCATTCTCACACTGAATAACAGGTGTCCCAGCTTCTTAATGTTGTTGTTTTCTGAGTGGAACCCAAGTCATGAGTTTTAAAATAAACTCAGAAGCCTGAGAGATTACTGCAGTGGGTTAATAAGCTTCATATTTTCTACTAGGGAGCAACCATGGGTTGACAGAATTGGCTCATTAAGGAATAATTATATTTTCTGTGATCTAATTTGAGTCTAAAACTCATGTCTGCATTTGGTTTTAATTTTTTTATCCTCATTTAATAAATCTTCCATCCATACTGGCTGTGAAGTGAACTTGCATCATATTTGGCATTTCCTTTAATTTTCTCTAAATAAATACCTTCAACCAGAAATCATACATGTACTAGAAATAATGCCTTTTCACAATGATGTTTCTAATTTATTCCAGCTAGGTTCAGATCTCACCCATATTACCATTTTTTTAAGAAAATTAAAAAATTATTCAATTATTACTGTAGATGTTGACATCAGCCCTTGAGTTACAGTGTTTAGGTCAGTTTTTTTTAGGACTGAAACATACTACAATATAATTAGAGGGCAGCCTTTATCCATATTGCCAAGAGCCAGAAAAGTAATCAACCTTGAACCAGGAGCCAAGGAGAATCATGGTGTTATAGTCTGCAGCTTGTCTTAAGAAAAGACTAATTTTGTACCATTTCTGTTCTCATCATATCATTTTATCAAAAGAAAATGCTTAAAAATAGAAAATTAAAGTGAGTCTCCAAAGTATTATCAATCTATAACTCTTTCTCACAGGAAAGAGCAGGTAAAATCCATTCACCTATTCTAAGAATAAAAAAAGGAGTAAGAATTAGGGAAGAGTTGATTCCCGACCAGTTCATGAGAGATCTGCCATTTATCTCTCAAGTGTTTTGTTTTGTTTTGTTTTGTTTGTTTTTTGTGTGGTTTTTTGGTGTGGTTTGGGGGTTTGGGGTTTTTTGTTTTTTGCTTACTAGAACAAGCAATCACCCCAAAAATGATTACCAAAGTAGACAGGAAGAAGAGAGTGTAGAAAGTAGAAAGAGTAAGAGAATAGAGAGCCTAAAGTGTCATTTTAGTGACTAACACAAAAATCAGTACATCTAATTCAAGAGATAATTGATGATCAGAATGTTTTTCAATCAAAATCTTATTAGTCAGGCATCACATTTATTCATTTTCTTAGGAAAAGGCTTTTCATGTCACTGAATCTAGTATAGGTATACTCAATATTTAAATATAAGCCCAGGAACTATAAAACTTCTAGAGAAAAAACTTAGAAGAAAAGCTTTATGACAATGTGTTTGACAACGATTCTTTTTCATTTGACACCGAAAGCACACACATCAAAAGCAAAGTGTAGATCCACTTCAAACTAAAGAGTATCTGCACAGCAAAGGTAACGATCAACAAAGTGAAAAGGCAGCTCACAAAATAGGAGAAACCATTTGCAAACAATATATCTGATGAGTAATTAACATTCAAAATATAATAAGAGCTCTCACAACTCAACAGCAAAAACACAAATAACTAGATTAAAAAATGGGGAAAAGGCTGAATGGGCATTTCTCCAAAGAAGATATACAAACGGCCAGATGCTGAACTTCACCAGTCATCAGGGAAATACAAATCAAAGCCACAATAAGATATCACCTCACACGTGTTAAGATGGATATTAATTTTAAAAAAAGATACATGTTAGTGAAGATGTGGAGACATTGGGACCCTTGCACACTATTGATGGAAATGTAAAATAGTGCAGCTGCAGTGGAAAATAATATGGTGGTTCCTCAGAAAATTAAATATAGAACTGCCTCATGATACAGCAATCCCACTGCTGGGTATATATCCAAAAGAATTGTAATCAGAATCTCAAAGAGATATATACCAAACGTTCATTGCAGGATTATTCATAATAGCCAAGACACAGAAACTACCTAAATGTCTATCAACAAAAGAGTTAACAAAAAAAATGTGGTATATACATGCAGTTGAATATTGTTCAACCTTAGGGAAAAAAAACAGTCTGCAATGTGAATCATGAATGAAACTGGGGTGCATTATACCAAGTGAAATAAGCCAGTTATCGATGTTCAGATAATGCATACTTCCACTTATATGAGGTATCTAAAGCACTCAAACTCATAGAAACAGAGAGTAGAATGGTGACTGCTAGGCCCTGGGGCAGAGGAGGGAGGAAGGAGAAGTCACTGTTCGATGGGTATAAAGTAGTAGTCATGCAAGATAAATAAACTCTAGGGATCTGCTGTACACATAGTGTCTATAGTTAACATTACTGTATTGTGCACTTAAAACTGTTAAGAGGGGAGATCTCACGTTAAGTGTTCTTACCACAATTAAATAAATAAATAAATGTCCTGCAGTGATTGATTGATTGACAGATAGATAGATAATAGATAGATAGTGTTTATTTGAAGGATTAATACCACATTTAAGATAAATGGTTCAGATCACATGTACCCAGTATTTTTTCAGTTGTTCTGAATATTATGAGACTTTCCCATGTTATGAACACTTAAATCAG
Source organism: Camelus dromedarius (assembly GCF_036321535.1). Classification (NCBI taxonomy): domain Eukaryota; kingdom Metazoa; phylum Chordata; class Mammalia; order Artiodactyla; family Camelidae; genus Camelus; species Camelus dromedarius. The sequence continues at coordinate 88,375,830 of NC_087437.1, read as the reverse complement.
TTACAGTAAAATGAAAGAACAAATTATTTGCATGGGAAAAGAACCCTTTTTCAAATATAGGACTTCTTAGGACATTGTATTTCTTCCTTTAACCTATTTGCTTACCGCAGATTGAGACCAACCCAAGAGGAGGCAAAAACCCACCTGGGAGTATGTGCCTAGTAGTTCAGGTTTTAGTGAGTTTTCCCGAAATAATATGATCATTATTTATGACTGTAAGCCATAAACACTTTGAAAAAGGAACTAATAATATTGGGATTATTTACTTCTTTGATTTTTGGATTCCTTGAATACATACAACTTTAGCTATCACATCATATTTTTGTAGCATCCCCTTTTAATATTTTCAACATTCTTATGGATAAACATTTGCATATCCACATAATTATAGTTAATTTTAATTTACTTTAGAATTTTTTCCTTGTTGATGTTGCTATTTATGTAATATAACTAATAATGAAAATACCATATGTTAGCTTTTTAATTCCATATACACAATAATTTGAATATTAAAATCAATATTAGAATTGAATATTAAAGTCAAAATCAATTGAATATTAATATCAATATTAGATTTTAATAGAAGATTCAAAACAAGGTAAAAATTTTGCATATAGATTTCTGAATTTAGACATAATCAGATGTTAGAAAATTTGTATTTTATGGAAAGATGCCTTGAGCCTTGCAAAGTAGGATCAAGAGAACAAGGATTCTAACTGAAATCTTTGTAAGCTCTGGTCTCCAGTTCCTGTAAACTGTGAAGGCTTAGCTTAATAGACATTGTATAATGAGGTGCCTTAAGGAATCTTAGTCATCAGGTTTAGCTCTATCTCAGACCTGTATAAAAGAATGTACGCTTAGAAACTTCATAACTATAATTATAAATAAAATACTTACGGAGTAGTTACTATGTACCATGCACTGTGCAATGAAGTGTACATAAGTTCTCTTTTATTCCTCAGATCAATCTTATAATATAGCTACTATTATTACACTATTTTACACATGGAGAAAATGAGACTTTTTAAAGATTGAATATCTTGCCCAATTGCAGAGACCTAGACAGTAACTCTAAGAGGAAAAATTGAGGACACAGTAGTTTCTTTAGCACAGTCATTTTGATTCAAATATTCAAAAATAAAGTTCCAAGAAATAATTAGATATTTCTTAAGTCCCACCCAGTACGACAGCATGATATAGTTCACCTGTAGGTTTTCTCTAACACTGTTTACCCTGATTCTAGCTCATCCTTAGGGACCACTTTAGAGCACACTTACTCCTTTTCTGTGCAAACTCCCTGTTTACTTGCAGGCAGTTTTCAAGTTCTCTCCCTCTTCTTGAGAGCAAACATCCTCATTATTCTCATGGAATGTGTTTCTCACCCTGTCACTCTTCAGGAAATCTGCTTCTGGTGTGCTTTGGTTTGCTAATGCCTTTAAAATGAGGCAATAAGAGAGTTAAAAGTAGGAAACATTAAAGGCTAGATAAATTAAAGAACACAAGTCCTTGGGAAGAGGGGGTTTCAATAGAAACTGAATAAAAATAAGGGCCTAATAATAAGAAAAAAGGGATCACTAACAAAAAACATACTTCAAGTATTGGCTTAGTGCTGGTCCAGCCAATGATAGCTAAAATTAGTTTTATGCTTCCATCTGTTGCTCCCTGAGTCATGCACAGAACATAATTCTCTATGTGGTTGGATCTGAGGTTAGCAGACGCTCTTTAAAATGAAGTTCAAATGAGTTTTCTTTTCCTCAGGCTTGCTGCCTGGAAGATTGTTTGCTTAGCTTAATGTTCTTTACCTTAATGTTTTAGGATATTTTACTAATTTACTTTTATCTTTTCTGCTTAATATAAATTATAAGAGAATCTGAAACTCCCATTACATGAAAATGCAAGCCCGTGCAAGAGAATACTGTAACTCACTACACGATGATCTTCCATTTTATAGTAACAGGTAAATATTACATAAGTCATTGCAGTTTTACTTCACTCATTTCATTAAGCACAGAGTCTAAAATGTTTATTGATATTTTACATTTCTCTTAGCTTATAGTCTTTATTAACTAACTTAATTTTCCATGTTTTCAATATTACAAATATAAGAAGGTAGATTTGAATTGTTAGGGTAATCAAAGAAATATCTAGCTTAGTTAAAAGTTAGTTATTACTAATAGCTCATAAAATATGTAGTAATAAGATTAATGACATGCATCAATATTATTGATATTCTCTAAGAAGTCATAAAGAGAATATCTCATATTAATTCTATAATAGGAATTCTCCCTAAATTAAAAGAATGAATATTAGACTGCTTCACATGGCAGCAATGACTGGAAAGCAAATGAGATCATCCATTCAATTAAAATATTACAGAGTAGTTTCATCCATTCAATTAAAATATTACAGAGTAGTGAGAGTGGGCATCTTTGTCTTGTTCCAGATTTTAGCTGGAAGGCTTTCAACTTTTCACCATTGAGTATTATCTTGGCCATGGGTTTGTCACAAACAGCTTTTATTATGTTGAGATAGAGTCCCTCTATCCATTTTGGTAAGAGTTTGTTTTTTATCATAAATGGGTGCTGAATTTTATTAAATGCTTTTTCAGCATCTATTGAGATGATCGTGTGATTTTTGTCCTTTCTTTTGTTGATGTGGTGTATCACATTGATTGATTTGCATATGTTGAAACATCCTTGTGTCCCTGGGATGAACCCAACTTGATCATAGTGTATGATCTTTTTCTCAATATCGCTAATTATCAGAGAAATGCAAATCAAAACTACAATGAGGTAATGGCCATCATTAAAAAGTCCACAAATGATAAATGTTGGAGAGGGTCTGGAGAAAAGGGAAGCCTCCTACACTGGTGGGAATGTAAATTGGTTCAGCTACTATGGAAAACAGTATGGAGGTTCCTTAAAGAACTAGAAATAGAGTTACTATTTGATCTAATAAACCCATTCCTGGGCATATCTCTGGAAAAGATGAAAACTCTGATTCAAAAAGATGCATGAACCCCAATGTTCATAACAGCACTATTTACAACAGCCAAGACATGGAAGCAACCTAAGTGTCCATGAGCAGATGACAGGATAAAGAAATTGTGTATTATACAATGGAACACTACTCAGCCATAAAAAATAATAAAATAATGCTATTTGCAGCAAAATGGATGGACCTGGAGATTGTCATTCTAAGTGAAGTAAGCCAGAAAGAGAAAGAAAAATACCATATGATATCACTCATATGTGGACTCTAAAAAAAAAAGACATAAATGAACTTATTTACAAAACAGAAACAGACTCACAGATATAGGAAAAAAAAAAAAACAACTTATGGTTACCAGGGAGGGAAAAGGGATGGAAGGGATAAATTAGAAGTTTGAGATTTGCAGATACTAACTACTATATATAAAAAAAAGCAACGAGTTTATACTGTATAGCACAGGGAACTATAGTCAATATCTTGTAGTAACCTATAATGAAAAAGAATATGAAAATGACTATGTATATGTACATGTATGACTGAAACATTTTGCTGTAAACCAGAAATTGGCACAACATTGTAACTATACTACAATTTAAAAAAACTCATTTAATTAATACATGGAGCTATCTAAATTTTAACACAGACAGACTTTCCTGAGTTCAGAGTCCATAAATTGAAAATAAATTCTGGAACCCTTCACTTTGTTTAAGTGCTGCACTAAGCAGTGGAGACAGAGATGAATAAGAAAGGATTCTTTCCCACAAAGCCTAGTGTAGAAGACATCAACAAATTTAGTCCAATTTAATAAGTGCAATGAGAAGATTCCAAACTGCCTTGAGATCTGGGAAGAAAGATCCCTAATCCAATATGCATATTTTAGGAGGAGGTAGGGTTGGACAGAGCCCACTGTGAGTAATGTATGTGTACCCCCTATACATGTAACTTTGTAAGATACATGTGTCCTTGGTAAATTTTTTGGTCTGTACTATTTGCTAATTTTTTTTGTTTGTTTAGCATAATAGTTTATTAGTTGTTTCATCATCTTTAAACACAGGGACAATTTAGAATTAGGTATAGAAATATTCAACAGAATCTCAGCCATAATACTAATATTTTGTTTTAAATTTGTACATTTATGTATGTTTGAGTATTTGTTTTTTATTTTTTTAATTTTGATATTTATTGGAGTGTAGTTGATTTACAATGTTAGTTCCAGGTGTACAGCAAAGAATTCAGTTATACATATACATACACATTTTTTTTCAGATTTTTTTCCATTATATGCTATTAAAAGAAATTGAATATAGTTCCTTGTGCTATACAGTAGGTGCTTGTTATCTTTTTATATATTGTAATGTGTATCTGTTAATTCCAAACTTCTAATTTAGCTCTTCCTTGCCCTGTCCCCTTATGATAACCACAGTTTGTTTTCTATATCTGAGAGTCTATTTTTGGTTTGTAAATAAAATTAGTATCATTTTTGTTTGCTAATTTATCTCTAGTACCTGTAACAGTGCTTGGCATATATCAGTTGCTCAAAAATATATTTGGTGGAAAAAAATTACTTTTCCCATTGATACTACACTAGTTATTCCTTTATATGATTGATTATAAACTTCGGGATCTATATAGTTGTTTAATTGGAAGAGGGCAATAAATATTTATACTAAACTAAGCAACCAATAGCTTTCAGAAATATCACATTATCAAGCAGAAAATACTCTTGAGCTATTATTACTTTAGTCCCATACAAGAATGCACTGGTAAATTATAAATACAAAGCCAGAACTGCACAGGTTTGTTGGGGCTTACAGAAAAGAGAATAACTTGAATCAGTGCAAAAGCAAATATGAGCTCCCACTTGCAACTACAGAGCTGGACTGAGATTTAAAGCAAAGGAAAGGACAAAGTTATTAGTCACTCAATTTGATATTTTTTTTACATTTGTTTAATCGATTGTTCCTCTATTAGGAGTTAATAAAATTACAATGGAAAGGATATTTTTGAAATTTTTTTTTAAAATGTAAGAACTTTCCCTCTAAATATCAGGAGAATAAATGTTACTGGACACTCTCTTAGTCCTTACTGAAAGTAAGATTTCCTAAGTGAAATACATGAGCCCTCAGCAAGCTGACATTGCAGTAACATAAAGAAACATGAAACTGTTGGAAAGCAGGAAAAGTCAAGATGTTCAAATCGCCTTTCCCTAGATAGCTTCCCTATATTTAGTTTCAATGGAAAATAGAATGTTTTAAGACTCCATTTCTGCCGAGGTTAGGTCATCATGGCCTTAATAAAAACTTATTTTTTTTTTCCTTTTTGAGTTTAGAAATTTCAGGAGTTCCTCCTTGCCCAGCTGTGAGCTCACCTACCATTTTCCCTCACTATCCCATTTTTATGCATGACTTATAAATTCACTTTAGAAAGTACCAGATAAAACTGATAGTTGCTTTTTAGATAACATTTTCTAATTAAATGTTGAAATAGAATCTAAGGTGAAAGATATTCATCCAACTTGCCGAGATAATTTGGTATGCTCTTGGCACTTTTGAAACTAAAGCTAGATTAACTGTGGTATCTTATCAGTCATATGCTTGATAACACTATTATAGTAATTTAAGGAAAATTAGTATAATAAATCTCTTTTATGAGTGCATATATTGCTCTTCATGTAGAGGAAAAACTTTCATATTCTCATATGTTATACTAGACCACTGATTCATTACATGCCATTCTAAGGGATATAAAAGGCATGATGAATGAAATTTGGCTTCACGTTTTATTACTTTAAAATTCAGCTTTCCTAATTGCAAAGATGTTAATAATTATTAAGTTTTCAAAGAAAATCCTTGAGTTTATGAATTTTAGATACTTCATGTAAACCAAAATAAAAAATAATAATAACACCATATATGTTATGACCTTGGTTAAGTCATACTTCTGTCCTAAAAATTCTTCAGTGAGGCACTTAAATCCTTTCTGCTCAGATTCCACTTCACCATCTACTTAGGGAAGTCCTAACTATAGGTCATCGCCCACAAGACAATAAAAACAGCTTTCAGCCATGTCTAGTTAGCAAGTCATTTTTTTCAGTCCTTTAGTAAACCACATTTTCTAAGCAAGCAAACAATTTATGTTGATTCTATGGTCAATAATGAGTTTCCATTTGTATCAAAAGTCATAAATATACAGGATGAACAATTTCCCTTGAAGTAGGCAATTCTTTCAAACATCAAGAATGTAGCTGGTCTTAACCTCACAGCACATAGAAAATGCTCTCAGTTGGGTTTCTGGTTAGGCCAAAGTAATTTCAAAAGAATGAGGTAGTCAAAAGATAGATCCTGGAACCAGCTCCTGGCCTTTGCTTTTTATTTGCTTTTTTCTTGTTGCCAAAGAAGACAAACTTTTACAACTAAGTGAGCTGAAAATTAGAATCAATGGAGAGAGACTTTATTGTCACCAGCCTCTAAGTTCCCATTTCTCCTGTGCAGCTCTCTGACTCACTGGGTCAAGGTTTTCTGACTATTTCTGTCATCCTTGACTTAACTCTGGTTAAACCAAGTTCTCTGTGCTATGAGGATTGTCTTCTTGTATGACTTGATAATTCATGGTTTAATCTCATACTTAGGCAAGTACATAATCAAAAGCACAAGTTAATAAAAATATTAGCTTTCCCCACAAACTTTACATCTGTTCTTTTCTGTCTTACAAGTGAAAACTGGCAAAACTGTAACATTAAAGCAAAATCAGACACATAAACCACTGATCAAACTTAGTAAATCCATTTAATTAACCAGCATACAAAAAGATTTGCTCTGGGGAAAAGAAATTGTTTGGAAACAGACTAATTTATTGGATCACCATTTTATTAAAGAAAAATGGAATTTGGAATAAGAGTATCCTACCCCAAGGTCATATATTGAAAACTGTGTGCTATAGGATGCATAGACATTTAGCAGAGAGAGAAACGGCATCTCGATCTCTGGAAATGCTGACATGTAAATTTAACCTTCAAGTAACAAGTATACCAGCATCATCATTTGGGAGATTAAACTAGAATAAATTCAGAAGAATTAATCATTCATGTGTGTCTCTCTGTAGTAGGAGTTAAAGGCTGATCCCATAATCTTCCTATGGTGGAGACTGTGGTCAACATTTCCGTTCCTCTCACCTTCAACACATATACATATCAGAACGCAAACGCCTACTGTATTATCGTCAATTGATTTCTCAGACTGGGGATGACTATATGTAGACAACATTCCTCTATCCCACCATGTCCCATGGCTAGCTGTTAGCATCAATTTGAGTTGTTTTTTCCTTTCTTATTGTTGCTGTTTATTTATTGAATACTATTGACTTGGTTTTTCCAAGTCATAAAGAAGTTATATCAGAGAAAATTTGGAAATAACTTCTTAAAAACCGCTTGTCAACATCATTAAATTTTAGAGGCAGAAGTGTCTGTGGACCTCATTTAGTCCAACTCCTTCATTTGATACATAATGGAACTGAAATTCTAAGACACTGTGATATACTTAAGGACACAAAGTTGGTTAAAATTAAGAATAGAAATCAGGTTCTTCACTTTCAGTTCAGGAAACTTTCTATTATTTCTATATCATTTCCCACATAACAGTTTTGGGTTTTGTTTTTTAATTTTTTCAAAACCAAACAATCACCAGTTTGAAAATTGTATAGCAGTTTCTGTGATGTAGAAAGGCTTTGATATCCATTCTATTCAACATATTTAGCAATAAAGTCTGTTTCAGTATTTATTCCTGACTAATCATTGCTATATTACACATAATGACCCCCCCAAAAATCGGCTTTTAAAACTTTCCATAATTATAGAATTAACATGAAAGCTGTTACAGAACAAATTGTTATATTGTTTGTGAAACATTTTTCATCTTTACAAACCAAATTTGGGGAAGCAATAGTTTAATAAATGAGAGAATATTTTGTTCTTCAGAGAGTCATTTGAAAACCAACACTAAATGGTATTTTAAGTAAGATATAGTATTGTATATGTATTAGAAAAATGAATAGTATGTGTATCTGTGTATGTTTTCTTCAAATAAGTTCAAAATGTTCTAAGCAGACAATTATATTTAGTCTAAAATATTGACGTATTGATCTGGAGTATATTTTTAAATCTATAGGGAAACAATGCATAATAAAAAATGTGTTCACAATCCAAGTGAATGTTTATTCATGTTTTGGGCTATAATTTAAAAATTAACAACTACTTTGTTACATTTGCTGATAATGAGATGTTAGTTTCTTTATGTATGTAAATTCTTCCTGATCAAATGTCTTCACTTATGCACACTTAAACTAAGACTCTTCTTTGGCTGGAGAAACCAAAGAGGCAGAATAAAAAGACCTAAATACCTCTCAAAGGGAAAGATAAAATGGTGCCAACTTGTTGACATAGTTTGCCCTGTGCTCCAGGGTAAAAAAGCCAATGGCCAAGTTGGCTTCCAGGTATTACATTGAGTATTTTTCTCTTTCCAAGTCTATTTAACTGAGAGTAGATACGATTACATAATGTGGCTCCAGAATACATTTCATCCTAAACTTGTAATTTTGCTAGCCGTTTTATTAGTTCACATAAGCTGCAACAATGATTAATGAAGACTAAAAACTATATACTGTATTATATCACATTTCTTTTTTTCTTTTTGCCACATTCAAGTGTTCATTACATATTCCCCATTCTAACTGTGGTTCTGTTCTCTTAGTCCTCAGAACGACAACAACAATCTGTAACTGATTTCCATCTATTCATCTACGACAAAGAAAGAGGAGTGTATGCAATTCGTTCACCTAACAACTTTATTCTATTAGGAAGATTTCCTTGTGTGACTAACAAACAAGAATCAACAAAATATAAGGAAAATATGAGGGTCTGGATTTGAACTTCCCATAATTCAGATTTTCCCTTGCTTGACTGAATTGTAGTGTTAGTAACTCCTTGGCTCTCATATTTACTTTGAGATCTAATTAAAAATTCATGTAAAGACCACAGTGCTTTATTACCACGACTCTTCTATTTACCAAGCATGTCACTTGATAGTACAGTGCCCAGCAAACTTTTGTCAAATTACTTAATAAATTTAATAATGTATACCATACATTATTACCACAGAGGAATCCAATGATTACACCCTAATTTCACATTTATTCTTATAACAAGCTATGCTTGTTCATTTTATTATGTATTATTTAAAAAGCACTACTATCCACGCCTGAGATACAGAAATGGGAACTCTGAGAAGAACTATTTTAAGATGTTAAAGAAATGACACATAATAAGCAACTTTTTCTGTAAGAAGAGACATAAAACACAGAGTATTGAGTTTTTATTTTAGAAAAATAAGTATATATTTAACATTCAAGCAGACCTTGACAAAAGATCAAAACATTTTGCCCAGGGTGGACATTTTGGTGTAATTCTGTGGTGTTTTGGAAGCAGGCTGTGCTGTGAGCACTGCTTAATAAAGTGGATGATGCCAGGGAGACTCATCTCGTATCTACCTGCTCTTTCATCCAATCAGCTGAATCTCAAAAGCAGTAATATTGCATTTGAGAAACAAATGCTGAAATTGAACAGCTTACAAAAGATTTAAAACTTAAACCTTATGTTTAAAATACTTTCAAGGCTCTATGATCAATACAGGACTTAGCCTCACGGTGTTACATGGACTTAAAAGCTGAGCTTAAGTTTATTTTACAAATAAAAAGTAGACTTTATATAAGTGCATGGACTTCCAATTCAAAAGTTCAAATAAAGCTCACAACCTGAAGAACAGATAGGGATTTCACAAGAATTCCTTTAAGAAAAACATTTGCCATTTTCTTGTTTGTAAAGGCACATCCACTTGCCCTCTGTTCTTTCTTTAAGATTTTTCCTTTTAGACTCGTACATTTTTATGTCTTCAAAAGTCACGTCCTTGCTGATGACCCTCAGTCCTATTTACTGATCCAAACTGCAGTTCTGGAAATCTAAATGCTAAACATTCTGTTCAACCTTTTCCATTTGATTCCTCATTATTTCAAATGCAGGATATCTAAAATTGTCATCTATCCTCTTTTCTAATGTCTTTCTCCATAGAAGCCTCATAAACACTTTCTTGTTACTTTAGAGTCATTTATAAATCAGTCCACTTATCAGCATTCAGTCAATAACCCACTTCTAGTGATTCCTTTCAAAAATTCTCTCAATCAGTGCTTCCAACGGCCTGTCTTATGTTAATTTCCCTAGAGACCGAACCTGAGACAGAGATTTGAGCATTCATGATTGAGGGTGGCAGTGCTCTCAGGAGAAAGAGACCGAAGGAAGCAGAGACAGCTGGGGAAGGAGCTGAGCATGGATGAACTTTCATCCTAAGACCAGCTTCTGCCTGATCCCACGTAGCCTCTGGAGCATGAATTATGACACAGAATCCAGCCCACCTTGAGGCCAAGGACCTGCCTTCTCTATCTCCATGTCAGTCACTGGTTGCATGGAAGGGCACATCACCTCCTGGGCAAGGAAGCTCCCATTCGACCAAGAGCAATTCTCTAGAGAAGGCAGAAGCTGTGAGTCATTAGCACCCAACATTCCTGACAGCTGATGGATGGGTGTTCCTGTCTGATACTGTGGATCTGGATGGGGCACCAACAGTGTCCCCTACCACACTCAAGTAAAAATTTTATATATAACATACTTGACTCAAAACTTTGTTATTATTAATACTGAAGAAATTCTGAGAAGCTTAGTAATGATGTTAGAGGCTATTTCTCTCAATGTTCTTCCATAGTCAAAGTTCATTTCAATAAAAATTTGTAAAATCTGTTTCCCCACCCTTCTATAAGAGGTATAAAAAATGTGAACTACTATTGTGAATAACTTTGTAATGACGTTTTAGAGGTCATACTATAGGGCAAACTACTCTCTGAATTCTGATTTTAGCAGATGAAAATTTTTTTACATAAGCTCAAAGGCATACATGTATGCATGCACATACATGCATTCAAATAAGCACATGCACACACAAATTGGTTTGGATACAAACCTTTGGGGGAGCTTCCTGCATGGCCTCCAAGAGAATGAATGAAACAGAATGGAAGGGCAGAGGAGTTAGTTCTCCACAGAGTAAATTCTGGTTAACCAAAGTTGGAAAAAACCTGGGAAGATAAATCTTTCCAATTCTTTCCCTAGTAGGGTTCTTCAAGGGGCAGTACCTCCTTGTAAATCTTCTAGGAAAATACGGTGGACCAAGTGACTGTGCCTGCTAGGTGACCTGCCCGTCTCTTTGCGGCTTTTTGTGAAAGTGCCAAAAGGAGTAATGTCTCACATTATATTGCTTCTGTCTTTGCCTCACTTCCCTTTTATATTAACCCCCACTTTCTTGGATGTCTTTTTCTCAAGTAAAGTATGAAACTTGTATCCCTGCCTCAGCTTCTGCTTTTTTTTCCTGCTATTCCACGTGTGGGTCCATAATCATTATCAGAATGGAAATCAATGCACTGCTTTCTTCTTTGAGAAATTCTTACTATTAAAAAAATCAGCAGTGTTCAGTAATATGTTTGGTTTACCTCTAACACAAATGCCATATCCCATTGTGAACAGGTGACAGTTCATCAGCCGGCTAATGGTCTGTGTATTACCATTTGAGAAGCAGTTTCAGAGGACAAAAGCTGAAATACACACATACACACAATATGAAGAGAAGGCCCCCAACCAAGACATACCTTGCCAAACTAACAGCAAAGCAGAAGTAGCTTTATTGAAGTTCCATAATAATGTACCTTTCAACCAGAATCCAGGGAAGTTAAGTAATATTTCACACTTCTAATAACTACATGTTTAGCACTGTGCTAAATATTCTACAGGTTGTACCAGATTGTGTATGCCTCAGACAGCAACCATGTTATCTCCCTTCCCATATTCCTTTTTACAATACAATGCTATAAATCATCTATAAAGTGCTAGTGTCTACTTGCCTTCCCCTTGAACCTGGAAAGATATGTAATGGCATTCACAAACACAACTGTGGCCAAGTGACATTTTGTGACTTTCCAAGGCTGGTTCCTATCAGCACTTGTCTTGCTTGGAAGTCATGTACTCCAGGCTATCACAAGCAATGACGCAGTAAGCCTCTCTGTACATGTGTTCTTTGAAAAAATTACTCAAAATATAGCTTGAAGTGGGATTCCTGTGGCATGGGATATGTGCTTTTTAAACTTAACCAATTATTGCCTAGACTTCCAGTCTAGACAATAGTTCTAGATGTCCAGTCACCCAGCTCAGGTGCTAAACATGTAAGTGAACAACTCTTCAGATGATTCCACCCTTGGTCGTAGATTCATCCCCAGACTTTGGGTCTCGCTAGCTCCAGATATTATGAAACAAACACAAGACTTTTCTGCTATGCCCTTTTCAAATTCCTGACTACTGAACCTGTGAGCATAATAATGTTGTTTTAGGCTGTTAAATTGTAATTTGCTATGTTGCAATGATAAGTAAAACACATGTGATAATGTTTCAAAGTCCTAATAATTTTTTTACTTAGAACATCAATCCTATTATATCAATGCATTAAGAAAACTTATTAATGATCTCTATTAACAAGCAATAAAAACTATACAAGTTAATAGTCCCAAATAAACATTATCACTGTTAATGTTTCCATTGCATTCAAGGCCCTCTATTAGGGTTTGGAGGGTGGGAGGGAGAGGAGAAAATATTCATTTACTCAAAAATATTAATGAAAAATGCCCCACATCTAATTTTATATTCTACTGAGACATCCATAATTCTATCAGTTCCTGTCAGAGAAAATGAAACAAAAAACACAGTAGCAGAAGGTCAATATTTTCTAAACTAATTAACACCTTTACATTTCAAGCAACTTGGACCCAACCTACTGGACCATATCTTGGATTGGATGATTCTTGTTCAAATTGACACTTGGGAAAATAAAATTATTATTCCAAATCTGCCCTTCAAGATAAATTACACATTGTATTACATTTTTTTCTATTATAAAAACAGATCCAAGTACACTTTCAGTCAAACCTAAAATATAGGTAAATGACATTTAATCATCAGACATTGATATGCAAATGATCACTCCTAACATCAGGCATACTTTCATCTTTGCAATAGGTTAAGCAAAGTCTGTCATTGGTATTGCCAAAAGATTCACAGCTGACATGTCACTAAGTGCATATAGAGTTCATTGTGGGAAAGAGACTTACCTTCACCTACATGGATCTGAGTTCTTTCCCCAAGGTTTTCATTATCTTAATATAACCAAACAATGCTATTGGAACTACTCTATTTCAAACCATCAGCACATTTTCGAATTAATGAAAAATCTCTGAATTAATCTTCCCGTATCTATCATTGTCCCCTCAATCTTATCTCTATCAAAAGGCTACAACTTTTAAAGCATATATTTTAAAGACATAGATCAATGCTTCCTCCCCGGCTTTAAACTTTCCAATAAAATCCTAAGAAAATAGGGAGGAAAAAAATCCCAACTTTTACCCCTGTCTGAAGGGCCTTCAGGTTTGACTTCATCTCAGATCCCTCCCCTTCACTCACTATGTCCCAGCCACACTTGCTATGTTTCTGTCCCATGTGCTCACCAAGCTGACTCTATCTTTAGGACTTTTGCAGTTGTTGATTTTTCTAGCCAAAGGCTCTCTCCTCAAACATTCAGATCAGTGGCTCTTTCCTGTCATTCATTTTCCAACTGAAATATCAGTCTTCGTTTCAGAGAAGCTTTTCCAGGTATGACGATCTAATATTGCTCTATGCACTCCCAGTTCAGTTCATCCTCTATCATCTCACACTTTTTATTCCTCCCTAGTCCTTAATTGCTATCTTCAATTACACTATCAATTTGTTCCTTTTCTGTTTATTGTCTAACTCAAGGCGAACTCAAGCTCCATGAGAGCAAGGCCCTTAACTGCCTTTCTCTTCCCCCAGTAACAAATAATCATTTGTTCAATGAATGGAAATACAAAACAAAACAAAACATGACAGTGAATAGAAGCAGTGTGGACATCAGCATGGAGAAAATGGCTGAATTATAAGCCAAGTAGTGTTATAGTGATGACACTGATATAGCAAGAGAATATTTTCTTCCGATACTAAGAACTAAACTTCATTGGATATCAGCCTAAAATAGTCAGAACATTTAGACTATCGTTTGTAAATCCAAGATTGTTATAATATTTTGCAACAAGAGAATATTAAAGAAAAAGTTATTGAAATTACCTATATATGTACATTAAGTGTTGTGGGTTGAATTATGGTCCTCAAAAAAGATATAGTCAAGTCACATCATTAAGTACATGTGAACACGACTTTATTTGTTTTGACGATTAATTTTTTGGGTCAGCTTGGATGGGTCACGTGAGTAGATATGTGGTCAAACATTATTCTGGATGTTTCTGAGAGAGTGGTTTTATATGAGAGTATCATTTAAATTGGTGGACTTTGAGTAAAGTAGATTGCCCTTCATATTTAGAGTGGGCCCCATCCAATCAGTTGAAGGCTTGAATTAAAAAAAAAAAAGACTGAACTCTCCCCAAACAAGAGAAAATTCTGCCAACAAACAACACCCTAACCCCAACTGCAGCATCAGCTCCTCCCTGGGTCTCCAGTCTGCTGTCCCACCCTGTAGCTTTCAGACTTGCCAGCCATAATCACATGAGCCAATTCTTTAAAATAAGTTATTTTCTATATACATACACGCATTCTATTGGTTCTGTTTCTCTGGAGAACCCTGACCAGTATATTGGTAAACAGAATCTTTACAGATGTGATCAAGCTAAGACGCGGTCAAACTGGATTAGGGTAAAACCTAATCTAATGACTGATGCCTTGATAAAAAGAAGAAAAGTTGAACATCGAGACAATAGAGAGAACGTCCTGTGACAATGGAGGCAGAGATCGCAGTGATGCGTCTACAAGCCAAGAACCACGAAGGATTGCTGGCAACCACCAGAACTAGGAGAGAGACCTGGGGCAATGCCTCCAACAAAACTTCCAGGAAAAACAATCCTGCCCACACTGTGATTTCAGGCTTGTAGCTCCCAGACTGTGAAAGAACACATTTCTGTTGTTTTAAGCTATGCAGTTTGGGGTAATTTGTTACAGCAGCCCTAGGAAACTCATACAATAAGTTTAAAAAAAAGTATTTCAAAAGAAACTATTATGATATACTCTCTGAACAGCATCCAAAAAATAAACGAGTAGAACTGAATTTGGAACTGAAAAGATCGGGTCCAATGGCAACATGTATAAGTAAATAGACTCTATTCTCTATGTGGCTGTTTTGGCAAAGGTGATTTCAGAAAAATGAAACCACATGTAAAATGCATTTTTATTTGCTTTGAACGTTAGACCTGTTTTTATAATCTGATTGTTCGTGTGCTTTTTCATGCCAAACTTTCATAAATATTTCAGCACAATCTATTGTTTGTTTTCAGAGAACTCCTCTTCCTGAAAACCCCTTACCACCCCGCAGCTCCACCCCTCAGCATTACAGGAACCACATTGTTAGGACATGAAAGGAAAACCCCCAGTAACAGAAGTTGTCCTTCACTCAAAGCCAGCTTAAATAAGTGAGCTCATTAGACAGCTACACATTTGTCACAGAAATTCTTTAGAAAACATGTAAAGTCATTTGTTCAAGTAACTCTAGTTTTTCTACTGCCCACTGGAGAATTTTTCAACTGTTATCCTGGCCACAGATATTCAGACCTTTACCCAAAAAGCTTAGTATATTAGTTTTCTATGACTGCTGTAACAAATTACTACAAACTTGGTCACTTAAAAAAACATAACTTTATTCTCCCACAGTTGTGAAGGCCGAAAGTCTGAGATGAAGGTGTTGGCAGGGCTGCACTCCCTCAGCAGGACACAGGGAGATCCTTTCCTTGCTTCTTGCAGGTTCCAGTGGCCATTTGGACTTGACTTGTGCTCAAGTCACTTCAGTTTTTGCCTCTGTGACCACAGGGCCTCCTCCTCCTCCAAGTGATCTCTTATAAAGACCCTTGTTGTTGGGTTTACGGCTCATCTGAATAACACAGGACTTCCTTACATTCTCATCTCAAAATCCTTAATTACAAAGACCTCTTTTCTAGTCATAGATTCCAGGGATTGACATGGATATATCTTGGGGAGGGGCACCACTCGGCCCACTACACTTAGATAAAGTTTTACTCTTGAATTTCTCTTTCATCTGCTGGTCAGACCTGGTAACACTTTACTCATCTTACAAATAAGTTACCTCTTGAATAAAAATATTTTGCACCTGTGTCATTTGAAGCATATTCAATTAGCAACAAATGTTTTATTTTTCAATCCTAATTGGGAAAGGGTCAAAAACAGATATTATCAGTCAAATAAATGGTTGAGACCACACCTAAAATTAAATAAATTTAGCTCAGCATAGCAGTTACAACCGTAATTTTTTTTTAATATAGAGAGTCTATGAGCAACTGAAATTAAAGCAAATTCTCAAACTATAAAAAAAATCTACATAGGAACAGATATCTCCATTACAGTTGACCATTGAGCTCAGGGGTTAGGGGTGCCCACCCTCTGCACAGTCAAAAGCTCACATATAACTTATACTCGGCGCTTCATATCCACAGTTTCACATCCACAGACTCAACCAACCCCAAATCGTGTAGCACTACAGTGCTTACTATTGAAAAAAATCTGCATATACATGAACCTTTGCATTTCAAACCTATGTTGTTCAAGGGTCAACTGTCTACTAACAATGATTTTTCCTATTTTTATTTACATTATGTCCCTTTATAGTTAGGTCATATCAAGTTTTTCCCTTCCTTCTTCAAAGAGACTAAATGCTACTGGGTTCAGATGTGCTCCTCTCCTATATCTTATCTCTGTTAATGACATCATTTATCTATTAAAAACTGGAAATCTGCCATTTCTTTCTCCTCATCCTTACACCTACCTGCTCCACATCCATTCATTCATAGAATCTTGTGGATTTTATCTTCTAAATATCTCTGGAATCCATTCCATTCTCTCCACCTAGCTCCCTTGTTTTCGTCATTGCCTTGATTCATATACCCATCATGACTTGTTTGATCAAGTGCGAAAAATAACCAAAGATTCGTATCTCTCATAAGATCCCATGACTTCCTGCACACAGCCATTACTGATGCCTTTTCAAAACACAAACCCACTTATTTCATTCCCTGACTTAGAAAACTCCTAGAGTCCCATATTCATAGGCTTAAGTCTAAATTACTACTTAAGGCATACAAATCTATCTATAATTTCTTCCAATAACTTCCAACTCTCCCTGCCGTCCACTGCCTCCAGCTAAACAGAAGTTTACACTATTTCTCAAGAATTCCAGACTAGTTCACTCATTAGTTTTCAACTTGGAATAATACACAGCACTATCTTGCTATTCTTTGTCTTTTTGTTTAATGGTAAATCCCTATTCATCTTTCAATAAATAATTCAGATATCTCTTACTCCATCAGTTCTTGTTGATAATGGTGAGTTTTCACATAACAAAAATAGGGCCGACGACAACTTGAAATTGTGACAGAGTAATCACAGCTCAGGTAATCAAAAATGGAGCTGGACAGCCATGAGGATCTGGTCTCAGATATGTCCCGGACCACTGAGAACCTGAACTTTCTTGGAACTGTACCGGACCCAAGCATACAACCAGTCCTATTCAGGACACCTGTCAGCTGCAACCTCTGGTCTCAAGGTCTCCTCTTGTGTGCAACCATTTTGGACCCCAACCAATCCTTGCTTCACAAGAACCCTCACTTCTTGCCAGCTCCGATTATAATAAACAACTCATATAACTAACTGCAGTCTCTCCGCTTTTTGCCTTTATAAGCCCCTTCATTTTGTAGTCTGGCAGAACACAATTCAAGTGTTTCTTGAATCTGTCTCCCAGGCTGCAGCCCTGACAGACTTCAAGTAAATGTCTCTCTATTTCAGGCAGGTCTCCATTTCTGAAATTTTGGTTAACAGGAAGAATATTCATACATGACTCACCTGTGGTTGGTTCGAAACCTCGAGAGTTCTGGGGGTGAAATCCGAAACTGGCTCCCCGTCACCAAGGACCCAAGATATAGGCCATCAGTCCAAATTAGTAGGTGGCAGTTTTTATAATCCAGGGAATTCACACGGGAGGCTTTTCTCAGGCACTGCAAGACCAGTAACTCTCCATACCTGCTGGCCAGAATCTTAGGACTTTATGTGGACGCCTTGCCTTACTGGGGCTCACATCTAGTGTGGTGCACACAGTCTCAGTAACACGGTACCCTCTCAAGGCTGTGCTCTCCAAGTGGCTGCTGCAGTGGAAACAGTGGGCAGAAACCGTGTTCTGAGGACAGGGGAGTGGGAGGAGCCTCTGATCACGCGGTTCCAGCTCGAGGGTTGACCTGCAGTCAAGTCCTCTGGATGACCTCCTCCATGGCCAGTATGTCATAATCATAATCAGTGTCCTAAGTCCTCAGGTAACTTCCCAATGACCACAACTGCCAAGGCTCTTCATGGGAACAGCTGATCTCCCCATAATCAGGCAACTAAAAAAGAAACACCTGATACTTTAGGAGAGCTGCAGGCATTTTCCTCAGCACTATAGTCAAACTCGATTCTGATTTGTTGACACCTGTGTGTTGTCTCACTTTTTAAGAATTTTCATATTGCTTCTGACTAAGAAGGAAATCTAGGAATTGATACTCTCACATTTTTAAAGTTTGCAGTGTCTGTCCTGAGTACGAAACTGTGCAGTTATGCTAGAAACTCAAGGGATAATCAGATGTCTTTAAAAGGGTCTAGAGTCAGCAGGAAAAATAATACATTTACACATGTAAACTAATACAAGATAACTCACATGACTGAGCAATGCATGGTAACTATGTGTTACAGAAGAGGAAGCAGTCACTGCTGACCAAGATAAATAGAGACAGAACCTGACAAATGCACGAGATTTAGCAAATGTAGAGAGGGATTTAGGAGGCAACTTCTGATCAATCAAATATTTGCTGCAAGCAATGAGCTCAGATAGGAGAACGTGCATAATAATGGTGATTAAACCAGTTTAACTGGAACATTTGGTGTGTATAAATGAATAGGGAAAATTAAGCCAGTAAAGGTATGGTGGCAAGCATAAAAAATTTGATTGGAATACCAAGAAATGTGCATTTATTCAAAAGGACAGTATTTATTACAGTATTATTTTAAATCGTGGGGAAAAACAGGAGTAGTTCTGTCCATTCACAGATAAATGGTTAACACATTTATCTATTAATACATTCATGTTATGGAATTTTGAGGCATCCAGGGGTGGATCCACAAGACAAAATTCACTGAGACATATTAAGTGATAAAAGCAAGTCGTAGTCTCAGCACTCTACCTCTCCTTTTTTCTTTTTCTCTGTTTCTCTCTCTCTGTCTGTCTCTTTCTCTTTTGACCACAAAAGTAACCACAACATATTTGAGAAATTTTGAACGCTAACAAAAAGAAAACTATACCCACTATATAATAGGATTTTATAAATGTTACATTTCATAAGACTGAAAAAGAAAGATTAAAATAGGTTTCATTCTTCACCCCCCAAAGAACATTTATAAGAACAACAACAAAAAAAGACATTGAAGGTAGTTAACCATAAAAATTGGACAAAGGGACCTGCTTTTTCTACAGAGAAATTTTTTTTTAATCCCTAAGACATTGAAGAGGTTTCAAGATTTGAGAAGGGTTTGTTTTTTATTAGTAGTAGTATTGTATTAGAATATATGTATTTTTATTTTGTTAGAAAACAAGAAAGTTTGAATTTTCCCCACTAATACTGATCTTAGAGGAGAGAAACCAAATCTGTAATTGTAAAAGTACATTTCCTTATTACTCAAAAATGATGTAGTGATTTCTCTTAAACTTTTCTAGAAACACAAAAATTACTTGCTTCTATAATCAGTTGCTTCATGGAGGAAGAGCTCTTCAAAACCAGAATATAAAGGGTGTGTTAAATAAACTCCAGTTCTTAAATAAGGCATCTCTGCAAGAAATAATTGAAAATAAAAACATTCTTCTGTGGAATTTACGCCACGAATTGGACTATTTCTTCAATGCATACCTATGGGCCCCATTTAAAAGAATATATGATGTCATAATAAAAGATTTGAGGGAGAGTTTAAAGGCTGAAAAAAGAAATATTAAACTATGTTTCCTCTCCACCCCTACCAAGAATACTTAAGGAACCAAAAAAGAGCTACCTTTTGCTGTCAAGATCTACACTTCAGAATTACTTGGTGCATTTTATTGTTTTATTCAAGACTATTTTCAATATAAATGTTCTTTTTTTTCCCCCTTTCCTCAAAGCCCTTGTCAACTTGCTGCTACCTGTTAAAGACAAATGCAAACAACTGTTGAGTTATAACTAGCAGTCTGCAGACCTTGAGAGTACTTCAAAAGCATACCAAGTATGCTGAAAATATTCTTTATGAATATATTTCATTTTTCAACTTTGAGTTTAAACAAGAAACCAGAGGAACCAAAATTTGGTAAGATCTTAGAAAAGTTGAAATTTAATATCTTATCATTTAAAAGAAATAAAGCCAGTTCTTTTTTCTCATGTGATTATGTAAGAAATAATAAAATTAGAATAACGAGAAAGATACATTCATATATTCTAAAACCAGCAGGTTTTTATGTTTAATGTTAAGATTGAATTCTCTCTGTAAAATTTTGCATAAACTCAAAAGAATAATTAACACTTGATACGTTTAAAAATGAAAGCAAAACTTACCTTTGGGTTAAAAGTAAAGATATGTGTTGTATATCTAATTATACTTACATGTACATTTTTATGAAGTGTATTTATATACATACATTCATTTGCTGAGATTTAAAAACTAAGGTTGGTTATATAAGCTAAAATGTTCTAAAGAGACCAAATTTCTGAATTTAGATTATAAAATTATTCCCACAGCAATCTACAGTGCAAACTCTTAACACTTAGAAATCATGTAACTCCTTGTCGTGGGTGGTAATTAAGTGGCATATGTAAAAGAACAAAACATCACTTCCTTTTATATGATACCAAATTGTTACTGACCATCCCAAGTCAGTCCCCAGCAAGGGACCTTCTGCCTGGCGTTGCTCGAGCCAGTAGAACGAGATCGAGATCCAGTTTGCCTCAGAAGCAAAGAAAGCTTTGTTCTTTGATCAGAGAATGGAGAGACCGTGCTTTTACTCTAGAGCACACGCTCTTCCCGCTTTTCCCGCTTTTCCCGGCAGGCTGTGGGCGAGGCTGCTTTATAGGGATCGCCTCAGCGAGGAGGGGGGAGGGGGCGGAGTTCTCGGAAAAAGCGGCACAGCTGTGCTGCTCACGCCCCAGAGTGTAGTGCCCGGCGGGCGCAGCGTCTCCGCGCACAGCCCGCCACCGCCATCTTGAACCGCCCCGTGGTGCTCTGCGCCTCGGCATCCAGACCCCAAGCTGAAGTGTCCTTTCACATGAAGAACTCTGGTCTGAAGGGATGGGGGGCAAGTCCTCTGCCGGCCGAGCCCTATGAGCAAGTGAAACTAGATGAAGCGCTGACGAAAAGGAAAAGATTAGACTTTGTTTTATTACCCAGATTCCATTTTTATTTCCTGGGACTTGCCAACGAGCTTTGCCAGGCACGAAATGGTACAGTATTTACCAGATGTAAAGTCCTCTGCCTCAGAACCATTTTGAAATAAAGAGGTAAGCAACATTTTTCAGAAGTTTAGTTTAATTTGGTTTGCTTCTTTTTAAAGAAAATATTTATTGTATACTAATACTGGATATTAGTAAATACTAGGCAGTATGCATACAAATTAAGAGGCATTTGCGTCTGTTGGTATTCATGGAACAAGTGATGGGGTGGCAGTAAATGGGCAGTGCCGAACTGATTATAAAAGAAGCACCACAGCGAAGAGCTATTTAAGACATAAGTTGAGAAAGGAAATCAGAAAAAAAAACAAAAATGGACTTGAAGTTCATGAAATTTTCCAAGTTTTTCTATTCAAAGAAACACTATTTTGAATATTCTTTTATTCAAGTTGCTGTATGAATAGGCATACATAGATTTGTAGCTTATTTGGGCTTTCATAACTGATATAAATACATATATTCATCTACACATATAATCAGGAAATAGTTTTAAGGTGAAATTTTCTTATTTCATGAAGAGTTTCATATATTAAGCACAAAACAACAGAGAAAAGTTATGTTTCGCTTTGCTTTACTTCTTATTTTTACTCTGAAAGAAAGTATTTAAAATGAGAAGTAACTAAGATATGTTTTTCTAGAATAGAGAAACTCTACCTCCAGAATTCAGGGGAAAAAATCTGGCTGAATAGTACATTTGGGCTCTCTCAAGGGCCACTGAAACTTTGCTCTGATTATTATTCACAGTTCTTAGATTGCAGAGAAAATCAAAATAGCAGAGGAAAACTTAGCAGTTCAATACTCAGAACTGAGTTGCTTTGTCATCAGAATAAAATGTAATATACTGAAAGCCTGACATGTGAACAATAAAAATGCCCACTCCTAGGTGAGGTTTACCATTCTGAGTTGAACTGGCAGTAGCACAAAGCAGATAAAAATGCCCTATTTTTCTGGGTAGGGTTTCATTCTAAGTAACAGGAACTTTTACCCTGTGTACCCTAGAGCTTAAGAAATACAGGCCTACCTTAGAGATACTGTGGGTTCGGTTCCAGACCACAATAAAGTGAATATTGCAATAAAGCAAGTCACACAATTTTTTATTTCCCACGCATAGAAAAGTTATGTTTACACTGTACTGTTGTTTATTAAGTGTGCAGTTGCATTATGCCTAAAAAATGTATATGCCTTAATTAAAAAATGCTTTATTGCTGAAGAATGCTAACAACCATCCGAGCCTTCAGCACATGTTAGTAGTAATATCAAAGATCCGTGATCACGGATCACCATAACAGATATGATAAGAATGAAAACCTCTTAACTGTTGTGAGAATTACCAAAATGTGGTACAGAGATATGAAGTGAGCAAAGGCTGTTGAAGAAATGTCCTTGTTGGACTTGCTCAACACAGGGTTGCCACAAACCTTCAATTAGTAAAAAATGCAGTATCTGTGAAGCACAGTGAAGTGAAGCACAGTCAAACAAGGTATGCTTGTATATGAATTTGTAACTCACAAAGATATGTGTTATCTCATTTCTCAGAACCTCACAAAGTATGCAAAGGAGAAATTACATTCCTCTATATAATTTATATTAAATTGCCATAATAGTTCATTAATTCCCTTCTGTCCTATACACTTAAGACCCTGCCTCACCCCAAAAGCTGAGATCTTCAGTTGATCCTGTGTCCAGGACTTAGTACAGTGCCCATAAGTAGAAGATACCTATTATTTGTGACAAATGAGCAGCTGGATGAATGGGGGAAATTCAACTCCTGTTCTTAAGCTGGATATTTACTAGAGTCAAATTAAGAGACAAATCTGGCTTTGTAGAAGGGGTGCTAACGACTTGGAAACAGTGATAAATATTGGAAAATTACAGAGACCTTACAAAAATAAAATAGATGCCTGTGCTCTACCCTGAGCATTTATGATTCAGTAAGACCAAGAAGGCAATAAGATGTGTGTACTTTTAACAACAGCCGCATATGATTTTGAGATCATTCTCAAGGTGATCAAAACCAAGTATTTGTCAAAAGGTCAGTAATATGCTACTCATCATTTTAATGAAGAACAGAGTAGATGTCAGTTATATTTCCTAAAATTAAATATGTAGGCCTTACCAGATTTTGACATTGTTTGTGTGTAATTGGAATGAATGTAAGTTATTCTAAGTTGTTGTGTTTAAAACAAACGTTTAAAATTAAGAGAAAAACTCAGACTGTTGAATAAAATATAAGACTTATGTTTTCGAGGAAGCTTAATACTAAGAACTGACAGTTGTCCTGGTCATTAGGTTGGAACCTCAGCCTAGTGGAGAGGTGGGGGATTGTCAATCAAAAGCCTGGAATAACCTGTGCCTGCTAACAACCATACTTAAGTGCATGCTTAAGTCTGGGGTACTCAGATTTCTTTCCTATGTGTTTTCCAGTACCCTTCTCTGTTGCAGACAATATACTCATGGGAGCATAACCATTGCCAAGTTTGCCTTTAGGATTAGTTCAGTCTCACTGGGAAGTAGGTACAGAGAAAAGGTAGAGAAAAGGTCTTGTATGGTATCACCATTCCTGCTGAGTCAAAAGTTTCAGACGGTCAGGTGGACTAAAAAATACCTCATGTCGTTTGTAGTACTTTTGAGTGCAAACCTAAAGCAGGAAGAATACTGGGATCTGAAGTTAAAAATTAGTCTGGTCTGAGTAAGAATTGCTCCCAAGAAACCAGCTTTGAGGAAAGAGACAAAAACTGTTTTATAAAACTATATTGTCTAATGAGACTTGATAATAAGAGAAAAAGAAAAAGTTACAACCATCTTCAAGATGCCCAGGAATCCTTCTACGTTCAGTTTAAATTAGCATTAAGAATTTTATTTTTATTTTTGTAGATTAATATATGATTTTATTAATTGTTATTTAATATAGATTTCTATTTTTTATTAAAAAATTTTAATTGAAGCATAGTTGATTTACAATGTTGTTTCTGGTGTACAGCAGAGTGATTCAGTTATATATATATTTATATATATATGTGTGTGTGTGTGTGTATATATATATATACCTTTTCACGTTCTTTTCCAATCTAGGTTATTACAATATATTGAATATAGTTCCCTGTGCTATACAGTATAACCTTGTTGTTTTAATATAGATTTTTAACTTTTAACACCCTGACATGCATAAAATAGTAAATCAGAGGGGTGTGTAATAAAAATGTCTCATCATTCCAAATCTGCAGTTCTGTAATCTGAAGGGAATCATTTCAATTATTTTAACTGATTCTAATTTAAATTTGATGCTTATGTCCATATCTAAATTATATATATGCTTTGTCATTTTTATTGATTTCTTAATTTTTCTATTATATTTACTTCATACTGACTAATTTAGCATTTTTATTTTAAGTTGTATAATTTTACCTTTACATATTTTCCATCAAGTCAGCATGTTCTATCTTTCCCTTCAGTTCTCCTTCCTCCAACTCCAAAAGTTTTGCTTCACGTAGTAGAATGTGAAGCCATTTAATTCTGTTCTGCATCTGTCATCAGATGTCTATGGTTTGATTTTTTAAACTGAACATCAGTAAACATTGCCTGCATTATGTGATTGAACATTGTAGTTTGATATTGTTTATAATCAGTAAATCAGCTTACATATCTCTTCCATAATTTGTATTTATCAGAGCCTCAATTATTTTTAGTTCTTCATCATTTCAGTTATACTATCAACTCCCTTTTTCCTTGAATTCTTCTCTCTTAGCCTTCTCTAGAACTTTCCTTCCTCCTACTCTAATCTGGACTGATAACACTCAAAGTGAGCCATGCAGCTCTCTTCCCTGTCACTCCCATATTGGACCCAGTGTTTCTTAGAACTCACACCCTCTTCTTTCTTGGTTCACACTATCATCTGACTGAAGCAGATCTTTGAGTAACATTCTTGGTGTGGGTTTTTATAGGTTACTTTTTGAGTTTTTGTATGTTTTTTTTCCTGCCCTCACAATTGCTTGATAATTTGAATATAGAATTCCAAGTTCAAAATATGTCCCCTAAGAATTCTGAAGGCATCTTTCTTTGTCCTATGATCTAGAGTTGGCAATGAAATGCCAAATTCTTGTTTCTTTGAAGACGTTTTTCTTCTACTTGCAAGTTTTTGAATTTCAAGTACTGAGAACTTTCTAATGTATTTGTTGGAATCACAACCTGGAAGAGAAAATAGAAACTGTGAAGAGAAAAGCCTGAACTAACCTGATAACTGTGAACATAATGAAACTGAAAAATTCAGTGTTACGCCTTTTTTGCAATTGCCCCCATAAAATAAGTGTTGAATATTATTAATTAAAAACTATTTTATTATGGGGAAATGTCCTGAGTTACTACTTTGCAAATTCCCTACATTCTTTTCTCTTTGTAGAGCCCCTGCTGGTTATAATTGGACAAACCAATGTCATATATGGCACTTACGTTTCTTTCATATTTTCCACCTCTTTGCCTTTTATTTCATAGTCTCAAAAGTTTCTTCATTCTTATTTTTTGAATTGTCAGAACTATCACAGCACTATTTTTAAATGGAATTTTTCAACCAACTCTATCATAATTATTTTGGTTCCTTAATTATGAAAATTACTAGACCCCTATCCCAGAACTCATGAGTAAGAATCTGTGCTTGAGGGACTCAAGGAACTGCCATTTAAATGTGCAATCTTATCTTAGCATTGTTTTGAGTGGTAGCCAAATAATAGCTCCTCAAAGATTCCAGGTCCTAATCTTTGAAATCTGTGGTGTGATTAATTTAAAGATCATGCGATGGGGAGATTATCCTGTATTATCTGTATGGGCTTGGTGTAATCATAAGGACCCTTCTATGAGAGAAATAGGACATCAAAGTGGTAGTAGGAGACATAATGTCAGAACAAGAGATAAAAGTGACACAGGGAAGGGTTCACAAGCCAGGGCATGTGGCCTCTAGGTGTATCTAGAAGTTGGCTTCTATAGGCTTCTAGAGCAACTTCTAGAAGTTGAAAAAGACCAAGAAACAGATTCTCAATTTAGAGCCTCCAGCTAGAACCATTAATGCTGACACCTTGAGTCTCCACTGAGACTAATTTTGGACTTCTGACCCCTACAATTGCCAGATAATAAATGCATTGTAGTTTTTTAAGCCAAAAAATAAATGTGCACTCTGTATACTTACGAATGGTATGGTAAGTTCATGCATAGGTAAGTTACTAATTTCTCTGAGGCTCAGTTTCATAAATAGTAAAATGGAGATCATGATGGCTCTTACTTTATAGAACTGTCATAAGGATTATATTATCACTTATAAAATACTTAGAACAGTGCCTGATACATATAATTGTGTCTTAAATGTTCAATTTGTCACGATATAGTGAAAACTCAATATCAGATAAAGATGTAGATAGAAATATCACTGGGTTTTCTACCCCCAGAAGTTACCCCTACACACACACACACACACACACACACACACACACACACACTTTCATTAATTAACATGGAAAAGTAGGAATCTCGTCTTTAGATTTTAAGTGTATGTGGGAAAGCCTCTTCAAAGCTCATTTCAACATTTCTCCCTCAAAACATTAACTTAATTTGATGCTCAAAGGACACATGCAGTGTTGACTTTTCTGCATTCTCCACTCAAGAAGCACAGACCTATCAACAGTGCTTTTATGATCTATCCCATAGGACCTCTCCAGTTTCATCCTGTGTCACTTGCCCAACTTGGCCAGCCAGGCCTATTGAACTACCTGCGACCTCATACCTACCACCTTTTTGCACCTATATATCATTTACTGCTTCTACCTATAATGTCTCCCCCCAGTGCAACCCCCAGTGACTGTTACTCTTCAAATTCAGTTCAGTCACCACCCACCTCTTTGTGAAGATTATCTCCTAAATCCTCCCTTCCCTGCTCCCCTCTCATTTTGCCCACCTGCTTTTTCACGCCTGTTGTCTGTAAGTGCTCATGTTGTTTACATGTTGGTCTTCCTCTCTTGTCAGTGAACCCCTAGGAGTAGGAAATACAGTTGGGCATTTGCTTTATCGATGTTTGTTGAATTAATAACAGTGGAAGTCACACAAACTGGAATGTTTAAATGTTTGCTAAAAACTGGGAACATTTTCTAAAATATGATATTTTACAATCAGAAATTGAGTTTTTTTAAAAAGCTGAAAGACTTCCAAGTTTACTCCTACAGAGTGCAGAACTGATGTCTAAAAAAGGAATGCGACGCATATGACTAGGAAAGTGAGGACTGCGGTGGTGGAGATGTCAGAGAAGTTGGGCTGATGTGGCCTAAAGCCTCAACACATACCTTCGGCACACAATCCCATAGCTGCTTTCACAACTGGAACCCAGAACAATATACTCCATTGCCTTGATTAAAAGATACAAGAGTTATTTAAAACTGAGTTTATTTAGTAAAGGCATTATAAACCAAATAATATCTATCTTCATGTGATGAATATTAGACAGCCTGTCTCTCAATGTGCATATTTCTGTTTCTTAATTAGACAGTTTATGATTTATCAGGAACCATGTTCTTGGTTACAAATAGCACCTCATCAACCATGCGTTTCATTTGCCATTCACCTATTATTTTTTTGGTGACAGCACAATATCTACCTACAGTAATTGCATACTGATAATTTATTTTTAATGTATTTCAAGCTAGTTTGGCTGGAATTTTAAAATAGAGAATAACAGCATTGAGTCTTACAACAATGTGATTTTTTCCCTTTTATTAGATACAAAGTGACTACCTTTTGTGAAAGAGAAATAGCAAAAAGAATCTTCTCAGAGACTAAAACATATTAGAACAAGACATTTAACAAATCATTCGATTTGAGCACTAAATCTGTCATCTAATTGTTTCATGAAAGCATATCCTATTAGTTCATCCTTCTAAGTTAAATATCATTTTAGGTTGTTTTTTCAAATAAATGAAATTTTAAATAGCAATAATTTTCTATAAAAGTAAAATCATTCAATTTTAACTATTCTGGGTCTTTTATTTTAACTATTTTGGTTGTCCTAATATATAATGGCTAGTGCTAATCAGGAGAAAAAGGTAGCAAAATAAAGAGAAATTATTAGGTTAAACTGTCAAGTATGTTTGTAAGAGGCATCAGGGTATAATACTCTAAGGGTATTTTATGGGTACCATTGACAGAAATAAAACGTATTAAATAAATCAAAAGTATATGGATGAGCTAGATACATAAGAACTAATAAAAATATAAAGATATTCCAGTCACTTTTGTGACTACATAGTAAAACAAGCAATGAACATAATAAAGACTGAGTTAAGAATTGACCAGGCATCCTCTTGACCAGATTTTATTTTCCTGATCAGCACATTTATATCTTTAATCAAGACCTCTCTCCTGATCTCCAGAACACGTGTTCAGTTGCCTGCTGACATCTCCACTTGGACATCAGAGGCACCTCAAGTTACACACGCATCTAAACCAGTTATCCTCCTTCTCCTCCTTTGTCTCTTACTCAGCAAATGGTAACCCCATCCGCAAAACAGCTTGAGCCAAGGAAAGAGCCACCATATTAACATCTTCCTCTTGACCATTGTATTATCAATCCTATATTATACATAATTTGTTCACTCTACTCTCTTGTCTCTATTCTTACTATCAACACCTTCATCCAAAACTCAATATTCTCTCTACTTCAATAACATTCTATTTTCTTTTTAGGAGTTCTTTTCTCTTACCCCTTTCAATACAGGAGCCAGAGTATGAATTTTTAAAACTCAGATCTGAATATTTATTCCCACCCAATATACTTTGGTGACTTCCAGTTGTCTTTAATATAGTTTCTAAAACCCCTACCAGAACTCACAAGATACTCAATTTAACGCTCACTAACCACTCTAACCTTTATATTCTATCCATGTCTTTTTTTCTATCCCTTGAATAGCTCAAATTTCATGGCATTTTCAGAGTATGTCTTCTGCCCCTCTTTTCATCTAGATAAGTTGTTATCATTTTTTAAATGTCAGTTTTTACATTGCTCTTTCAGGAAGAGCTTCCCTTAAGTATGCCAAACTAAGTTAGACCTTTATTTTATTTTTCCTCTTTTTAACAATACCTACCTCTCTTATTAGATTGCCATCTTCATTATGACAGAGATAAATACTTCAGATAGCAACAGTGGGAAAAAAAACACCTTGATATCAAGCTGTAGTGGCTCATTCAATATATACTTCTCCCACTCTATGAGAATGTCTGGTCAGTGAACTTGATAATGAGAACTTCAAACAGCTGGCTGGCTAGAGAGATGGTTTTGTGCAATAACCATTAGCATGCTGATGGTTTCCAATTCTTTTTAGCTCTAGATTCATATGTTTAGCTAGCTGCTGCTTGGATATTCCAACTGAATGTTTCCAGTGACTCAAAACCATACATTAAACAAGCACAACTCTTGGAACTAGTAAGAGGGGTCCCTTCTCTGGGCCCCTGAACCTTAGGGGTCCCACATACCAAAAATATTCTAAAAGTAAATTTGCTGAAGAACACATGAGTGCCTCTGTAACTCAGGATTTGGCACTCCACACCAGCACAGAGCACCCCTTACACTTACACATTTATTCTCATTCTAACTAACACTGCTTAGGCCCCAGGAAAATTGTTCTTCACATCACTCATCCTGTGTCCTTGAAACGAAATGTGACTGTGGCCAAATGCAATGACAGTCTAAAGATTTTGCCACTACCAGCATCTGAATTGAAGCCACTTCAAAAGGTGAGTTCAGTTTTGAGCAGTGGCAGAGAAAAAGTAAACAAACTAATTTGTCCAATTCTTCCTCTCAGCAGGATTGTAGGGTGTTCTTTCCTAACAAAGAACTGTTTGCCAATAGTGTCAATTATCTGCTATTTGTTTTTCTTCATCTTTCATTTATAATTCTAGAGGTACTCAAGGTTTAGCATGGTATCCACAAGGGTTGCACATGTGAGATGAAGAAAATTGACAGTATTTATTTGTGTTATTTTTTAAATGCATTAATTGCATAAAAATATGTCTGTATCTGAAACATATTCTTTATTTCCATATGGAACTACATAGTACTTCAAGAGATGGTTAAAATGATGTAAGTGATAGTAATTTATGTAAATACATTAAAATATTTTGCAATATTTTTCTGTGATAAGGATAATTTATTGTGTAAGAGTCTCTTACAGTGTTTGAAGTCAATTTATCTAAAGTCTGTGTATTATTTTAATAATTTTTTGAGAGTTCAATTTCCTAATTTTTCAAAAAATCAGTTTTGCTAGTAAAATAACTTTAAGAAGCTACCTAGGAATTATTATGATTCAAATGATCTTATTTGGCATTAATGTCAAAAGAACATGAATTGTGTGAAAACCATAATTATTACAGTATAATTAGTGGATTTGCTGAAATAAAGGCAATAAAATAATTTCAAGTAATAAGAAGTAATTGATTGGGAATTACATCTCTTTATCTTACTGTGTCCAGACATTGCTATTTATCCAAGAACACCAAGATGTGTATAATAACTAAATTCTTATCTTTGATATTTTGCAAATTTTCAGTGATATAAAAACCATAATTTTACATTTTGGGGAATTTTTAGTATAGTTGTATCTGTCAGTAAATTTGTAGAACATATATGATGTAATATTACTAGCTTGACTTAAAATATTTAATTATTAATCACACAGTAAGCTTCCATTTGTGTTCAAGTGTTACAAATATTAGGAGCAGGACTGTCTTAAACCTATTACTCACCTTCTGTATCCCCATCTAATCTACTCCTCCAGCTGTGTTCTCTATCATAGAAAATCACACCATTTATCATGTTTGATCAATCCACTTTTAATATTGAGGACCTCATCTAATCTAAAGGCCTTAAAAAATATGTTCCCTTCAGTTAGAACAAGTCTTAACTTTCCATTCTCAATTTAGCAAATTCCAAATCAATTTGAAGAACAATTTTTTAGGGAACCATCCCTAATCCATTTGGTTAGTCCATTTCTTTTGCAACATACTTTTTTAAAAATGGACTGTTCTTTTAGAGCAGGTTCACAACAGAATTGAGCAGAAAATACAGAGTTCACACATAGCCCTCCCCACCAACACATATATACTCCCCTACCCTCAACATCCCTCATCAGTGTGGCATATTTGATACAATCGATTAACCGACATGGGCACATTATTATCAATCAAAGTCCATAGTTTACATTAGGGTTCACTCTTGATGTTGTACATTCTATAGGTTTTGACAAATGCATAATGACATGTAGCCACCACTATAGTATCATACAGAATAATTTCATTGCCCCCAAAATCCCTTGTGCTCCGTCTATTCATTCCTCCCTCCCTCTCCCCAAACCCCTGGAAACTATGATCTTTTTATTGTTTCTGTAGCTGTGCCTTTTCTAGAATGTCATTTGGTTAGAATCTTGCAGTTTGTAGCCTTTTCAGACTGGCTTCTTTCATTTTACGCTTCTTTCATGTCTTTCATGGCTTGATAGATTTTTTTTTTTTACTGCACATATATTTTTAATTTACATATATGTACTGTTCATTGTTTCTAAGAACGTTTAGAGCTTTAGCTCTATAAACTTACTTAGTTATCAAAGGAATAAAGCCAACCACAAAATAAGAATTAATTCAGAAAGATACATACACCCTGCTCTTAACAGCAACATTATTTATAATTGCTAAAATATGGAAGCATCTTAAGTCCACATCAATAGTTGAACAGATAATAAAGATGCAGCGTATATATATATGTATATATTTTGGAATACAACTCACCATAAAAAAGAAGGCTATTTTGCTACTTGCAACATACTCTTATTGCACTTTTTATAATAAATATTTATTTACCATTTTAAATTTGTCTTCGCTGCAAAATTGTAATCTCCTAAAGTAAGATATGAGTCTAAAATGATTACCATTGTTTTCCAAATGCAGTGCAATGTCTGCCTCATGGTATGTATTTATTAAATTGAATTAAATTGGTTTGAATGAAAAGCATTTAATTGAAAGTAGGCCCAAGAGTAGAATCATTTCTCTAAAACATGAGTCCATGATTTAAGTACAAAAAGCATAATGAAGATTAATAAGAAATAGGAGCATAACTCAAGAAGAAAAGTTGGTAAGAGGAAAATCTCAATGCTATATTTCACATGCTGAGTTGTCCAACAAAATCAGGTATCCATTCCAGCAAATGTCATTGCAGCTTCTTAGCATTATTTTCCAACTTACCAATGCTGCAGGACCACCTTTAAGGAAAATACTTTTAAATGTCTCTATAACAGGTTTTTAGTAATTTAGATAATGAATGTTCGAACTGTTCACTTAATGTGAAATTATTTTTAATCTTTTTTATTATTGAAGTATAGCTGATTTATTAATGTGAAGTTCTGATAAAGTTGGTACACTGAAAGGTAAATATAAAAGTCTCAGAAATTTGTACAACTTTTGTATTTTTCATTGTTTAATCTCTCTGGTTGATTCTATGTTCTAACATTTAAATAGAGGTTTGTGCTTTATAAAGGCCTCAGAAAAGTTTCTGCAAGATTGGGCTGCTAAGAAAATAAATCATCTACTTAATATTTATACACCTCAAATGTTCCTAATTTACTGCACTCACTAATGAAAATATTTTCCTTGACTTATAAATAAAAGCATTTTTCTCTGATGCAGCCTGACTTATAAGAGAACACATTAAATTCTTTCCCTAGAGATGGAATGTGATAAGAAGCTATTTTTATTGTCACTGCAGTTTATCATCTTGCTGAAGGAATTACAGCTAATACTCTAGGCATTCTCTCTGAAACATTCACTTATCACATTTTAAATTGTTTTAGAGTACTCATAAAGCATCTATGTTAGTTTTATGATATTTAAACTTGTAACCCAATGCGTCTTATATACCAGTAGACTACCTCACAATGTAGTCAAAGAATGTAATAAATACCACTTATTAAGTAAGTATTAAAATTAGAAGGCCTACTAAGGCTGAGAGCTATGTGCAGTTTAAATTATATCTAAAATAAGTTTTAATACTCTGGCAAAAATTTTAGAAAATACTCAAAATATAAGTCAAACACTAAATTCATTCTTTTAATTCTGTTCATGATACCTGGGTTTTTTTTAATACTTTGATGATATGAAATACCTTCACTTAGAAATTTGGTGGACAAATTTGCAGGATTAAAAATTATTTTACACTGTGTAGAGAGCTATGTTAGACCTTTATACTTAAACCTAGACTTCTTTTCAACTGTATTTACAGGCATCAGAGATACTGCGGATTTGGTTCCAGACCACCACAATAAAGCAAATATTGCAATAAAGCAAGTTAAACAAATTTTTCGGTTTCCCAGTGCATTTAAAATTATGTTTACACTGTACTGTAATTGATTAAGTATAAAATAGCGTTATGTCTGTTAAAACAATTTTGATAGCTTAATTTAAAAAAAAGCTTATTGCTAAAAAATTCTAACCATCATCTGAGCTTCAGCAAGTCATAATCTTTTTACAATAGTAACATCAAAGATCATTGATCATAGATCACCATAACAAATAATGAATAATATAACATAATAATAATCATAGTAAGAATAATAATTAAAAAGTTCGAAATATTGTGAGAATTGCCAAACTGTGACAGAGACATGAAGTGCACAATGCTATTGCAAAGCGGCACTGATGGACTTACTTGACACAGGGTTTCCATAAACCTTCAATTTGTAAAAAACACAGTATTTGCAAAGCGCAATAAAGTGAAGCACCGTGAAAGGCGGTATGCCTGTACATTCATTGCCTATCTCCCAAGAACTGACAAACACAAAAAAATCAGATAAACTAGTCAATGTCCAGGATTTTCCTTACAGGCATAATAGGTGCACAGTGTCTCCTAAAAACTGTCCCTAATACATTTGAATTCTAATGCCACCAAATGCTTTTTTGAATTTACATGGAAAAATGTCGATCAAGGTATTATCAAGCAATTATTTCTAGTAAACTCTGTTATAATGGAATGCAGAACAAGGAAAAATTCCCGATGTATGTTCTTTCTCAACGAGAAAAATGCAAGTTTCAAAACTAGTACATCCAATAAACTCAGACAATTCATAAAGCCTTAAGAAATGCGTATGTATAACTTTACATGTGCGCACTTATATATAAACCTGTGGAACACATGTATATGTTAATTCAGCATAGTTCATGGTGCATAATGCTCAAGAAATAACTCCTTGAAAGAATGTGTGAATAAATGCAAAACATACTAAATACATGCATGCGTGCAACAGCGTCAACACCAACAATAGAATTCATGTTCTTTGTATATATTTTACCTTGTAATTTTCAGTGTTTCTGTCAAATTAAAAGTTAGTTTCATATATATGGATAAATTGGCAGTGAGAGAAAGAGAGAGACAGAGAGAGAGAGGGGTGCTTTATGAAGAAGGTGTTAATAGTGTTAGTTATTCTAAGATAAATTAGAGAAAGCTTAAAAGCACCAATATTTGTAGGGAGAAATACAACATATATAGTGGAAAATTTACATCCTCTAAAATTTATGTCTGTAAAATTCATGATATATTGATATTTATGTTATAATGCAATTCTTTATTTTATTGAAGTATAATTGACATACAATATTATGTTAGTTTCAGGTGTACAACACATGATTTGACACTTAAATACATTATGAAATTATCGCTGTAAGTCTAGTAATCATCTGTCACTATACAAATTACAGTATTATTGACTATATTCCTTATGTTGTATAATACATCCTCATGACACTTATTTTTATAACTGAAAGTTTGTACTTCTTAATCCCCTTAACCTATTTCACCCAACCCCCCCCAACCTTTCCTCTGGCATCCCTCTCTGTATCTATAAGCCTGTTTCTATTTTGTTTTGTTTATTCATTTGTTTTGTTTTTTAGATTCTACATAGAAGTGAGATCATACAGTATTTATCTTTCTCTGATTTATTTCACTTAGCATAATACACTATTATGGGTCCCTCCATGTTGTCACAAATGGCAAGATTTTATTCTTTTTTACTTTTTTATGTTTGAGTAATAATTATACATATACACCATATGTTCTTTATCCATTCATCTATCAATGAACACTTATGTTGCAGCCATATCTTGACTATTATCAACAATGAGGCAATGAACATAGGGAGCATATGTCTTTTCAAAGTTGTATTCTATTTTCTTTAGGTAAATACCCAGAAGTAGAATTGTTGAATCAAATGGCAGTTCTGTTTTTAATTTTTTGAGGAACCACCATACTGTTTTCCATAATGGCTGTACCAATTTACATTCCTACCAACAGTGCATGAGAGTTTCCTTTTCTCCGTATCTTTGCCAGCACTTGTTAGTTGTTGTCTTTTCGATAATAGCCATTTTGACAAGTGTGAGGTAATATTTCATTGTGGTTTTGATTTGCATTCCCTGATGATTAGTGATGTTGAGCATCTTTTCATGTGCCTGTTGGCCATTGTATGTCTTCTTTGGAGAAATGTCCATTCAAGTTCTCTGCCTATATTCAATCAAATATTTAAGGTTTTTGATAATGAGTTGTATTTCTTTATATAATGTGGATATTAGCCCCTTATCAGATATATTATTTGCAAATATCTTCTTCATGTAGTAGGTTGCATTTTCATTTGGTTGATACCTTCCTTCACTGTGCAAAAGCTTTTTAGTTTGATGTTGTCCAATTTGTTTTTTTTTTTTTTTTTGCTTTTGTTGCTTTTGTTGCTCTTTCCTGAGAGTATAGATACAAAATGTATTGAAATATTTTTGTGGCCTAACATGTGTTATATCCTGGAGAATGTTCCATGTGCACTTGAAAAGAAAGTGTATTCTGCTATTTTTGTATGGAATTCTCTGTATATATCTCTTAGGACTGTCTGATCTAATATCTCTCAAGACTATCTGATCTAGTATGTCCT
This sequence comes from Camelus dromedarius, assembly GCF_036321535.1. Taxonomy (NCBI): domain Eukaryota; kingdom Metazoa; phylum Chordata; class Mammalia; order Artiodactyla; family Camelidae; genus Camelus; species Camelus dromedarius. The sequence continues at coordinate 88,339,150 of NC_087437.1, read as the reverse complement.
TTAAGGTCACTGTTTCCTTATTGATTTTCTGTCTGGAAAATTTATCCATTGATGAGAGTGTGGTGTTAAAGTCCCCTACTCTTACTGTATTACTGTCAATTTCTCTCTTAACGTTTTATGTATTAGGTGATCCTATGTTGGGTGCATATATATTTACAAGTGTTATGCCTTCTTGTTTGATCCCTTCATTATTATGTAGTACCCTTCTTTGTCTCTTTTTGTAGACTTTGTTTTAAAGTTTAAGTTCTCTGGCATAATTATTGCTACCTCAGCTTTATTTTTGTTTCCATTTGTATGGAATATCGTTTTCTTATCCCCTTAGTACTTTCAATCTGTGTGTGTCTTTGTATCTGAAGTGAGTCTCTTATATGCAGTATACAGATGGATCTTATTTTTTCAATCATTCGTCCGTCCTATGTCTTTTGACTGGAGCATTTAGCCCATTTACATTTAACATGTTTATTGATGCTTATGTACTTATTGCCATTTTACTGATTGTTTTGTGATTGTTTTTGTTGTTCTTCTCTTCCTTTCTTTTTCTCTTAGTCTCTTCCTTTATGATCTAAAGACTTTAACTTAGTGTTATGTTTGTATTCTTTTTGTTTTTTGTGTATCTATTATCACTTTTTTATTTGTGGTTACCATGAGGTGTTTCTATACTACGTATGGATAGATCAGTATATTTTAAGTTGATAGTTGCTTACATTTGAGCATGTTCCAAAAAGATTATATTTTTACTCCCCCCACCAAAGTTTTATGTTTTTGACTCCATGTTTTACATCTTTTTATTTTGTATATATCTTAACTTATTATTTTATATATACGTGATTTTACTAGCTTTGATTTTTAATCTTTGTACTAGCTATGCAGATGGTTGATCCTTTACCGTTACTATATGTTTACTTCTGCCTGTGAGATTTTTTTTCTTTCATAATATTTCATATTTCCAGTTATGGTCTTTTTTCTGTTTAAAAAAGTCCCTCTAACATTCCTTGTAAGATCTGTTGGGTGGTGATGAACAACTTTAGCTTTTGCTTGTCTGGGAAACTCTTTATCTTTACCATTCAGTTCTTATTGATTATCTTGCTGAATAGAGTATTCTTGGTTGTAAGAATTTTCTTTCAGTACTTTGAACATAGTATGCCACTCCCTTCTGGCCTGTAAATGTTCTGCTGGGAAGTCAGCTGATAGTTGTATGGGGGTATCCCCTATATGTAAGTAGCTTTTTTTTCTCTTGTTGCTTTAAAGATTCTCTCTTTATCTTTAAATTTGACATTTAGTTTTACTGTGTCATGGTGTAGGTCTCCTTGGGTACATCTTGTTTGGAACTCTCTGTGCTTCCTAGACTTCAATATCTGTTTCCTTTGCTGGGATAGGGAATTTTCAGCCACTATTTCTTCAAATACATTTTCTATCCCTTTCTCTTTTATCCTTCGGTGACCCCCTGTAATGCAAATGTTAGTATGCTTGATGTTGTTTCAGAGGTCTCTTTAACTATCCTCATTTTTTGTTTGTTTGTTTGTTTATTTTTTTGCTCTTTTGATTGGGTGATTTCTACTAGCCTGTCTTCCAGATTGCTGCTCCATTCTTCTGTGGCATCTAATCTCCTGTCCCTCTGGTGTGTTACTTATTTATTGTGTTCGTCAGCTATGGTGGTTCTTTTTTTTAATATTTTCTATCTCTTTGTTGAAATTCTCATTGTGTTCCTCCATTCTTCTCCTAAGTTAAGTGACCATATTTTTAACTATTACTTTAAATTCTTTATCTGGAAGATGGCTTATCTCCATTTCATTTAGTTCTTTTTCTGAGGTTTTATCATGTTCTTTTGTTTGAAACATATTTCTTTGTGTCCTCATTTTGCTTAACTCTGTGTTTGTTTCTATATACTGGGTAGATCAACCCTGTCTCCCAGTCTTGAAAGACTGACTTTGTGTAGAAGGTGTCCTGCAGGGCCTAGTAATGTGGTTAGATGGGTAGATACAGAAATGGAATCTGCCAGCACCAAGTCAGCTAAGTAGAGGATGAGTCAAAATTTAAAAACAAACAAAAATACTGGCACCCACCAGATCCTTTGTACCAAAAGACAGTTACAACAGATCCCTGCCCCTTGGGTACATGCCCCAAAAATAGTTAATAAATTGCCTTCATGTATGACCCAGGCACTTTTCAGACTGCTGCCTCTGCACTAGGACTTAGATCAAGTGAGTTTTTGTGTGTGTCCTTGAAGTTCAGATTCTCAGTTTCCTACAGGACTCTCCTAGATGTAAGCCCTGCCTGTTCTCAAAGATGTTATGGGGCTCTTCTTCCCAGTGTGTCTCCCCTGGGCCAGGGATCTGGGTGTGGACTTCAAAGCACTGGCTCCTCAAAGAGAACTTCTGAGGCTGTGATATCCTTCACACCTGTAGTCACAGTGCTAGGGGTGTAGGTCCTGGCCAGATCACATCTCTGTTCCTTTTACCTGTCACAATTTGACTTTTTCTTTTTATTGTTAGTTGTGGAAAATCTCTTCTGCTAGTCTTCAGGTTGTTCTAAGAGGTTTTTTTTCCCTATATGTAGTGATAATTTTGGTATGTTTGTGGGAGGAGGCAAGCCCAGGATCTTCCTATTCCACCATCTTGTCTTGTCCTTTGGAAAATCTAATACAATATTTTAAAAGTACAAAAAATGTGTATGTAAGTCTTAAAAAGACAAACAAAAATGAAATACCCATCTCAACATGTATAGAGTGTAGCATGATTTTTTTGTCATCATTTGGAGATAAACTTTTCAAAAAGATCTGATACTGATTTAACTTTAATTTTATTTTATTTTGTGATTACTTCTCTGTCTGACATCATAAAGTATACATAGTTTTACATCTTACTTTAGCAATTAATATCATCTAGGTAAGTCATGATAATGTTCAAGACAATTTCTTCAAAGAGTATTGCCAAGATGTTTTATTAAATTATAATCTTCATATAAATTTGCATCTCCTGACTTCTACCTTTCATAGTTTGATTTTAGCTTGTGTGAGGGCTACAAAATAATATGTAATAATTTGTTAATCTCTTTTGAAGAAATTATTAATTCACTCTCCAAACAAATTTAAACACTAGATAGGATCCAGCTGCCTTAAAAATTAAAAAAAAAAAAACTGTTCATTTAATAGCAATCTGTAGAAAATTGGTAAATATAAGATCTATTGATCATTAAATTTCTTAGTAAATTACAGTTAGACAAGTCTGTTTGCCTCATTGCTAAACTTTATTAATATTTTACAAGAGAATTATTAGCAATTTGCCTTTTGCATAAGCACTAATAGTTTCTGTGAAACATGAGTATTTGTTTCTGGGAAATTCTACTTCTGAACTTCTTTTATATTTTAAACAATGAATGATATCTTGTTGACTCAGTAGTTTAGAAAGAAACTTTATTTTGTGATAAATTTCTATACTAAGAAACAACAGGGATATACTTCAGGGATAAGTTCTTAAGTATATGAAAGAATTATTCTTTGACATTTTTAAAGACAAAAGGAGAAAACAAGGAGACAATCAAAATTATTTTTCAGATCAATGTTTTACACTGGCATCTTCCTATTATTTCTTTAAGCATATTTTCTCTAATAATTGAGATTGACTTCAAGTTTCTTTGGCCCTCTTTTAAGGATTTTACGTTATTTGGTTATGTATTTTATATTTTATTATAGAAAATTTAAACACAGAGTAAAGTAAATAGCAAAATAAATTCCTATGTATCCTTTCCTCAACTGCAAAAATTATCTCCGTTGTATCATTCCTGTTTCACCTCTCACTCTTCCCACTCCTCACCATGGCAGTGATGATAATGATGATGATGCTTATGATGATGATTACAGTGATTGTGTGTGTGTGTGGGGGGGGGAGGGTGGCATTTACATACATTGAAATGCACAAAACTTAAATGTACAGTTTTGAAAAATGGATACCCCTATAAAGAACACATCTCTATCCTATTTCTATTGCCCCAGAAATTTTCCCTTGTCTCCCTTCCCAGTCAATCTAGCCTTCAGAAACATGTTTCAAATCAGATTATTATTGTCTATTCTGGGACTTCCTATAAATGGAATTATATAGTATGTGTTCTTGTGTACGGCTTTTTCTGTAGCATTTTGTCTGTGGGAGTAATCTATGTTGATGTATGTATCAGTAGTTCATTCCTTGTTGTTATTGAGTAGTATTCCATTTTATAAATCAACAAAAATGTATTTATTCTTTCCTTTGTTGGTAGCTGTTTCATTTATTTCCAGTTTTGAGCTGTATATAGAACTGCTATTAACATTCCTAAACAAGTCTTTTTCTGGATATATGGTTTTCTTTTGGATAGATATCTAAAAGTAAAATTGTTGGGTCAAAAGGTAGGTTTATATTTAACTTATTATGAACCTATCCAGTCTTTTTCTAAAATTATCATACTATTTTATTTTTTAATGCATAAAATACTAGTTTCTCCAACATTTAGTGTGATTAGTCTTTTTATTTTCAGCCATTCTGATAGGTGTATAGTGGTATTTCCAATGAGATTTTGATTTACATTTTTAATAACTAATGATACGCAGTTTTCTTGTGCTTTTTGGCCATCTTTATCTGCCTTTGGGAAATGTCCCTCAAATATTTGCTCATTTTTATTCAGATTATTTTTATTATACTATATTTTAGTTAAAGAATTTTTTAAAATTATTAAAGTATAATTGATTTACAATATTATATTAGTTTCAGGAACACAACATAGTGATTCAGTATTTTTACAGATTATACTCCATTAAGAGTTATTGCAAGGTAATGGCTATAATTCCCCATACTATACAATATATCCTTGTTGCTCATCTATTTTATACATAATGGTTTGTATCTCTTAATCCCATAACCCTAACTTGCCCTTCTTCCTCTCCCTCTCCCCTCTGGTAACTACTAGTTTGTTTTTTTAAGTGTGAGTCTGTTCCATTTTGCTAAGTACATTCATTTGTATTATTTTTTCCACATATAAGTGATATCATAAAATATTTGTCTTTCTCTGTCTGACTTATTTCACTAAGCATACTGTTCTCTAGGTCCATCAACATTGTTCAAATGGCAAAATTGCATTCTTTTATGGCTCAGTCATATTCCATTGTCTTTCTATATACCACCTCTTATATATCCATTTGTCACTTGAGGTGCTTCCGTGACTTGCTCTGGCCACTGTCTTGAAATTCTTAATAATTTTATTGTTGATAATGTGCTTCCAGTTAGCCAATGTCTGAAGACAGTTGTTTCAGATGATTTTTGCAGTTCTCTTTGTTGTTTACAGCAGGGTTAAGTCCCATAAGGAGTCTCATATCCCTTCACATGAAAAAGCAGAGGTCAAAAATATAATTTGAAAATTTTGGAGATTATTTTTTAATGTAAATATAAATTTAAAAATTAGTTGTTTCCCTTGGACACAGCTTCTATAGGTATAAAGAACTTATGAATTCTCTTACAAATAAATTTCCCCAACAAGAAATTATTGACTCAAAATACCAACAGTGTCAACATTCAGAAACTCTGCTATACTGGAAGTTATCCAAAGGCTTACAGAGATCAGAATGTTAGAATGGATTTATCATGGAAAGCCTGTTTACCCATTCATTAACTGTATGCCCTGGAAAGGTCCCGAGGAACTCTCTTCACTACATACAGTTATGAGAAATAAATACATTTGTAAGGGGGAACCCATTATTTTTGAAAAACTCTGTGGTGGCCATTATTCTCTGTACACCAGAAATGACAAATGGAACAGCTATTACCAAAATAGGCTGCCTGAATTCAATAGGGATGATGAGATTCCAGAGTGGCAGGAATCAAGTGGCAAACTTAATTGCCTAAAAAAGATGAACATGGTTACCATAGTAAGCTCTAGAATTGAACCAGCTTCAGAATATTCAGACCTGCATGGATCTTTAGTTTTAACTAATTGATCATAATAGCTCTAGAACTGAAATAAATAAACAATCTAATGGTCTTATTTAACTTATATAAGTAGAAAACTTCCAGGTCTGGTAAACAGAAATCTGACTTACATCACCACACTAGAAAGTCAAAGCCCCTTCCCCAGTTCCCACAGACTGGAGCAGTGCACAGACCCAGAGTCCTTTAAATGAAAGGGAGGCAGGGGCTCTCTTGAAAATATCCTCTACAATGCCAAAAATTTGTACTGTAAATTTTCCTTTTTGATTCTCCTACAGTCTCTAGGATAACGGCACATTGGAGAGATATCAACATTTTCAGTTTTTTGGACACTGGCTCTTAACTGACACTAATTCCTGGAGACTCAAAACACTATTGTCATCCAAAAGTCAAAATAAAGACTTAGAGGGATGAGGTGATCAATGGAGTTTGGGTTCAGTGAGCCAGTGTGTCCTCAAAACCCTCATGTGATTATCTCCTCTGTTTCAGAATGCAAAATTGCCATAGGCATATTCAGTTCCTGATAGAATTCCTGTGTTGGCTTCTTGACCAATGAAGAAAGGGCTATTATGGTAGAAAAAGTCAGGTAGAGGCCACTAGAACTGCTTCTAGCTAACGAATATTAAACCAGTGGCAATACTACATTCCTTAAGGGATTTCAATAATTAGTGTCATTATCAAAGTCTGGTGATGGGAAAGCACAGAGAGCAATCCATAACACGCAACCTAGGTTTCTCTGAACCCAGGCCTTCTTACCTAAGACACAAGGAGAGTGAACTTTTATTATTTCCTAGTTCTACAATCATAATTTCTGAGGTTTTCTTCAAAGCAGCACTTCTGATGAGTAGAATGGGTGAAACATCATACCTGTGCAGCTACAGAATTTATTTCCAAAGCCCACCTGATCAGAGATCTTGTCAGAGAAATAGAACTGTAGGGCCCAGGAGCTATCAGAGATCGATGCAAGCCAATCCTTTCTTATATGGTTAAAATGATTTTCCTTGGTCACTATTATAAAGCCCTCCCAAAATCCTCCATAATTTTTCCCTAAAAGTGGAGTTAATTCAACTAAATGTAATTCAGCCTCTAATTTCAGTTTAATTTAATATACATATATACTCTTAATATACATACATAATACATAGTTAATATACATACTCTTAATATGCATACAATAGCAGTGTTATTAACATGGGGAAGAGACCCTATTGCCCCAGTTGAAATGGGCCATGAAGGTACAACTTCAAATTTTCTTTCATTCCTTTTGATCGATGTCCCAATGTTCTTCACTCATTTCCTAGATTTTATTTTGTGTGTGTGTGTGAAAAGTTGTACATGATTCGTTCTTGTTTAATATGTTCTCTAACTGTGGGCATATTTCCTTATGTTTGAAACTGTTTGTGTTCCCCTCTTTATATCAGGATGAAACTTATCATAGGTATTAAGGTTACTAGTAACCCTCTTACTATTGTTTTGGCCATGTCTTATAAATTTTTATATGTGTTATTGCCCTTATCATTTCTTTCCATTTTTTTTTTAACATTTCTATGGTATGACTTATTCCATTTGTTATCCTTTTGTTCTTTTACTCTCCTACAAATCTAGGGTCACATCTCCTTTCTCCCCCCTAATATTAGGGTTTTTCCTCTACTCTTTGATCAAAGACTTCAGAGATTTTCCTATATGATACTCTTGAGAAAGAACTCATTCTCATAAATTCTACCAGGGAGAAAGGCAGTTATTTTGTCATTGTGTAGTGTTTACAATTCTGTTTCATGAGTTTTGCTTCTATATTAATTTCTTACATCTATGTTTGGTTGATTTTGCTAAATTTTTTCCTAATTCTGAGTTAAAATCATTTGTTTACCTTTTACTTTTTTATTCAATTAAAAAAGATAAAGGCTATGATCTCTGATTATTCCTTAAACTAAGTAAAACAGATTTCTACATATATTGTAGTTTAGTTTTGAGTTTCTGTTTAACCAAAAAAGCTATAAAATTTATTATAATTCTTCGAAGTATTTTTATTTTTTTTTATTTCCTAAGAGACCTTTAAATTTTTTAACACATGATTTCTTCCAGTGCTACTTTTAAAGGAATAGAGTACAAAGAAATCATTTTGGTAAAGGTCATAAAGCCAGCTTAAGCCAAGTCTTTGCATTCCCAGGTTTTGTATTTTCCATTCAGCTGCAATCTGTTTGTTTCTTTTAGCATCTATTCTTAATAGTTATGTTTTTCTACACTGTAATTTTTCTAGTTAAATGCCTATTTTGTTAATATCATCTCCTACAATATCAATATTATAATTATCTCCTATGAGATTAATGTTGAAATAATATATATTTTTAAAAATTAATTTCTTCCCCCACAGCCATAGCCACACACCCATACTCACTCATAGCAGGTTCATCCTAAGACCACCAAAGCTTTGCCAAAAGTCATTCTATTAGCTTAAAAACAAACAGCAAACATCCTCCCTCAGGTTTTATTTTCTCCTGGATATTTCAATAGTACTGATTCTGAACATAGATCCTTTATTGAATTCTAAAATAATTAGTTTTGTTATGTTCTCAAGTATGATCAGAATAACATAATAGCTAAAACATTCATCTTTAGGGTCTCAAAAAATTAAACCTTGTATCTGGTGGCACATACTTTAAAAATTCATCTAATGCCTTACAGATTGTAAATATTTTCTTTCTTTGACAAAAGGAAAAACATTTATACAGAAACTAAGTATATTTCCATTCAGTATTTTTCCAAATCATAGTTGAATTGTTTCATTGTTGCTATTGTTCTTATATTCCTTCCTAATAAATGCAACCACAGAAGTGCCAACCGCTTGGGAAATATGGCTACTTTTTCACAGATATTAATATCAGTAGAAGCAATTGAGCCCTCTGGGAAAAATAAGTCAATCCATTCCCAGTTTTCAAGACAGATTTTCAAACAGGCAGAGAAGAAGCCAGCCATGACATAAGAACCGAGGAGCACTAATAATCACTTCTGTCTCCAAATCTACTCAGTTTTCGGTAAAGAGGCGTCTCATTTTGGGTGAAGAGAAAAATATTCTACAGTACTACTAATCATGTTAAATCACAATTATCTATATATGTCTTAGAAAATCTAGTTCAGCAAGCAGTTTTCCTGCCATTTACAAGAGCAAAGAGTCAAGTCCGTCTCATGAGAAAGGCTCAGATTGAAAAGTGGCCAGACATAGGAAGGGGCCCTTGGCGCTGTTAGACCCCAGCAAGCAGACTGAGGCATGCTTAGAGAGGAGCATGTGGAAGGTGGGGAGAACAAACACACTGGACCTTTTCTTTTCAGTAATTTTGCCAAGGGTTCATTACATGTTCTCATCTCTAGTTGTATAATAGAATCACCTAGGAAGTTTTAAAAGAAAATTCCAATGTCTCTGTTCCATCTCAAGTCAATTAAATCGGTATCTGTGGAAGTAAGGCTCAGCCATCAGTATTTTTAAAAGCACCTAAGGTGAACTGAAAGTGCAGCTCAGGCTGAGAACTCCTGAGCTCAGTTCTGGTCATGTCACCCTCAGAGATTTGTCCTTGACAGATTAAGTGCAACAAACAATAGCTACCACTAGAAAATTGAAGAATTATGTCTCCACACCTCTTTGGCTTGTCTCTCAGAAAAGCAAACTTTGACTTGGAGCTGCAGATTTGGGACTTTCTTAATTGTTCTAATATGAACCTGGCTTTTTCTTTCAATATCTCATCTGACTACATAGCACTTACATTTCATCCTTTTAAAACCAGATCCATACTTTTACCATTTAGCTTCCTGAGTATTTTCTAATCAAAACTAATAGGGGAGGATACTGTTATATCTCCAGATTTATAAGTTAGACAAGACCAAATAGTGAACACTACAGGGCAGAGGACATACAATGAGACCTTGGGGTGGGTTTGGACTAACTGTGGAAATCCAACCAGATAAGTATAAGCCAGTGTCCAAGGGGTTCAGCAAATGTCTAAGGTCAAAACTTCTTTGAGTAGATGTTTGGTAGCAACAATATAAGATAGAAGGCTGAGATACCACAGCAGAAGAGCACAAGGATATGGAGGGGGAAAGTGGAGGATTCGTACTGTAATATTTAGAATCCAAACAGAAAGTTGATTATGGAAATAGTGTACATGTATAGCAGATGCCGAGCCACAAGGGCTACACAAGATAAATCCTGGGTCCCAGGACTTATTTCTAGAAGAGAAAGGTTGATAAAATAGGCCTTCAGAGTAGGCAGAGATAGATTTGGGGCACAACAGCCATGTTAACTAAAATGGGCACTGTCTGCAATGAAGAAATCCAAAATTAGAATAAAATCCAGAGGATTGAAAAATATCACTAAAAGGATAGTTCTGATCTTTCTATGTGTCCATTCACGCAGCACCTAGTGTAGAATCTAAGAGTGCAATCTCTGGAGCCCAGATATCTGGATTTGAATTCCAGAACTGCTATTTAGTTTGGGTAACTTAACTCCTCTTTAACATATCCCTTATTTGTAAAATGACAGAAAAATAAACCTAACTCCTATTATTTTTATGTAAATAGTTTTAAATTTTAAGAGGATTAAAGGATTAAAATGGTATAAAGACGTAGTGCCCAATCTCCTTTTATCATCCTGAACATGTCTCTAAGTCTGTTCCTTCTTTGAGGATAAAGACCAAAAAACAAATAAGAAATAAAACTTTTTAAAAACTTCTACCAAGTCTGAGATGCCATAAGATATTGCCCAATTCAGGACATTAAAGACACTTTTGGTTACTGTGGTTTTTTTAATCTGTAGGCAGGGTCTGTAAGAAGTACATATTCAGGTTTTATTATTTCTTGGGGGAAAAATACTTTATAGGCTCAGATTTTAATAATAATAATAAACCTTAATCATAGATTGGTATACGTTTTGAAGTAAATATACAAAGACTAGATGAAAGGATAATTCACTATCGTCTTACTTTGCTCAAACTAAAAAAAAAAATCAAGACATAATAGAAAGCTTATATAAAAAAGGCACCCAGAAAATTTTCATTCTAGTCCTGGCATGATAACTACCTACTGTGAGACTGAACAAGTCATAGACCCTTTCTTTGAACTTCAATTTCTTCACTTGCAAAAGGAGGAGAGGTAGTGTTATGTATGCTAGGTCTCAATTATCCTCCTCAGGTCCAAAGTTGTATTGCCCTATATAGGAAATTACCTATCAATAAATCCTTATTTTATTCAACTATTTTAACTTTTGAAATATTTTTAAAATATGTGGAAGATTCTTTTCATTGTGAAAAATCCTACATTTTGGCCATCAATCATAATTGATGATCAGAGCTGTATGCAAAATATTCTGTTTTCCAAACTCAAATAGCCTATTTCAATCTATATAGAACAACTTTGGGTGAGAAATAATCACCATTTCTCACAGGCATAGATGCCTTTTCTTAAAATCTGAGAATAAAATCTAGGGAATCTAGTCATATGATCCTGTATTGTAAGTTTTTAAGATTTCATATTTTCCTGATACCTCAGCATGTCTAAAACAGGCTGTGAGCACCATCCAGATGACCAAGTACAACAGTGTGATACAGCTGGTCCCTGCCACAAGTTCCCTTTCTTGCCCTCCCCTGACTGTGGCTTAGTGACATTCAAACACACCAGTGAAATCCCTTCCTTTTGCTTCTGCAGTCAGCGCTGACCCCTAGTAAAGCGTGTTTGCCCAGGGGTCCTCATTGTCTCTTGGCTGGCTTGGAGCTCCTCCAATATGACCCACTTTGTGGCATGCTGCACCTCCCCCTTCTAGGATCCTTGAGTATAATGAATCTCTTTCAGTTTCATAGCCTCTCTGAGGTGTTGTTGTGTGTCTGCACCAGACTGATCATCAAATAAAATCACTTTTAAGTAATATAATTACTCCTCATAATACAGATGCCCACTCTCCAGCATCATCAGGGAGCTAAGTCCAGCTAATAAACACCCCCTTCCTTTACCCCTTTCCTGCCACCATTTCATGGTTCCAGTTTGTTGGTTGCTCAAGAGATGAGGGAAAGTGACAGTGGCCATTCACCAGCCTGGCTCCAACTTCGATTCACTCTGTATAAGATGAATGTTTCTTGAATGATTATTTTAAATTATTCTGCTAAATATGTTTTTTTGCCTAGCTTGGTTGGTGCTCAGGTCAAGAAAGCAAAATAAAAACCCTAGCCTGCTACATAAAACACAGAATATGATGATCATTTACTCATTTATTTTTGTTAAAACAAGTAAATAATGAAATAGTCTTATTTAACTCCTTTTGTCTTGTGTCTTGATTGAATTGCAATAGTTCAAATTTCAAGGAGTCTTAGATAAACTTAGAAACATAATAAACAACTTACTGTTTTAATACTTTCATAGTTAGATTGTGATTTTCCCCATTACCAAAACCCCATAATATATAGGTAGAAATTACTTTTCTTATTTTAATGTATTGACATTCTGAGCTTATTAACAAAATGCTTTGTTCTCTGAAATCATGTTTTCATCAAAAATGAAACACAAATACAACAATGTGAGAGCAAAACCTTGGGGCACATTTAGATGTGAAGAGTTATTCAGTAATGCATCAAAGTTCAATGTCAACATATTTTGCTTCCTTCTATGAGAAAATGTAGAAGAAAAATAGGCAGATAAACAAGTTTATTTTTTTAAAAGAGAGCAAAAAGAGGGAAATGGGCTAGAAGTTTATTTTAGAAGAAATGTCTTTTTTCAGTATTATTCTCCAGGTGTAAATTGTTCAGTCAGAAATATTTCTTTAGTGCTGGACAAATAGAATAAAGAATATACTCATAGTAACAATTCTGACCTATAAGTCGTTAATTCCTTACTTTAAAATACCATGTTTTTCTTTAAGAAAAAACAATGCTATATAGATGTTTTTATAGCAAGTCGGATTCTACGGCCTTCGTATAAGCTGATAAACTAAATTAACTCATTTATTCATTCAATGAACATTTATAAAGGACCTCCTACTATGTGCCTGGTATTATCTTTTCTTTAACACTTTACTGATGTATTATTGGGATTCAAGATGCTGACTGGAGCTAACTCAAAATAACCTGAGATTGACAGATAAATCCAAATTTCAGTCAGTGATTTAAAAATGAGATGAAAGAACAAGCATTCATACTGGCCTGTTAGTACTTTCTTTCTAGAGGGTCAAGTGTACAGAATCCAATCAGACCCCCAAATTTCTGCTGTTGCCTGTCAGAGCAATTCATCTTATGGAATGTGGGGCAAAGCTACATACACACTTTATTTAAGCTCAAATTGCTTCTTTCAAACCATGTTATTTAGGGTGGAAAACAGGGCATGAGTCATTTACTTTAAATCACTTCTCCCACCCACCTGTAAAAATGTGCAACTTTACGAACTGTGCCTCTGTGATCTTCTCCTTTTCTCTTGTTCTACAGCCATACACATCCCTTTCTGATGACACTTTACTTCTGTATATTACTTAATATTTCAACTGGGTCTTCCTCCTAGGAACCATTCCATTTTTGTAACATGATTGTGTCAATTGCTACTCTGATCTTTTATGTGTTTACGTTTTATTATATGTCTCATATATGTTTTAAGTGATAGGAAAGATTCATAGTGAGGCATGTATCATTTATTTTTTGCTCTGATGCTCTGCCTACAAGGTCTATTTTATAAACATAGTAACTGAGAATCAGAGGGACTATGAGACTAGCTCATTGATGTTAGTAAACTCCTGAAAGGAATTAGAATAAAAATATTCTTACCTAGAATTTAGTGACTCCCCTTTATCTCTTCCACATTATGGTAGATACATGAAAACCCACAGAATAAATGCTGTCTAGAGATGGGAAAAAACCTAAAATGCAAGTGAGAGTTCACTGTCTTCTAGGAGCATGAGCCATCCTAGGCTAGTGCCCCTGCTGATTAAGAGTAAGACATCAAAGACCTTCTAACTTTTTTTGTCCTGCAGTCTCATAAGATCACTTCACAGGGGAGCCTATGTTTCTTTTCAGACATTTGGTTATTGTAATTCCACCTCTGCAGAGGCACTGGACAGCAGTCAATCCTCAATATATTGAAGCTTTTAGAAACCTGAAAACCCTATTGCCAGTTTGATGATTTGCCAAGTCCTGAATGAGAACTGGCTCATTCCTGACAATTTACCAATCATGTAAACTAACAGCACATCTTATACTTATAAGAGCAGGACAATAAAAAATAAGTGAGCAAATACATTACCAAGAGCAGATTCTGCTTACTGCAAATATATGTTATGCTTACTACAAATATATACAAAAAGATTTATAACCACTTTGTATATTTTAGAAAATTCCAAATGATGCAAAATCAAATTTGAACATGACTTTGCTTTCAGCAAATTTATTTATTCTCAAGTAATATCTTTATTTTTTTAATGAAAGTACTGGGTATTGAACCCAGGGCCCCATGCATGCTAAGCGTGTGCTCTACCACTGAGCTATATCCTCCCCCTCAAGTACTAACTTTAAGTTTTTTAAAACGATGTTTTGGGCTAGAATTTTAGGTTTTACAATTTATATATCAATGTATAAAGACATTATTGCTAATAATAAAACAAAATAGAGAAAGATTGTGTAGGAATAAATATTGTAGTTTTCCAAAGAAAATGCAATTTAATTTATAAGTTGAAAATATCTTTTTTTAATCTGTGAACTACTAACACACTTTTGCACAGTTGATGCTGCATTACAAATGTAGGACTAGTAAGAGACAGTTGACCAGATTAGCAAAGAAGTTTGTAATTCTAGAGTAACTCTACCTGGGTTTGAATCTAAGCTCTCCAACTGCCTGTTTAGAAGGCAATTCATTTGACCTTTTTAAACTTCAGTTTCACAGCTTATAAAATTATAACATGTCAGTTGCTGTCTTATAAGATTTTTGTGAGGATTTAATGAGGATAACCCATGCAAAACCTTAAACCTAGCACTTTTTAAAGTATGCACTACTATTAATATAATCAATGTAATTTCCCAACAGCTTTTGGTCAACTTGCTTTTTAAGGATTCATAAATCAATATTATCATTCATCTACTGCCTAGAAAATGATTAAAAATGTCTACTCGAAATAGGAGACAGTGCTAATGTGAGCTTTTATTACTGTGATATGTTATCACAGAGCATTTCCTGTTCTTTAGATTTCAGCAGAATATCACTCTGTTTTATTTCTTCCTTTCAAGGAACCCTGACTTAAAATAAAAATAAATCTTATCCAAATATAGCAATTTAGAATTGATTTTAATAGTTTTAGATAAATTATAAATAATGAATAGAAATTATAAAACTTTTTAAAAATGAATATAGCAAATACTTTAAAGCACTTACCTGTGTTCCATATCATGGTCAGTTGCAAAAAAGAAAGAAAAGGAAAGGAGTGATGGGGAAGAGAGGTGGGAGGTTAAATTAAAAATGAAGTATTTTTAAAGAGATTAAAGAGAGAGAGACAGAGAGAAAAATGGAAGAGGAAAAACAGATGTGGAGGATCTTTGGGAGACAATCATATTTGAGGGGAGAAAGATAAACACTACTGCCAGAAAAACAATAATGCCCTCAGGTACCTAAGCCAGGGCAGGTATATAGATGCAAAGAAAGCTATTGGTCTTCTTGCTCTGGTCCATCACAGAAGCCTGGTTTCCTTCTCATGTCACCCATCAACATCTCCTGACTCTGGGCCAGATTCCCTTGATTTCCAAGTCCAGACATCTTTTTTGAGATTCTCTTCTTCCTTGTTTGCCAATTTGGCCAAAATTGCTCGTTTGCTATCCAATGGTGACCATCCATCAATTGCAGGAGCCAAACAAACCCTCTCCATCTTTTTGTTGTGACCCAGGTATTATAACACTATAAGCCACGCCATTGCTTCTGCCACCACCAGGCTGATAAAACTGATTCTTAGAGAATGTCTGCACAACCCACTGAGAGCATCAGATCCCTAAGGGACCTTTCTATTATCAATAAATGTTTATATGTGTGTAGATCATTAAAGTAGGATCACCCTCAATAACTGAATCTTTGCTTTGGAAAACTCCCTATGGTACTAAAAAATAGTTTAAGACTTTTGGATTGCACAAGCTTGAAATGAGATTCCTAGGAGGAGAAAATATGTAGAGTTAGCATAGATTTTGTCTTTTATTTTGCCAAGTAAGATATTTTCTTTTTAAGGATGCAGATTTGTCATTTAACCCTCCTGTTCATTGACATCTATTGCTCTACAGATTAAGTCTCAAATACTTAATGTGGCCTCAGAGGCCTGCAGAATCTAGCCTCCTGCTGGCTTCCCAGACCATCACAATGATTCATACCCTTTTCTGTTCTCTTCACTTCTGCTCAAGATCTGTGCACATGCTGAGCCCTCTGTGTGAAAATTCTTCCCTCTTGTCACATTCTCCAGTCCAGTTTAAGTATCCCTTTTCATAGAAATAAAACATCACTTATTCCAGACATCCCTGACCAGATTAAACAGGCTCCCTTTATTACATGTTCTGATAGCACCATGTACATTTCCTTCATAGCATTTTAGCACAGTATAGTATGTATATGTGTGTGCATGAGAGATTGTTTGATAGACTCTGTTTCTTAACTTATACTACTTTTTCCTTGGTAACAATTCACATATGGTAGATGCTAAAAATACTTATTACTGTAACTAATAGGAGAAGCATTCCTATCACTTTCAATTCCTTTTAAAAGATTATTTAGCACCAAACAATAAATAAGGACTTAATCTTAGCACAGGGAGAGTTTTAAAACTAAATTCAAATAACTTAACAAAAATTTCATTTATGCTTTTCATCCTACTAACTAGAAAAATCCTAATTATGTACTTGAAATTAATCTAATATTTATCTTTCTCTGCACCTAGAGATTGATTGTCCCAGATATAAGATACAGCCATGTCATTAGAATATACACATCTTATGAAATTGGCTGTAATTTTCCTAAAATGGCACAGAAACCAGTTCTCATTAATATAGGATCCTGCTTCCTAGTGATAAGAGCCAGTATAAAAAGGAATCCTCTCAATTTCTAGCAGTAAGTAACAATAGTTTGGACTTTATTCTGCAAGTTTCTATTGTTTTCTAAGACTGTGTCCACCATATCCCTAGGTTTGTCTTATCTTGTTACTTGACACCAAAAGTTATCATTTGTGTTGATTTATTTATTTGTTTTTTTTTATTGTCAGTGGAGTGTGATGGGGACTGGAGAACTGAGGTGTTGAGCCCCAAGTAGGGAATTTCTGCAGTAAAATTAATTAAAGTTTAAGATTGAACATAATATTGGGAAGTGGTTAGTCATATGTCAGTCTATAGACCCCAAGAAAGAGACAAAAACTTGTATTTGATGTCATTATTGAGCTACTTCTACCCTATGTCTTTTTATTTTTTACTGTTATGAAGTAAACTGAACATTTCATAGTTTGCACCAACTAGCACTTATTTTTTATTGACATCTTATCTGTCATGGTCCAAGAGGTTCAGATATCAGTAAACTCAGGAACATATAAACTATATACACACACATTTGAAAATACAACAGGCCATTTATGTTATGTTTAAATATGGCTATGCACATGGGAAAACAGATCATTAATCAAATAATCTATCTTTCCTCGCTCAGAAATATCACTTCATATTTGGGCTTAGCTGTAATATTTTCCAAAGATTGTACATTTAGATAATTACCAAAAAGGATGTAAAAGATTTCTAATTTTTAAGGATTTAGAACATTCTTTTTTTAAATATTCAGACACAGTATCTATTACAATGCAAGTAGCTCAGCAATATTTGGGGCTAAAAAGTGTCAAGATAATAAGTAATTCTAAAATCTGTCCACATATCACATGAAAGTATCTATAATCTGTTTGGATGTTGCAACGCCATGAACAGGCAATTATGTTTAATAGAAGAGGTTCCATGGACCTTTGAGTACTAGTGAGCTGACAACAGTGACAGCAGTGTGTCAGTAACCTGCCCTCAAATTTATATTTTGGATTTCTGGAATGAGCAGTATTTTCCTCTTTGGGGATTTAATATTAACTTCCTGTGTTGACACTGTAGGTTTTGCTATAACTTTTGTTTCACATTTTGCATGAATCTAATCATAAAAGACTTCATAAAAAATTAAACCAAAGAAAAGACAGTGATCATAGTAACATAAATATGAGATAATTTTACTCAGGTCTTTGTAAATTCTCCCTTGAATAATCACCAGGTAACAGTAGAATCTATTCACTGATGTGGCTGGTATTCATTCCTGTTTTGTCATCTCTGTGTTCCTATCATAATGCCTTTGGATCTAAAGCCTTAAGTATGTTGACGTGTCTAAAATAATGTACATTTAAAAAAATCCATATCCTTATCAGTAAATGCACAGGAAGTCTGGCTGCATACCTTCCCCCATGCTGTGGTAGAGAAGGTGAGAGAATCTCAAAGGAAATATAGCAAAATGTTATATACCCTGCGGGTACCTGAAACTCAAATCCACCTCTTTCCTCAAGTAAAGAAGCTGCAGTGAAGACAAGGATACACATTCAAGTCATTTGCACCTTCCAGGAAAATGTTTCAAAAACAAAAATATCTGTTTGAGTATCTACTCAACGTTAGAAAATCCACTTTACTTTGATGTTTACATATGATGTGTGTGTTTGATCTGGTGGATCAAATTTTGCTTGGGCATCATAATGATGCCCTCTGGGACAGTGTCTGTATTCCATGCTTTTGCCATACAGAGGAAAGTTAAAAACTTGTGAGAAGTAACAATTGACTGAATACTTTCAAAACTGGATTCTTGAGAAATTACAATAGGAAAAGAAGTAATAGTTTGAAGAGGGTAAGTGAATAAAATAACGCCACTGGTGTCTCTTGGGAGCAGTGAGAGACTATAAATTCAAGAGAGTCAATCCAAAACCTGAAACTGTGATTGGCAATGTGAATATATAGATGGACTGACCTGGTTTCACAAGAATAAATAGAATTCAATACCGGTTCATGAATACCTTCATAGTGTTATCCCTGCTATGTCAGGCATTGTGCTAGGAACAGAAATTGCCATAATGGTCAAGACAGACGTGATTCCTGACCTCAAGGACCTTACAGACTACAAGACACAATGGAAAGTTACAGAGGATAATGAGAGAGAGTAACAGAAGGCCTATGCCAGGGAAGGCTGTGCTCAAGAAATACTATTTTAGCTGCGAGCTGATGGGTATGTAAATATTAACTTGATGAATGAAGTTGGAAGGCCTGAAAAAGCATCCAGACTATGCAAACAGCATGAATAAAAGCCTGAAGTGAAAAAGAACTTTCACTTATGTATTACCAGAGGGTTTCTTTTATTCTGCATGGGTCTGGACCTTGGCAGAAATTCTGTATAAGAGTTTGAGTTTTGTTCTATGTGTTTTTGTTCCTTTCCCTCCATTCCAGTATGTTTGATGCTAGGAATTTACCATGCTATCCTTCCCATGAGTAATTGCAATTGAAAGGAGGACTTCTGCATGAAGGCATTGTATAATCCACAAAGACTGCCTTATTGATGGAGATACATCAGGCATTGTGGACTTTGCAGGGTACGGGAAGAATGAGGTATTGTTTTGGCTGCTAGAATCTTACTGAGTTCTTACAGGACATATTTAGAAAGGCCTACTCCTCTTTATCATAGGAAAACCAGATGAATTTGGGATGTGATACACAGGTTGGGAAACTATTGATGCAGAAGTGACATCTTCATACAGACAAGCATATCATTATGTTTATCATTCAATGTCCAGAGGTTAAAAAAACTACTCTTTATTTTCCCAGCATGTCACTACTGTGAAGTGAGTAGTTGGCAAGCTCTGAGGGAAAGAGACTGGAGAGGTTCATATTTTACTCTCTGCCTTATCTAAGTGGCTACAGGTTAGCCTCAGTCAGACTGACTGCTTTTCAGTACCTTCCTAATTCACTCCCATCAAATCAAAAACCTAGGGAAGCCAGTCATTTGAGAAAAGAAAATAGAAGGCCTTACTTACCTCTATAGCTAGGGAACAACTAATTGGTTAGTAATGTTGATCAATACAATGGACATGATCTTCATGGAAATATAATCAAATAATTGATAATTTTTAGCACCTACTGTATGCAAGGCTGTATACTATGCCCTGTGGATAATTAAAAGACATATCAAAGATTGACACCTACTGGGGGAAATAGTACTCATTTATACTAACCAAATAATAATACAAGGTGGCATGTAATAAAAACTAAATTAAACAATGGGCTAGAATATGAGCACAGAGTAAATATTGAATGTTAAGTAGAAAACGTAAATATAATTCTATCCAGAACATGCTTACAACATGTATATTTCATTTCATTCTAAAGAATCACTTAACTTCCTCAAAGTTCTATTTAGTCTGCATTTCAGAGCATGAATATCACATTTTACATCAAATATGCTGCTACTTGACTATAATGAGACAAACAATAATATTTTCAAAAGTTAAAGTGTACTTACAAAATATTGATTAAATATTATATCCTACATTCCCACAAACATATTTGGAGATTACAAAAGAAAACAGAAAATGAGCCTAATGGCAGGCTGCAAAGAATGGGGGGAGAGAGGCTAAACATGTTCAACACCATAAAGAGAAACAGAAAAAAAGATAAGAAAGCCAGCAGCAGTCTTTCTGATGACAAATATAGAAATGATCTAGTGAAATTCTACCAAAATTAGAATTTCAATACACAAATGAACTTGGAATTAAGAATTATGTTGCTGAGGAAAAGTTAGACACTAAACTATTAATTGTTTTTGGACAAAGATGAAAAAATGTTTAAAGTGATCATTAAAAAGAATAAAATAAAATAAAACTATCATGTTTAAACATTTAAGTGTTACAGTTAAAAGATGCTAAACAAAATATTTAGGAATGTAAAGAATATAATACTGTAACAGGGAAAAACAATCTTCTGAAGAACAGCAAGAATGCATTCAGAAGAACTCAGAAATAAGCAATTAAAATAACACTAATTACTAAGCTAATCTATGTTCTAATTTTTCTAATTTCAATACTTTTAAGGAAAATCACTAGTAAATGTCATTTCTCTATAAAAACAAAGAAATTATCACATTGATTTGTTCTCATATACCACCCGAGAGTATGATTTTCTTGAAAGCAAGGGTCTTTTATCATTCATTATTGTATCTTTACCTCTCAAAATAACTGAGGCATAACTGAAAATATTCTTGCTATTTTTACAAACACTGTTGGAAACAGAAGACTGGCTAGTTTTCCTTTCTGAAATTAACATTTTGGATCATACATATCCTAGCTTCTCTTGATTGATATAATTTAAAGTCAATTTATTATTTCTCCTTATTTCATTTTATAGGAAAATAGAAACAGATTAAACCTTTCAGTGAATTATCATTCCCATTTAGTTGGCCAACTTGCCTTTGAAAGTCACCTTCATTCTACTCTTTAGAGATTAGGCTTGTTCTTCTCAGAGGTGTTTTGTTTTAGTTTGTTTTGTTTTTAAAATAATTTTCATTAGTCTCATTCTAACCTAAAGATCCCTTATCAATTACCTATAACCATATAGCAACATTTTCTCCACTCCAGTTTCTTTCATTTACCCTTCTCTGGTACTACTTTGCTACCAAGATAATCTGGGCAAAATAATTAAAATACAGACATTTTAATAAAAAGTAGGGCATAAATTTACTTTTAAACCAATATTCTTCTTGATTATTCCCAAATGTTGTAGGGGAATTACATACTTTAATGTATTCCACGAATAAAATGTGAAATGTGACTCTGGCTTTAAAAATTGTGTAATCAAAAAATTATGGAAGCATTAAAAAGAATTTGGAAAGCTTCATGGGGGAGGTGGGTACTAAATGGAGCTTTTAATGGTGGAAATGGTATGCATGGTGTTTAAAGCTTTAGTTTTGTAAAATGGAGGTGATAGTACCTATATCATGGACTTATTATCAGGATTAAATAAAATAATATCTGTGCTTAGCTCACTGCCTAGCCCATTGGTCTTTAAGACAAGTGCCTGGCACATTCATGGCAGCCTTAGGATAATTGATGTTTGTGGTGGTGGTAAGAGCAATAGTCAGATTTGAGGAAAAGTATTCCATATGTATGCAGAAACCTAAGAAAACGTTTTGAAAGCAGGAAAGTGTTCAGGTTAAGAAACAAAATATTTTGTTCCAACACATTATAGAATAAACTTATTCATTCAACAGATTAGAATTTGCCTCTAAGTAGACTTTAACTACCACTATATTAGAAAAGTAATAACATCATGGTATAATGCTTCCTAAATGGTATAATTGAAAAAAAAATAGATAAATATCCAAAGAAAAGAAAAGTCATTGGGATCATCCTTAAATTTACAACAAAATAGCAGTGTAAATAGCTTGTATCCCAGTCCACAACCATTTATTTTCTTCATAAATCAACAGTAAAGAATTGTTTATCCAGCCTGTTAGGTTATAACACCACTGTATATTCAGGAAGGTGTTCATTGTGATCCAAAAGAAATTGTGTGTGTGTGTGCATTCTGTAAAATGGGGATAATAATAACTCCCTCTTTATATGTTTATTATAAGGACTAAGTGAGTTAATAACTATAAAGTGCTCAGAACAGTGTCAGAAACAGTAATTTTTTCTATAAATATTTACTGTTATTTATGATGTTGTATTAAATGTTGATTCAATGGATCCCAAACTTTCACATGATCATAAGCATATAATCAACTGCATACAATTTTTATTGAAACATTTGCAATTATTTCATGGTCTTTTGGTATCACAGATAGAATTTAACTTTGTTTTCCATGCTATGAGTATTTCTATATTTGGATTTACTGGAATGTGATCTCTGCCCATTTAAACTCCACATATACTTCAAGGTACACCTAAAAGCTACCTTTTCCATGAAATTTTTTATGCTTCCTACCCTAACATCCACCTCAACCACCATCAGTAGCACAATGTCATTCCTACCCTTTGGAGAAAAATCTATTCACTCAACAGTCTCATTCAGTTTTCTTTGCCCTTTTTCCTCCTAACTTCATTAGAAAATTGCTTAGGGTCAGGGATCTCTTATCTCATCTTTGTATGATGATCTTTATATTCATGAGTAGAGAAAACTTTGTACACTAAAGGTGCTCAATAAAACTTTTACGATTAATATAATTAACAGTTGACACTGAGGAATAGTAACTGAAACAACAATAGCCAAATTAAATTTTCACTAGCAGGGAGCAGGTTTTAATTAGAAAAAAACATGATAGGCCATCTTTTATGGACTGAATTGTGCACCCCCAGTATGTTGAAGGACTAACCCTCGGTACCTCAGAATGTAATCTTATTTATTGATAGGGCCTTTGAAGAGGTAATTAGGTTAAATGAGGTCATCATATGGGTGGGCTTTCATCGCATATGACTGGGGTCCTCATAAGAAGTGAAGGAGATACCAGGGATTTGTGCACACAGAGGGGCAACCATGTGAGGACAAAGTAAGCCAAGGAGAGAGGCCTCAGAGGAAACCAGTCCTGCCTGTACGTTGATCGTAGATCTCCAAACTCCAGAACTGTGAGAAGATAAACTTCCATTGTTTAAACCATCCAGTCTATGGTACGTTGTTATGGCAGGCCTAGAAAATTAATACACCATCTAAATAACCTTTTCACTAGATCTATAAAATTAGTCAGTGTCCTCAAATGAGATATAAAGTAAACAAAGCACAAGCATTTTAGTTAGCCTTACTTTTATGGGTTGAATTATGTCCTGCCTCCCTAATTCACATATTGAAGTCCTAACCCTCAGTATCCCAGAATTTGACTTTATTTGGAAATTCAGTCATTGAAGATGTAATTAGTTAAGATGTTATACCAAAATAGGGTGGTCCTCTAGTCCAATATGACTGGCATCCTGGTAAACTAAGAGATGGGATTTCCTTCTGCCCCCACCTTAAACCTCCCATCTTGTCTTAATACCACTGAAAGCATTTTTCAGAAGTAAGTGGTAAATGTGGCCTTATGAAATAAGAAAGAAAGGAAAAGCAAAATCGACTGGTCACATTGCTTTTGTCCTGGCTTTTGCTGAGCACTTTCAAAGAACACAATTGTAACTGATTGTGAAAACTTTACATAATAATTCAACCTAATCTTAAAAGGGGCATTTGCCTACTCATTGACAGAACATTGAACTGATGGGTGAATAGGTAGGTGAACGAGTAAATGCCTAACTATAAAATGTGTTTATGGAAGCAGGCTGGCTAACCATGACCATCAGAAAATACTTAGATATTCTCTCTGAGAATCAGGGATTCTGATATGTTCTACGCACTTTCTGTAAAAAAGCTCCTTGTTGGCACTAGCCCCTTACAAGAAGCCCTAGCAATGTGTTCCCATAGTCAAACACTTTCAGTAGCATTTTTGGAAAAGTAAATTGTACTCTTTTTTCTTAAAGAAGGCCTTCAAAATTCTGTAAGCTTCTGGATCTAACGCTGTCTGCCGGACAGCAACATTCATACTCCCTGTCAAGAGTGTGGGCTTGGAACTTCCTGGTTGTAGCTTCAGGGGAATGACAGTGCCGAACCTAACTGGGCTAAGCTAAATTTTGGCCCCATTAAATGCTGATGGGCTCACTCATGGGTGGCAGAGAGGAAAAGGAAGTGCCAATTTTTCAAGCACTGCCCAGAGACTGACAGTGGACTCTCTATGATGCCATTAAAGTTTTTCACACCGAGGCCACATACTCTTTCCCGTAGTTATTTATACATTGATGTTGCCGACTTCACTTCAACTAAATAGTATATGTCAGAAGAGTCCAAGGATAGAGATGATAACTTGGGAGAAAGAGGAAGGGAGAGAATTTTTAAAGTAAGAAAATTGTATGGGTAAAAAAATTTTTACAGGGAGAAATCAATTGATGTCTGAAAATAAGATTTATCTTAGAGAAATTATAATGTGCATTTAAAACTCAATTCCCTTTTAAAATATATTCCCTTTTTGAAAAGCTTAAAGAATTAATTTCAAAACATGTTGGAAAGACATGAAAACTGAAGAATAAGAATACTCTCAATATGTGTGACAGAGTTAAAGAGATGCAATGATGAAAGAAAAAATTTGAACTCCCATTTTAATCCTCATGTTCCTAAAGTCAATTAAAGCCATTAAAAGTGAGGAAAAAACTATCTTACTTGATATTCCTTTTTTCATTTCAGTAAGTTATGCAAAAGGTTGAAAAATGCCCTATTTTTTTAATGCCACCAATTGTCCTTTTATCAGAAAGCCATTATCTGCTGACCTAACATCTGAAGGTGATAATCAACCTGCCACCAGTGTGATAAATTAGCTCTTGTTTATCTATTTCTGGTAGTTACTGACTGCTTATGGACTGCTGCTGATTTTCAGCCAAATGCTTATCAGAACCTGTTTTAATTAAACCTAACACTAGGACTTAATTACTGATAATATTTTAATTAAAAAATTTTAAATCTCATGATAAAAATCTTTGGAAAATTCAACACACAATCAAAGCATTCCATAATAATTGCTAGATCTTGGACTATGAGTATTAAGTTTAAAAATCATTTTAAAAATTGTATTTATCTTCTCTACTTCTAAACTCCACCTCCACTCCAAATCCAGAAAACTCTACTTGCTTTTCTGTTCTTTCTCGATTTTCATAAAGGAATAAGATGACATTAGATGATGCATCTTTCCTTAAATATTTAATACATATTTGAAATATGTCTTTCAAAGTAGTCTTTGGGTATTAATCTATTCTTCTTTGAATCTGAAGCATATATTTTTCTGATGAATCATTGTGGCTTAAACTGAGTATTTAGCTGTTATATTTACATGTCCGTAATTCCCAAAGAAGTTCCAAGAGCACTTTAGAATGTGATCTAATTTGATAGTCAGAAGTTCATCTCTATAAGTGGTAACTGTCCTTCAGTGAACAACAAAACAGTCTATTGGATTTATTGCTTTTGATTTTATAAACTGAAAAGAAAGGCTGTCCTATTAAAATATATAATTTAAATAACTAGTTTTTCAATAATATGCTGACTAGTGTGTACAATAAGTACACTAAATTCTTTGGCTAATGCCTGATATTAATGAGAAATCTCTTAACAATATATTTGTTATTTAAATCTCAGTTTCTGACAGACCTGTACAACAAGATAGGAGCCAGTATGATAAGATGTCCTTACGTACACAATAAAGAAATCAAAATTTTCAGTCAATGGGTTGCAACTTTCTTTGTTTCTGTTAGGAATAACTGATAATCAGGGAGTGGCAGAAGTGCTCAATTTTCAGAAGGTTGCACCTGTGATTTCAGCTGCTTTGGGTCAATGGCAGGCACTCAAGTTGAAATTGCAGAAGCTATAAAACTGCTGACAGCAGAAATCAATTTTTTTGTCCTCACATTCCAGAGTGAGTGCATCAGGAACAGGGTTAACCAGCTGCACACCAGTCCACAGACACTGCTACCAGTTGGAGCCATAATATTCTAACACTCCTTTTAAATTTTGCCATTAATTTTTCTTTGAATAATAATAGTTGCCTTTTACTGAGTGCTTACTGTGAGTCAGGCATCATACTAGAGGTTTCACACGTTATTTGTAGTTCACAGATGAAGGAAGTGAAGCTCCCAGGAGATACATCTTCTGCCCAAATCCGCAAGCCCCTTCCCTATCTACACAGTGATTTTAATTGGCATGTTAGATTAGAAACCACATTGTACTATTATCCTTCTCTGCATGAGATGGTCCCTGAACCAAGCAGCAGGGCCTGGGAGCTTGTAAATCTCAGACACCACCCTAGACCTACTGAATCAGATTTTAACAAGTTCCTCACAGGAGTCATATGCACATTCAATTCACAAAGCATTACACAATGCTCTATTTTATTGGGGGGAAAAAATCAAGAGACCCTGATAGATATCCTTTATCTTGCCAGTGAATTAAAATAAGTGACTTACTTATAAACATTTACAAAAATTTTCAGCAGTCACATTTTCAGGTGTATAAGTAATGTGTGAATTAAGAGAAAGTGCTTGAGGAAAGCAGCATGTTAGAGAGCATTGCTAGGAAGTACGGCATATCAGATTTGTTCTAATCAAAATTCAAAGATGTTTCATAATTTAATGGTCAAATCTCAACACTATGCATTTTCCAGCAGAAATAATTACAGTAACAGTCATATGTTTTATTTAAAAATCAACTGAATGTATTCATGTTTTGTTTATCCAGCCATCTGTTCAACAGATATTTGCCAAATGCATACAAGAGTGGGTCCCAAATTTTGCTATCATCAGAATCACCTGGAGGGTGCAAATTGTCAGGCCCCCACCCCCAGAGTTTCTGATTCAGTACATTTCTAACAAGTACTCAGATGATACTGATGCTACTAGTCCAGGATCTACACTTTTAGAACCAGTGGCTTTGAAGATGGTAGGCATTATACTAGGCATTTGGAAGATTATAATGATGAATTAGGTACTGTTTCTTTCCTCTAGAAATCTACACTCATGTTGAACAGCTATAGTGAATATACAAATATGTATAAGAGAGAAAGTGATCATGTAAAGGGAATTACAAAATAAATACTACCAATGATCAAAACATGGATGGATATATTACTTCCAGATGAAAGACTGAAGTGGAATTTGGGGAGGAGTTCGTGTTGTGCTTGCAACAAACTGTGGGTAGAATCTGTTCTACTAGAATTTTATAGGAAAGAATTCAGATAAAGAATCATTGAATAAAAACTAAGATAGAGAAATACATGAATATAAAATAGAAGCAAACAGATGGTTGATTCATCACAGTTTTTGAGAATGGGAAAAAAAAATAAGATTGGAAAAATAGGTTACAGACAGAGTGAAGGGTGAAACTAAGTGCTTTGGACATTTATTATAAGAAACTGAGTGGTAGTTAATATTTTAAAAGAGTAGAAATATAATCACTTCTGTGTTTTAGGAAGTTTAATCTAGAAATTCCCTAAATTCCTACACCTGACATGTTCCAAAAGTAGAATTATAAGCACTGTTGTCCTGACCTCCAAAGTTTCACTTTCCATTCCTTCATTTTCCAAATGTTTTAGGGAAAAGGAAAAAAAGTGACAAAATGGTAACTAAATGTAGCAAGTTCAAGGGCAGGTTACCGCAGAGATGCTAGATAGATAGATGATAAACAGATCAGAAGATATAGGAGATTAATTGTGTTTCTAAACTGAAGAGAATGAAAAGGAAAAAATTCATTTTTTCATCAAGGGAAACTTGATGAGGTGTAGTATTG
This sequence comes from Camelus dromedarius, assembly GCF_036321535.1. Lineage (NCBI taxonomy): Eukaryota > Metazoa > Chordata > Mammalia > Artiodactyla > Camelidae > Camelus > Camelus dromedarius. The sequence goes on along the minus strand of NC_087437.1, from coordinate 88,310,835 downwards.
AAAAGGACAGGAAAGAAGATCGTGGCACTAGTGGCTGGCTGAGCTATGGAGAGGAAGTAGCTCATTCTCCCACTTCAATAGGAGGAAAGCAGAAGTCAGTAAGTGAAGATACGGATCATCTCTACCGCGTAACAGACACAGAGGTAAAAGGTGCATAGAACTTCCAGTAAGGTTATTTATCTGAAGAGGTCTCCTATTCTTAACAAAGTACAACAGAGGACATTTAGAAAGGACAAAGAGGAAAGTGTAAAAATTAAAATACTGAGGAATTTAGAGGATTTAAAATAGAGATGTTTCCAATGGAAGAGGCCAACTAGAACTTATTTGTGCCATTTTTTCCCCCAAACAAGAAATTGTGTTCTTACAATTCAGGTATTAGTTTAAAATATCACCTTCTAAAATATCAAATTCCATACCCACCAGTCTATCTCCCTGACTTCCATCACCTTGTTTTATCACACGCTGTCTTGTTTATTCAGTTGTTTGCTATCTCCCCACCATTACTAATTTATATAATCCAAGAATGTAGATTCCTTGTCTGTATTTCCCACCACATATACCCAGTGCCTAAAACAATGTTTGGTATATACACTAAGCCCAAAAACTTGTTAAATGAATGAATGCTATTTTATACATTTGCCATATAACTGAGAAATCCTAATAAAGCATTCTCAGAAGTTGGAGATTGGGATAACCTGGGACTAGAGAGTGGTGGAGAGTGTAATTAATGCAAAAACAGGTGGATATTTAGAGCATAAGAGCTATATCATAGAAATAGCTGATGTGGGAGCCAGAGTCAGTCAGATAAGAAATGCTTGCTAGAAGAGTAAAGATATGAAAGGTACTTTTAGAGTCGTGGTTCTTAAGGTATAGTCCAGGGCCAGCAAGATCAGCATCACTTGGGCTGAGGATTACTGAATCAGAAACACCTATATATTTTAACAAGCCTTTCAGGTCATCTGTTTACAAGCTTAAGTTTGAGAGCCATGGCTTCAGTGGTGAGCATAGTGCCTAATGACAAAATTACACTTAAAATTGTTTTATGTATATCATGAATAAATTCTATGCAAAGCATATATTTCAGAATTCCCCCTCTGTTGAAGGTAATTAGGACAAAGCTAGGTGACTACTTACTTCCTGAAGGCCATATTCATGCATCTATAAAGTAGGGCTCAGAGTGTATCAGTACTGACAACCTCCCAATCTTGATAGTAAATCTCAGAGCTTTTACTCTACATTTATTCCACTGTAGGTTAATACTTAAAGTGGAATTTCTTCAAATCTGCTCTTTTTATTCCAAAATAATTCATTGCTCTGCAAACTGCAGTCATCTTCATTAGCTAAGAACTCACAAGCTCAGAAGCTGAACTAAACTTCATTGCATTTTCATGGAGATAAAGTTGTCACAGACATCATTTATCTCTATTACCTTGTACTTTTCAAGGAAGATTTGTGCAGTGCCTCTAACTTTTTCACTTGAAAATTGCCAGAAGAACCACCCTGTAATGTTCCAAGAGAAAAGAAGAAATGGAATTAAATGAACACAGAAATATCAACCTTAATGCCTGGAAATCAGACATACATTCCCAGGACCTTATCTAACAGGTATTGGAAGTTTTATTAAAATCCCCTGCCAGGGTAGTATGGCTTTGCTGTCCAAAAAAGTCTGCTTAAGATTCTTAACAGCTTTCCAAATGACCTACATTGCCACCACAGATGAAATATCTCTGCCAGGCACATCAGACTGATGGGAAAAAACCATAAACAAGTGCCAAATTGCATTCCCTAATGAATTCTCTTAGCATACAAATCCAGAGAGAGCAGCAAATTGAAATTTAAATTGGTGCCACGACTGAGGCAGATAACCAGGGGGATGGGAATTAGAGGTTGGAAGTGTCAGATAGGGATAGAAACAAGGTAACTATTCTAATGAAAGATCTCATAAGAGAGAGACTCGGTCACAGGTAAGAGACTAAACACTTCATGGAAAAAAGCTTCATTCAGTGTAAATAGTTGGAACAATGAGGTAGATGGATGAAATTTCACAGATACTTTTAATCAGGTTGTTAAGTCAACTTTGCTTATGGGCAAAACTATATGATCCTAAAAGACTACACTTACAGTAGCTCAGATTTACAAAATATAAATAATCCAAATTATCTGGAACTTCCTCTCTCTGTATTTGAGGAACTTCCTCATGTTTTGTTTGGAGATGGTTGATTGACTTCTGCAAGAGAGGATTTGAGTTAATCAGAGATGGCCCCATATCCTTGCCTAGGATATGTTGAAAAATTTGAAACAATAAGGCCTTCAGAATATGCTGACCTGAACTGAAGAGAGTGAAAATGTTAAGACGCACTGTTGTATACTCCGGTGTCTGCTACATAAACCTGGCTTTAGCATACATTTGTTAGAAGGCTAAATAGGTATTGATTCTAACCTTATTATTTGACCAGTGTTGTATCTATGACCCATCACTCACCTATGTAGTAGGCTGAAAAACAATATATTCTAAAATAAGCATTCTACACTTTTTTAAATGAAGATTTGTTAATCACTCAGTCACCAACCATGAGATTTGCAATATATTTGGAATGCCATGTTCTTCATTATTTTTTTACCTGTATATCTATCTATGATAAAATATTTAATTACTTTCTAATATAATTTTCTTCAAAGAACATCCACTCTTTCAAATTCATCTCTCAAAAAACTAAAAGCACCTAAAATTCAGTGTTAAATGCTAATATTTTTGTTGCATTTATGAGACATTCTTCACATGTTGAAGCCCTAACTATTATGACAACTTGTAATCCTCACTATTTGGCTCTTCTTGGATGGAGAGAGAAGAAAGAGCTGGATGCTGAATTTGTCTGGTTGGCTTACAATGGCCACAGATGTTGATGCTAATAATACAACAGTATGGCATGGTTAGTCATCTAAATGAACTAACATGAATACAAATTACTTTACCAAGTAAAATTAAGTGCAATTCTATATGATATAGTGGCTGAATATTTTTTCTGTTTCCTCTCATGCTTTTTATCTTTCAGGTTTGAGCAGTGAACCAGCACCTTTGAATAACAGTGTCTTTATTGTTGATAAAGTATTCCGAAATAAAGTTTCTAGAGTCCGAACTACCCAAAGCAATTGTGTTATGAAGTTAACTGTCAATCTGATTTTTCATCATTTTGTTTCCTTTTTAGATAATTTTTTTCTTATCCCAAAAGTAATGTACATACTTCTTTGGAAAAGTTAGAGGCAAAGCTTAAAGAATAATCTGTCAATATTTTAATAAAAAATGAATAAAAAACTAATAGTTCCTTATAGAGAGAAAACAATTGCTTAATCACCTCTCTCCTGGCACTCACTGATAATTCACTTGGAGACTGCTGGAAAGGGATGTGTTTATTAGACTGAAGAACTGAGTTGGACAGCAAATAATGTGTATGGTTATTAAAAATCAAACTTTAATGCATAGGTTGGAAAGTCCTCTTATTTGCATTGTCCTACAGCATTAGACAATGTCTACAAAATTTCCCAAATTATTAGTCAGATATAGAATTTATCATTTCTGATAACAAGATTCTAGATAGGTAAATTACTACAAATTGTTTATTTCTAAAATAAACTATATTTTATAAAACTCAAAAGATTGACCATAGCCAAAAAAGAAAATCACAAGCAAATATGGATCTAGCATAAGCAGCTGTGTTAGTACACCCACAGGAAGTGTGATAATGTTTCTGAGTTGCATTATGGTGGGAAGTATCAAGAACACCATGGCAGTTGACACAGGCTAAAAAGGGTATCTGTAGGGCAGAAAGATAAGTCATGCTTCAGCACCTTCTCTCTTGTCCTCATTGTCTGTTTGTCCTCTAACTTAGGCACCTGGATTGATACAGTTCTTGGAGACTGAAGCAGGATTTCCCTGGGTGTCACCACTTCTGTGTGTAGGAATGAGGGGAGGGAAGGGAGTACTATGCGAATCCAAATATATGCTCAACATTTAAATACTACAGCAGCACAAAGCAGCTGCTCAGTGAAAATTTTTGGATTAGTTGCTATTTTTTCTTCTACTTACTCTAGACTATTTGCCCCTTCTTTTTCTAGCTTTTTATGGCAGAAGCATAAAACATTGATTTTAGATTTTTCATATTCACAACTGTAAGGGTTTAGATTTCTTTAATTTCTCTCACTAATGTTTTCCCTGTAAAGTTTTTAGACATATTTTATTAGATTTCCTCTTAAGCCGTTGGTATTTTTCTTATGTTACTGTCTTTTACATTTCATGTTTAATTTTTTTTTTTTTTTTTTTTTGCTGGGAAAACAACTTTCAATTTGATTACATGTTCCCAGTAGTTTGTTCTTCTTGCTATAATCCTAGGAAGACTCTTCATAGGCAATGATGAAATATTCATATATTCAAATAAATATTCATAGGCAATGATGAAATTCAAGTAAAAGGACAGATCTCTCCCAGTAGGAAAAAAATGTTCATAAACCCTATAGAACAATACCTTATCATGGAAATGCTTCTGTAGTGAAAGAACTATTATCAGCCAAGAAAAAAGGTACTCATGACTGATAACCATATCTCCCTTTAGCATAACTGGGACTTCCTCAACCTATTTATATAGCTATTACATTTCTGATAGTAAGTTAAATTTCACTGTTTCTTCTACCTAATACTGTAAGAATGTCAGCAACTTGAAAATGGGTCATCCCATACTCCCTCTCCCAGCTCAGTTATTCTGCAGGTGACCAGAGAGGCTCACAGTTAGTACATGATCCAGCTATTTCCTACGAGGTGCTTCCATTACTCTTACAAGTAGTGCCACAATTCTGCAAGGACAGCTGCTGCTCACCAGATACTGCCAAAGACACAGGAGATTTTGTGTGCAGGGAGATGTGCTCAGTCGTGGGAGAACTCCTCTCTGACCTGTGTTTTCCACTCTGCTAAGAGGATCCCAAAACTTTGACGCATGAGCATCAAAATTAATTAAAGAGAGCTTTAGTTATAACTCCTCTGCACTTTCTAGGGGCTGAGTTAGAAGGCAAATATAAATAACAGAAACTACAATATTCCCAATTTACTCCTGAGAGAGAGAAGTCTTAATGATTACCCATAATTTCTCTTACACATTTCCAATAGCACAGGAAGATTTTATGTAAATGTATATGATATATGCATGCTGTGTGTATGTATCAGACATGGCATCTCATGAGGCAGATTTTTTTAAACCAACAAATTTGCATTGTTATCCAAAAGTTCATGCAAGTAGAAAGAAAACTTCCCCACTTAGGCAGAAATTTAAACACATGCACATACACACACATATAAAACAGATGTTCTTCTGAAAAGAGAGTCAGCTGTCATTTGTATTCCATAATTTGAAAGACATTGAAATGACTTTCATCTCACAATTTTCCTCACCTAATGTCTGAAGTTCAAGCATTTAGATTAATTTGTCCTAAGCTTTTACAGTTCATGTTACACTGAACATGAAATGATTGACTAGGAGCACCCTGAGCTACTGTGACCTGGAAGAATATTTAAAAGACTTACAGAGGAGGAGTGATGTCAGCCATATACAAACTCAAAGAGGAATTCTTTTTCCCTGAGAAACTGAATCAGGAGATAATCTTCCTGCAGACTGGTAGAACACAGTCCTACCCAAGGCCACAGCATGGGCAGAATTCAGAGGCAGTGAGCAGGGATTGCCAAGTACTTAGATAAACTGAAGAGAGCGCTCTTTATATACATAAAAGGAGATGAAGCCGACTCTGTAAAACATGCAGCAGGCATTTTTCAGACGAAATTGGAGGAAACAAATGTCCTCTATATTTCCTCAGATAAAATTCTGGCATTTAAATTGAACTTTGAATTTTTGCACTAATGTCACTTCCTCCTGAAAATCCAATAAATCTACCACAAGGGATTGTAAAGACATACCCAGTAAGCATGGAAGAACAGCAAAGTATACAACAGAAAACAAAGGAGAGAACAGGTGATGGATACAGAATATCTAGAAAACTTAATTCAGCAAGTGAAGTTGAGAAATAATCCAGTTTATACCACAGAATGCTCAGACATTTCTTGGATCTGTAGCACCAGATACCTCTATAACTGAGGCGGGACAAGGAAGCAGAAATGTCAAGAGGATTGGGTGAAGTTGAATGGCATCTGGATTGCCATCTTAAACTCCTGGATAAAGCCCTCTCCCACCAATTCCTTTACCCTCTCTATTTTTTCTGGAAATACAGTCATTAAAGACGGTATAGTAAAGAGCCTTTGTGGCAGAATATGCTAGATACAGTTGAGGATCTGGCTTTATCCCGAAAATAGAGGGATTAGTGAACATATGTATTCTGAATGCTAAATGCTGAGGACCCCATATTCTCTCTACAATTTGACACTCAAAAAGCTGATAGTCAAACTGTTAGTCTACACACAGATTATTAGAAGAATTTTCTCTAGGAAATCTGACAAGCCTAAGAGGAAAGACCTAAAAACACAGACATGGAGAGGTTCCAACAAGTATCCCACTTAGATTACCTTAGTACAAAGTTTCTCAAGAGTGACCATTATCGAAAAAAAAAAAGATAAGTGTTGGTAAGAATGTAGAAAAATTGGACGCATTGTATACTATTAATAGGAATGTAAAGTGGTTCAGTTATTATGAAAAATGGAATGGGGTTTCCTCAAAAAAATAAATAAAAATAGAATTTCCACATGATATGGCAATTTTACATCTGGGTATTTTATTATCCAAAGAATAGTATTCCATTGTATATAGATGGACCACATTTTGTTTATCCTTTCATTCATCAATGGGAAAAATAGAAAAATATTAACAAAATACTTAGACATTAAGGAACACTGTCTTAAAAACCCATATAAAAAGGAAAAAAAGTCAAACTGATATTATGATTCATCTGTAAAGAGAAAGGGCCACTCAAGAAACAGAAACCCAAACAACTGAGAATCAACATAGGGCAAGAGCCTCAACCTTGGTATTATTCAGGGAAATGCAGATTACAGCAACAGTGTGCATCATATTTCAGTTATCAATTTAGAAAAATGAAAGTGCTATTTCATTTAATGCTGACAGATGAGTGGAATAAAAATTGCTTTTTCATACCTTACTAGTGGGATTCCAAATTGATAAAACTTTTTTGAAGAATACACATTATCCTTTGACCCAACAACTCAGAAATGTAAATTAATGCTTAAGAATATATTTACAAAGCTGTTTCTAGAAACAGCTGTTCTAGAAAAACCTGTGGTGACAAAAAAGTTAACATCTTAAAAGCCCATCAATTAGAGAATAATTAAATTAATTGTATCACAGTCACTATTCTGTGTAATATTATTGGCTTATAACAAGATGACTTGGGGAAAAGAACTTTTCCTTTGATTTAGAGGAATACTGACACCGGTCCATGTAGCTCACAGTCGGGAAGGTGGATTAAAGCAAGAGAATTACAGAGAGAAAAAATAGAATCAAAGAAAATGAACAGAGCATCAGCGTAGGATACCTTCAAGAAGCCTAATATGAATGTTAGAGGAAAAAAGTGTTCAGTAAATAATGAACAATATTTTTCCAAATTTGCTTTAACTAAAAATTCTCATATCCAACAAGTTTAATAAACTCCTAGGGAAAATAAAATAAATGAAGAAAACTAAAACAAGGCACATAATAATCAAACTACCAAAAACCAGTATGACAGAGAAAAACAAAGGCACCCAGAAAAAGAAAGATATACTACATAGAGAGAAGTAAAGATAAGGTGATGGCAGAGTTCTCATCAGAAGCAATGCAAGCAAGAATTACAGTGATAGAAAGCAGGTCCATTGTTGCCTGGGAAGGGAGGCATGAAAAGGAGAGTAAGGGAGAAATTACCAAGGTTCAGAAGGAAATTTTGGAAGTCAGGGATGAATCATCACCTTGATTGTGAGTTTCATGAGTTTAACACCTATGTCAAAACTTAATCACTTTTCAATTTTAAACAAATTTATTACTTTATACACTTTAAATATGTGCAGTTTATTGTATGTAAATTATATCAATAAAAAAAGTTCTGTTTGTATATATATGAATCATAGAGCTGTGGCTCAGTTATCATACATGTGTGACATATACACATATGTCACATATACACATCTGTCATATATGTGTATACATATATGGCATATGTGCACAATTTATGACATATTTTATATATGTCAGACATATATATAACAGCTGTGCCACAGCTCCAGAAGTACCATGGTAGAAAAAGCATATTTAGGAATATGATATCAGAAAATTCTCCTTGCTATCATCTTTAGAGGTCTTTCTAAAAAAATATAATCTTTCTCTCTCTCCCTTAAAGAATTTGTTTTTCCACCTGGATGCTGTGACATCTTTAAATAGCTAAAGTCAGACTTAAAGCTAGTGGATATTGAGAATAATTCAATTCATGATAAGAAAGCAGGCATTCTGTCCTCTCCATAGAAATTAGAAATACCTGGATCAAATATCAGAAACATATATAATGTTTTCAATTGTGTTGAACCTAAATCATTTTATTTTAACTACAAAATTCCAAGTGTGTAATTATATAACCATAATTTTAAGTTGAAAGTCCTATTTTAGGTTTTAGTCATTATATAATATGAATACATCATACCTGTAGAACCAGAGCCTCAGAGCACATCAAAAAATACAAAAGTAGGGGATCAAGAGGTAAAAATTATTATGTATAAAATAAGCTACAAGGATATATTGTACAACACAGGGAATATCACCAATATTCTATAATAACTATAAATGGAGTATAACCTTTAAAAATTGTAAATCACTTATTGCACACCTGTAACATGTAATATTGTACATCAACTATACTTCAGATGACTGGATGAAGAAGTTGTGGTATATTTATACAATGGAGTACTACTCAGCCATAGAAAAGAATAAAATAATGCTATTTGCAGCAACATGGATGGACCTGGAGACTGTCATTCTAAGTGAAGTAAGCCAGAAAGAGAAAGAAAAATACAGTAAGTTATCACTTAAATGTGGAATCTAAAAAAAAGAAGGAAAGAAAAGGACACAAATAAACTTACTTACAAAACAGACACAGACACAGAAAACAAACTTATGGTTACCAGCGGGGAAAAGTGTGGGGAGGAATAAATTTGGCTGTTCGAGACTTGCAGATACTAACTACTAAGTATAAAATAGATAAACAAGGTCCTACTATATAACACAGGTAGCTATATTCAATACCTTGATTATAGGCATTCAATACCAATGCCTATAATGAAAAACAATACGAAAAGGAATATATATATATTTATAAGTGAATCACTATGACATACACCAGAAATTAATACAGCGTAAATTGACTATACTTAAATAAAAAATAAAGTAAAAAACTAATAAACATAAGAAGATAAATAAATAAATAAACCTTTGTAACAGGTTTTAGTGAAATCAGTGGCAAGAAACAGTATATCTAATTTGTGTGGCCAAACGTTAATCATGAGCTCAAAAATACTTTATTTTCAGACATTTAAAAGCTAAATTGTTAGTCAATATGAGAGAAGAATTTTTAAATGTATTCTATTATAAATGTTGTTTATCATTTTTATTGCAAGTGTAATTATTTAAATAAATCAACACTTTAATGTGATCCTGGGCCACCAGGTACGTGTTGGCTCACTCACCTATGCCACTGCTGGTTAGTAGTTTGTCCCCGTAGATGGAGAAGAAAGGAGAGACAAAAGAAAGAGGCAGGGCATGCCAGATGGGTAGATGACAGGTTTAATAAGCTAGGGAACTTACTTACAAGGCTTGTCCTGGGCAGCCACAAGGCGGAAGAGCTCTGCACTTGCCCACCAGAACACTAAAGTTCACTTAGAGGCCTCAACTGGGCTTGCTCCTCTCTGTGACCTCTTCCAATAGCCACATATTGCCAGTGTCTTGGATTCTGAAGAGGATGAGTGAGCAGGGCTTGGAACAGGCAGACCGCATGCCACCTTTATTGTCCTCTTATGTCAGCTGGGGAGATTTTAGGCCCAGAGAGGGCAAGGGTAGTTCTCAAGTTCATACAGCAAATAGTGGTAGGGCCAAGAGTTGAACTCAGATCACCTGTCTTTCCCAGCGTTGCTGCCTTGGTTGGGCAGTTTCAGGAGTGGGGGCAGTCATCCTGGGGAAATTGAGGGGCAGCTCAGGGGTTCAGGGTTCAGGGCTCAGGGTGGTTACCCTTTCGTGAAGCTAATACCTTTTGAAACAGTGGTAAGAGGTAAGGTTTAAAAACATCTTAAAACTATATGGAGAACATGAGAGAAGTAATTCTCAGGAGTATAGCTGCTTCTTTAACATTCATTATGTACAAGTTTGATCAATGACTAACCATTTTTAAAACAATGTCTCTCTTATTTTGGAATTTTAATAGGTCACACTTTCAATCTGTTTGTGTACTTAGTATTAAATATTTACCTCAAATATTTAAGTAGTGAGGTAAAATAACTATTGCATTGATATTAATCAACACATTCACATTCATGTTTTAACCTACTCAATTTAGTTGAAGTTTGCTTTTGAGCACATTTAGACTTGGTATAACTATGAGTGCTCATTTCATTGATGCACAGGTATTTGGACTCGCAAACTCCATGTCTCTAAAATACTGCATTTAATTTTCCTCATTGATAGTAATGATGTAGGGATTTATCTGTTGATACATATAGAATGATTAAACCTTACCCTTCTAAAAGACTTAAGCATAGTTCAAGGAAAGGAGAAAGGCCACGGTCTGTGTGTTTATGGATGTACAGTACAATAGAGACAAGAAGCTATACTATTAAAAGGTATATATATAAATTTGTTTTGCCCTAAAAATTGTTACTTTTCTAAGTGTTTTTAAATGCTCAGTCCATTAGTAGCTTGTATCTAAAAGCTCTGAATTTGTGTTTATTTTTTACTCTTTTTTGATATTGGTTTCATATTGTGTCTCTAACTGCTTTATACTTTCAAAATACTCTTATGCGAATATGCCTTAGTATTAGTGTTAGTATTAGTACTAGTCTAGTAATAGTTTTAGTATTCCGAGAAGTATTTCTTCTTAGTATCAGACAGGACCAGGGGTATTATGTTACACTACTAAGGCAGTTTTGGTAAGGTCAAGGCAGCTCTTCAAAGGTCTTTTTTTTCACAACTAATGTATATTTAATTTGTATCTCTCCACCAACCAATACTGAGGATCATCCTTACAGTGATAAGTATATCTTCTAGTAATTCAGTGAAGAATGCGTTTTAAGTATTCTCAAAAGCACAATGAAAGGGAGGAAAATAAGTAACCAATACACAATTCTTGTATTATAGAATTATTCAAGTAGTTGTAAACAACTATTAAAGTTTACTCAAACTGCAGGTTGTCCTTGAAAATAGATATGTTAACACTTTACAATTTGGGGTAGATGGTCAACTGTAGTTTTAGCACACCGTTTGTAGTAATTTTAGAAACTAAGATTTGTAAATTTGACACTGAAAATGCTCTTTTTAGTCCCTTCCTAGACCATATCTGATATTGAAATAAGTTCTTCCAAACTAGACAGGTTTGCATCTGATTTAAAAGCTGGGCTTTATTAGTATGTAGTGAACTGCATTTTAAGAAGCAATATGTTTTCCACTGAATTAGACTTTTTACTAATTACTAAAGCAATGAATATTAAATAATTGCTGAGTATTGTATCATAAAGAGAAAACAAAGAAAAGTCTAGACCAAAGTAACTATCTAAAAACTATCATTAATATCCAGTGACTCACTGCTTCTTTAACTATGGCTTTCCTTCAGGGCTAAATTATTTACAGATAATTCATGCTAAACTCATTACCGAAATCACAAGACTTCTGGAGAAGTTCTGGATTGAATAGTGACCTCCAAAAATTCATATCCACCAGAAACCTGTAAATGTGACCTTATTTGGCAATAGGATCTTTGCAGGTATAATCAAGTTAAAATAAGGTTGTAGTGGATGAAGGTAGGTCCTAATCCAACGACTTACGTTCTAATAAGAGGACGGAAATTTGGATACAGGGGCACACAGAGGGAGAACGCTATGTGATAATGGAGCCACAGATTGGAATAATGCATTTACAGACAAGACATGCCAAAGATTGGCAGAAACCACCAGAAGCTGGGAGAGGGGCTTGGAACAGATTCTCTCGAAGAGCCTTCAGAAGGAACCAATCACTGAAACTAGGTTTTAAGACTTCTGGCCTCAAGTACTGTGAGAGACTAAATATCTATTGTTTTAAGCCAGCTGTTTGTGATACTTTGTTCTGGCAGCCCTATAATGTTAATACAGGAGAGACACATGGTTTTGATGGAATTTCATGGTTTTGAAGGAAGGACCTTCACTTTTAATTTCAGATTCAGTTTTCTCTATTTCCTTCTCAGAAGAAAAGCCCTATTTACTTTTCTAATTCCTCTATGTCTCTCTCTCTCTCACTTATGAAAAAGCAAATAGCAGAGAAAGTATGTAATAATGTGATGGTATTGACCTATAAAAATCCAATCATGGTGTTTTATTAAATCAAAAGTTTTCTTGACAGTTCTTCATCATCTCCTGCAAAGAGAGATTTCCAATATTATTTGATAAATTTAAATTGAATAGTCAGATCAAATTTCCCTGCACTTTGTGAGAAGACTTAAAGTTTTTAAAATTCCTCTTTTGAACTTAAAATTATTTTGCAAAAAGAAATACGAAAAATGCCTTATTTTGTTGTTTACATCATTGCATATAGAAAAAGCACTCTTAGCCAGAAACCATCTATTTCACACTTTTATAAACTAATCAAGATGTCAGAGATTTAGCAAAAAACAAAAGTACATTTAGATGATCTCTTTAAGAAAGTATTTAATGCAATCATAAAATAGACTGTGATGTTTGTGATGGATACTATTTAATCCACTAAATCTGGAAAGTCATCTGTAGGAAGGTAGGTGATATCAAGAAATACACTCATTCTTATTGATGTCAGTGTTCATAGAACAGAAATAGTAGACATCATCCTTATCCTTCTTTCCCATGGGTTATTCTTTTTAGGTCTATATGTCAAATTCACAACCTGTGAATTTAACTATATTAACATTTTTTTTCCTTTCATTTTAAAAGTTGTATCAGGAAGAATTTACATTTATCTGTGAGTAACTGAACCCCAGCATGTGCTCTGTAGCTGGCAAAGGACTAAGAAAAACTCCATGCCACATTTAAAGTCTAATAGATTAATTGGAAAAAGAAGTGTTACTTTCTGTAGTTATTCCACAAAATGTTACCATTAACTTCTAAAGAAACATAGTACAAAAGTAATTTTAAAAATCTAGAATAATCAAGTATTCAATACTTTAGAAACTTATCTTTTACCAAAAAAATTACTCTTAATATATGTAAAACTGGAACTAATACATTTCAGTTACTTTGTATGCCTAAGAAATAAAGTATAATAGAAGGCAAAAATATTTATAAGAAAACATATATAAATTCTAGTTGCAAACTTCCAAGGAATCAATATTTAGTACGATTTGCTTCAATTCTATTCAGAAATGGAATAAAGATATTAAATATTTTTGTGTTACTTATAAATTTGAAGTAGAATATAAGATCTAGTTTCATAGACCTATAATTTCAGAAAACTATGGATAAAAATTCCAATAATAAGCCTCTCTTTAAGCCTGAAAACTTTTGAAAGAAGTGGTAGATTGGTTGGTTGGTTGGTTGACTGGTTTTTATAAGTAATGATAATTTTAGGACTTTTTTTTAACTACCCTGATTTCTTTCAGGATACACCTCACTTAGGAAAAATCACAAGTTGGGAACAGATTATGTAGTTCAGGAGTCCTCATGGGTTCAATAATTTGCTTGAAAGACTCACAGAATTAAGAAAAATCATTATCCACATAGTTCTTGTTTGTTACAGTGAAAGAATTCAGATTAAAATCGGCAAAGGGAAGAGGGGCATAGAGCAATGTCTAAGAGAGTTTCAGGCATGAGCTTTCCACTGTCCTCTCCCAGTGGAGTCACATGGACAGTGCTTATTTGTCCCAGCAGTGGTGTGCGGCAACACATACAGAGTGTTGTCGGCCAAAGACGGTCACCTGAGCACTGGTGTCCAGGGATTTTACTGGGGATTTATCATGTAGGCATCACTGACTACCCACATGATTGTTCAGAGTCTCCAGCCCCTCCAGAGATCAAGCTGCCAGTGCATGGTCCAGAACCTTCCCGGTAATCACATTGTTAACACAGATTATCTAGCACGGCCCAAGACCCCAAGTGAACAAGCACTCTTATCTGGTAAGATATTCCAAGGGTTTAGAGGTTACCTTCCAGCAACTGGAGACAATGGCAAAACTTAGTGTTCAGGCTGTGGACCATGCGGACTTGCTGACTAAGAAAGGGAAATTTGAGTTAAATGACTGAAAAAGAAAATATTGATAAAAATTTTTTATTATAAAAGACCAATTTCTAATATAACAAATAATTTCATAGAGAGCTCATTTATATCAGAAATGTAAACTAGCAAACTTCAGAGCATTTCATATTTGAAAACCTTTTGGGGACTTAGGAAAAAAATGACAAAACATTTTATTGTCTTACTTGCATCTTAGGGAAGTTGTCTGAATTATCTACTCAGATTTCCCAAATCAAGACAAATTCTTGAGTAAATGTTTAAGTAATTTCTCAAGTAAATTCTTGTAAAGTCTATACTGATCTAATTCACCAGGTTGTATAAGTAAATTAGTAAATGGTCAAATTTTAATACTAATGTAAATTACTTTAGCATGCCACATGGTAATAAAAAGACACCAATAAAATGAAGACAGACAAAAACAGAACAAACCATTTCTGCAAACAGAATAAACAGAAGACAGATTAAGAAGGAACACAGATTATCTTCTTTTCATAAATACAGGTATCCCCTGAGTTTTGAAAGACCTATGTTAGTATCTGTTTTTACTAACTAAAAGAAACTCAGAGAGGATTTTCACTTCTAAGAAAAAAAGGCAAAAAGGGAAAATAGCATTCAGTGTTTGTTTTGCAGGGAGCCTTATAGAGGCATGGTGCACGAAGATTCAAGAATGGCACCACCAAGCTCCTTCTCTGGGAACTACACTCAGCATCTCAGCACCAAGCCACCATAGCTTTGTGAGCATCTGTGCTTTATCTCGCCTCCATTAGCAAGATGTCTCCTAAGGTAATTACTTCTTTGCTTTAATGCTATTTTGGCTTACGAAAGCTTTCATGGGAATATGCTGCTTTCAGATAGCAAGAGAAACCTGTGATTATGGATACATCACTATATATACTAGAAATCAAATTAAAACAATCTAATCAGATGATTTCTTTTAAAGAGCCTTTAAGATACTGTAGGAGTGAAAATGGTCATTGTCCTATGTTTATTGCATTTAATGAATCCTCAATTTGCTTTTCTCAAGACTGTTTTTTATTTCTTAGAATAACCTTGAAATTTTTAATTCTGAAAGGGAAATCAGTGATATCTTCAGGAACTCGCTTTGTGATAAAAATGCATTTGAGGTTAGATAAATAACACAGTATCTCCTCTCCTATCAACAAAGGGTGTATTTCTTAATTTCTTCTCCATAGCCCTGTCTCAAAGTTACAAGTACTTAGATCTGTGAATTTTTTACTGCATATTCTCAACTCTAATCAAAAAATTAAAGTTTTGGTTATTTGTTATTATAAAAAATTTGGAATGTATCTTTAAGCAAAAATCTTTACCCTGAAAAGATTACTTAGCCCAGAAATTTCCCCAGCCATTGATCAGTTATTTATTAAAAAACAATAGCAAAATAGTTTGAAGACTGTTTCTGATAGTTATTTGTTAACATGGGTACAAAACAATTAGTCTTTTTGTAGGATCAGAAATAATTGTCAGAACACATCTTAAATCTTTAACTATTTAATCAGTCAGCAGCAGGCATACTCCAGTAAACCTGAACCTGAGAGCAGCCAATAACAGCATTCTCTTCTGAGTTACCTCACTTCTAAAGCTTACCAATTCCTGAATACCATGCTTCCCCCAAAACACTATATAAGATCACTACCTTGCTCTGCTGAGAAGTCTGTACCAGTACTCCTATAGTATTCCTTACTTAAGGAAGCAATAAATTTAGCTCTGTGTTTTTGTTTTGGTTGCTGAGTGGTGGTCTTACCCTTTGATATTCTTATGTTTTGGCAACAATACTAGCTTATAAACATCATTCTTGACCCTGGTCTCTTTTCTCACAATTTTCTTTAAGTGCAGTCTTTATTTTTACATTATCTTATTATCCCTTGACTATATATTTTCCTTTTGTTTCTTGAAGAATTTATAATGACCATCTCTTATTCACATAGTCGTTAAAACTTCCCTTTATATTTTGGCCTTTCATATCTCCATATGGGCTAATTTCCATATGCACAACTTGACAGATCAACCAATTTGAATAAGAGCTTTCAGTTAAAACTGTAAAAGTATTTTGCTTTTATGGAGTTTCTTTTTTACCATTCATGTCAAAGTTCATTTGCACTTGCACAACCACTGCCAAGCAGAGAAGAACAATATTTTTGACTAAATTTTTATTGAAAATTTTTCCAACTGAATTGAATATAGTAACTCAATTGAACTTAGTAAATGATTAATAAAAATATTTTATGTTTGCCAAAATTTGCAAGACTTGATCTTGGAAATGAGGAGGGAAAAACCAGATTTGATAGTCAACCTATTGCTGCTTAATTTCATACTCTGAAATTACTCTTTTAACTATTTCTCTAAAAATAAAGTCTTGAGAAGTATGAAAATATTCTCTTTGGTACAGTTAATATTAAACTATTAAAGAAACAAAATGGCAAAATAAAAAGATCAATTTATTCATCTATGTATCAGAAAAAATACAGTACTGCCCTTAGAATTAAACAACAGAGATTCTTGGCTTGGGTCTTTTAGCTTTTAAGAGTCCCATGTATCATACACATCATTTATCAAAGAAAACATGGATTCTGCTTCACAGAATTTAACATCAATGCTGAAAGGACCTGTAACACTGAACACCAGTTCTCACAACTAACAACTCTTCAGGCTCCAGGAAATAGCTTCTAACTATTTCTTGACCCATGTCCTCCAGAAGAAAAGAGGATTACATCCAAATGCCGGGAAGGTTTGTAGATTATATGACTGACTTGTCTCATCAGACACAGAAACTGAGAATGAGAATAGGATGTGAGTGGCAGAAGTATTAAGTAGGAAAAAAAAAAAAAGACAATATAAATACTAGTCAGCTCCTTCCTGTCAGCATGAATGCAAAAATTCTTATAAAGCAAAGAACTTCCCATTAGTACATAAAACCTTAAAAGTTGCAGAAGGTAGTTGCGATGAATTTACTATATTAAGCAATCTTTATTACGCATAAATTTGTATGTATGTGGGTCTAGACTTAACATTTTTTTTTTAAACTTTTTAGGGGGAGGTAATTAGGTTTGTTTGTTTATTTATTTATTTTAATGGAGGTAGTGGGGATTGAACCCAGGATTTCATGCATGCTAAGCACGCACTTTACCGCTGCACTATACCCTCCCCTTCTTAATGTAATTTTGATACTTCACTTTAGTATGAAGTGTGAATTGAATGCTACAGTTGCAAAAAGCTTTATTTTATAAAAACATTTAATAAGATTTAATTTATCAATATTCAAAACACTAAATTAAGAACTTCAACTTTATTGAAATACTTTTGAGCTCAATTTTTAGTTATGTATAAATGACATTTTGCATTTTAATTTCAAGAAAAAACTTTCTGAAAACAAATGTGAAAATAATTTTATCTTTTATTTTTACTTTAATAAATTTTGATGAAAATATACTTAATTTCTTACACTTTTGGAAGCAATTACATCTTATTAGATGATTAAACATGAGTTCAAGTTGGAGTCATAACAAGATACCCAAAAATGGAGCTCAAAAAAAATGAAGAAATAGGGAAAATCTTTAGAGAAGTAGTTTGTTTATATTTTCAAAAGCTAAAAAATTAAAGAGACTAACTTTTATTTAAGTGTAACCAACCTAAATTGAGCATACAAGACACTACAAATGATTAATTTAATGAAGATTTAATTTCTTTAGAAAATGAGAAGGAAAGTATCTCATCAAATAGAAAACTTGAATGGGTCAGATGAAAACCCTGTAATTTTGTTTAATTATTCTTTTTTTTAAACATTTTTATTGATTTATAATCATTTTACAATGTTGTGTCAAATTCCAGTGTTCAGCACAATTATTCTGGATTAAAATAACATGAAGCATATAACTTGTGTACAAAAAAAGAACATGTATAATTATTAGAACTGAAGGAAGACTGAATAAATAGCAACTCATAGTATGCAACAATTATAAGAAAATGTCAACAAAGAATATTGGCTTGAAGGTTTGAAGTTATTTAAAGCATGAAACTATATATCCATTATTTGTCAAGAGTGACAGTGATTTTATATATGATATTTACAGAAAACAGTAGAAAATTTCTAGATATAGTAGAAATGATTTCAAAATGTGATGCTAGGAGGACTAACATGTAAACATGGATATAAATAATTTAAAAAATCACTATCTAGAATGAAAATCTCTAAATAAGATTAATTTATTGTGTTTTTAAAAAGAAAAAGAAACCAAAATAAAATATAAATAATTCTGTACTAATTGATTCAACTAGAGAGTACTTGGAACAAGAGTCATGTAGAACAAGAAACACTTATACACAATGTTGAACCACTCAGAGAAGAAAATGGGAGATGCGAAATTAATAAATGTTTTAATGATTTTACACTAATTTAAAAGCACAAGTTTTGACTCAAGTGGTGAGCTGAAGAAACAAAATTCAATATTAGGCCTTAATTTAAAAGTGAAAAGAGGGGTCCAAGATAGTGGTATAAGAAAACTCGGAACTCACCTCCTCCCACGGATACATAGATCTACACGTACATATCCAGCAGTTCCTTCTGAGGAAGAGCTGAGGGCTGATTTAACAGCTTCTGCACAGCAAACAACGGAAGGACCACAGAGGGATGGGTGGAGAGAGGGAGATCCAGTGTCTGTTAATATTTAATAGAAAAGATCAATGAAACTAAGATCTGGTTCTTTGAAAAGATGAACAAAATAGATAAACCTTTAGCCAGATTCATCAAGGAAAAAAGATAGAGCCCAAATAAATAAAATCAGAAATGAAAGAGAAGCTAGAACCAATACCACAGAAATACAAAGGATAATAAGAGACTACTATAAACAATTACATGCCAATAAATTGGACAACCTAAAAAAGTGGGTAATTCTCAGAAACATACAATTTTCGAAGACTGATTCAGGAATAAATAGAAAATCTGAACAGACTGATTACTAGTAATGAATCAGTAATTAAAAATCTCCTAACAAACAAGGTCCTGGTGGCTTCACTGAAGAATTCTACCAAACATTTAAAGGAGATTTAATACATATCCTTCTTAAATTATATCCAAATGTTTAAGATGCAGGAACACTTCCAAATTCATTCTACAAGGCCAACATTACCCTGATACCAAACCAGACAAAGATACTATTTTAAAAAGAAAGATAATTACAAGCCAATATCCCTGATGAACATAGATGTAAAAATCCTCAGCAAAATAGTGGTAAACCAAATTCAACAATACATTAAAAGGGTCATGCATCATGATCAAGTGTGATTTATTCCAGGGATGCAAGGATGTTTTGATATCTAGAAATGAATCAATATGAGATATCATATTAACAAACTGCAGAATAAAAATCACATCATCATCTCAATAGATGCAGAAAAAGAATTTGAGAAAATTCAACATCCATTTATGATTTAAAAAGAACTCTCAATAAAGTGGGTATAAAGGGAAAACACTTCAATATAATAAAGGCCATATATGATAAACCCATAGCTAACATATACTCAATGGTGAAAAACTGAAAACTTTTCCTCTAAGATCAGGAACAAAAAATGGAAGCCCACTCCTGCCACTTTTGTTCAACACAGTATTGGAAGTTCTAGCCATAGCAATCAGATAAGAAAAAGAGATAAAAGAAAGTCATCCAAATAGGGAAAAAAAGAAGTAAAAGTGTCACTATTTGCAAGTGACATGATATTATAGGTACAAAACTCTAAATACTCTACCAAAAATACTATTAGAACTAATAAGTGAATTCAGCAAAGTTGCAAGATACAAGATTAATATACAGAAATCTGTTGCTTTTCTATACATTAAAAACAAGCTATCAGAAAGAGAAATTAGAAAACAGTCCCATTTGTAATTGCATCAAACAGAATAAAATACTTAGGAATAAATTTAACCAATGAGGTGAAAGACCTGTATTCTGAAAACTATAAGATATTGATGAAAGGAATTGAAAAAGACACAAATAAATAGAAAGATACACTATGTTCAAGGATTGGAAGAATTAACATTGTTAAAATGTCCATACTACTCAAAGCAATCCACAGATTCAATGCAATGCAATCTTTATCAAAATACCCATGGCATTTTTCACAGAACTAGATCCTAAAATTTGTATGGAACCACAAATGGCCTTAAATAGCCAAAACAATCCTGAGGAAGAAGAACAAAGTTGGAAGTATCATGCTTCCTGATTTCAAATTATACTACAAATCTATGGTAATCAAAAAGTGTGGTACTGGCACAAAAACAGATACAGATCAGTGGAACAGAACAGAAAGCCCAGAAATAAACCTATGCTAATACAATTAGTCTACAATAAAGAAGGCAAGACTATACAGTGGAGAAAAAACAGTCTTTTCAAAAAATGGTATTGGGAAAAGTGAACAGCTACATGCAAAATAATGAAACTTTCTTACATCATATACAAAAATAAACTCAAGATGGATAAAACACTTAAATGTAACATCTGAAACCGTAAAACTGCTAGAAGAAAAACAGGCACTATTCTCTTTGGCATTTGTTTTAGCTGCATTTTTTTGGATCTGTTTCCTCAGGCAAGGGCAAAAATAAACATATGGAACTATACCAAACTAAAAAACTGTTGCACAGTGAAAGAAACCATCGACAAAACGAAGAGGCAACTTACTGAATGGGAAAAAATACTGGCAAATGATATGTCTGATAAGGGGTTAGTATTCAAAATATATAAAGGACTCACATAACTCAGCATCAAAAAAGCAAACAATCTGATTCAAAAACAAACAGAGAACCTGAATAGGCACTTTTTCAAAGACATATAGCTGGCCAATAGTCACATGAAAAGATGCTCAACATCACTAATCATCAGGGAAATGCAAATCAAAACCACAATGAGATATCACCACAAACCTGTCAGAATAACTATTGTCAAAAAGACAATGAGTAAGTTTTATTGAGGATGTGGAAAAAAGGAAACCTTCGTGCATTGTTGGTGGAAATGTAAATTGGTACAACCACTGTGGAAAACAGGATGGAGATTCCTCAAAAACTTAAAATTAGAACAACCATATGACCCAGCAATTCCATTTCTGGATATCTATCTGAAAAAATATGAGAACACTAATTTGAAAAGATAGATGCACCTCTATGTTCATCGCAGCACTATTTACAACAGCTAAGATTTGGAAGCAGCCTAAGTGTCCATTGATAGATGAATAGGTAAAAAAAAAGAAGTGGCATATATATATTATTCATATATATGTTAATATCAGAATATATAAATAATGGAAGATTACTCAGCCATTAAAAAGAATGAAGTCTGGTCATTTGTGACAACCTGAGTTGACCTAGAAGGTATTACACTATGTGAAATAAGTCAAACAGAGAAAGACAAATACCATATGATTTTACTTATGTGTACAATTTTAAAACAAAACAAACAAACATAACAAAACATAAAGAGACTCATAAATACAGAGAACAACCTGGTGGTTGCCAGAGAGAAAGGGGTAGAGGTATGTGTAATATAGGGATGGCGACTAAAAGGTATACATTCCCAATTACAACTTAAATATGTCACAAGAATGTCATGTATAGCATTACAGTATACATTACAGGGGATATAATCAATAATATTATAATACCTGTGTATGGTGACAGATGGTAACTAGACATTGTGATCATCTAGTAATGTATTAAAATATTGAATCACTATGTAGTACACCTAAAACTGATATAATATTGTAAGTCAGTTATACTTCAATTAAAAAAATTTAAAGTGGACTTGCAATATCATCTACAAATGTAAACTAGTAATAATATAATTCATACTTCAGGATGGGGAGAAAGAGGACATAAACCTAGAACAGCTGTGGGAGTCAACAGGTTTAGGGGTGTAAGGGTGGCATTGAAGAATAGAGGTGGGAGATAAAGGGAAAGATTATATTCATTGAGTAGAACAGAGTCATAAGTTCATGTTCAAAATAATGAAAGAAAAATTTGAAACATTTTTAAAATAAATTAGCTCATGAAATGCTTGAGACAGTTATTTTTTCTCCGTAGCTTCTTCCTCAACAGCTACTTCTAATGATTTATTTTTTTCTACTCGGGAATGCAGAGAGCGGGAAGAAATAGTTCTCATGCTTAACAATAGAAAAATTGCTGGCTAACTTCACATTCATGAATTTTTTTAAATCTGTCATAGAACTGAAGTCACCTAGCAATCAACCGGCCCAAAATCTGAGGACACACACAGGCACACACGCAGACAGCGTGAGAGGCGTGAGTACTCACTTACCTGGGGTAACTATCAGGTCTATTACACCTCTGCCACCAGGGGTGGCCGATAAGCCCTGATAAAGTTCTGGGCCTTGGAACTAGGTTGCAGATTCACAGCCATTAATTCCTTCAGCAGTTCAGATCAGCTATCTTTGGCACCCCATCACCAAAGACAGGCCCCAACATATTCCTGGACTCTTTCAGTATTGGGGCAGTTTATGCCCCACTTCAAATTCCTACTTGATCCCGTTGACTGACCTACAAATCAGCTCGTTTTGAGTTGCATCCTAATCAAAAGTCCCATTAGAAATTTTCCAGCAAATTATAAGACGTTCTTTACCTTTAGGTCTGACAATCCTAATGACCTTCTTGAGCTACAAATTTCTATGACTGATAATTTTGCCTATCAAAATCCCCAGCAATGGGAGGTAGTCACGCCTCAGAAGTCCCTCTTAAGGCTTTGGAATCCCTGTTGCCCACACAGCTGCTCAATACAGCATTTCTGATAAACAGCTATTAGCATACTGTTGGGCTTTATTTGAAACCAAACACCTTATCAGAAGGGCCCTGTGAGTCTCTGAAATAACATGCCTATTTTAGAGTCAATTCAGTGTCCACAACTAACAAGATAAAGCATGCTCAACAAGCCTCACTTGTCAAGTAGAAATGGCATATTCATTTGGCCCCAGCAACATCTTAGCTTACATGAGAGACTGGCAGCTGTATCTGCAAGGGACACTTCATTCCCCACTCCACTGCCTGAAGAAACGCTGCCTGCTCAGTGACTTCTCATGTCACTGAGATTCCCCACAATGCCCAGCTCTGCTAAACTGAAACCTGATGGTGTGCACAGGGCTCTGCAGGCCCAGCCTTGGACCAGCTGGGCCAAACTGAAAAGGACTGTGTTTATTCTATAATGTGGGCAGATCTCAAACTGTTCTCTAACTCAAATACTCCCCTTGATGAACTTTGTTATATTTTCACTGACTTTTGAGCTGTTGCAAAAGGCACAGAGGTGTGGTCAGCCACATGGTAAACTATGGACGGTCAGATTAAATGCACCTTTATTTGGGGCCATGAAGTGTGGAAATGAGGCTGTGAACCAAGCTATCTGGCCCACTTCTACAGGTGGCCATGATGAGGATTCATTCTCTGATGAGGCCAGCTGGAATCATACTGCTGATTGAGCCCACACTGCCCAGATTATCACAATCACTGCATAGATTCATTACTGTATATGGGATATGGCAATCCATCCACCATCATATCCTGGGCACAAGGGAAAGCATTCTGTTTCTGATGAAGGGGCTACCACCACATGCCAGATTCTTGCCAAAAGTAAACCTGTTGTCTTGAGGTAGGAGGGATCAGATTGCTTCGGACTTGGCCTCCACCCAATACTTTCAGATTGATTACATTAGCTCCCTAATCCCCTTATTGAGGCTACTAATGGTGCCTCACTGCTGTCAGCACAGTTCAGGTTATGGAATTTCTGTCCCAATCCAGACAAAGGCCTCCAGTCACACCATTGTGACCCTTAAAATTAACCTCTATTATGTGTCTGACTTTCTGGACCATTTGCAGTCTGACAGTGGTGCTCCTTGCATCACTAAACTCACTGGACAGTGTGCACAATGCCCTGATAGGTATCCGGTGGATTTTCCACACTGCCTACCATCTCCAGGCATCCAGTATTCTTGAGCATTGGAAAGGCCTCCTGAAAACCAGCTCAAAAAGATTTCTGAGTCTACTTCCCTCATTTCCTTCTAGTCCACATACTTAAGGTAGTTTGGTCATTAAAGGAGCATCTAATGGTCAGGATGGAAGTGGTTGGGGGGATATGTAGACCTATTTTGAAAGTTTGAGATTCCAACCTGACCAGTCCTGAGCATTATGTTTTCTTCTTTCCCTTAACAGCAACCTCAGGCTGGATGAGTTAGTACATTCTCTAAGTGGCAGCTGAACCGAAAGTGGACTCAGAGGATTCAAATGAATTCTGTCTGGCCCAGACACCTGGATTTTCTCATTGAATGTACATAGTTTTTTAACTTAATAACAAGGACTCTTTGGTTGAGTGCACTATGCAACAAACCCCTTACATTAACCCACATGACTCCAATAGGGGATATGCTGGGTTTCTGAAGCTTTTATAAGAATGTCCTATCCTTCTCACACCAGATCCTTCTGGATGAAAGGTTTAGATGACAATAGACAATGGTTGAAAAACAGTGACATTATCACTACTGTAATAGGACCTACAGATTTTACAGCCATGGAGAGAGCATGACAACCGTGGCACCTTTAGGAGGGAACATCTTAAACCCAGGAGATGTGAGAGAGGGAGGGAGCTTAGTGATCTTTTACATTTCAAAATTGCCCTGGATAGCTTCTCTGTGGATTTTAACTGACTGCGGGGTTTCCTATCCCTACCAGAGGGCTTTGACAGTGCTTTGATCACCATTCCCCGAAACCATCCAGGAAGTCAATTCAAAATAGCAGGGAAAGACCCCATATCCCACATCTCCCTCATAAAACACGTGTCAATACTTCTAGATGTCTTTTTCACCCTTATTCTTATAGCTGTTGCTCTAATGCTCCATAGGACAGACAAATATCCCCCAGCGGGTGGCATGCAAGAACCAAACAGATCAGCCAAATTGCCTGTAGGCAGTCTCTCCAAAAGCAAGGATTAGGCTCAACTCTTCAGAATGAACTGGGAACTACACCAGATGGCTGGGAGATGGTGTAGGAGACACTGTTGACTTGTGTCTCCTGATGAATGTGGGTCCCACTTGGGGGATTCTTACAATTGTAAACAATTTCTTTCCAAGATTACTTTACCCTATCCCCGTGATGCTTCTTATGCAGAAGCCATCATTAACTTTCCTCTTTCCTTCAAGCTTTAAGGGAACACAATCTGTAAGGGATGTAGCCCTAAGACAATGGCTGTGGAGATCTCTTCAAAATGGCTACCATCAGTACCTTGGGGGAGCTTCCCAGAGGGGTATCTGCTCATGATTCATGAGTACTAAGTGGGCAGTTTTACCTCCAATGAGAGTCATTCCTTTAGAAAAGATGATAGAGATTTATAAGATTAACTTGCTGCATGTGGAGTTGTTCATACCTCCTCATAACCAGACAGCAAGCTCTAATACCAGTCACCACTGAGTGGGTTCTTTCATGAATATAAGCTTGGCAATCAGCTAGTCTCTCTGAAAGACATGAGTTCATATTCCAGATGTGCCACTTAAGAATGGAATGACCTTGAGAAAATCAGTCCACTTCAATCTTTTGGATTGTTTTTTTATCTCTGAAAATGTGGATTATATTACCAAAATTGGCAATATACATAAATTTTTATGGCACATTTACTGGCTCAAATAAATGAAGGTTCCTTTCTTTTCTTTGCTTCATTTAAAATCTTCAATGGTACAATTGAATTTTTTCATTATTTTTCTTTAGTCATTTATTATTTGAGACTTTAAGCTACTGATTTTCTTAAAGGGAAAAAAATCTTGCCTGTATTATGTAATGTGCTGAAAATAAATAAGACTTTGGAATCCGTCAAATCTAGATACAAATTGAAGTCCCATCACTCTTTATCAGTGTAAGCTTAAGCAAATTACTTACACTCCTGGACTCAAAAAAAAAAAATTAAGGATTTGAACTAAATGATCATTATTGCACTACAAATTTCTAAGAAAATAAATGTTTTTTTGAACACGGTGTGAGATTACTAAAGTATCTTTTTAAAAGCATTGAATCTATTTTAAAGAATTCTAAAGTGCCATCTTTTAAAAATGCATTATATATAGTCTCACCTTCTTTAAAAAAGTACTCGAAATACGTTTAGCCATTTATTGATAAATTAGGATTACTATTATGGTCATAGAGTATCATAATGCACTATAAATACTGAATAGTCCTAAAATATTCACACCTCATGATTTTTAGATTTAGAGCTTCAGATATGTGGGCAACACTCTTCCAAAATCTGAGAAACACAGGGGAAGGGTATAGCTCAAATGATACAGCTCATGCATGCCTGAGGTCCTGGGTTCAATTACCTCCTCTAAAAATAAACAAACCTAATTACCTCCCCCACCCCTGCCAAAATAATACAATGATAAATAAATAAAATCCTTTTTTTTTTAATCTGAGAAACAAACTTTAAAAAAATAGAAAGAAAAGTAGTTGGTCAAACTTTATTTTTCCTTTCAAGTGCAAATTAATTAAGATGGAATTTCTTTATCCTTGGTGAAAGGCTCTATCTAAACATATCTTCAGTAAGACTTCTTATATTATTAAATTTATTTATAGAAACAATTCACATTTTACATCATCATTAGACATTAACCTAGGTATTTTCAGTATATACAGGAAGCAATGGGATTTTAGTTGCCAGACTAAGATATCAGGATTGTATGAGATTCTGAAAGGTGTTAGGTCCCTGTCTGTGAAGTGAATGTGCTCTGAGCATTATTCCAGCTCACTGCCAGCTCTGGTCCCATGCACAAATTTTCACAAATTAATTCTTCCAAACATGAAGTATATTCTGGCGGTTATTTTCAGATACACAGCCAAGGAATGAAATTAGTGTCTAGGGGCTGTGTTGGAGCTTTGGAAGGAAAAAAAAATTGTATACTGTGTGCTACATCATTTGAGCCCATTATCTCATTGTTTACTTATTTATTATTCAGATTCATTCAGAAGCAGATAATCATGTTTCTTAAAACAAAATATATGATTGCTATGAGTGTGAGATTTGAAAGACTATTCAGGATGACAAAACCTTTTGCAGATCACAGTGACCTAAAGTGTGCTTTAACTCCTATTTCGAGGGTGTGTTGATAAGAGTGAGCTTTGAAATGTTAAAGGGAAATGGACTTGGCAAAGAGGAGAGAAAATGTTTTGAATGATGCTCCCTGCATGGAGATTGTCCTATCAGCACAAGGCGAGCTTGTTTTTAGGCAGAAAATTTAAATGTTGAAAATACTCAGTATAATTTGAGGCAAGATAGGTGCTCATTAATAGCCTCCATTTATGCTAGCATGTTTTTTGCAGAGTTCAAGGCATTTTTTCGCTCACATTGTCCTCAGGTAGAGTCAATGAAGGAATCATCTATTTTAGTAGTTTATTTGGTCTTCTTTATTGAGAACTGGAATTGTGTCTCCCCAGATCCCCAACAGTATGAAATAGAACTATTTCCTCATCTTAGGCAAAGTAGTAAAATTATTTTCCCACTCTTTCTTTATACCTGCAAATAACACCTGATTTAATTCCAGAAACTCAAGGTTTTTTCTTATCATTCTGCTGAAAAATGTCCACGTAAAATAACAAAGCAGGCATGTAATCAAAAGCATTTTAAAAAGAACCGACTAACACTTTATCTTCTTTGTTTTTATATGTGAGCGCTGACCAAAGGCCATTGGGGAGTGATTCTATATGCCAATTGAGTTGATAGTGGTGGTTTTATCTGTTTTGCATAAAACCTGCATTTCAGTAAGGAATAAGACATCAGTAAGAATTTTAAGGAAGTGCTCCATACCTCCTGTTGTTCCAAACTTCTTAAATACCCTGGAAAATGAATATACTGCTTCCACTAGGAAATATTCTAAAACATCATTCTCTTAATATAAATAGTGGAAGGGTTTCAGTGAATTGCGGGAGTTATTGATAAGGCATTTATTACATTTCTTCCATTAAACTCTAACCACTGCCTCACAGTCCTGGCTTCTTCGTTTACTTGTGGCTCTGAAGACATTTCTGAAACCGTCTCCCCTTTCATAACTTACTTTCTCTGCAGGACAACTGCTTATTGTCTTCACTATTCCTTCATAGAGCTTTGTTTGTCCAATACAAACATGAGAGACATTTCCAGGGAGGAATCAATAGGATCTAATGATTTATTTGATATTGAGGGCAAGAGAGATTATGGCTTTTAGACAAGGAGAATCTTAAGATTTTGGTTCCCAGCAGAAATTGAGGCAAGATATTTATTTATTCTTACAAGTGAGAATCATCTGCTGCACAGTCCACTTGCTGAAAAGTTGGCTGCCAGCGTGGGTCTGGAACATTTACCAAGGTTTCCCCCAAACAATCAAGAAACTGAGAGTGAGAAATCAGAACTTTCCTAACCATCCATTCCAAGATTCCATCTTTTTTACAATGCTTTATGTCTTTATTTGCCAAAATAGTTCAGATTTTTTTCTCAGTGCTGCCTCACCTGAAAGCAGTTCTTTTCTTCCAGATTTTGACTATACATTTGAAACTGAAAACTTGAAAACTTTTCACTGGAAAACATATTCCCCTCTGAAATATGCTTATGCCTAAGGTGTTGTAAGTAGCATTTCTTGTCCTTGACGCTAATGAGCCTCACCTGCTATGATGCCAGACACTGAATTAGTATTAAGGATTACAAGGCCACTGAGAACACTTCCCTGCTCCCAAAGGCTTGAAATTTAAACATGTAAAACATAAATAAATGCCATACAGTATGGCGGGTGTGTGGTGAAAGGGAAGGCAGAAGAAGTCCACAGGGGTTAATAAATTCTCCCTAGGGAATGAGGCACCACAGATAGCTTCATAGAGGTGATGTCTCCACCTACTTTGAAACTGGGGACTAGGGATTTGCTTTTCGTGCAGCAAGAGCAGGTGAGGACAGGTATGGATGCACAGGCAGACTGATGTGCTCACAGAATGGCAAGCAGATCAGTGTGCATAAAACCACAGTGCACACAAGGATTCCACAAGAGGAAAAAATGGATAGGCTGGCAGAATTCACTTTATTGAAGACCTATGGCTTCTATGAGGGGAACAGTGATTGTCCTGCACCCGCCACCCCAAACCCCATTCTTTGGCAGCTATGTGAGTGGGATCACGTCACTCCAAGTTCAGGGTGGACCAGGATTGATCTCAACCGTCGAGGTAATCCCACTCTCCTTGCCACAGTGATTGGTTCTGGGCAAGACACTAACAAAGGCCTGAAGGGGTCAATGCACTGTGATTCCCTATCCAAAGGGATTTTATTCAAAGAAGCCCCAATCAGCTGAAGCTAAAGGCCTCTTTTATATGGTTGTGGGAATTGACTGGAAGTGTCCTTCTTCTGAGGAAGGAAACTCCTTGTCCATTTGCAGCTGAACCGTCACCTAAGAATGAAGCTAATAGAGTAGTAGGGAAAGTCAGAAGAAAAGCACGAAAAATGCATGAGGCTCACCCTGTACTTTAATGAGATGATCGAGTCAATTTGTGTTAGACACAGGTAGTGTTAAATTTTCTGATACTGCATCCTAAAGGAGCCATGGAAACATTTTAGGTAGAGTTGTAGTATTACCAGTGTTATACTTCAGAAAGACCATTCAAGACATAGGCTTAGAAAGAATTTTAAAAAACACACAACTGAGGTTGAGGGATTCTTAAAAACCTACTTTGGTAGCCACGCGAGGGCTCTGAAGGCCTTTAGCAGTAATGACAGATTCAAGAGCCAGAAGTTAGACATAGTAAGATAGAACCCATAAGACTTAGTGATTTTCCGCGTGGGCAGAGAGGTCAGGAGAGAAGAGGATTATTATACAGTTAGCACTAGGTTTCTGAGTTTTGGATACATTCTTTTTTATTAGACAGGAAATTCTGGAGGTATAATCATTTTTCAATGATTCAGCCATGTCAATTTTGAAGTGAATGGAGGAAATATAAAGAGACGTGTCAAGTACGCACTGGATATTCTCAAAGTGATTTTTTGATAGCAGTATAAATTTGAGAACCATAAATAGCTATAGGAGAATACATTAAGTGAAAAGCAAAAAATAATAAAAGATAAATTCAGAAAGAAAACTAATATTAGTAAACTTAAGGAAAAGGAGTCAATAAAGGAAGTACAGGAAAAGCCCAGCAAAGTAATATAAGAACGGAGAGAATGGTGTATCAGAAACCAAGGAGGGGGAAAGAATGACCCGAAGAGAATGAGGAAGATGTTGAAAATACCACAGGAAGTAAGAAAAAGATACCACTCATTTATTCACGGATGTTTATCACTGCTCTGACTTTGTGCCAGGTGAGGCTGTGCGTGCTGAGATACACAATGCATGAGGCAGGCAGAGTTCATACTCTCAGTTACCTTACAATCTACATGGATCTTTTCCTACCATGGGCAAGGCAGTCTCCTGCAGTGGTCAGGATAAAATCCAAATTACAGGTGTGGGGGCCATGAAGAAGGCTGGAAGAGAGAGGGCTGATGGCAGCCTACCCCATGTCCCCCACCCCACCCATTCACAGAGGACCAAGCTGCCACACACACACAGCCTTCTCCAAGGCTGCCTCCCTCTTTCCCACCTGTGGGTGGAGACTTCAGGGAAGACCAGAGCCCTAGACAGAGTGGGTAGCAAGAGAAGCTAGGGATGAACGGCAATTGTGTATCCTGTTTTGAGAGTGATTAAGGGGGCAGCTAGTTGCTAATCTCATAGCCTTTTTTTGTTTGTTTCTATTCTTTTATATCACTGTTTGAATCGAGGAGGAGGGGTGCTGTTTGGAAATAAAAATCCTCAAATCTTCCCCCCGCAACCCCCCACCCCAGAAAACCCACAAATTACAGGTGTGGAAAAGTGAGTGGAATGAAAGGAATTAAAGTCTTCAATTGTAGGTGGAAATGTCGAGAAGTGTGGTGATGAAGCCGAGAATAAGAAAGAGTTATTAGTTGTGGAGTGGCCCATGACAATTATCTTTTCTATTTAGGACAAGAATGAGCATGTTTAGGCTGAGGGACAAAGAAAACTAAAAAGAAACATAAGAAAATACAGATAAGAAAGGGAACAGCAAAGGTTGCTTGAAAGATCCTAGAAGAGAGAAGATGAGCTTGAAACAAGAGCACAACTGGAGAAGTGAGCCTTGAATGAAACAGAGGATGTGAAAGCAAAGAGGCGGTTGGCCATGCTTGGCCCCACTCAGATGGAGTGAGGGACTCTGCTCTGCGGTCTTGCAGAGCAATGCACATACCTCTACATTATTGTTGTGGTTATTTAAAGTGATTTTCTCCCTGATAAACTGTAAGTTTCCTGCGACCAGCAGTCGTGTGTATCATTTGTCCAATGAGGAGAGCAGTGCCTGGAACATAGCAAATGCTTATCAAGTGTGTGTTAATAACAGAATGCTCCCAGAGCAGAAATGGGCATTCCTGACTTAAAGGACTATATTCTAAATGCAAACGAATTTCCAAATAACTTCAATTTGCTCTCGCTTTATTTCCATAAGGCCTCAGGAGTCAGTAACATAAATAAAATAAAACATTTCAAAGTTATAGTGGGGTTTTCTTTCCAGTTGTTACTGGATTTTCTTACCATCAAATATACAAACATTTCCATACGCACAACCTACACCCATGACAACTCTCATCTACCTTCACTGAATAAAGAAAGGCCCTTCAAATGATAACAGCTTATTTGCAGTTAACTCTTTCAAAAATGTAGAAATGCTCATAAGACCTCAGAATTAACACTAACTAACAGAATTAACACTACTTAATATTATACACGACTGGCTTCTCTAAAGCATAAATATATATATAGAAATCTGAGTCCTCTGTATTTATAATAAAATCAGAATTCATTTTTAGTTAAGCAAGAGTTCCCTAATGACTCACATAGCAAATATCCTCTATGAAGGAATGGGATTTAAAATACAAATGGGGACTTTTCTTTTATAAAACTAAGCACACAGCTGCAGTCACTATACTTGTCCTCTTTTTTCCCCAAATGTCTCTAATCATGTAAACAAAGGACCATAGTTCATGATTCAGTGAACAAGAAAAAAATGCCTTCCTTTTGAAAATCCAGCTTTAGAGAGACCTTCAATACCTTCAAAGTTCAAGTAAACTTTCTTTATCCTTAGTTGATAAATTTGCTTTTAGTTCTGAGGGAAGGGAGAATTAAAAATACAATGTTAATGTGTAGCCACTATCACTGATCTCTGTAGAAGAGATTCTACCCTCTATTAAGAATAAATTCTTGACATTGTGTACCACATCTCAAATCCAATCATAACCAAAAATTAACATGATAATGATTTCCAAGCTCTTATCATGGTCCACTTAATTCACATGATTGTTAAGAATACAGAATTTGTTCTGTAACTGTTGGCTTTAATTTATGTTACTCTGTTACCTCCCTATTGATTCTTTTGTATATATGTGTCTATTAGGAATTTGTTCCACTGTAAGTGACAGATAACCCAATTTATAATGACTTACACTAATAGGGGTTTGTTTTTCTCACATAATGAGAAGTTTGAAGATAGGAGGTGGCTAATGTCAGTTCAACCGCTCGATAACATGTCAAGGAGTAGCTCTTTCTATCCCCCTACTGTGTCATCTTTAGCGTGTTAGTTTGTTTCTGATGAAAACCAGATAAATCACAGGAAGTCTGCTGCAGGTCCAGATATCTGTCTGTTTTCAAGGCAGAAAAAAATAGGAACAAATGATGCTGGCCACCATAGTTCCGTATTTCAGGAAAGAAAAAGCCTTCACAGAAATCCTTCCCCATACTATCATTTCGATCTCACTGGCCCCTCTTAGATGCAAGAGAGATCAGGAAAGCAGAGAACAAACAGGATTCTAGAGATTGGATTAAAAGAAACATTATGCATTGCTCATTGTTCCTAACAAAATAAGAGACCAATAACAGGAAAAAAAGGAGGAGATGGATTCTTGGTAGACAACTAACAATGTCTGCCAGTGTACATCCATAAAGTCTCTATTATCTAGAATGTCTACAGTATACAATTTCACTTTTCCTTACTTTTTCTAGTTAAGAAAAAAGGAGTGTAGGTATTAATGGCTCTACTATCAGCTCCTCAAGAGCAGGGACTGTGATTTTTTCATTACTTTGTTATAACAGATATAATAACTGTCATATACCAGATATCAAATAAACATTTGTGGAAGGATGTATAAATAAGTAAATCCATGAGTGAATACACATGTAAATTACTGATTTTCAAAAACTTGAATGCCATAACATCATTCAGTACTAAAATTATATTGAATAATAGATGTTTTATGGTATATCATGCAGTTGTGATCCTCTCATGTTTTTAAATTCTTTTCTTTTTTAAAATTAATTTTTCCAGCTTTATTGAGTTATCATATTGAGTTAACATAAAACACTGTGTAAGTTTAAGATGTGCAACATGTTGATCTGCTGCATTTATATATGGCAGAATGATTATGACCATCGCATTAGCTAACACCTCTATCATATCACATAACTACCATTCTTTTGTGTGTGTGGTGAGAATATTTAAAGATCTACTTTCTTAGCAACATTCAAGTGTATATATACTAAGCATTGTTAACTACAGTAACTGGACTGTGTATTAGATCCCCAGAACTTATTCATCCTGTAACTGGAATTTGTGCTCTTTGACCAGCATCTCATTTCCTCCAGCCCAGCGCCTGGTAACCACCATTCTACTCTCTGTTTCTATGAGTTCAGCTTTTTTCAATCCCACATACAAGTGATATCACAGTGTTTGTCTGTCTGACTTATTTCATTTACCATAAAGCTCTGAAGGTTCATTCATGTTGTCACAAATGGCAGAATTTCTTCTTTTTTTTAATGAGTGAATAAAATTCAATTGTGTATATATGCCACATCTTCTTTACCCATTCATCTGTTGATGAACATCTATCTTGACTATTGTGAATAATGCTACAGTGAACACAGAAGTGCAAATATCTCTCTGAGATCCTATTTTCATTTCCTTTAGATATATACCCAGGCATGGGAATGAATCATATGGTAGTTCTATTTTTAATTTTTTGAGGAAAATCCATACTGTTTTCCATAGTGGCTGCACCAATTTACATTCTCAAAAACAGTGCAAAAAGATTTCCTTTTCTCCACATTCTCACCAACATTCTCTTATTGTTTCTTGTCTTTTTGATATAACCACCCTAACAGCTGTAAGGTGATATCTTGTGGTTTTGATTAGCATTTCCCTGATGATTAGTGATATTGAGCACTTTTTCATGTACCTGTTAGTCATTTGTATATCTTCTTTGGAAAAAAATATCTGTTCAGTTCCCCTGCCCACTTTTTAATCAGATTGTTTGGTTTTCTGCTATTGATTTTTATTAGTTCTTTATATACTTTGGATATTAACCCCTTATCAGATACATAATTTGCAAATATCTTCTCCCATTCTGTAAGTTTCTTTTCATTTTGTTGATGATTTTTTTTTTTGCTGTACAGAAGCTTTTTAGTTTCATATAGTCCCACTTGTTGATTTTTGCTTTTGTTGCCTTTGCTTTTGGTGTTAAATCTGAAAAATTACTGTCAAGACCAAAGTCAAGGAATTTACTCCCTATGTTTTCTTCTAGGAGTTTCATAGTTTTACAGCTTATATTCAAGTCTTTAATCCATTTTCAGTTGATTTTTGTACATGGTGTGACATAGGGGTCCAGTTAGCATTCTTTTGCATCCAGTTTTTCCAATACCATTTATTGAAAAGACTACCTTTTTTTCCCATTGCTTACTCTTGGCTTCTTTATCATAAATTAATTTTACCTTTGTTATTTCCTTCCTTCTGCTAACTTTGGACTTAGTTGGTCCTTCTCATATGTTTTTAACTTCTGCAAAGCCTTATGAAATTTAAAGGCAATTTCCTTTCTCCAAAAGGAGTTGCTAAGTTATTTAGCTATTAAGTATATAAGGTATGAATAATAGAGTAAATGCCCCCAGTAGTTGGGAGGAAGAGGGAAAAAGAGAGGGAGGGACGGAGGCAGGGAGGAAGGCAAGAGGGAGAAAAAAGAAAGGAAAGGAAATAGAAGAAACACTCAAGCTATCATATGATTGTCAGGGTTTGGATAGCAGCTAGAGGTACAAGAGTGAAATGCAACATCATTCAAAGTCCTGGAAAAAACAAAGGTTGATTTAGTTATGCTTCTCAAGTCTAAAAATAAAGCCAGTATTAGAATAAGTCATCTTTGATAATAAAGCATAATTAAGCTGGAGCATTAGAAGCTCTTCAGATAATCAGAGTGATGCTTCTACCTTTTTAAACAGTATTAAATATTATGAGGAAGCAAGGACTTTTCCCTGTAAAATCCTTTTCTCCATTGTCCAACCCTCTCCTCAATCTTCTACTTTTGGCAAAAAAAGAAGAGGATCATTGGTTAGAGCGAGAAGAGCCTTCTAGAGTGCCCAGTACCAAACAAAGAAAATCTCAATAGGAAGAGTAGAGAAAACTTCACACCATTTTCTGGACTCCATGTGAGCCTATGATAGGTAATAAGAATGTTTTCCTTCTGGAAGCAAACTACCTCCACAGCCTTGTAGACAGTGCAAATGAAAAGCTACCTTTTTTTTTTTTTTTTTTTTTGCAGTTCTATTTATCAGTTTTTAACATCTTACACACACACACACACACACACAAAGCTGAAAAGTATCCAATAATCTATTACTCTTAACTACACATGAAAAGAATTGTTAAGCTGATGGGACTGTGCCCTCCCAGTGAGAGGTTATTTTAATGCAAGGCAAATACATAGGAGGGGACAGACAGAACCATAAATTTCATAATTCTGTACAAACACAAACCAGTCAAGCAATGGCAAATTCATTGAAATCATAAAAATTTAAACCAGA
Source organism: Camelus dromedarius (assembly GCF_036321535.1). Classification (NCBI taxonomy): domain Eukaryota; kingdom Metazoa; phylum Chordata; class Mammalia; order Artiodactyla; family Camelidae; genus Camelus; species Camelus dromedarius. Next base: position 88,274,434 of record NC_087437.1, on the reverse strand, counting down.
ATAAGACCTTAAGAGAACAATGAATCCAACCTCTTTATTATAATGAAGAATAAACTAATATTTGAAGCTATAAAACTGGATGGCAGAGGTTGAACTAAACCCAGGTATCCGATGGCATATGATTCATCTATGCAATAAACTTTGGGAAAGTATTTGACTATCTTTTGACTGAGTTTATCATTATGATCATGAGATATGCAAGCAATTTGTATGTAAATAGTTTAAGTTAATCCAAAAACCAGTTGGACAGATTTTCATTGACTACCTTAACTTGCCTAATGGCTAACATGATTATGAATTTTTAAATTGTCCATATTAAATGGATGATCTTAGCTTTTATTATGCATAAGTTACTATGCATATAAAATTAATGTATGGAAGTTTATGTATATACATGCCTATTAAATTCTAATATGCATAATTTAGACATTAAATAGGGGGTGAATTCTGGCAGAGCTATGCTGCAGCTGGTGAATATCAAAGATACGGCTATTTGCCTTCAAGTTAACTGCAAATAACTTTTATCTGAAATAGAAAAGCGTTGCAGTTTTACATTTACTTAAAATCAGTCAAAACTGTTTCTGTGGTTGCCACAGACTAGAAAAAAAGTTAATATTTCCATTGAAATGATATGTGCTAACTATCTGAAATGGTAGGAGCTAATCACAAATACTGTCCTCTCATGCCAGCTTTACTAATTGTGTATCAAATGTTTTCTTAATTAGATGGTACTGTATGAAGAGTGGCACTATAAATATCATGGCCGTGTTTTTCTTTAATTAGTAATATTCAATTTACTGAAAATTAGGGGCTTGGGGCTATTTGGAAAAGTATCTCTGTATGTTTTATTCAGAAAACTATCTGAAAATTATCTTGCTGAACATATCAAAGCAAGTCTGATATCCTTTATCCTAACAAAACTATAGCTGTTCTGCTTGTGAATTTATAATCATGTTTTCTAAAAATTTAACATCAAATATTTTTATATTAACTTAGATGCCATTCTAAAATTTCTTAAATGATTAGTGTTTTAAATAATAGTAGTTTCCTTATTTTAAATACTTTTCTGCTTCAAATATTAGTTAAATATTCATTTTGAAAGAGGAGATAAGAAGTTATACTCTATACACAGCGGCCTTCACTGTACAAAGAGAAAAATACATGGTTGCACCTGGTAGAGAAAAGTGCAACCTGGAGATGCATGGAGCAGAACTAGATTAGCAGGGGGAGAACAGAGAGCACACATTAGGAGAGGAAATTGAGAGACTGTGATGGAAAAAAAGAAAGAAACAAAGGAAGTGCCGAAAGTTACATACACATAGCAAACAGAGTTCGTTTTTGAAATTGAGGGAACAAAGTAAGCTTTATGACAAAGGATCACCACTTCATCTCTCAGCATTGTGTGCAGGGAAGAAAGGATGGGGAGAGAAGGTAGGACAGGTGTCCTCGAGCTAGCTGGTGGAAAGTGGCAGGGTGGGAAAGTCCTGAGCTCTCCTCCTCCCATAGCACCAAAACTACAACTTCATATAGGACAACTGTCCCTGAGAATGTCCTGAAGACTAGCAGAACAGATTTTCTACAACTAATAATATAAAGAAAAGAACAATTTGAGACAGATGGGAGAGGCAGAGACATAGTCTAGTCAGAACCCATGACTCCAGTGCAGCAATCCATAAGCAGGAGAGATATCACAACAGCAGAGGTCCCGTCCCCCCTGAGGAATGAGGAGTGTGAGCTCCATGTCAGCTCCCAGCCCTGGAGACCTGCCCCAGAAAGATAAGCCCCCATAAGTTTTGACCTTGAAAGCCAGCGGGGCTTACATCCAGGAGAACCAGAGAGTTGTAAACTGAGACACAGCTCTTGAAAGACTTATGCACATTTTCACTCACACCAAGGCCCAGCTCAGAGGCAACAGCTTGAAAAGTGCCTGAGTCATACTAGAAGGAGATTGACTGAATTCATTTAGGGCTTGTGCAGAGGGGCAGGGATCTGGAGGAACTTTCTCTGAGGACAGAGTACTGGCAGGCACCATTTTTTTCTCTCCTTCCCCCTAGCTAGCTGATGCTGACTAGTACCATTTCTGTCACTCCCCCTCAACTTAGCTAACACAGTGTACCCTACCCCAGTGATCCCCCAAGGATCCACCCTGCCAACCCACCCACTGCAGCTGGCGCCTCTGAAGCAACTCTCACCTGCCCCATCTGGTGGGCTACACTGACTGGCATTGGTGCCCCTCCAAAGTGGTTCTGAAGCCCTGCCCACCAAGGCATCTGGAGCTTTTGTGGACGAGCCATGCACTAGCTCGTCCAGAGGCAGCAGAGCTTACTAGAATGCTGGCAACTGTTGTGGCTGGACCTCACAGTCAGCCAGACTGGGAACCAACCCTGCCTAACAGTGCACCTGCAGCAATCATAGCCCAACCACGGTTGGAAGATGTATGTAGCCCACACAGGAGATATCCTGGAGCATCTAGCTCTGACAACCAGGATACATTGTGCCATTGGGCTTAACAGGACAACTTTATGTAAGGCCACTCTTTCAAGACTGGCGGATATAATTGATAAACCTAGACATAAAAACAAACACAAAGAGTTAGGCAAAATGAGAGGACAAAGGAGTACCTTCCAAATAAAAGAACAAGACAAAACCTCAGGAAAAGAACTAAATGAAACAGATAAGCAATTTACCAGATAAAGAGTTTAAAGATAAGAGAGAACCTTAAAAGCAGCAAGACATAAACAACTAGTTACAGATAGGGGACCCCCATAAGACTATCAACTAACTTTTCAGCAGAAACTTTACAGGCCAGAAGGGACTGGCATGATATATTTAAAGTGCTAAAAGAAAAAGTTACAACCAAGAATACTGTACCTGCAAAGTTATCGCTCAGAACTGAAGGAGAGATAAAGACCTCCCCAGACAAGCAAAAGCTAAAGGAGTTCATCACCATTAAATCAGCCTTATAAGATAAGTTAAAGAGTTTTTTTTTTTTAATGTGAAAGAAAAGGCTGTAACTAGAAACAAGAAAATTATTTTTTTAAATCTCGCTGGTAAAAGCAAATATACATCAACATAGTGGAACAAACAGCAAAAATCTAGTATGAGGATTAAAAGACAAAAATAGTAAAAATCATCCATACCTAAAATAATTAACTAAGCAATACACAAAATAAAAAGATGTAAAATATGAGGTCAAAAACACAGATAGAGGGGAATAAAAATGTAGTTTTTTTAGAATGAGCTTGAAATTGAGCTATTATAAAATTAAAATAGACTGATATATACAGAAGATATTATATATGAACCTCATGGAAACCACAAACCAAAAAATTTATGATGGATACACAAAAAATAGAAAGGAATACAAACATAACACTAAAGTAAGTCATCAAATCACAATGGAAGAGAATAAGAAAAGAAAAGAAAGAAAAAGATGAAAACTACAAAAACAATCAGAAAATTATTAGCAAAACAGCAAAATACATACCTATCAATAATTACTTTAAATGGACTAAATGCTCCAATCAAAAGTCATAGGATGGCTGAATGCACAAAACAAACAAAAAGACCCATATATATGCTTTCTACAAGTGATTTACTTCAGATGTCAAGACACACACAGGCTTAAGATGAAGAGATTTTTTTTTTAAAGCTACTCCATTTAAATGGAAATGAAAAAAAAGCCAGGGTAGCAATACCTATATCGGGTGAAAAAGGCTTTAAAACAGAGAATGCAGTAAGAGACAAAGAAGGGGTTTACATAATGATAAAGGGATCAATATCAAAATAAGATATAACATTTATAAATATCTATGCTGTCAACATAGTAGCACTTAAATATGTAAAACAAATATTAACATGCATACAGGAAAAAATTGACAGCAATGCAAAAATAGTAGAGGACTTTAACACCCCACTTGTATCAGTGGATAGATCATCCAGACAAAAAAATCAATAAAGAAACACTGGCCTTAAACAACATATTAGACCAGATGGATTTAATAGATGGATAGATATATATGTAACATTCCACCCCAAAAGAGCAATATTACACATTCTTTTAAAATGCACATGGATATTCTATCAGATAAACTACATGTTAAGGCCACAAAATAATTCCCAATAAATTTAAGAAGGCTGAAATCATGTCAAGCATCTTTACTGACCACAATGGTATGCAACTAGAAATCAATTATAAGAAGAAAACTGAAACAATACAAACAAGTGAAGTCTGAAAAACATACTTTTAAACAACCAATGAGTCAACAAAGAAATCAAAGAGGAAATCAAAAAGTACAATGAGAAAAATGAAAATGGAAACACAACTATCCAAAATTTATGGAATGCAACCAAAGCAGTTCTAACAGGAAAGTTTATAGCAATACCTCAGAAAACAAGAAAAATCTCAAATAAACAATTTAACTTAACATCTAAAGGAACTAGAAGAAGAAGGACAAACAAAGCCCAAAGTTTGTAGAAGGAAGAAAATGATAAAAAATCAGAACAAAATAAACTTAAATAGAGACTAAAACAACAATAGAAAAAAATCAATGAAACTAAGAGCTGGTTCTTTGAAAAAATAGACAAAACTGATAAAACTTTAGCCAGACTCACCAAGAAAAAAGAAAGAAAGAAGGAAAGAACCCAAATAAATAAAATCAGAAATGAATTAGAAGTTACACTCAGTACCACAGAAGTACAAAGAATTATAAGAGGCTGCTATGGACAATTATATACCAACAAATTGGACAACCTGGAAGAAATGGAGAAATTTCTAGAAGCATATAATCTTCAAAGACTGAATCAGGAATAAATAGAAAATATAAACTGACCAATTACCAGTAATAAAATTGAGTCAGTAACCAAAAAACTCCCAGCCAACAAAAGTGCAGGACCAGATGACCTCACAGGTGAATTCTACCAAATATTCAGAGTTAATACCTATTCTTCTCAAACTACTCCAAAATATCAAAAAGGAAGGGAACTCTTCCAAACTCATTTAATGAGGCCAACAGCACCCTGATATCAAAATTAACAAAGACACTACAAAAAAAATTACAGGCCAATATCTCTGATGAACACAGATGTAGAAATTTTCAACAAAATATTAGAAAACTAAACTCAATAATACATTAAAATGGTCACACATCATGATCAAGTGGGCTTTATTCCAGGGATGCAAGGAAGGTTCAGTATTTACAAATCAATTAACATGATACACCACATTAATGAAACAAAGCATAAAAATCATATGATCATTGTTAATAGATACAGAAAAAACATTTGACAAAATTCTGCATCCTTTTATGATAAAAACTCTCAACAGAGTGGGTATAGAGGAAACACACCTCAAAGCAACACAAGCCATTTATGGCAAACCCACAGGTAGTATCACAGTCAGTGGTGAAAAGCTAACGGTGATCTTTTCCTCTAAGATCAGGAACAAGACAAGGATGCCCGCTCTTGACACTTTTATTCAATATAGTATTGGAAGTCCTACCCACAGCAACCAGACAAAATAGAGATAAAAGTCATCCAAACTGGAAAAAAAGTAAAACTGTCACTATTTGCAGATAACATGTTACTATATATAGACAACCTTAAACTCCACCAAAAAAAAATCTATTAGAATTATTAATCACAAGCAGTAAAGTTGCAAAATACAAAATTAATATACAGAAATCAGCAGCATTTCTCTACACTAATAACAAACTATCAGAAAGAGAGATTAAGAAAGCAATCCTATTCATAATTGCATCAAAAGAATAAAATACCTAGAAACAAATTTAACCAAGGAGGTGAAAGACTTGTACTCTGAAAACTGTAAGAAAAAGGACAGAAATTGAAAAAAAAAGACGCAAATAAATGAAAATATATTTTATGCTCATGGATTGGAAGAATTAATGTTGTTAAAATGTCCATACTACCCAAAGCAATCTACAGATTCAATACAATCTCTATTAAAATACCCATGGCATTTTCCACAGAACTAGAACAAATAATCCTAAAACTTGTATGGAACCACAAAAAAATTCAAATAGCCAAAAAATTCTTGAGAAAGAAGAAAGCTAGAGGTATCACACTCCCTCAATTCGAGCTGTATTACAAAGCTATAATAATCAAAACATTACGTTTCAGGCACAAAAACAGACACACAGATCAATGGAACTGAATAGAAGGCCCAGGAATAAACCCATGTTAATGTGGTCAGTTAATGTATGACAAAGGAACCAAGAATATACCATGTAGGAAAGACAGTTTATTCAATAAATGGTTTTGAGAAAACAGGACAGCTGCATGTAAAACAATGAAACTGGATTTTTTCTTACACCATACACAAAAATAAATTCAAAGTGGATGAAAGAGTTAAAAGTAAGAACTGAAACCCCAAAATGTCTAGAAGAAAACATAGGCAATACACTCTTTGACACTGGATCTAGCAATATTTTTTTAATTTCTCTTCAGGCAGGGGCAATGAAACAAAAGGAAACAAATGGGACTACATCAAATGAAAAAGCTTTTGCACAGCAAGGAGAACCATCAACAAAATGAAAAGGCGACCTACTGAATAGAGAATATATTTGCAAATGATGTAACTAGTAAGGATTTAATATCCAAAAAATATAAGTTCTTATACAACTCAAAATAAAAAAAAAAAAACAATTAAAAAATGGGCAGAGGACCCAAACAGACATTTTTTCAAGACATACAGATGGCCACAGGCACAAGAAAAGATGCTTAACATCACACTTGATTTTAGTCAAAAAGCTGAGTAGCGATCAGCATCACAGCATCACTAATCATCAGGGAAATGCAAATCAAAACCGTAATAAGAGGTCACCGCACATCTGTCAGAATGGCTGTTACCAAAAAGACAACAAATAATAAGTGTTGTCAAGGATATGGATAAAAAGCAAACTTCCTATACTATTGGTGGGAATGTAAATTGGCTCAACCACTGTGGAAAATAGTATGGAAGTTCCTCAAAAAATTAAAATTAGAATGACCATACAATACAGCAAGAAAACTAAAGCACTAATTTGAATAGATAGATACACACCAATGTTCATTACAGCATTATTTACAATAGCCAAGATATGGAAGCAAACTGTCCACTGATGAATGAGTGGATAAAAAGATGTGGAATTTTATATATATATATATATAATTTTGTGTATATATATATACACATATATATACTAGGCTGTTTGTATGAATTATTTCTCTCTTATGTAATAATCAATGTAATTGATGTAATGTAATAATTACATTAAACCCATGCAATGGGAAGAAATGCTGTCTCCACTGTATAGAGGCAAACACTAAGAAACAAAGAAATACAATAAACACCTCAAGTATAAGTAGATAATAAGCAGTTAAGGAACGTTTTAAATTCAAGAAGTCTCTTCTCTATGAGAGTAGAGATACTTGAAATGCTTGAACTGACATGTGACTATGGCATTTTATAATCTTAATACCAAAATAAAGTTTGCTACAAGTCTACATAAAACAAAAACCTTTCTTTTCCTTTCTTTTCTATTCTTTTAAATTGTGTTTGAATAAAAGAAGATCAAGAAAGAGATAGTCTCAGTGTTTGGGGCCAAAGGTATAATTGCTGAAGGATGAAGAAAATAGTAAACCTCTTCAATTCTTGTTTTGTTTCTGTCCTCTCTGTAAATGGAAATAATCCCTTTACTGAAAGAAGTGGAACAGACATTTTTAGAAAGGCAAATAAACTTAAAATGGATGAAAGATTTAAAAATCTACTCTAAATGAGTTAGTCATTTGGCCACAGACAAGTTACATCTCAGACTATTAAAGAAACCAAAAATAAGAAAAGGAGAAAATTATAAATAGTGGCTTAAGAGGGAAAGGATTCTAAAATACAGGCTAAGAGAAAGACATGAACTGTGTAAATTATAAAATATAATGATTCTAATAAAAATATCGGAAAAGTTTATATTATACAAGAAAAATGCTATATATATATATATATATATATATATATATATATATATATATATATGAATGTTCATTTCAGCCTTGTATATGATAACAAAAATTAGAAACAACTTAAATATCCAATAATAAGTTATTACATAAATTATGTTACCTCCATGCTATAGAATACCTTGCAGTCTATGAAGGTGACATAAAGAGAATATATGAATGTGGAATGTTTGAAAACTGTTTAGTAAACATTCCTTGTTTGTATGGTGTGGGGGGGTGTGTGTTTAGATGTAAATTTATTGAACAGTGAGATGTCTAGAAAGATAAAATGTGTAGACATTTTTCAGATATTTATAGGAGAATTGTGATTTTAAGCATTTTAAACTATTTTATTAAAAAATTTATAATAAACATGTATTATCTTTGATTTTTAAAAGTTTTACAAAGCAACATTTATTGGAGAGTTGTTTCATGAGCACCTTCACCACCCTATATGTGTTCATATCTAGCAAGGCCTGCTTATTTCTTGATAATCAACAAATTAGTAGAAAGGAGAATCATGGTACCCGTAAAGGACTTAAACCAAATAAGCATATTAGAAATAGAAAGTAACTTCCTAAAACTGACAGAAGCCATCTCATCTCAATTTGCTGAGCCTTATAATCATAAATAGAAGTTCAATTTTACTGAAAGATTTTTCTGCATCTATTTAAATTATCATATGGTTTTCTCTTATATACTGTTACTATGATAGATTACATACATTTATATTAGAATGTTAAGCCATTCCCGAGTTAAGCCCTACTTGCTTATGATGCATTATCCTTTTCCTGTATCATTGGATTCGAAATGCTGTCTTAACATCCTTTTAATGTGTAAAGAATATGCAGTGATATTTTTCTCTCATTCACTAAAAATCTATTAGAACCAATGAACGAATTCAGCAAGGTTACTAGTCACGTGATCAAGTTGTAAAATTTAATTGTATTTTTAGACATTAACAAGGAATAATTTTTAAAATGAAATTAAGACAATTTTATTTCTCATAGCATGAAAAAGAGTAAAATACTTAGGAATAAACTAAACAAAAGAAGTGCAAAATTTATAATCTGAAAACCACAAAACAGTATTAAAAGAAATTAAAGAAGACCTAATAAATGGAAAGACATTCCTTTTTCAAGAATCAGAACACTAATATGGGTAAGATAATAATACTCCCCAAATTGATCTACAGATTTATTAGAATCTACATCAAAACCTGTGTTGGCTTTATTGACAAAATTTACAAACTGATCTCAAAATTCATACAAAATTTCAGGGGACTGAGAATAGCTAAAAGCATTTTGAAAAAGCACAAATTTGGAGGACTCACATTTCCCAATTTCAGAACTTAATACAAAGCTACAGAAATCAAGAAAATGTATTACTGGCATAAGTGTAAATATATAGATCAATGGAATAATATCAAGAGTCTAAAAATAAACCCTTACATTTATAATTAACTGATTTTCAATAAGGTGCTTAGATAATTTGATGGAGAAAGAAATAATATTTTCAACAACTGGTACTGAGACAACTGGATATTCAGTTGAAGGTGAATTTTTCTCTTCATACTAGATTAAGTACAGAAATGTAAGAGCTAAAACTCTAAAACTCTTAGAAGAAAATATAGGAGTAAATCTTAATGACTATGGATTAAGTAAAGACTTCTTACATATGACACCAAGAGCACACTAAGAGACAAAGGAAGAAATAGATAATTTAAATTTTATCAAAATCAAAAACTTCACAGAACACCAATCAAGAAAGATAAAACAACAACCACCCATAGAATGGGAGAAAAAAATTGGAGATTATATATCAAATAAGAAATTTTTATTTAAAATATGTAAAAACTCTTACAACTCAATTATTAAAAAAATACAACTAAAAATGGACAAAGGATATGAATGGATGCTTTTCTAAAAATATACAAATGGACCATAAGCACACGCAAATACGCTCAGCACCATTAGTTATTAGAAAAATGCAAATCAAAACACCAATGAGGTGTCATGTTACTCCCAGCAGAATGGCTATAATCAAAAAGATAATAAAAAAAGTTGACAAGGATATGAGAAATTGGAATCCTCATATTTAATGTAGAATGCTGCAGATACTTAGAAAACAATCTGCCAGTTCCTGAAAAAGTTAAATATAGAATTACCATATGTCCAGCAATTCTACTCCTAGGTATAGAGAGAAATGAAATAAACACATGACTATGCAGAAACTTATACATGTATATGTTGCATCATTATTCATAACAGTCAAAAATTGGAAACAACCCAAGTGTCCTTCATCTGATGAATAGATAAATAAAATGTGGTATATCTATACAATGGAATACTTAATTCTGCAATCAAAGGGAATGAAGTACTGTTATATGCTGTAACATGGATGAACCTTGAAAACATGCTAAGTGAAAGAAGTCAGTCACAGAAGACTACATATTCTATGTTCTATTTATATTAAATGTCTGGAATAAGCAAATCTATAGAGACAGAAAGATTGTTGGTTACCCAGGACAAGGGGATGGGATGGGGAGAATGGGGAGTGAGTGCTAATGGGAATGAAGTTTCTTTGGGTGATAAATATGTTCTAAGATTGATTATGATGATGGTTGCACAACTCTATGTATACTAAAAACCAAGTATTATAAACTTCAAATGAGTAAATTTTATGGGATATGAATTACATATCAACAAAACTGTTAAACAAAAAACTGTAACTAAGGTAGGAGATTGTTAGAGAAAGAGCAAAGAGTCAGGGAAAGGGTAGAAGGGAGAGAAGAGGCCTAGGGACAGGGCTGAACAACAAGGGAAGGGCTGGAATTGGAGTTGGTAGGGCTCGTCCTAGAGGTTTTATAAAAACAAAAGCTCAAACTGTAAAATACATACTATTGGAGGGAGATTATAGCTCTGTGGTAGCATGCACGAGGTCCTGGCTTCAATCCCCAGCACCTCCATTTAAAATAAATAAATAAATGAATAAATAAATAAATCTAATACCTCCTCCCTCCAAAAAAACTCAAAGAATAAAAATAAAATAAAATACATACTATATAGCACCACATAACTACTCTTAATAATACCTTTGACTTTAACATTAAATCAATATACAAAACTGTTTTTTTATTAATGGTGTTGTGGGAGGAAAACATACTTTGGAATCAGTTATAAGATGAATTCAATCCAATTTATGCCACTTACTAGCTGGTTAACGCTATGAAAGTCGCTTAGATTCTCTAAGCCTCATCTCCTCTATCTGTGAACTAGGGACACTGATACATTTCTCTTAGTCTCACAACACATGTAAGGTGCTTGCTGCAGTTGTGGTGTCGGTAGCTGTTAGTAGAAGTAATAGTAATAACCATTATTGTTCAATTATGATTACTACCAATTTCCCATATTCTCCTGAAAGTTCTGCGAACAGGATAATCTAAACTTTGTTATTAATAGAGTGGCGCCTCTAGGTTCTACAACAGGTAGTTTTAAAAAACGTTTTTTCTTTCATTTTATATCAAACAGTTATAGAATAATAAATGTTTTTCATTATGTAGAAGAAAACATAAGGGCAAACAATAAGCATAAATAGCTGATCTGAAGGCCAATAGTATATGACACAATAACATAACCCCCTCTCTGTGGTATCACCATTTAGAAAAGAACATTAAAGTAAAAGGAAAATAGAGCTAGATGTATAGAAAACAGGAGACTAATAGAAATTGGAGTGCCAAAAAGAAGAGAAAGAGCAAGAAAGTAAACAAATGCAACTAAGAGCAAATAATTCTTAATTATTATATCAACTTAAAAATGGACAGTTTCAGTTATGACAATAACATAGAAAAGGTAAAAATTACATATAAATTTTGTATGTTGTAGTATCATATCATAACATAGCATAGTACATAATAATATATTATCAGGGCCAAACACTATGTATTTTACAGAGATTCTCTTTTAACTTTGAAAGGTTAATTAAACATCATGTATTTGTGCATTTATCCATAACACCCCTGCTAAAAAGGCAGTTAAGAAAGAAAATGGCATTAAGCCACAAGGAATGAAACAACAGGAAAGCAGACATTAGGTTTCCATGTTTTGCTAGGAGATAGGAAAACTGAAAGCAGGTAGATGAGTGGTAGCTGGCTCCGCCACACCCGTGAGAGGCTCAGGACAAGCACTGGGCATCTTAAAAAGTGAGTATAGCACAGTCCCGAAAACAGGTGTATTGGTTAGAAGTCTTCTGTGTATAATGGAAAACTATGGCTAGGTCTTCTGACTGTGCATTGTAGCCAGGCAATAGTTTCTCTATCCTCACCCCACGAGAAAGACGGGGGAGTTATTCTCCAGGAAAATTGCACCAGAGATTTTCCTGCACAAAAAAACGCCAAGCACGGAGGCACGGCATAGAAAGATTAAGTGAAATTTTACATAATAAAGAGTGGAATCCCCCATTACCTTACCCCTTACTACTCCCAGAATGCTTCAAAAAAAGAGACTGGAAGATTCTTCTCTGGAGTAATTGAACAATCCCAAATAACAGACATTTTCCATGGAATATGCAGTTCACTGATCCATCAATTTTAATGAAGCCCACTCTTAGGTAGGTACAACGTGGCACACAGAGCTTCTGTATCCCACTTTTAAATATTAATGAATATCCAAACAACGTCAGACATTTTAAGATACCTCCAATATGAAAAGCAGAGAGTGACAGCAAGGGGAGGAGAAAGGAGAGATATTCTATACAGTATCATTGAATGACACTGTAAAAGACACCAGATAATTTAACAAACATCATTTTTGAAAAACAGAAGTTAATGGATTTTATTTTTAAAGATATGTACCTAATATATTTCTTCATGCATATGTTTCAAAAATTACTGAGCATCTTCCAATTTCTAGGCATAAGGCAAATTACTAAGGGTGAGCAAAGATGAATGGAATAGTTTTTACTTGAAATAGCTCAGAGTCCAGAAGAAAACAGACAAATACACAAACACAAATTAATTACAACAAAGTGTGATAAATGATAAAATAGTAGAATGAACACAGCCTGAGGTACAATAGAAACAATAATTAAATGTTTGGGAGAGTCTGCTTCCCAAAGCAGCATTAAATTATACTTTAAAACGAATTCACTAATCCTATTTCATATGTAAATATGTGCTTAAAGTAATACAAGGAAACATTTATAATTTAAAAGTGTTGAGAAGTTTTTTTTCTCTTTGAAAACTAGAAGCTTTATGGGTGAACCCTATTCAGAGAAGCTGTCTACTTCATCCCAGTGTGCTTAGTAGGACTTCACTTACAATAGCGGGCTTACTCATACTGATCAGCTGCTGCCTTAGGCTCTCTGTGTTCAACTTTGGACTATTACCATGATGGCATTTTAAATGGTTACAGACTTGGCACGGAGCTTTGGACAAATTGTATTAAAATCCTGTGGGAAATGCACTTAATTAAACAATAATAATTTACCAAAACTTTTACTAAGCTGTTAAGTCTCATGTCACATTTTTATTTTTATTTTTATTTTTTTAACATTTTTTATTGATTTATAATCATTTTACAATGTTGTGTCTAATTCCAGTGTTCAGCACAATTTTTCAGTTATTCATGGACATATACACACTCATTGTCACATTTTTTTCTCTGTGAGTTATCATAACATTTTGTGTATATTTCCCTGTGCTATACAGTGTAGTCTATTCTACAATTTTGAAATCCCAGTCTATCCCTTCCCACCCTCCACCCCCCTGGTAACCACAAGTCTGTATTCTCTGTCTGTGAGTCTATTTCTGTCCTTTATTTACACTTTGTTTTTGTTTGTTTGTTTGTTTTTGTTTTTGTTTTTTTTTAGATTCCACATATGAGTGATCTCATATGGTATTTTTCTTTCTCTTTCTGCCTTACTTCACTTAGAATGACATTCTCCAGGAGCATCCATGTTGCTGCAAATGGCATTATGTTGTCGGTTTTTATGGCTGAGTAGTATTCCATTGTATAAATATACCACATCTTCTTTATCCAGTCACCTGTTGATGGACATTTAGGCTATTTCCATGTTTTGGCTATTGTAAATAGTGCTGCTATGAACATTGGGGTGCAGGTGTCATCCTGAAGTAGATTTCCTTCTGGATACAAGCCCAGACAATACTATAGAGCTACAGTCATCAAGACAGCATGGTATTGGTACCAAAACAGACATATAGAACAATGGAACAGAATAGAGAGCCCAGAAATGAACCCACAAACTTTTGGTCAACTCATCTTTGACAAAGGAGGCAAGAATATACATTGGAATAAAGACAGTCTCTTCAGCAAATGGTGCTGGGAAAACTGGACAGCAGCATGTAAAACAATGAAGCTAAAACACTCCCTTACACCATATACAAAAATCAACTCAAAATGGATTAAAGACTTAAACATAAGACAAGATACAATAAACCTCCTAGAGGAAAACATAGGCAAAACATTATCTGACATACATCTCAAAAATTTTCTCCTAGAAGAAATAAAAGCAAGAATAAACAAATGGGACCTAATGAAACTTACAAGCTTCTGCACAGCAAAGGAAACCAGAAATAAAACAAGAAGAAAACCTACGGAATGGGAGAAAAATTTTGCAAGTGAAACCGACAAAGGCTTGATCTCCAGAATATATAAGCAGCTCATACGACTCAATAAGAAAAAAATAAACAACCCAATCCAAAAATGGGCAGAAGACCTAAACAAGCAATTCTCCAAGGAAGACATACAAATGATCAAAAAGCACATGAAAAAATGCTCAATATCACTAATTATCAGAGAAATGCAAATCAAAACTACAATGAGGTATCACCTCACACCAGTCAGAATGGCCGTCATTCAAAAATCCACAAATGACAAATGCTGGAGAGGCTGTGGAGAAAGGGGAACCCTCCTACACTGCTGGTGGGAATGCAGTTTGGTGCAGCCACTATGGAAAACAGTGTGGAGATTCCTCAAAAGACTAGGAATAGACTTACCATATGACCCAGGAATCATGTCACATTTTTAAAAAGTACACATATAAAGATATAATAAACTTATTTTTAAAATAATCACAATTTGTTCTCCATCAAGGACACATATTAATCAATCTTTTAAACACTAATGTCGGATAATTCTATTACATTTTAAACACTTGGAGTCTACGTTTTTGTCCTAGTAAATTTCCATTAATTACAGTAGAGTTTGTTTACATATATTAAGAACTGGCAATGATCCAGCTATAGGGTTTTACCTTGATTTTTCAAAAACATCCTTTTTTAAATTGACATTATTTCTATAACTGCATCTATGCAGAAATAACCACAGGACATAGGAAAAGAAACAAAGACCTGTTTATTGTTAAGTACATGCTGATTTTTTCAATATTCCCATTTGATACTCCAATTGGCTGAGTACTCACTAGTACAAAAGCATGCAAAGTACCCTGTCTGGTTGACCAGAAGCTGTTTAGTTGTAAATTACACTTCTATGAACTATCTTCTCTTTAAAATTTGGCTTGCATGTATTGACAAGTTTCTGATCAAAAGATTAGCAACATGGAAGATAACTTTATTGTGTCAAAACCTGATGATTTTGCTCTGATTTTCTTGCTTTCTTCACATAAATTTAACTTTTTGTTGTTTAACAGTTTACCCTTTCTGTGGAATTTCATACATTGTATCCGAGTACACTCAAGGTAACTTCTGGAGAAAGAAAGATTTGGCATTATTCCCATTTGAAATTTAGAAAGCCTGAATTGGAAGAGATTGGATACCTTATTTAAGTTACCAAACTGGTTAATGGCTTGATGAAATTGAGTCAAGTTAGTTCAGTTCTAATGCAAGTCTCCTTCATGATCTTTATACCTAGTTTTCTCATGAATACAGGGAGATAACTGTAATTTTCCAGTTGCCATACCAAATACAGAATAAATGAATAATTGTGAAATGGTATTAAAAATATTAAGATTAACATAAACAATGGCTGTAGGTAAAACACAAATATAATGTAACTGAGAACTGCATCAAAATTACTAAGAAATATGAATTTATTGATATTGACTATCTATTGAGATAATCTGAGTTTTTAGCTAGAGCGTTGGATTATATAGCACTTTAATGTTGTTAATGTTTCTTTAACTGAACTTGGTCAACTGTAGTTTTCCTATTGTACAATCATAGTAGACTTAGTAACTACTTGTTTTGACACATCACATATTCTTCAACATTTTTGCCCAGCTATACTATAATTATAGTGTGTGAAACACCATGCTGCAATTCTTTCAGTTGTGGAGACAAAGAAAAACGTGGCAATAGATAAAAACATTATTTAAGAGTTGGTGTTTACCTTGTTCACTACTTCTCAACTCATTTTTAAAGATTAACTAACTATGGCCCAATTCACAGTTCTATAGTGACAAACCTGGAGCTTTCTAGTTAAGTTGTCTGTCTACCCCATCACTTTGCACATACTTGGAAATAACTCATGAATTTAGCTAACTAGAAGGAGAATTTTAATGATTTATATAAAAGAATCTATCTAAATTATGAAACCAATTTTTCTGTTGCTATTTTAGTTATGATAGTATTCTCTAGAGACTAAGCAAATACTCATTATTTTATGACATGGATTATTTCCCAATCCAGTCTTCCCTGCATATTATGGAATTATTAAATTATATTTATTCAACCTCTTCAGACCTTTCTATTTGACTTCCTTCCAAAAGAAGGAGCAATTATCTGATGAATTTAATGAATGAATAAATTCAATCTGAATAATTACAGAAAAATAAAATTCTTTCCCATAGACTTAGGAAGAGTTTCCTTACTTTAGTGCTTTAATTTGTATTATGAGTTTTCATTTTATTCTGCAGTATTTTTTCCAAAATAAAAAAGGGTACTTAAAATAATGCTTTTAAAAAGTGACTTGTTGATGTCATGGAATGAGTCAGTGGATCTTACTTGTGAGGTTTATGAGGGCAAGTTAATCTTCTGTAGTTAGCCAAATAACTCAAGGAAAACATAGCCATTAAGGAAAGGTTACAGAATTTAGGCCCACAGTATTTGTGTCCTGTCTACATTACTTACATCCTTTCACAACTTTCCAGCTTTTTCATTAATTTTGCACTTTTACAGTTATCTTAGTGCAGTCAGCTTGATTGAAAGAAACAAGGGAACTTCAACTTAGTCTTAACTAAGTTCAATATTATCAAAGTAGTACAATTTAATTAAAATTCCTTTCTGACAAAAGATCAAGAAATAGACTATTAATTTCTTGCCTATTAGTACATTTGTCCCCACATATGTAAGAAAAACAATAAACAAGACCTTTAAGCACTGATGCTTTCTGGATCTTTTATCTAAGCTTTCTTTGGAAAGAACCTGTTTGTGATAACTTAATTCATCCTAAAGAGTTTTAAAGCTGTGAACTTAAAACTGACTGAGATTCTGGCCTCTTTCTCACTGAGATTCAGGATTTTAAAATGTAGTAACTTATCTAAAGAAGCAGCCCAGTTACTCACCCTCTACTTACTCAGAGTGACCCTGGCTGAGTGTTGCGACTGGGTCTTGCCTGCTGGGTCGAGTGTCTGTGCACTGAATAGCAAGTGGAGTATCTCTAGGGCACAGTGACTTATTGCAGCCTGCAAGGTGCGTTTTTGTTACTGATGCCTAAGTAAATTTGTTCGCTGCACTAGCAATAGCAGAAGCATCTGAAAACTTACGTCGCCTTTACATCATAGGTGAGATTTTTCACGCATCTTCACTGAATACAATCTACCCCCCCCCCCCAGATATACTACAGAATTGTTAGCTCCAAATGCACAAGTCCACACATGGCATTCAGAAACATCCTTCTGTGTAGAAAGTACATACATTCCTGATCTGTTTGTTGAGTTGATATAACCTTGGACTCTCTCCATGGCTGTCATCTACAAGATTTGTTACAAATTACTCTGGGTACAAGTGTAAAATCAGGGTGGTCAATGTCATATCTTCTAGGGAAATTACTGTGTTCTATTAGGAAAGTTATAAATCTTAACTTACTCTGGCATTATTTTCACTCTGCTCTCATAAATGAAGAGCCATAGCCACATAGTCAGATATTTATGAGACCAGGGCTGGGACCAAGCAAATTATGACACAGGGAATTAAGATTTAAGAATTATGTGGGAGAGTAAAAACATGAAGTAAATGCTAATGATGATCCAAAATCATTACCTGTAAAAGTTCAGCTAACAGTTCTTGAGTACTAAATGACAAGCATTATGTTTAGTGTTTTATATATAGGATCTCATTTATATATATATGATGTCAGAGAGCAAGGATGACCTCAACAAGAGAAGAAAGATGGGCTGGAAAATACATGTTTAGTCTATGAGAAGCATTTATAGAAGATCATCTTTGAATGGCAGAAAGTTTTGTGAGATGGGAGAACAGAAAGCAGCTTTCAATGACAGGAGTTCCTTTTGGTGAGAAAGGATCTGGGATAGTCAGATCCAGGGTAAACTATGTCTTGGGGTGGGTCCACTGGTGGATTGTGGGGGTGTCGCTTCGTACAAAACATCTGTCCCACCATTGGCGAACTCTTCCAGTGCTGGAAAACTGACACCTTCTATTACAGAATCAAATTTGGGTCTACCCCTCTACTCACAGTAAAGCCAATCTACTGACACTGGGTTGTGGTAAAGGAAAGGGTAGCAGATATTGCAGAGCACCAAGCAGGGAGTCCAGGCAGCTAATGCTACAAAACTCCAAACTCCCTGATGGTTTCCAGGGAACGGTTTTTAAAGACAAGGGTGAAGGAGAGAGGTTGTGGGTTACTGTGATCAGCTGGTGGACATCCTTTTGATTGGTTGGTGGTAAGGCAATTGAGAGTCAACAGCATCAACTTTCTGGTTTCAATTCATCTGGGGTCTGTGTGTCTATGGGCAGCATACAATTAACTTCTTCTACCTGGTGGAGGTTTTAGTAACTGCAAAACAGCTCAAAGGATATGGCTCAGAATTTTATCTATAGCCTTGAGGAGGTACTAAAGGTCCTTGACTTTGTTTAATGGCTAAACCATTACTATTTTGTTTTGCTTGACTGTTCTCCATTCTTTCTGTATTTTCTCACTTCTCTGATTAAATTTATTTTTTTTTAACTTGGGGAAAGCCTAGGGGGCTAGTTTTTCTACAGACAAGGGGCAAGTGGAGGACATGGGGTGGGGATGTGGGGTCTACCCTGGGAAGGCCTCATAGGGTCCTGCTTCCAAGAAGCACTCAAGTTTCTAGGATCAGTCAAAGCAGGTCTAGTTCTCATAGGCTGGAGCTGAAGGGACTCAGTCTACTGGGCTATGAGTCATTGATCTGAAAAACACATTTAAGGCCATGAACAATAAAGGTCAAGTATTTTCTCAAGGTCAAATCTAGGTCAAAACACTGCAGATGTATTCCAACTATCTAAAGAGTAAATCTCTAAGTGATGCCTTAGACTAAAGCCTTAACTAAATCCTGGCCCCATTACCCCGCGTATCTCCCTTCTCCTTTCGCCCTCTACCTCAATTCTTTTTCAGGACATGCCTGCTTTGTGAAGTTGTGGATATAGAGAACTCGGTCCATTCAGCGACTGGTTTGCAGGCCCACTTCCGAAGACCGCCCCCAATTACTCCCTCTTCGCTTTCCGTACCTCAGCTCTTTCCTAGCCACCCAACCGGGTAAAAAGAGCTACGGAGAAGGAGACGCAAAGGTTAGAAAAGGAAAAGGAGACATAAGTCGTCTTATTTTAGATGTTTTCAGGAAGGTTATTCACGTCATTTTCAGATTCTATGAACAGATAATCTCCAAGGTATCACTCAAGTTAAAGAGACGGGACTCTTCCCTCCCCCGCCCTTCTCCACGCATCAGTGGAAGGGAAAGGAGAAGGCTGAGACGAGGGTGGAGGGGGGAAAGTGAGAGAAGCGAGATGAGAAAGGAGTGTTGAAAGCAGGAGGGGATGAAGGCAAAAAGAGAGGAGTGTTTGGGGAGGTAGAGAGCCGGGGCGTCTGACCGCCCGCGCTCCGGACCGCCCCGGCACGGCGCCCGAGTCCCGCATCGCGCAGCCAGCTCGCGGCCGCGAGAGCAGCCCGGGCACGCCGCTCTCCACCCCGCGGCGGCCGGCACCCCGCACCGCAGCCCCTGCCGGCCCGCCGGCCCGCCGGCCCGCCGCCCGGCTGGGGGTCCGGCTTCCTGCCCCGGACTGCTGCGGGAGCGCTCTCGGTGAGTGTGTGGCTCCGCGTCCTCCGAGGGAGAGTGCGCCGCGCCGGCGGCCGGCGCGCGGGTGGGGAAGGGGCGCGGGGGCAGCTCTGGGCGGGAGGGCCGGGAAACCCTGCGGGCTTGGAGCCGAATTCTTTTCCCTCACTTCTTTGGGGACGAAGGGGCAGCTCTGGAATTCAAGAATCGTCCTTTCGCACTTCCTCTACACCCTCGCTCCTCCGGGCTGAAGTTGCGGGGAGCAGGCGTGGTCCAGGGCGGAGCAGGTGGTCCAGGGTGGGAGGAAGGGAGGGGTCCGGCCCGGCTCTGGGGTGAGGGGTGGCGATCCGAGCCCGCCACACCCCACCTCGGGGCAGACTCCCGGCGCTCCTGCCTTGAGGAGCTGCTGTGGTGGAGAGAGAGGGGGCCAGAATCCATCCCTAGAAGGACAGGACAGCCTTCGAATCCATTCCTCTGTTGGATCTGGGGAGGATTCTGAGGCAATGATTAGAGAAATGTGAGGAACCTGACGGAGGCATAGATCAGGAAAAAAGCAGCAGTTTTCTAACTTAATTTCCCGAGGGTACGAACCCATGAGGTAAAAGGGCAGGAGAGAGCTTCCACCTCGCAATCGTAATGTCTGCTTCGGGTCTTGCCCATGGAAGGAAGGCACCCTTCTCTTTAGAAGGGCGGTTGAGCAAAGGGGAAAAGGGGATTCGAGTGAGCGTTCATCCTCAAGGTTCCTGTCCCCAAGGGGGCTGGGAGAGCCGCATCTGTGTGCTCAGAAAGTAAAGGAATAAAATGGAGGAGCTGAGGAAGAATACCTACGGTGATTAGCATTTTGGGTGCCTCAAATGCTGTATTTGGGTTTTGGGTTATTTACATTTGCATAAAAGAAGTGACCCCTGATAGGACACTGGATGGGAACAGAAGGTGCACTGCCATGCACTTTGGAAGAAACCTTGAGACTTCTTTTTCTGCTTTGTGAAGTACGTTCCAGGCACCTTGACGATTGGAATATAGTGAAGCTGATTTGTTAAATGAACATTTAAGATGACATAAGCAGGGAGCGTCACCCGCCCCATTCCCTCAGTTTTTCTGGAATATCTATGTTATTGCAGTTTGATTAAATTTTAGGGGGTGTGCTATACCAAAATCCAGGAAACTGAGACACATTCAAAATGGGTTTCACTCTGGTTCTATTTCCATACAATTCTTTGACATTTGATTTGGTGATCAGCAATCTAATGATTCTTAAGTTTGAGATGCCCCTGTGTTAACACAGAGTTGTGTGCACCGAGTTGTCTCTGTGTTAGTTGAGGGATGTGGGCTAGACTCTTAGCTGGCTTTCACTGAGGGGGTGGGAGTGTCAACAGCCAAAGCAAACCTAAGGAAGACTCTGTCATCCCTCTGGGCTCGCAGATGCTGTTCCTCCTTCTCTTCCCCTTTCTCCTTCTTCAAACTCAGAAGCAGTTTCGAGTGTCATCATATTGTGTTTCCTCCAAGGAAAGTGGAGTTCTTGCTCCCCACGACCCCATGCAAATGTGTCTCAAGGTCAGGCTTGATAATGAAGTTTCGCTGTTTCCAATCGGAAGTGTTTCTATGATTTGGGTAGATTTTTCATTAAACTCAGAGGTTTGTAGAACAAACATTATACTTAAACTTACCTAGTATTAGTCTAGGAGTTCACAGATATAAAAATAACTTAGTTTACTTATTTTGTCCAAGAAATTGTAGTATGTTTTCCCACACTTCCTTTGGTGAGTATGAATCATTTATCAAGCTTTATCCACTGAGGCTTATTACAGAGCTGATGAGCCTAAGGTATATGAAGGGATTGTTCTGTTTTAATGGTATATAAAGATCTCTTGGAATGAAGGTTTAAGGAATGATACAGTTGTTGCTACTTTACCTCCTTAGGCAAGTTTGATAGATGGCTGGGATTAAGCAATAATAGCACATTTACAAAGCCAGCTTTTTCATTGTTTTAAATACATAAATAGGTTACTAAACTACATCAGTGAAGTTTTTAAGCATGCTGTTCTTATAAAGACTACCATAAAGCTGCTTATAAGAATTATACAACACACCCACCTTTCTTAGAATTTTTGTTTGTTTGTTTTTAATTTTAAGTTGGGTTCATGTCTCTTTCCAAAGACTTGCAAAACTGTAACTTAATTCTTAATGGGAAATGAGAGGAGTGATAGTTCGAATTTTTTATCTAATAAATGTGGTCCTTTTGAATTTGATTAACTATTACTGAAATTATTTAAAAGATTTTTGAAGGGTACTTTCTAGTGTACTAGTAATAAATGGCTTATGTACAAAAACATGGACATGGTAATTTAAGAGGTGGGAAGAATGCTGTTTGAAGCACAGGAAATGAGATGCAGTATGTTGCTATCTGATTGTTATTAACTGAAAACACTAATAATTCTTAAGTGATGGAGTCCTGAAACCCCTAGAGACACGTCTGTAGTGATCTGATACAGAACCACAGTCCTATGCCCCACAGTGAGAAACCTTGCTTTCCATTCCCTCAGCTTTAGTTTAGACCAGAAATAACTAACTTCTGTTCTAACAGTCAAGAACCCTTGAAGTGCAGTAGGGAAGCTTGGAATTGGCATCTGTAACAGAAACTACTACTTCCACTTGAAAAGGTACAAAGAGAAATGTTTCTGAGCCTAGGAATGAATGTAAATAGGCAGAAATTATATCAGTGAGTGTATACAAGTATTAAAGCAGAAGGACTGTGTTGACCTGATAATACCTTCAATTCCCTAGTGGTGTTTCCTTCTCTCAGAAGTGATATGTGGCCTCTTAGCCCACGGTATATATAAGTATCTATTTTCTTCTCTGTACAATGGGAAGCCATTAAAGCATTTCTAGTAGGAGACTATTTTACCAGGATCCTCTTGCAGTTGTGTCAAGATGATCTCTTGAAAGACAAGAGCAGATGCAAGAAGGCTTCCTGTTAAGAGGCTACTAGGGTTTCTTAGCCTCTTCTTTAACCAGAGTGATATCCATGGAAATAATGAGAAGTGGCCAAATTCTGGTTATATTTGGAGGTAGAGGTGACAAGACTTTGATGGATTAAATGTAGTTGTTGACAGCAGGAAAGAAATCAAGGCTCATGCTTATTAGATTTCTGACCAGAGCAGCTGGAAGAATGCAGTTGCCACCAACAGATATGGGAAGACTAAGGAGAAGCAGTTAAGTTTTGAGCAGCCTATTAGACATTCATGTGCAGGCATCAGCAAGGTAGTTGGGACAGAGCTCAAGGGAAAAGTTAGAGTTGGAGATAAAAATGTGCGAGCCATCAGTATATAAATGGTATTTAAACAGCGGGACTTTATGAATTGATTAAAGGAGAGAATGAATTTAAAAGATCAGTCTGAGAAAAGAGCTCTAGAACAGCCTAAAATATGGACACTGAAAAGAATAGGAGCCAGAAAAGGAAACCGAGGAGTAGCAATCAGTGAAATAGGAGGAAATACAGAAGGGTATAATATCATGGAAACCAAAAGAAGAAAGTATTTTTAAGAGGGAGGACATCAGCTATGTCCAGTGCTGTGGGAGAGTTAAATTATATGAGGGTAAAGAATTGCTTTGAAATTTTACTTGACCTTGATAAGAGCTATTTCAGTTGAAACGGTGGTGAGAAAAGATTGACCGATAAGGACTGAACAAAGACTGGTGACCTAATGATTCTAATCCTAGGGATTTATTTTACAAATATACCTGCACTTTTGAAAAATAATGTATGTTTAAAGTTACTTCTTGTAGCTTTTTATGTAAGTAAACAATGAAAACAATAAACACCTGTAAATAGGAGAAACGCAAAATACACTATGTGCATATATTTAATGGAACATTATCTAGATGCTACAATTTTTAAGGCAGATTTCTATGTACTAATAGGAAAAGATCTTCAGAGTATATTAAAGAGGAAAAGTTGCAATGCATTGTGCATGATATGTTATCATTTATTAAGGAATAAAGAAAATGAGCCTATTTATGAAAGTATATGCCAAAAAATGGGTAATAGTGGTTACCTACAGGGAGAGAAAGTGGGTGGTAGGGTACAGTATTGGGAGGGAGATTAAATTTTGTATAGACTTTAATACCTTTGAATTATATAGACATAGATAAGCTATTCGAACTTTTAAATAAGTTTTTATACATAAATCTGAAAAATACTTTTAAAAAGTATTGTAAAGTAATGGTACAAAAGGAAGAACGGGATGTGAGGAAGGGAATACTCTGTATAAAATAACTTCTTCAAGAAAAGGATTAAAAGTAGCTGGAGCAGGACACGGAGATTTGTTTTTAAAATGGGAGCTTTAATGATGGAATTGGACCAGTGAGAATGAGCTAGACAGAAGGAAAAATTGATTAAAGAAAAAAAAATACAACTATGGGAGCAAAGCCCCTTAATAGTCGGTAAAGATGAATTACAGAAATTAGTCAGGAGTGGAACTAGGTTGATCAGGAACCGTTTCCCTCAAACCCCCAGATCTGCATCAGTCCTTTGGTCAGCTTCCTACATTCCTAAAGCGAAGTACTGCCTAGGACATCAGAATAAACTTTTCTAAATTGACACTACTGTAAAGTCAGTTCTCGTGCCATTTGGACACTCAACTTCTCATCGTATCTTTTTTTAAGCCTTTTTTTCGGTGGTGGTGGGCATCCTCTCTTGTTCCCTTAGCAGCTATAACACAGCTTGCTACTCTTTTCAAAACTGTCTCTGCCTCCTCACTTTCAGGATAATTCTTTACTGGGAATTCAGACTCTCCCAGAAATGAAGCTTCCTTACTACTTCTAACTCCTGTGTATTTATCTGCTCACCTGCTCTCCTTCCTTCCAAACCTGTAGTCAAGCTGACCTCCCTCTCTGCTCTGGATCTCACAACTGCCGCACTCCAAACCTTGCATCTTAAACCATTCTTTTATCACCTGCAACTTTAAACTCTTCTTTATTTCATGACTTCATCATTTAAGTATGTTATACTTATCATATCATTCCCATGTTTAAGCAAGCAGAAAGGTCTCTCATGATCCTGAACATCCCCTATATCTAGTCTCCTATTCATTCCTCCTTTACTCAACCAGCTTCTAGGAAAAAAGTAATTTTTATTTCTTATCGCCATCTCCTCCCTTCCCCTTAACTCCTCTCCTCCCACGGTCTGGCTTCTACCCCCATCACTCCATGAAACTGCTCTGGCAGTGATCATACTATTATTAAATCAGAGGTTACTGATCATTGAAATCTTATAGCCTGTTGACCTACAGAGGGGCATTTGACAAAGTAACCATTAACTGCTCATGCCTTTTCTTCCCTTAAACTCAAAGATACCTTCCTCTTCTTGAAGAAAGTCAGTGATTCTCTTTGTCCACTTCCTGTATCTTTGAATTTTCTTCACTTATTTGGTGATCCTATTCCACTGTTCATCCTTAGTTCTCCTATCTACTCACTTCCATTTTTTTCTTATTCTCTTTTGGTCAAAGATCCCTATGAGAATCTAAAAACAAACAAGTCAGCAAACAACTATGGTATCTCTTCCCAGGGGAAAAAAAAATTCACATAAGTGCAAATATTTGCAGATAATTTTTGGCAATTAACCGACTCACTGAATCCCATCCACGGGAATAAGAAATCTTTCCTAGACCTTCCTATAAAGTAATAATTCCATTAGTAACTGTGGTTTTAGTTACCTCCAAATGACTTGATAGACCTAGTTATTCCGAATGTGAGGATGAATCTCATTTCTGGTATCGTCCACTAAGGATCCTCTTTTGATGTATCCAAGTCATAACAACACAAACTACCTTCATGATTTTTTCTGTACCTTCATACCACATTATTTCTTCTTTACATAATTTCTCTTTAAATTGAATCACATCTTAAAATAAATAAGTAAATATAAAATTCTTACCACTGTTTTTAACAGAAAGTCAATATTACTGCCTCAAGTAAGAGGCAATGGTTTTTTTGTAAAAAAAAGGAGTATAGCAAAAAATGGTGATGTTATTAAATTTTAATCAGATATTTATTGCCTTGAGCCTAAGACTTATAAGGGAGATTAGCAGAAGTAAAAACAATTTTTTACCAAACTGAAACTCTCTCAAGGGGTCAACCCAAAGGGAAAGAAAATTGGAAAGGGAATCAATTCCTCACTATGTGACACAGTGTTATTTAATGTCATGACCCAGTAGAAGTAAAGTCATGTGGGGTAGTACCAGTGGAACTTGAACTTAGGAAAATGCCCCTCTCTTCTGCATATCTAGCTCAAACCTCCCCATTAAGGTACAGAACCTGGAGATCACCATAAGAACAGATAAATGACCTCCAGTTTCAATCGACAGGTTCGTAATTAAATTCATCTTCTTTCTCCACTAAATGTTTAAGCCTATTATATTCCATATCCCATTAGAGTAACTTACAGGTTGTTTTTTTTTTTAATTTTTTTTTTTACCCAGCCAAATTTAGTCAATGCAATGGGTCTCTTGAATCTACCTTCCTGATCATCCATCTACTTACTATAACTCAATATGTGTGACCTGGGCTCTTAAAAAACCTTTAGCCTCATCTCCCTGGATCTAGCCCTGCCCCCATAAATCATTTGCACTCCCCTCACCCGTCTCACCTAATTAATTTTATAGATTTCTATCCCATATTTTGGTGGCTCCCCGGTTCCTTCTGGGAACAAGCCAAGCCATGTAACTCAGTCTCCCAGCCTCCTGTTTCTGAATTTCTGTTCCTATTTACTTCCTGCCACTTCACCTTGCCCACCTGCAGCTATGCTTTAGCAACAGGGAACGACTCACACTTACCTGACAGGGCAGTTTTCTTCTGTTCTTCACTTAGCTCTGAATAGCCTTTCTTCCATCTGGCAAATTCTTAGTCAGTTGCCAAAATGCATATTTATTTGTTTTCCTTTCCAGACCCCTTTTTTAGCCAACAAATAACCCCCTAATGTCCATTAGTTACGGACCTTTTGCAAGCTTCCATGCTACACTTACCATGCTGTATTATATTTTAGTTATTTACATTTTTCTTCTCTCCATTAGACCAATGAGTCCTTGGAAGCAAGAGTTGAGTCTTTTTAATCTATTTCTCAAGACTGAAGGAACCATAGTGCTTGGTACAAAGGGCATCAAAGGGCATCTCAGACTCTTGTGTTGCCTGGGGTAAGAGCTCCTATAAACAAGCTGTGACACCAAACTCTTCACAGATACCCTTGGGTAGAAGTGATTTTCTAAAAATCACCTCAAAAACTTCTGTTTCTCTATTCAGTGGTGGCTCTATGGCATTTCACTCTTTCAAACCATCTCATAAAATTAAAAGGCAAAAAAACTCAGAGAAGCTTCTTAATAATCCTCTGTACCCACAATCTCCAAGACAGATGGCTATTTTTCTTATATAATAAAACCTCAAGGTAAGAAAATTATATAACCTCACTCAGTAACCCGATTAAGTGCTCAGCTATCTTAATTTTTTATGCAGTGTGTATTGACATTGCTATTTTTTTAAATGGACAATGTGTGGTTACATTTTCCTTGTATCAGTCTTTTCATCTATTTCAAAACAATGTCAACTAATATTGAACAGAATTATCTCAATTAAATCAAGAGTTATTGATACTCATTCACCTTTTGCAAATGCTTAACTTTCAACTTTATCCAAGATATGGAAGTCTTTGGGTCCAGTTCAACATAAACATTTTCTATTTTTGTGTTATTTCTCCATCTTATAAATATATATATTTATATATATTATAACACTGATATATATATCAGTGTTATTAACATACTCATAATGGAAATTAATGGAATAAAATCTTTTTTGAGATAGATGTTTTATTTAAGTAGAAACCATATATACATTCAATCAGTCGTGGTTATGTACAAACCCCTAGCCATCAAAAGCCCTAACTTTATAATTATGTGTTTGCCTTATACTATTTTGCTTTTTTGAGACATTTGTGATATTTTGAAAAGTACATGAAATATGATTTTGTTTTCTAATTACCATAGCATGCAAGATTCCTGACTACTTCATTAATAGCTAAGATCATTTCAGGAAAAGATTAATTTGTCTCATCTTACAAGCAAGGATGACTTAATTTTGTGGTACAAGTAACAATGAATAGGTTAGTTGCATATTTTCATAGCTTCTTATTAAATAATGTTTGAAATAATGAGTTCCAGATTTGGAAAGTGGTCATTTCAACATTCTGTCTACAGATTACCTAGTGCAGCCACTGCAACACAGGACTAATAATTCAAGGCATCTTTTAGCTGTTCTTTAGGATCTTGGCAGTTGTGCTTGACAAGGCAAAGACCCTTCAATCTTTATATTTCTAGTTAAAATAAAAGCACTGGAGCTCTCTATTCTTACCTTTCATAACTAAAGTCTAGAGACTGTATCATCTGGGACGTTCTGTTTTGAAAAAAGGAATCTGGATTTCAAATGCTCAAATAACCATTTTCTGTCAAATTCTTCTGTGGATCTTTTCCCCTCTTACCTGATTAGGTTCAACCAGCCGTCATCAACCCTATAAGAGATCAGAAGAGAGAAACTAATATTCTTCCCTTCATAGTCATAATCCTGGAAAGGGCTTTCAAATGAATGGTTAAAATCCTGACAAACTTCATTTTTGTCCTAAAGAAGTTTACCAAGAGTTAGTTCAAATCTATGCAAGTTTTCTTTCTGTCTATACCCGCCCAGATCTACCCTTTCACTGAGAGTATCTACAGTCTTCTGTTGAACATCATTGCTACTTCAGGACCTAAGTGCAGAGAAGCTGTACAGAGTGCTGCACTTTTTTTAAAGCATGTAAATGCACCACACCATTGTAAAATTGTAGATAGGCAATAATTCTGCACTGGCTAAAGGAGGTTACCTTAGAAACAGTGTCACACGTTGGAACAGTCGTTCAGAAAAACATCTAATTTGATGTAAGATGCCGATATGTAGGATTCATAGTGAAACAGTACAGAAGTAGGAGCTTTCTGAGTAAATAAATTTATGATTATCTGTAGCATACAAGAGTGATATTGGACCTCACTAAATGAGAGAAGAAATACTCTTTCCTAGATACAAACTAATTGAGTAAATAAGTAGAAGAATAATTAACAAAATTAAACTTTACCTAATTTCGTGGGTATACTCATAATGGCATGAGAACGAACTGTTTGATAGTTTTTACCACTGCATTCCAATGTATTATTACATTTCATCTTCACACTTGGACCGGAATGATTATCCTCATTTCATGGAACAGGAAATTGATTCTAAGTGGTTTGTCCTATAGCTGGGGGCTCATAAATAGTGGAAGTAGGGGGCACAGATCCACATTTCAGTTCAGTCCAGTCATCTTCTAACTACGTATGTTGCCCTTTAATCCTAAAATATTTAAGAAGAAACTACATCCTCCTTTGGGTTCGTTTTTTAAGATGAATTTTACCATTTTCATTGTTAGTTTTAAAACAAAAATGAATTGCAAAATTTACACTTAAAACTAAAAAGTGTTTTCTTTCATATTACTCATTTTATAGATGTTTCTAATATACAAAAATGTGATTTTATTCTAATAATATTTTCCTCATTGTTGAAAACATTAATATATAAAAATATTTAAAGAACAAAAATATCCATAATTCTATCACAACATTCTCACAAGAATTGAATATTATATCAAATTTTAAAAATTTTGTGGAATTGTTAGCCAAAATTATGTATCTCAATTCTTGTTGATATTGATATATTTTTAGATTACCTATAAGGTTGAGTATAATTTTTAAAATTTTATGATTATTTGAATTTCTCATTTTTGAATTATTTGTCAGTGCTCTTTGCTCATATTACCATAGACATGTTTATGTTTTCCAAAGCTTTGTCTGTCATATGTTGCAAATTTTCCACTTTGTTGATACTTGTTCCATGGTAATTATTGATGTCACATAAGTTTAAATTTTATGTGATTCAACAGTTCAGTTTGTTTTTTTTTTAACTTTGGTTTAGTTTGGGTTTCATGCAACCAGAAGTAAACTTCAACTTTCCATTCCAGGATCTGTTGGTTATTTGTTCATATATTCCAATTTTAATGGTCTTATTTATTTTATATGTAGCTTTTTGATCAAGCTATAATTCACTTTTATATGTCCTGTGTGATGAGTTGCTATCTTGATTTTTTTTCTGAAGAGTTAGCCTATTGTCCTAACAGCATGTGTTGGCGAGAGGGTACAGCTCAGTGGTAGAATGCTTTCTTAGCATGCACAGGGTTCTCGGTTCAACCCCCAGTACATCCATTAAAAAATAAATAAATAAATTATATTTGAATATCTAATAGTATATGTGGAAAAGTCATTCCACCCTCACTAGTATGAAATATTAAATTTATTTCTACTTCTGTGGTTATGGCTAGCTCACAGTCAGTCACCTAACTTTAATCTACCTAGTTTGCTCAATTCTTGTTAATATGAATAAATTTTTAGTTTATTCTGTTGCCTATTTAAAATAGACAATAAAATATTCTGAATCTAAAATTTTGTCTATTTCATACTTTAAGCAAAATAAAAGTATATAATTATATTTATAAAGCTATTCTATCAGAATTACTATAGATCATTCTCAGTAGTACAAACCAAATAGTGTACCACTGAAGTCTAATGTTCTTCTTTGATTTAAAAGTTATTTTGAAGAAGCTGTTATAAATGACAAGGTTTCTGGTGTTTGTATTTAAATATTTTCAGCTGTTGCTTATTTTTATTATTATATATTGTGGTCAGAAAATGTGGCCAGCATGATTTTTATTTGAGATGGCCTAGTAAAGTTTTCTTTTTGATTTACATTTGTTTAACTTGTGGAAAACACCACTGTACAGTTGAAAAACAGTGAATTGCGTGCTGTGTACAACACTGAAATTCACTATTATGTTTATCACATCTATATTCATATGTCATTTTACATGATTTATCTATTACTGATTTAGAGATCCATTAAGGTCTCATCTATAATCATATTTGACTGTTTCCCATTGAATACCCAATTTATGGTTATTTGTATACTGTTGTGTGTAATTATTGGTCACTTAAAGATATATGATTATCTAGTTTTCCTGTGTGAAATTTATTTTATCTTTTTTTAATGGAATTCATCTTGTCTAATACATTTTTATACTTCCTTTCTTTAGATTTGCCTAATGTTTGTTGGCTTGAGACATTTTATATTTGGATTTTTCTTATAAGCAAAATATTATTAACTTACATTTTTACCTAATGTGAATACTCAATCTGGATATTTTTTCTCTTTTGATAGGTGAGTTTATCCTATTTTTCAAATTTCTGCTATAAGTACCAGGTTTCATTTTACCTGAACTAAACAATTTTCAGTGTTTACTTGTTTTTTCTTTCTATTTTGTCTCTTTCTTTCTATTTTTGTATTTTGTCATTGTCTTTTGACACTGGTCATTTCTTGATTTGTTTATTCTTTTTGGAATTATAGCCAAAGAAAGTTGATATATATTCTGTTAGAAATTGGTATTGGTTATTGTTTAAATTCTTCTCATTTCTAGGATTGTGTTTCCTGATAGGAAGTAGGGGGAACAAGTAGTCCCCAAAGAAACTTCTTTCATCAGTATGTCGTCTTTCATTCTGTTTGATGTTACCGCCCTTGCCACAGTAACACTTCAGCAGTGCCCAGTTCCATGCTTGCCAGATCACACATTTCAGGGCTCCAAGCAGACAGCGAGCATAGGAATAATATCTTCCATTCCCATCCAAACTTTCTTTTGCTGCTATTCCTTGACCCACATTTGTGGCGTGGCGGGTCGAGTCCGGCAACATTATCTTTACTTACTCCCAGAGAAGCAGCTTTTTTGAATAAGGCAAAATTTAAATTGTTGTATTTCCATACTCCATGATTTCAAGTCAGATTGAGTCACACTACCTCAAACAGAAATTCCTTAAATTTTGGCCAGGAATATGTCAGGTATATTTGTTTCTAACAATAGCTCAGACATATCCATCTTTACTAGTTTATGAGTTATTTCAGTATGAACCCAAATGAGTGAAGAACAGTATGCAATCTTGTAAAGATATCTCTTGAGTTGTGACTTCTGACCCAGTTTATATATCACATGAGGAAGGATAAATGGTAACTTTGTCCAGGAGTTATTAAATTTAAGAAGCACCTGACGAGATATGTATACACTTAATTCTTTATTTGTCTGGGATAGTCCTTCCATCAGCTCTTATATGCTTAAAATATTAAACTTTTCTCTTGTTTCCTCCAAATAATATAACTCTCTTTTCATGTACTAGTTGACCATAGACTAAGTAGTAGTATATAATCCTGATTTCAGGTAATTCATTAATGTATTTTTTCTCATAGTTCAGAAGGACTACCCACATCATACTTCTTCGATTCTCACTTAGGAAATATTTAAAATTATATATGAACCATGGTCATAAAATTAAGAATTATCTAACACTGTGGCTCATTGTCTTCTCTAAATGATTACCCATATATCTTCCCTTGCAGTTGAGTTATTTTCAGGACAGTCAGTTAAAGTTCTATTGTGTAAGGAAGTATTTCTACAGCAGGTGTTCAGACTACTTGAATGCAGTAGTTCTTGGCACAACTACACATTGAAATTGCAGTTCTCGAAAGGGGCGTGGAAGGGCTATGAATAAATATGGGGGAAAGGAATTTGGTAGGTTTTATATTGTAACAGTGGGAAGTCTTTGAAGTATAAAAGACACGACAATGATATTTCACACATCAACAGATGAAACTCAGCTCTGAAAGATATATAATAGCAAAGGGAAAAGATTAATATTATAAAAAGGTGCTTTTGAAGATTTGGATGAAAATGTTTTGACTAGTGGTGTTCTGGTAAATGTTTAACAGCCAGCTGCAGGAGGGAGAGCAAGAGCCTAGATTTGTAGAGTTTGCCAATTTTCATAGTGTAAATACTCCTGGCATGATCAGTTTCAAACTACTGACATGAAGTCACTGAACACAGAATTGGGAAGAAGTGTGCCCAAGGGCTCTCATGGACCAGTGGGAGCAACCTCCAGCATAGCACTGGTATAACTTTTGTAACATTTAAAAAATGGTTACCAGGCTATATAAGATCTAATTGGTAACAATAATGTCTTGTGCCTGGTGGTATTTACATTTATACTTAAAGTGATGAATGAGGCAGTGTGGTACAATTCAAAGTGACTGAAACCATAGGATTATGAACTCAGATTCACAGGTTTGAATCCTAGCACCATCACTTGTGTGATTTTAGCATAATTGCCTGATTTGTATAAGCCTCAATATAATCATCTGTAAATTTCCAAAAAATGAAAGCTATTTCACAGACATCTTGTGATGATTAAAAGACAAAATAAGTGAGAATGTAGTTGGTATATAAATGGATAATAAATAATGATTATTTCGCTTCGTCTTCTGTACTACTTAATTTCCTTCTTTCTGTCCTTATTCATTGGAAATTAGTAAAATGAGGTCAGAATTGATGTCATGTAATTAGTAAGGACATGATTGTGCCTCTAGTGCTGACATACCTCTATCTACCTGAAAATTGCTCTTGATAGGTGGGAGGGTTGTTGAGAAATGTAGATTCCACAGGCAGAATTTGGGAAGAATTACCTACATTTGTTTTCCTTTCCATCTTTGAAGTGTCAAAATAAAATGAGCACGGAACTTTGAAGAAGCTGTGGGCCAGTGGCACACAGATAATCTTCATGACTCCATGTTGTGGGTTATCATTTTGCAGCCTCCCCCTGTGATGAAAGAAGGAAGACAAGGAATGGGGAAGGGTCACTGAGTGGGCCAGCTCAGGTACTTACCACAAAAAAATGCAATTCTGCAAAAAGTAGAAATAAGATGTCATGGGAATTCATGGGAAAAAATAACTCTGGGTGTAATAAATAGAGAAGACTCAAAAGCCTGACACTTAAAATGGTAATTAGATTTAAGACATTTTGGATGAATCTGAAAAAAATAAGCTGACCCAGAAATTTAAGAAATTAATTTTTAAATTAAAAATAAGTACCTTAATGTATTCCAAAAATAAATACAGGGAGGATCAGGAGATACATTACAAAAGTATCTTGGTACCAAATTAAAAGGCACTATGAGTTTGCTTTTTATTTCCTATTTAATTAACATATTTGAAGATGCATACGCTGTATTAGCTACTTTATATGTTTCTATTTAATTCTCAGATCAATTCTAAAAAGAAAGCATCATCTCATGTTGTAGAGAGGAAACTACTGCCCAGTAATACATAGGTGAACTGAGGTTGTACAGCTTATCACCAGAAAGACATTGAAAGTTTTTGTCCAGGGAGGTAACATGGTAGAAAGTGTAAATTCCTACAGTTCTTTAATACTTGCTAATTAAAATCCATAACTTACTGTACACTCAAAGTATAATTAGAAACTATTGATTACTATAGACGCAGAAACGTCATTCTTCATATAGGTGATACTGTCTTAGTAGCTTTTCTTTATGAAAGCAAGTATGGCCTCCTAGCATTTCACTTACCTCTTTCTGTCTTTGTAACATATCATTGGAGGTGCTTTTGCCCTTTCTGGTATAAAAACCAAAAGTTATCTAGGTAATTATTTTAGGCTTTTTATCCAAGTTTTCACTGAGGAATAAGTTAACCCATCTACTCTCATTCAGTGCATTAGTTTGAATTCATTTTTCAGTTTCATTTGCAGAGAACTGAGCCTTGAGGAAATTTGAAATGCAACAAGAAAATGTGATTAAGGAAAGAACAACATGTACAAACCTATGACTGCAGTTGAGAGAAAGGACTTAGATGAGAGACTAGGGAGATACTATTCTCCTGTAATTGTTCATACTGATCACCAGTGACATCCAAATTGATAAATCCAAACAAACAATCTTCAGCCCTCATCCTGTCTTATCACTTGCCAGCATTTGCTTCAGTTTACAGGAACTTCTTCTCATTTTTAAAAACGACTTTACTGAGGTAAGATTGACATACAAAAACTGTGCATATTTAAAATATACAATTTGGTAAGTTTGACAATAATGTGTTATGTCTGTGAAACCATGAATCTGTGCCATAAACATATCATCACTTCCAGAAGTTTTCTCTTGTCCTCTTTATTTATTATTTTTTGTAATAAGAATCCTGAACATAAGATCTACCCTCTTAGCAAAATATAAAGTATATAATGCAGTGTTATTAAATATAGGCACTATTCTATACAATAGATCTCTAGGATGTATTCATCTCACACA
Organism: Camelus dromedarius; assembly: GCF_036321535.1. Taxonomy (NCBI): domain Eukaryota; kingdom Metazoa; phylum Chordata; class Mammalia; order Artiodactyla; family Camelidae; genus Camelus; species Camelus dromedarius. Next base: position 88,238,923 of record NC_087437.1, on the reverse strand, counting down.
ACTGAAACTTTGTACCCTTTGACTATACCCCCCATTCACTTCTCCGACTACTCTAGCACTCACCACTCTCCTCACTGCTTCTATGGCTTTGACTATTTTAGATCCTTCATGTAAAAGGGATCACGTATTATTTGTCTTTTTGTGACTGGCTTTTTTCACTTAAGATAATGGCCTTCAAGTTCATCCACGTTTTTGCAGATAGTAGGATTTCCTTCTTTTTAAACCTGAATAATAGTATTCCTGTGTGTGTGTGTGTGTGTGTGTGTGTGTGTGTAAAACATGTTCTTTATCCATTCATCTGTTGATTGATAAGACATTTGGGTTGTTTCTTTATCTTGCTTATTATGAATAATACTGCAGTGAACATGAGCGTGCAGATATCTTTTTAAGATCATGTTTCTAATTCTCTTGGATTAAAGAATGCAACTGCAGGATTATATGGTAGTTCTGTTTTTAATATTTTGAGGAATCTTTATATTGTTTTTCGTAGTGGCTGCAACAATTTATATTCCTACCCAAAGTGGACAAAGGTTTTGTTTTCTCCATATCCTCGAAAATTGATTGATTTCCTTTCTGTATAGAACATTGTGTGTATAGAAACATATGTGTTTTCTGTGTGTTAATTTTGTATCCTGCAAGTTGGTGGAATTAATTTTTTAGTTCTAACCAGGTTTTTTTGGTGGAGTCTTTAAGGATTTTTACGTATCCAGATTATGTCATCTGGAAACAGATAATTTTACTTCTTCCTTTCTGATTGGATGCCTTTTCTTTGTTTTTCTTGCCTGGTTGCCCTGGCTAGGACTTCAGATCTATTTTGGATTGAAGTGGTGAGAGTGAGTATCCTTGTTTTGTTTCATATCATGGAGGAGAAGCCTTCCGTTTTTCACCATTGAGTATGTTTTTAATTGTGGGTTTTTCATGTATAGCCTTTATTGTATTAAGGTAAGTTCCTTCTATACTTAATTTGTTGAGAGTTTTTATCATGAAACATTGATTTTGTCACATGCTTTTTCTCCATCTGTTGAAATGGTTATGTGACTTTTTATCCTTCTTCCTGTTAATGTGATATATCACACTTATTGATTTTCATATGGTGAACCACCCTTGCATCCCAGGGATAAAACTCCGCTTTTCCTGGTGTGTTATCATTGTAATGTACTGTTGAATTCAGTTTGGTAATATTTTGTTGAAGAATTTTGCATTCATATTCATCAGAGACATTGAGCTGTTCTTTTCTTGTTGTGTCTTTATCAGGCTTTGATATTAGGGAGATGCTGGCCTCATAAAACAAGTTTGGAAGTGTCCCCTTTTCTATTTTTGGAAGAGTTTAAGAAAGATTGGTCTTAATTTTTTAAAAGTTTGATAGAATTCACCTGTGAGGGCATCTGGTCCTGGCATTTTTCTTTGATAGGAGATTTTTTGTTTCTGATTCAATATCCTTATTTGTTATTAATATATTCATGGTTTCTATTTCTTCCTGATGCAGTCTTAGTCAATTGTGTGTTTATAGAAATTTATCCATTTCTTCTACACCTTCAATTTGTTGGTATATAATTATTTATAATAGTCTCTTACGATTTTTAAAAGCTTCTGTGGCTTCATTGTAATGTCTCTTCTTTCATTCCTGATTTTGTTTGAGTCTTCTTTCTTGGTTAGTCTAGCTAAGGGTTTGTCAATTTTACTGAGCTTTTCAAAAAACTAACTTTGAGTTTCATTGATTTTTTCCCCTCTTTTTTATTCTCTATTTAATTTATTTCTGTGATAATCTTTATTATTTCTTTCCTTCTGCTAATTTTTAGCCTAGTTTATTCTTTTTTAGTTTCTTGAAGTGTAAAGTTAGATTATTTATTTGAGATCTTTATTTTTTAATGTAGGCTTTTAACACTATAAAATTCCCTCTTTGTACTGCTTTGCTATTCCACAAGATTTGGTATGTTGTGTTTTTGTTTTTGTTTGCTGCAAGATAGTTTCTAATTTATCTTTTGATTTATTCTTTGACCCAGTGGTTGTTCAAGAGTGTGTTGTTTAATTTCCATGTATTTGTGTGTTTTCTCATTTTCCTTTTGTTATTCTAATTTTTTTCTATTATGGTTGGAAAAGATAGTTGGAATGATTTCAGTCTTCTTACATTTGTTTAATTTGTTTTGTGACCTGGTATGTGATCTGTCCTAGAGAGTGTTTTGTGTGCACTTGAGAAGAATGTGTATTTGCTGCTGTTGGGTGAAACATTCTGTATATGTCTGTTAGGCCCATTTATTCTATAGTGTTGTTCAAGTCTGCTATTTCCTGATTGATTTTCTGTCTAGATGATCTAACCGTTATTAATAGTAGGATATTGATGTCCCCTACTATACTGTATTGTTGCTTATTTCTCCCATCAGATCTGTCAGTTTATGTATTAGATGTTCAAGTATTGGATACATATATATTTGTAATCATTGTATTTTCCTGGTGAATTGACCCTTTTATGACAATGTCTCTAGACATTTTGTCTCTAGACAGTTTTTGACTTAGAGTCTGTTTTATCTAATTTAAGTATAGCCACCTCTACTCTCTTTTGGTTACCATTTGAATGGATTATCTTTTTGTATCCTTTTACTTTTACCCTATGTGTATCTAAAATGAGTCTCTTATAGACAACAGATAGTTGGAAATTGTTTTTTAATCCATTCAACCATTATATTTTGTACTGGTGAGTTTAAGTGATTTACATTTAAATTAATTATTGATAGGGAAGGACTTACTATTGCCATTTAAATTTTTTTTCTATTTTTGTAATTCTTTTGTTCCTTTCTTGCTGTCTTCCTTTATGGTTTGATGGAGTTTTTCATAATAATGTACCTTGACTCTCTTCTCTTTATCATTTTTCTCTTTACTGAAGGTTTTTTCTTTATGGTTACCATGAGGCTTGCACAAAACTTCTTACAGTTATAGCAGTCTGTTATAAGCTGATAACCTAACTTCAATCAGATACAAAAACTGTACATTTTCTTTCCAGGTTCCCACTTTCTGTTATTAATGTCAAAATTTACTTCTTTTTATGTTTTTATCTATTTGCAAATTTTTGTGGTTCTAGTTATTCTTAACAGTTTTGTCTTCAGAAACTACTTCTTAAAACTCTATCTTTAAATAGTTTCTACAGCAACACTGTCCTGATTTTCCTGACTTTTAACTAGCCTTTCTATATTGTACATAATTTGTTAATCTGCTTGATTTTTTTGGTGGTACTTGGGGGTTAATAGGATGTGGCAAAAGCAGTGGAGTGGAAGAGTGATAAAATCCAGTACCTTTAACCTGGTGTAAAAAATTCTTCACAATCTGACCTTTCTCTTCATTTTCAACTTTATCTGTAAACCAAGTTAACTCAACATTCTGAATTTCTCAGTGGAGAACCACTTAGTCACATTCTCAGCAATTCCTTGTAGAGTCTCTCTAGAAGTTATTATTCAATTTACTGGCCTCTCATGACTCGTATTTGTATTTATAGTTGAGCTTGTTACATTTATGTGTAGTTTACATATAAAAATACCTCCCCTACCTTCACTATGCCATGAGCTTCTGAAGGGCAAGGAACATGTCTTTAATCATTGTGTACCCTAGTGACTAGTTGATTTAAAAAATCAACAAATGTGTATTTGATGAGTGAAAGAAAGTTTAATGAACTAATAATTTCTGGGCTTCTTATTAATAGTATCTTGGTCAAGTCTCTAAACAATCTTTGTGTCTCTGTTTACTTGCAAAAAAGTTATAATAATTCTTGGCCTCCTTAAAATCTCACAATTGTTTGGTATCAAAAAAGAAAATTAATTACAGAAATATTTTATAAATATAAAGTATTTTGTGCACAAATTAGATCAATTTGAATGTTATGATTCCACATAAACACATGCATGCAGGTGCACGCACACGCACACACACACACAAATGAAATTAAATGCTACCCAATTTCTTATCCGTACTAACTATTACATTTCCCAATGTGTAGAAAAAGTATCAGCCTTGCCGATTTAGTAACCCCACAATTGAATTCTGCAAGGGGGAGGTATTAACTTCATTTAACATAGCTTTTTGAAATGTCTTGGTCTTCTCTATTATTATTGTTCTCTTAGATTTTAAGATCCTGAAAGTTGAGAAGTGCATCTCTGTATACCGCTGACCCTTGAACAACATGGGGGTTAGTGGCATCAACCTTCTGCTCAGTGAGAAATCTATGTATAACTAATAGGCAGTCTTCCATATGCAAGGTTCTTCCATTTCCATGATTCCTTTGTATCCACAGTACTGTCTTTGTGGATTCAACAAACTGTGAATTTTGTGGAATTGTAATTCAAATTCAATATTACTATTGAAAAAAATCCACATGTAATTGGACATGTGCAGTTTAAACCCATGTTGTTCAGGGGTCAACTATAATACATAATGCACCATTATACACAAATAGTCAATTAAAGAACATCTTTGCTAGTGATAGTGTTTTCATGAATGGTTATAAACAGGTTTTGGAAAGTAATAAAACACTGACACTCAATGAGAAAATCAGGCAGTGGTCCTTACCAGCCTCCTTGCAAAATTCCTACAGAGAATGAATGGTAGCATTTTAGCTAGCAAAACATTATTTACAAGTCCCTGAAACTGTACCAGTTGAGAATGCTACACTTGTTGAATTGCTCAGAGCTCTGGCCTTTTATTATTGTTCTGTATATGAACTAAGCAATGCTCTTGGAATCCTGCAAACTGCTAAATTTTACAAATGAGATGCACAGCTGGAATGTGATTTGACCTCTGCTTCTGGCAATCTTTCAGATGCCTTTACTCCAACTGACATAAAGGAAGTTTAAATTTAAAAAGTTAAAGACAAGTGGTAAGATTACTGAGGTGTTTTAAATATATGTCAACATTTTCACCATATATTGATTGGTTTATCAGATGCCGCCTTGGTACTACTGTTCCTCTCGCTGATGAAGCCATGCCATATAAAGTGCAGCTCTGTCAAATTTAGGAGAGTTAGTAGAAAGATATTCTTTGTCTGAAATGGAATTGACAAATGCAAATTCTGTGGAAACTATCTGATAACCTTCAGAAGTGTCACTGTACTTTTGTAGGATCTCAAAGAGGCACCATTATCAGGAAGGAAAACAAGAGTTCTTGTGATTTATTCTTGGTTGCTCTAAAGAATTATACAAATGCAGTGTAATTCTGGGAATTCTGCACATATTTATTTGCTTCATGTTTGAAGAGCTCTCAATCAGAAAATCTGTAAATATGTAAATATATTTAGTATAGCTGTACTAAATATATAACGCAGAAATCTTCAGATTTTTTTTCCAGTATTGACAATATTGATGCCAGTTGTCAGGGAGACCGAGTTTGTGATAGGAACTTTAAAAATAATCTACGTACAAGGCTGGTGGAAGGGTGACAGTGAAGAGTCAAACCCACTGTTTAGCACAGCAAGGTTGCATATTTCCTACGTGTCAAGGGAAAATCTAGATGATACTTGTATTTGAACCATCCTGCCAGTTCCCCACCACGAAGACTGTTCATGGAGTATGGCAGCTCCAGGAGCAAGACAATCTGGGGAGCAAGAGGAAAGGTGGGAGACGATGGCTGAGACCTAAATGTGGTCCAGGCCTCCACTTGATCCACAGGATACGAGCAACCCTGTCGTGCCAAAGAGTGGGCTTGTAGGTTCTTCCGCCGCATACCTCTTTCAGCTCCCACCCCCATTCCCTACCCTCCTATCCCTACCGCTCTCTAGCTATGAAGTCCCCTGTTTATGTATCTCACAGACATATCATCTAAAGACTAAACTTATATCCAGTGGGAAAGAAGCCTAGATAAGGAGGCATTTACTCTCAGGGCTGTACAAGTACCTCCTTAAATTCTGCACGCTAGGAACCTCACTTACCTCACCCTAGACCCAGGTGTGAGGGGAGAGTATAAAGAGGTGTTTGTTAGTTCAGGATTCTATAACAAAATACTATGGGCTGGGTGTGAGACATTTATTTCTCACAAGTCTGGAGGCTGGGAAGTCAAAAGTGCTGACAGATTCGATTTCTGGTGAGAGCCACATCTTGGTCCATCAGTGGGCTTCTAGTTGTGTCCTCACAGAGCAGAAGGGAGGAGGGATCTCTTTGGGACCTCTTTTATAAAGGCATTGATCCCATTCATGAGGGTGGAACCTCCCCAAGCCCCACCCCCACCAAAGCTCCACCTCCAGATACCATCATACTGGGGGTTAGGTTTCAACATAGTGAATTTTGAGAGGACATAAACATTCACTCTGTAGTGCAGGGTAACTTTGGGATCTCTGTAAGTTCTGTAGGAATTTGTCTAGCCTCGAAGCTAGACCCCTTTGATAAATCTATAAACTTACTATGTGGTTCTTGTTGCCTTCTGTCTTCAGCTTTGGCCTGAAATTCCAAGATACAGGGAAAAAACTTTAACGTCCTGTTACATTAGAACAACAGAGAGAGTTTTCTTCCAGTTTTTCACTGTTACAAACAATTCGATGAATTGTCTCATGTGCGTACTATTTTACTTTATTTAAATTATTTCTGCATGATAAATAGCCAGCAGTAGGATTACTAGTCAAGGGATATGAACGTTTCAGGGGTATGTTGCTTCTGCCAAGTTTCTTTTTAAAAGAATTTTACGAGTTGTCACTGTTAATTTGTATGATTGTATTTATTTTCTCATAACCTGACCCACATATAAGTATTTTAATTGCTAATCCTGTTGGCATAAGATAATAAGATTTTTTTCTTCACTCTTGAATATTTTTATGTATTTATGTCAGTTGTTTTATCTTTGGAATTATTTTAATAGGGTAGTTTTATTTTTCATCTAGTTTTTGAGTTTTAGCCTTCTAAATTGATGGAAGAATGCTAAGAGAACTTTAACAAATTACCTCTTGTTAGTTTAGACTCCCTATTATTAATTCTTCTCTTGCCATTTTTTTCTTTGACATCATCATTGTAATGCTACTCCTTTTCAAAATATCTTATGCTTTGTTTTCCACGTTTATATTCATGCTGGGATTTGGTAAGTTACATAAAGAAATAAAATTGGGAAATATGAATTACTTTATTAATAAAAAACCTATATAGTTGACTAGTATCTCCATCATGCCAACATATCAGATATAGTTTTGGTGTGTATAAGATAATAAAAGAATATTAACTAATATGAAGCAAAATGTTTTAATATTTTATAAATTCCCCAAAATGAGATTCAATATTAATCAATATTTCAATGAAAATCTATGCTTACTGTTGACAAATTACAGATTTTAGTACAATGAGGAAAAAATTAAACATTGAATGTGAACAATTTAACTCTTAAACATATTAACTCTGTTTTCAAGGATATTGCACTGACACATAGTTGTAATTTTTAATTTTAATATTTTGCTTTTTTACATTTTTATATGCATGTTTAAATTTCTTTTTTAAGCAGTACAAATACTTGAACTCAACTTTGAAAAGTAGTAATAATGAGCAAGTCTAAATCCTAAAATCTGGAAGACAAATGTAAAAGAAATAGGCATGAGTAAAGATCTCAGTAACACTAGTTTCCTAGAATTATGAACCATTTTAACATGATTTATGCTCATATACAGAGAATGGGATGTGCTGCATACTTCCATCCCCAAGATGCTGAGAAATATGCAATGGGATGGTTACATGTCATCAAAGACACAATTAGATATTTGGAAATATACTAATGTGTTGTTTTAGAATCATTACTGAATAGTATTTCATAAAATGAGTGATCATATTTTTATATTCTTTAAATTCAGAAGATAAATTATAGGTAATAAATTTGAGGGTTAAAACTGGTACACTTGGTTAAAATCAATCTCATAAATGTGTTACTGTTCATATTACTAGTTTTCTGTCTTAAAGGGAAAGGAATAAGCCTAAAATTAGGTGGCTAAGATTTGCAGATTTAACCCCAGCAGTAGTAGTTATTACCCTAATTATGTTTTATGAAGTTTTGCATGACCATTTGAATATCAACAGGTAAATCAAATTTTAATTGTATCTCAAATGATACTAAATATGACTAAATAAAATGTCAGTGTTAGCACCCCTAAACATGTCAAATAATCCAATTATTTTTCAAATGAAGGTAATGTCCATTGATTTCCTAACTAACTGGTTTAGACAAGTAATAATAGAATTGTCAATGAGTAGACCAATCACTTGGTATTATTTGGCATTTCATACCAATAGTACTTTAGTCAACATTTTATTCTCCCCTAAAGATACTAAACAATGAATGGTATATGTTTTGGGTGCACAGAGATTGTTTAGATTAAATTCTATGAAAAACATTATTTGTATTTTAGGTCCATATGTTTTCTGCATTGTGTTATTTTCTTGAAAGCCAATGTAAAGAATTACAGGAACTCATAATAAGTTACATTTATATAACCTTCATATTTTTCAGTGTTTTTCCAAGTATATTGTCTCTTTTGATCCTCTTATGAACTCTGTGAACTGGGAAAGACCAATGTTATGAGTTCCTTTTTTTTTTTCATGAAAAATTGAACCCAGCCTACGTAGAATCCTATGGTATTCCACCCTTAATTCCACAAAGTATGGAATGTAGTATGACATTTGCTTATTCTCTATTAAAATGTTAGCAGCTTGACCTCCCACATCTGCTAGAAATAATCTTCTCATAATCCTCAAATCCTAAATTATTCATGATTGCTTTTCAGTTATTGGTAATGCTAGTCCTGCTCCCCTGTGTAGAGTAGATAATGTCATGAGGAGCAGGTCAATGAAACCACTGTCCCAAGTGTAGCATTTAAATTTACTTCCAGTCCTCTAATTGATTCTCTAATCAGATGTCTAGTAGATACTGATAAATGTTAGTTACAAAAAGAGCTTGCTAAATATCTTCATTCAGGATGCATTTCATAATGCACTTACAGTTTATCTACGCACACACACATAATGCAGTTATTATAGTTTATCTATACACACACGTACATACACACAAGCCTTTTTATTTTCTTTGATTTGTAAACCTGATGTTTCACTTTAAAAAGTGGCTGTTGGTAGGGAAGGGGAAGGTGGTACTATGGTTGTATCAGTACATCAGGGCCAGGGTTTATTGTCGCTGGAAAAATTTTGGAAGAATAAAGAGATATAGTTTGTTTCATTCTCTTTTTTTAAAAGAGGGACTAGGAAGAGAGGGTGAGATTAAACTGACTGTGAACCTTTCACTAACTTCTCACAAGAGCAGGAGCATAAGGAGGCAGAGTGGTGATGAAAACCAATAATTGAATCTATCACAATATGGTGAGCATTCTCAGATTTAAATGATGAAGAAAAATAAGTTGAGAATTAGGGAGAAAATGGAAAAACAATGTGGTAAATCAGGGAACTAAAGCAGAAGTGACACCGTAGGGGATGAAAGTCAGTATGGGCACTGTTTCTAAGAAAGGCCACCAGCACTGATTAATTGGTTCACCAGTGGCCAGTAATGCTTAAAGGTGAAAGGAAGGACAGGCCCCAGGACCTGCAGGGAGAAGACAGGACAGACACGTAGAACTCTGGTAGGGGAGCATTTAAGGGAGTGAACATGAAGCAAGGACACAGTGAATTAAGAGAAGTATTTCTAGAAAATGAAAAATAGACATAAAATATCATATCAGAAAGAAAACCTGCAGAATTTTAGCTTTAACAATCTTTATCATCATCATTTGAAAAATCCAGTTTTTTTTTTCTTGTTTGGAAAAATGATAATTATCCCTGATAGAGTAACAAATTGGTTTTAGCTCTTATCTCACAATGTTTCTGAGGTTATTTTAAGTAATAGTCAAAGTCAAATATTATTTTAATCACAGCCACTATTTACTGCCTGGTGTGAAGGGACTGATCATAGCGTACCCATACAGTGCACAACCTGCACAACTAACTTGCATGCCTCTGATTCTAAGTGTAAATAAGAAATCAAACTGTATAATAAACGATGATCTTGGAAAGGTGATGGATTAAGAGTTATAAGATCCCTGTTCAGGTCGTATATCTTCTAGCTCTCCTAGCTGGATGACATTATTCAAATTAGTCAACCTCTCTGAATGCCAGTAAGCTTACTAGCAAAACGGTGTTAATAATATTTACTTTCCAAACCTTACACAGTTATCTGAGTTAATCAAAGAATGTTTTATAAAATTTCAAGTTTTATAGAAATTATTTAAAAGATTAATGCAACTATGATAATTGTGTTGCCACATATATGAATTTTAATATTTTTGAGGAGACAGCATGACATACTGTACTATGTAAGCTATGATACCACAACTAGAAGTACCTGTTTAATAAAATAATTATTTTTTTGTTAAACGGAAAGCCAAAATGTTACCATCTGTGAAAAAATATTTTTAAGTATATACTAATTTGTAATTCTGGATTTAGAAATCCCAGTGGTCCCCATTCCTTATCATATTTTTTGTAACAGATTTTTATTTTCCCAGTGCATTGAGTCTCAGTTATGATAGAGAATATCAAAACAGTTTATGAGCTGTAGTGGGTTGCCAGTTTGAGTTAGAGAGAAGTGATGTAGTGATCAGAGGTGTTCTGATTCAAGGCTCTTTTGTCCACACACGGTCTACCTTGCTGCTCATCCTTTTCAGGACTTCTAGATGTTGGAATACTCTAGGAGTCTCTTTTCAGCCCTTCTCCTTTCTTTATACACATACAAGTTGTTTCAGTTGTTCCCATGGCTTAGAAAAATTTTACATACACGGTTTTCCACATTTATAGTCCCAGCCCTGAATTCCCCATGACCTCTAGACTTAGATCTCAGTGGCTCTGCCGCATCTTCCTTTGTAGGTCAGATCTACATCTCTCTCTCTCTCTCTCTCCGTCTACAAAGATGTCACATCTACTTATTTGTACAGCTAATAAATATATCCCTAATCATCTTCTTAAAGTTCCATCTAAGTTCCTCCTCAGATTTTCCCTATATTTCTTATAGTACCATAAACCCCTGGTGGCTTAAGTCCAAAAATATGACTGTCGTTCTTGATCCTCTTTTTCCCTCTGAACCCAGTCGAATCCATCAGCAAGTCCTATTGGCTCTACTCTAATATATACCCGTTATCATGCCCTATGAAACACTACATGGTTGGATCCCTGGCCACTATTTAAAGCTCATCTATATAAAACAGGCCTTTTCATTTATCACTCTTCATAGCACAACCCCCTCCTGGATATTATGCTAATCTGTTGATCTGTTTATTTCTCTCCCTCCTATTAAGGAAGGACTTTTTCAGTTTTCTTCCCAGTTGCATACCTATACTACTGCCTGACATTGTAGATGTTCAATACTGCTTGTGAAAGAATGAATTCACAGCCATAGCATGAATCCCTCAGTAGAAGTAGGCTTGGAATTGTAAGAATCAGATTGACAAGCTGCACACAATCATCAGTGTGTTAGGTGTGCTTTCATTGTTCTTTACTTGTGAAATACGTCCTTACATTCCTTTTGAATACAGAGAGCCAAAAATGTCATATTGATTCAAATAATTCTCCCTATTTTCAACTCAAGATAGTTCTACACAAATGAAGGCTCCCAAAAAACAAGACAAGGAAATTTGTTTTTATTTTTGTTTGAACTGTCCACCTCTCCAATCATCTTTCCCTACATCCTGAATTTTTAAACTTAGGAACATATTTTGTCTTTCTTCCCATAGTCAAAAATGATGTTCAGACTTGAATATAGTGATCGTTAAGTATTATTATGCCAGGTCATTCCAAAGTGTGCAATAGCCAAAGCACATAAAAATATGTCATGGTAATAAATCTGTTTTCTTGCTCATCATAATGTCTTATTTGCCCTAACAACTTTTCAGACCATAGCATAATAAATGAACTTTCTAGTATGATTTGCGTATTGTCTCACCAGAAAAGGAGTGTCTGTTTCAGATCTTAATGTTCTATTTGATATACTTAAGTGATATTAAATAATAATCCTCAGAATTGTCCTGACCTGACTAATAATGAATTTTATAGTTCACTCTAGCGTTCATTAGCCTGGGCCTGCAATATATGAATTACGAGAAAAATATATGAAGTGTGCTGTTGTAAAATTGGTTTCTCTCTCCTGGATTTATTTGAATAGTTACTAAAATATGTCTTATTGTTTTCAGGCCTAATTTGATCTCCTAAACATGGACCTTGTACCTCCTCCCATCTTCTGTGTGTTGATTGATTGGACCTTCTTTCATCCAGTCTCCCAAGCCAGAAGAGCCATTTCTTAATGCTCTGCTCCCCTTCGTTTCATCTATCAAATAGGTCACCATATCCTCTCAGTTCTGCTTACAGAATATTTCTGGCATCTGTTCCCTTTTCTCTAGCACTGTGACTTTGAAAGGTTAACCTATCCTAACCTCACAGAGGTGTATTGACCCAGCTTCTATTTGCACCACCCTCTCCCCATAAAACCAGAGAGGGATCAGCTCAGAATCGTGTCCCAGAACCTTCTCCCTGAAAGGCACTAGGATTTGGGAATGGTCGGTCACCTTGGTACTATATACTCAATTGCAGAGAGGCTACCCGAGAGAGGAGATTCTACAAAAAGAGTGTGAGTTGTGATACCAGACAGGCAGGGATTCAGATCCTGTCTCTGGTTATACCAGTGGTATTGTCTTGGGTGAATTCACCACTCTGGAGCTTAGTTTAACCATATTTAACTTTGAGATAATAATTCATACTTCATAGGGTTGTTATGAAAATCTCAAAGATTATGTGTACTCAAAGACACTTCCTGACATGTGTTGGATGCTCACCATGTGTTCGTTCCCATCTTGCATTCTCCTACCACTTTTAGGCACCATCATATGCTGCCCAAAACGCACTTGTAGAAATCCTGCATGCTTTCTCCACCCTCTCATACTGATATCTTTTGGGTAGGGAGGATTTCTTTATTCCCCTCACCTAGGATAAGGGAACCTGAATGAGACTCTGTTTTGTATCAGGGAACCTGTTTCTTTTTATGCTTCTGCAAATCCTCATTCTAGAATAGCTGGAAACTATTTCCTTCATGCTATTTTCTTATTTTAGTATGTATCAGTGATTCTCCCTGGGTCACAAGCAAAGCCATAGATGTCTTAGCCTCTGTACTCTATCCTTGCATATTTTTACAAACTCAGCTCTGACACATACTTCTTAATCACTTGGTGTCCTCATAAAGTTCATGGTCTTTTCACTCCTCTGTGCCATACATGACCAGTCTCTCCAATTAGGAAGCCTTTCTCTGATTAGATGTCCAGTAAATGTCTAATATTCTCAGGTAGAATCCTCTATAAAGTATTGTCAACCTTTGCCTCATCTCAGGGAGTCAGTTTTTCCCAGCTTAGTGTTTCCATTGCACGTTGATATGTCTCTACAAACACGTGTCTTGTCATATTAGTACCATTTGTGTACTGTTTCTCTTATCCACTATCATGGAAACACGTTGAATGGATGACAGTACCACAGCACCTAGAATATGCTTGACGGTTCCTAGCTTATTAGTGGATCATGGAAGGTGTTGTTATCATTATTTCCAGTGCCCCTACCTATTTAAATAATTTCCTTTTCATAGATTTTATTTGTCAAATTATGCTACTATTTTCTATTCTATATTTTAGACAAATATAATTTTTATGCAAGCACTATTTTCATATAACTGAACACCAGGATTTGAAAACCTAAATGAATACTCCAGTATGTGTGCATTTCATTTGCATGAAAATAACATTGTGCAATTGAGATTTCAAAGCTGAGAAATTTCAAAGCCCTGTTTTAAAAAAAAAGTCCTTAGAAAAATTAATCATATTTTATTCAGTTTATTAAATAAATAAATTGGAAAGCAATGACGCGTAATTTCAACAGCTTTCAAAATAAACACTTAACCTTTTCCTCCCCAAATACTTTCATGTTGCAATTCGGTGCCAAAAAATACATCTCTATTATCATAGCCCTGAGAAAAGCACCTTACTTGGAAAAGGATGAAGAGATATAGGAACAACTGGCATCCAGTTATTGTACCATATTTAGCTTCGGTACAACCAGTCCGTAAGAGATCTACACCCCTCTCTCCCAGGGTAACTTAATGAACTTCTCCAGTTTCCTTCACAGGCTCTTCATCACTGAATTATAAAGGTCAGAGGGAGGAGAGCGTTTAAACATGTAGCCATTAAAGCCTGCTCTTCGGTAGACCTAGGCCAGGAGGTCTGAAGGTTTCTATAGTGCCATCTGGGAATGGGAATGGGAGAGTGTAACAGTACCGTCCCTTCCCATATTGGTGATGTTTTATATTATTTACATTATTTTAAGATCCTTCTATAAATTCTGTCTCATCTCTTAAGATATCCAGTAGGTTGTTATATGTCTCTACAGTCTTCAGTTTGTGCATGAGAATTTTCAAAAACCCACTTTGTAAAATAACTGACGAAGTGGGGAGCTTGTACTCTCTGACATAACGTGAGCTGAGAATGTCGTTCAAGTTCATTTAGTAAAGCATTAAAAATGTAAGTCTCATGCCTGGGGAAAGATAAGAATATTTTTAGGCCCTTTTCATTACTTTATAAGGGAATTTTATAACAAATACAGTTTAAGTATAAATACAACTCTTAATTATCTGTAACAATGGGGAATGGAAAATTGAAATCCACAGATAATCCAAAATTTTATTTTAAAAGAGCACAATAAACCTTTATTCCCAGTGAGCTTCTTAACATTGCTTAGAGTTGAGAATTAATTTGTGTAGATTGTATCCTTTTCATTTGACACCTCACCCGTGGAGGAGCGGCTTGATCAGCAGTAAATTAGACACTAAGTAGAGAGTAAGGGAAATAGAGTGAAATCAGAAACCAAAGGACTTGAATCAACCACAAAATTCATATCTAACCCTTAAAAATTTAAAATGAAATAAATCTTCATTTTGGCTTTTATAATAGAATAGACTTTCTAAGAACTAAGTACAAAACACTTTGAGTGTGGATTTTCATTTGAAAATATGGCTTAATACTTTGATTCAGCTTTCCAGACCAAAAAGTGCAAGTAATTATTTCGTGCTTTATCAAATCCACTTCTTCCCAAGCAACAAAGCAAACAAACAACAACGAAAAAAATTACTCTTGTTTCCATTCTGGATTTTTCAAGTGCTTTTCAGTCAACAGAAAATCATTTGCAGGTGTGGTCCCATTTCAAGGGTGGACAAGTAATGATTTTTATTTATTATGCAAAGTCAGCATGCAAAAAAAATTTTTTTTTAACATCAATAAGATCTGTCCTGGTGCTGTCTTTGGTTCTGCCTCTCCCGTTGAAGGGGCTTACCACCCAACCTACCAGTACACTGGAGCAAACACAGCAGCAACAGAGAGCTTCCTTTACAGCCTCACCAGCACTTCCTTCTGCCTGTTACAAAACCTCAGCCTTGTCTCCAAATTCTGATTTTTTGGGGGTGATTTCATGAAAAAATTATCCACTAATTTCTAAAAAGATACTCATTTTCATTCATTATTTTTTGAGGATAAGTAACATTCTATATTTGTATGTAACATGAAGAATCTGAAATTGTCAGATAAGCATATGATATATTGGATGTGCCAAAAGAAATTGTCACCTTTCTTAATAAGTTAAAAATCTAAATCCTCCAAAGTTGGCAGGAGGGAGAAATCCTCCATTCTTGAGAAGGAGGATGTACCCTTACTAATGTACTCCTTACAGTTTTTCTACAGGGATTTCCTGTTTCCTTAGGGATCTCTTGTTTACATGCCCACCTTCACCCTGGCTCGGGTGGGACAGAGAAATGCTGCATCTAGGTTTGCACATTCGCCTTCTGTTCACCAAGCATGTAATTACCACTGTTTGTGGCTTCAAGTGAACTAGTCACTCATGCACGACACACTGTTACTCCCATGGAGATAATATACAGGTCCACATTTAGAAAAAGAATCATTTATTTAAACTGTTTGTAAAAATAATGATGGAGACCTCACTATTTAATAATCAAAGGTGTATACAATTTGTAAATAGTTTAAAAAATTACTGATACCCTCAGTTAAAACCAATAATTAATATTGACAATAAAAGTATAAATATGATCTCAATGAAATGACTACCCACTGTTCCTTGTTTAAAATTTTTAACCCCCAAATATCTTTAGTCCGATGTATACAGTTGTGTTCCCCTAATTTAAGCAAACTTGACCTTTAGTCTTATTTAGAAAATAAATTGAGTCCCATTATCAGATTTGAAAATGAATTTTTCGTTTTGAAAATAATTTGGCAGAGCTTAAAAAACCAAATCCTCACTGGGCATTTACATTTTTAATGTAGACATAAGTTTCTGTAGCGTATTTGTTACTCTAGAATACAATCCTAGGGGGTCTTTGAGCCCCTTGAAATTATGTACAAAAAATGTACGTGTCTTTATGTGTATCATTTTGGGGGAAAAGTTTAAACAGCTTTCCTTAGAACCACAGCATAAAGTAAAATCCATTCATTATGTGTAAATTCACCTATATGTGTGGGTTTCCAGATAACAAAAAATACCCACATGTGTGGACTCAATGAAGAGTAGTATGAAAAATCTCAATGAGTCCATCAGCCTATGCACTTAGGTATATTTTCAGAACAACGGGAATATTCTTGGTCATAACATAAATGATATGTATTATAATAATAGAATTTTATTATTAGCTCATTTTATGCTCTGGTTTATCATCATAAAAATACTAATTTCTCATGATTTTTCTTGTTCACTTTATGGAAAAAATTCTCTTATTAAAAATATCTGGAAATTAATGACAGCAAAATAGACTTTAAAAGATCTGTCTGATGTGTATTTAGTGACGTCTCACTGAATCTTGGTTACTTTAAAACACAGAAAAATACTTTGGATAAAAAACGAGTGTGCAACTTCATGGACTTGCTCCAGATAATCTACGTTGTGTAAAGAAGTTTCTGGGTGAAAATTGCTTCCACTTAACAAAAATACCGTAGTTTATTTTTCTAATCAATGCTGAAGGCACATGCATTGCTATCTTAAGTATAAATGAGTTTTAAATAAATATTACACATAAATAACTATTACATACATTTCCATGAAAGAAGGGACTGTGTCCTATTCAGTGCAATATCCTCAGAGTCTGACATTTAATCAATAGTTGATGAATGAGAATAGAGTCAATTAATCAAGCAATATTTGCTGTAAATCCATAATTATCCTTCCGGTTCTTGAGAGTAGTAAGAGTAGTGTGTGACCTCAGTGTAGTCTAAAAAACTTTTTTTTAGGTGGTCTTATATATCTGAGAGGAATTTGCTAATCTCATGTACAAGCATTATGATACAGAAAAGTGATAACCTAATTGGGGTGAACAAAACATTTTGGCCTATAAAATACAAAAGAATGATAAAATATTAGTAACTAACTTTAATAGGGTCCTTGTACAGTAAATGGTATTAAGAAAAATTATTTAAGATGTGTAAACAAGGCAGAGGTGTGTGCTTTTAATTTCTAACAGGCCCACTCCAAATTACTTAATAATCTAGAGAATGTGCATTTTTAAAATCACTGTTTGCTGTTGATGAAAAGTCCAGACTTAGTGAAGTCACCTGTTAACTTGTAAATTTTTATTCTAATACAGATAGAAATAATTTCTATCCACAAGAAAAGTAAACCCAACTGTTATGGCCTGTGATCCCATAATCATTGTGATCCCATAAATATTAATCAGTTTTGTATCTTACCTAGGAATCTTGTAAAATATTTCAGGATGCCTACAAATACCCAGATCCTCAGAATGCTCTGAATTAGCCTTGCCATCTGTTTCGTTTATTCATTAATTGAGTTGAATAAAATATTTGACGCATGTGGATTTTATATTTGTATAGGAGTCATATTGTTAACTTTTGAAAATTATACTTCAACAGTAGATTATTGTTACTGTCACAACTACAAAAGAAGATACTAAAATCATCCCCATGGACTATTATTATTACTGATAGTATGGTAGGTCCTACTGTCATCCGTAAGGAAACTGAGAATTAGGGAGGTTAAGTGACTTGTCTAAAATCACACAGGTGGTAAGGATTACAAATTCTCTAATATTACAAGGCTGTGCGTTTAACCCCTACAAGGTGACATTTGCCTGGAGGCTAGAAGAAACACACTGAATAAACTGAAGCTAAAAGCCGTGTCTTGCATGAGTCTTAAAAATATTTTAAAGCAAACTGAACTTAAAAAGGTGTTTCCTTCATGAAGTGAATGTGATCCTAGAAACAGTTAATAATATATATATGGTACATGTATAATATGTATGATATATATGCACACACATACATACATATATAAAGAAATACTCTTTCTTGTAAGAAGTGTCATCAAAGTGCATATTTTGCAGTAAAATTCATAATAAAGGCAAAAGCTTTTGTCCTTTTCAGAGAATTAAGCTGCATCTTTGTCAGATCACCCCAGGGTTTCACATTTGACATTATCAGGGGTTACAATAATAGCAAAATAATGATGTTTGAAAGCTTTATTTGAGACAGTTTAAACTTATCAAGAGACTCAGGAACAGGGACTGGGGGTAGGGAGGTGGGAAGGGTATAGCTTAGTGGTAGAGCACATGCCTAGCGTGCACAAGGTCCTGGGTTCAGTCCCTAGTACCTCCATTAAGGAAAAGAAAAAACAGTCTCAGGTTTG
Source organism: Camelus dromedarius (assembly GCF_036321535.1). Classification (NCBI taxonomy): domain Eukaryota; kingdom Metazoa; phylum Chordata; class Mammalia; order Artiodactyla; family Camelidae; genus Camelus; species Camelus dromedarius. The sequence continues at coordinate 88,220,210 of NC_087437.1, read as the reverse complement.
AAAAACCTTCTGGATAGTGGATGAATAGAGAAAACATTTGTGAAGTTTTATTTTCCTTGTTTGTTGTTTTGTTTGCTTTTGTCTTCAAACTTGCCAGCTTCAGACTGGTGTGACAGGGTTTAAGTGCCCTGAAATCACCATTTCCTTACCTGAAGTTTCCTCTTTAGGATGTGAGGGTCTGATCAACACCTTTTCTTCAGCTGTCAAGGGAAGGCCACATATGAGAGATTTTGCATCTTGTTTAGACTTTTTAAGCTGCTTTGTCTGCAGTGTTCTTTATTCTCGACCTAAACTGCTAGTAAAATTGCCATTATTTCCATCAGTGGACTCTGCTTCCTTTAAGAGTTGCTTTTAAACATGGGCATATAGAGCAAATAGGCTTCTGCCTTTCTTAAGTGCCTATGTTTCCAAACTGTAACTAGGGAAAAATTAAAAATAAAAGCCTTAACTCTTTTCCTCTTAAAGTTATTTCCCAACTGTTGTCGCTGAACCAGCTATGTAAAAATAAACTAATCTACCTATTTTTTTGAAAATCCGTGTTTCTTGGCCTCATTCCTGATCTACTGGATCAGAACCTGTAATCTGGGATCAGGGAAACAGTATTTCAACAAGTAACGCAGATGACCCTGGTACCCCATAAAGCACTTTTTTTTAAGGTGTCTTTTTTATTCTTATACACCTTGGACTTGTACACAAATTAACTTTTTCATCTGAAAAAAAGCATCTACTTGCATTTTAATAAGTAACTTGGAATTAAAGCTTACATGTTAAATTCTGATTAATTTTGAAGGAAAGTTACTTTGTTCTATTTTGAAAAATGTATACATTGGCTACTTAACTCAGGAGAATATTTTGTGTATGACAGGACACTACTTAGTAGAAAGAGTATTTTGACTGTTGTAAATTATCTGATAGTTATATTCCCAATTCAGTGGTTTTATTTCTAGGACAGAGATGATATATTTGGATGTAAAACCCAAATTGGGATCCCTCTAGTCGGTAAACTACATGTGATGTGTGACTGAAATTCTAAATTAGAATTGTAAGATGCTGTGTGTGAGTGGATTGATAGATGGATGTACACGTACACATACATACACACATAAAGTAGGCAAAATACATGTGTATTTATGTATATATACACACACACACACACATACTACTACAAATTAAAGTAATTTGGGGCTTAAGATCAGATATTATTTTAGGGAAGACATTTCCCTTTTTTCCAAAGCTGAGATGTTTCCCGTAAGTCTGTTTTCATTTGTTTTTTTTAGGCCTGGAAAAGTCAGCATGAGGTTGACTGCTAGGACTTCAAGGCCTAGATCACACAGATCCAGGTTTGTATTCCATCTCCACCTCTTAATGGCTGTGATGCTCTCAGCTAGTCAGTTCATTTTTTTGTCTCAGTTTCCTCATCTATTGAAATAATGACACTGATAGAAGCTACCTGAGAGGGAAACCAGGACTAGCAACCATGCCTGGTTCCTAGCTAGCAGTGCATACGTACCCAACATACTTAACTAATTAGTAGAGTTTTATTATTTCAGTGACTAATGGACAGATGACTTTTAATGATTGTCTTTCCAAATATACAATATTCTTAACATTCTGTGAAGACCAAAAGCAAGTCTGTAATTCACACAGTATTTTTCAATTTTTTATCATAAGTGAAAGTTTTAATGTTGGTAAGTCATGGACTTTATTGCAATAAAAGAAAAAATTAAGTAGTTCCTTCCAATGGCTTATAGACTTATTGGAAATTTAAGTAATTTTAAATAATATATCGAGCTGTTTTGTAAGACTGCCCTTAAGAAACTCAATTTTCTGTAGTATTAGTAAAACCATTTTATAACCAACTTGAGTGCACGTGTGTGTGTGTTTGTGTATGTGTGCCCTTGCACAGGCATGTGTTTTGACAAGGAGAGTTATGTTTCACTAGCTAAAATGTCTTTAATTTTCAAAATTAATATAAAAAACCCATACCAGAATGAATACTGTTAACGCCAGTGTTGTTTTAGAGTCTTTCCTTTTGTATTTATTTTTATTTATTAAACCAGTGTTTAATAAATGTTAAATTTCTGGAGAAATTTACTGGACAATAGTTGCTTCCATTTGTGTAGTTCTTTAGCCTTTACAGAGTAATTTCTATTTTCATATTTAACCATCTTAATAGATATTTCTATTGCTTTTGATGACAATAATGGTAGCTAGTACACATTGTTACCATCATCATTAACCTTCCAGTCCCACCTTCCTTTGTACTACTGTGTCACTTTGTGCAGACTACAATGTCCATTTATTATGTGGAATAACAATTATTTGTTTAAGTGCGTCTCCACGATGAGAATCTGTGTTCTTTGAGAGATGAAAACATGTATTTTGATCCCTAACACTTAATTCACTGTTCGGCACATATCTTTGAATAATGATGAATGAATAAATGAGTTAATGAGAAAAGAATGGCTTAGACCTGCAAACTGTGACCTGCGTGTCAAAGCCATCCTGCTACCTGTTTTTGGATAGCCCAGGAGCCAGAAATGGTTTTTACGTTTTTAAATTGCTTTTAAAAATCAAAAGTATGATAATGTATCATGGCACATAAAAATTATAGGAAATTCAAGTTTCAGCGTTCATGAATAAGGCTCTGTTTATACACGCTCGTTTGTTTGGGTGTTGTCTGTAGCTGCTTTTATGCTACCGTGAGAGAAAAGAGCAGTTGCAACAGGGATGATACAGCCTGCAAAGCTGAAAATATTTCCTCTCTGACCTTCTGCAGAATGTTTACAGATTTCCTGGTATAGGCAGACTGAGGGTCTTGCCCAGGGTGCTACAAAAAATGAATGATGGATCTGGAATCCAAGTCAGGAGTTTTGATTGCAAATTCAATGCCTTTTCCTCTATAGTATGCTAAGTCTGGGAAATTAATTTTAGTTCTGAACCACATACACTTGGTTTCAATTCTAGAGGTTCTTGTTGTTAGCAGAACTGAATTTGAATCCTGACTCCAGGCTGGCTACAATCCTTCACAGGATCCATTGCAAAATGAAAATGCCAGGGACCTGCAGCCCCACCCCATGGCAGACAGAAAAGCCTCTGTATTGGGATATGCTCTAGGAGTGGGCTACCCAGTCCCCAGCTACCAGTCCCAGGCAGAGATGGCCACTGAATTCCCCCTATCCCTGTGGACCCAACACTGGCCCCCAGGAAAGAGCATGGCATTGAACAAGGAGAAATGCACAATTAGTTGGGGTCCAGAGCATCAGGGGGCAGGGAATGAAGGCAGTATAACACAAGACCTGAGGCTCCAAGCCCCTGGCTCATGCTCCATTGTTGCATTGGACTTCACTCACAAAATATAAATTCAGAGATATAATATAAGATTCTCAAGACAGTAATGAGCGTTAAAGCCCGGGGTGGGCCTTTCTGGGCCTGGTTACACTGATTGCACTTCCATGAAGCCAGCTGTGACTCTGCTACATAACCAGATGCGATGCTTTCTCAAGGTAAAGAATCTCTCTGAGCCCCAGTTTATACAGTGATGCAATGTGGTTGTAGTGTCTGTCTCACAAAGTTTGCAGTCAGTAGACTGTGCATACAAAGCAATTAGCAATGGTCTTGGCTATTTATTTTTCAATGTCCTGTACTTTCTTCCAGGACTGAATCAAGAAGTATTATTACCATTGTAAAGGACTAAATTATGTCATTTTTCTATTCTTAAGCTGAAACCAAATTCCTTCCTATCATGAAATTTATCAATGATTAGACCATATGTTCTCCCAAGAAGATGTCCAAAGGAGAAGTAAATTTAGCCATGAGTTAGAGCCATTTTGGTCCTTGTGAATTAATCTTTCCCTGGGTACTTGTTAACTAGTCTGTACCCTCTGAATCTGTACCTTGTAAAGCAAATGAGAAATATTTTTCAGGGCACTTTCAGACCCTTGACTTAGTTGAAGTGTGCTGGGGCAAGTCTCCTAGCTTGATAAATGTAAGGTCACAAGCATTAAACCTACACCAACACCTATATTGCTTATCCTGATTATTCTCCAGGATTCTACCCAGCAGGAAAAGAAATATCCATTCCCCTTACTATCAGCGAAGCAGTCAGCATGCTTTTTTTTTTGGTCTGTTAGTAGTTATACTGCTATCTTGGTCAGATGGCTTCCATGCTAGTGCTCAGCTTCCTTGTATGTGGGAGGTGGGGTCTTTGTGATTCTATGTAACCAAGTCATAGCTTTAGGAAAGAAGGCAATAATTCTATTATGTTACAGAAAACTAAGATTGTAAATAAACTCAATGTCCTCATAAAAGTACCATTAGCAAGAAGATTATCTCACCCATTGAGATGTTGTTTTTAATATGAGGAAGAACATTTCCTCTTTTAGCTTTTGCTTTTTGTGCTCAGGGTCACATAATAATGTGTCCTAATAAATAATAATTTCCCAGATTTTACTTGTTCTTCACCTTGAGTCACACTCAGCTTTTATTTGGAAAATAATTTGGTATCCACAAGTGGGTTTTTTTTTTCTCATAAAAACCAGTCATTTGTTTTGAATAATAGAAGCATTCAATTAGTGGTGAATTAAGGTGATGCCACAAATTTGCTTAATACTTTAAGTTTAGTTAGTTTGCAACTTACTAAGCAGTGATATTTATTGGTATGTTATATCTCCCATCAAACGGTAACTTCAAGTGGTATTTGAAATGCCCCCATCTCTGAGAAGCTGATAGCACTGGATAGAAGTAATTCACTAATCCTTCAGACACTGCTGTACTACAGTATCTACTCATTCTTATCCTTAGATTTATAATTATAAATTAATGATGGTAACTTCTAACTTTGAGATACTAATATAATATTACAACAGAAAATACTTGATTGATTATAAGAAGACCACTCCATATTACCCATATCAATATGCTAAGTTTTTTTATGATAAGAAACATCCATTTTCACAGATTTATTATGTTTACAAAGAATTCAGAAGGATATGGATTCCTCAACATAGTTAATTAGTCAATATTAATTCCCTAAATGTCTTAGATACTTTCAAGAGTACTAAATAGGATTTTTTAAAGTTATAATATCAACAATCCAGTCAAACTATTTTCTGTTAATAAAGAAAAGGAATTTGACTTATATATTTGAACACATCAGGGGTTCAGGGTTTCACACAATGTCATAAAGCCTCGATTTTTCTCCATATTCTCAACTCTGTTTTCCTCTGTTAGCATGATTATCAAGCTTTCATTATCTTTATAGAAATGAGAATCACAGCAACTGCAGGCTTACGTTTTACTAGCTTAGCAATGCCAATGGAACAGAAAATCTCTTTTCCAGTAATTCCCAGATGTTCAGTTTCCAGAATTGAGCATCATTGTAATTATTTGATTAGCCAACCTGAGGCATGTTGGCAAACCAGAAGCTAAGTGTGTGGCCAGCCTCACCAAAATTACAGGGAAAAAGAATGGAGAGGAGTCACTCTAAGGAAAATCAGGATGCTGGTACTAGGAGAGAGAATAGCTTATCTATGGGGGAAAACAAGAAATGTCTTTTTTAGTTTTACAGTAGAAATAGCCTAATCTTAAAGACCTCAAATGCATCTTTATAATTTATTTTAAATTATTTTAAAAAATATATATTGGCTGACAATTTTCAAAATTCTTGTCTCATATTCTCTTTTGTAAATATGTATTTTTGAACTGAACAGTACTTAACCCATTACCCTTGATTACATTACATTGAATGTGTTAGTTCCTCTCTTAGGGCAGATAAAATGTTATTACTATGTCATAGTTATCACCATTGAAGAATATTTTTGTTGTATCCTTTACCTGAAATCAGTGTGTTATGTTTCTATTTACTTATTAATTTTTTTAGAATTTATTTCATCTATGAGAATACTGTCTGGAAATAGTGACTGAGATTATTAACAGTTTCTTTCAGAAAGTAAAAGGATTATTTAAGATCTCTGGAGAGAAAGCAGATTTAAGTAAAAAAAAAACCCACTCAAAAAGAATTTTAATGATACAATAATTGCTAATAGGAAGTAACCATTAAGGAGAAAGGCTATAAAGGGCTGAGTTAGCTGGAGTAAATGATTGAGGAAACGAGTACTAATCAAAACACCATCCCTTCAGTTTTCTCTCCTCTCTATGAAAGAGGGACCCTTCTAGTGCCAGGATAAACATTTTCCCTTTCCTCTGAATTCTGTGCCTTCCAGCCACTCCAGGGACCTTGGTCCACCAGCTGTCCCCCATGCCCTTGTCTCTAACCTGTCTCCATGATCCTTTCTCTTCCACTCATAAGATCTCTCTCACTCCGTGACTGTATCTTTCTCTAACTACTGCCCATCTCTCTCCTTTCCTTGGCATCTGTCATCCTGAGGATGACTTCATGTGATATTTTTCCACTTTTTCTTGTTTCATTTATTCCTCAACAATGACCACCACTAGACTCAACTTGCTTTCATCCACATTACAATGGCCATGCATGTGTCAGTTCTCGCAGATGCTGTGGATCTTCATACAATTTGAACTCCTTAGATGTTTGGCTCTTTAGGCTGACCACTCACATGTTCTTAAATCTTTTTTGCCTTTGATTTCCCTAAACAAGTATTTAATTATCCCTCTGACTCCAACCCTTTTTTTTTTCCTCCATTGACTCAGCTCACTTGCAAGTAGCTTTTTTTACCCTGTCGCTCCTTTATAACCCATGGAGTCACGAAGCTAGCAAATCACACAGCCAGAGTTAAACAGAGTTCTGCTGGTCTGAGACCCATGCCGTTACTGTTATAAACCCTGTAGAAAATATAATATCACATTCATCATTTTAAACCCTAAATCTGTTTAGGGGCTTTAAAACAAGATATACTGCCATAGCCCTTTTTGCTGAATAAGACACAAAGGACATTTTTAGAAGTCTACACAGAAAACGCCAGTAAAAATTCATGGAATTACTCTACTTCTTTTCTTCCTTCTCACTCTGACACTTCCTATATCATTTTGGCTGGTGCATTTATTAGAATCCATTTTCTTGAATTCTGATTCTTGCCTTTACATTTTGAAATTTTTAATCTGTTACTAAAATATAATGCACAGGGGAGGTGATTGAACACAAAAGACATTTTTTATTTTATGCAAAACAGACTTCAACACTTCAGATTTGGGCTTATTTGGTATCTCTGATATATGATAGAATATTTTTTAATTTATCTTAAATTAAAAATGATATTCACAGGCAAAAGTTTCAAATGATTAAAATTATCGTTTTGAAATAATAGATTCACAGGAAGTTGCCAAACAGTACAAAGAGTTTGCAGGTACACTTGACAGTTACCCTAAAAGTTACATTTCACAAACTTTAAAACATTATCAAAACCAGGAAATTAGCTTTGTTAAAATGTGCTTGCATATTTCAATACCATTTTATTAAAAGTGTAAATTCATGAAACTACCACCACAAACAAGATACAGGACTATTCTGTCACTACAAATAACCCCTTCATGTTGCCCCCACTCTCTCTCCCATAACCCTGAGCCCCTGACAGCCAATACTCTGGTTTCCATCTGCCTAATTTTGTCATTTTGAGAAGGTTATATGAATGTAATCATATAGCATATGAAATTTTGAGATTGGCTTTTTTCACTAAACAGCGTGCCCTTGAGATCAGTCTAAGCTATTGTATATATCAATAGTTGGTTCATTTTTATTGCTGTGAATGCCTTTTGTTGCTTTGTAGTGAAGCATTTTACATTTAAATTGTTGCAGTATCCCTCAAGAATGGACTCAAATGTAAGCTAGTTGAACTGTACACATGCATTATGGAAATAATAGAGAAGAAGAGGCAATAGAATTTGGATAACTGTGCCTTCTTAAAATCTAACAGTTTCTTTGATGGAAAGTTCTAGGAGGGACTTAACCTGTTCCTTAGTAGAGTGAGTGGTTAGCTACATGCTGTAATCTGAGTCTAAAGGCGCCCTTCATAAAAAAATAGTTCCCTAGGTTTACCTTAGTCCCTGAAATTCCCATCATAAATCAATTCTTTTAATAATAATTGGCAGTAAAAATTTTTCTTTACTTATAATTTCATTACATATTTGGAAGGGCATGGAAGAACTAAAGTATTAATCCATTATCCTGCTAATTGTAATGGCAAATATATGAGGGAGTAAGGGTAGTTGAGAACTCTGGCCAGTGGAGCAGCTAGTTTAAAGAAAACACATTCTCTACACACTATTTGAAATTCTGTGAAACTCAGTAACCTAAAAAAATTAAATTAAATTAAATCTCTTACTTTCGAAAATTTCCCAAGAACTGCTACTTATGCCTCACTCATGGTCACTTTTTTTTTGCCACCTCATCTCTTAAAATTAGAGATTGATTAGTTTGGGAGAAAGAATCTCTTCATTCCTATTAAGGTTATATTGTATACTCACTCTTCTGGAAATTGAAGAATATTTGAATATTAACAATCCAGCAACCCAAAACAATAGCATTTATAAGAGACCAACACTTTGAAATAGGTTATAAAGCATCACTTGAGCTGTAACAGAATTTTATATGTCAAGGTTTTTGCTTCAGTAAAATGGTTTCCTGGAAAACAGACTCTAAAATAATGACAACTACTATGTTATTAAAGTCAGAGAAGTCATGATGAAATATCCACGTATGTGATGGTTCTAAAATCCTTACAGCAAAACACGTCTTTCTGAAAGAGCAAGAGGCTGGAAATCTCTACAGATTACAAATCAGAGAACTTCATAACACTCAGATTCCTCTCAAAACAAACCAGTGGCACTTAGTCTCTAGTGTATCAGGATGTCTGCCCCAGGAAAAGATTGATTTTCCTCTACCAGAGACTATAGTCAAGTAATTTTTAAAAGCTGAAAAATTCCTCTAAGAACTATAAAAGAACAGCCACTCATTCAACTTCAGGAATGAAAGGACTTGTTCTATGGGCGCTGTAGTTGGGTCTTAGCAAAGCTAAGTTTCGTGATGAAGGTTTCCACGTTCAGACAGGCTTCTATGAAATACCTCAAAGTCTGGCTGACAGACTCCATTATTCAGGTGGACCTATATAATTTAAGTCCCTAGGGTTTTACCTGTGTGTATCTAAAATTATGCCAGAAGTTTTCTACAGGTAGTTATAGTTTATATTTACTAAAGAACAGTCTCAGAGATCAAAGTATTAATAAAAGCAAAAGTGAAAACAACTTATAAAAAGTCTTTTTATTTGTGCTAGTGGCCTCAATACAGGCTAAAATTATTTTAACTTCTTAAGGTAACATTAATATGTTATTCTGGATTCTGTTTACAACATTATTTCTTTAATATTTCATATTGTTACCAAGTCCAAACTCGATCTGCTCACTGCACAACAGGCCAATAAATAGGAAGACAAGGTGTTGGGGCAAGGAATAGCAACTATTTGGAAAGCTGGCAGACCAAGAAGATGCCAGACTAATGTCCTGGAGAACTGTCTTCCCCAAGTCAGAATTCAGGCTCCTTTTATACTAAAAAGGGGAGGAGGTGTGCCTGTTGCAAACTTCTTGGTGTCAGAATCCTTTGTTCTTGCAGCTGTTCACGTGGGTCAGATCACAGTGTCCCTGTAAACCTCTAACAAAACAAATGTTATTTGCTATTCTGCAACTTGCTATCTTTATATAAATGGAAAAGTGTTAATATCCTTAAAAGTCAGAGCCTTGAGAATGGGCTATCCTGTATTTCAGGCTATAGGCAACATTCTTTTACAAATGGTGTGGAACCAGCGAGATTAAGTCTAGGAAACAGAGCACAGGGTTAAAGTTGAAGGAACAGATCCAATATGGAGTCAGATTAGCTCTTTTCTATTACAGTAGTTTTCACTTTAAGATGTTAAATGTGAATTGTGTTCTTCCTGAATGTACTTTATGTTTGATGTGTACATTGTGTGTCCTGTTTTGAAGTACTTTGTGCTTCAAATGCAATTAAGTTCTTGCCATAGATATCATATTAGCGTATTGCTGGTCCTTCACTGTCCCTTTCTTTTACAAACAAGGCAGGGCACGGCGTAAGGTCTACATAGAAAAAAAAATTTTTTTCATGTATGTCTGTGCATTGAGTTCTCATTATTTGAGTTAAGTTAATATATTTTTCAGATAATTTGGACATTTTATATGTTTTATTTCCATTTTTAAGTCCTAATTTCTTATTTAGAGATGGACTGTGTTCTCTGAAAAGAGGATTTTGGCATTTGCACTCAGAAATCCATCCACTGGATTATAAATTCCTTATGAACAAGGGTTTTATTCCTCATCAGATCCTCAGCACTTGGCACACAACAGGCAGGCAATCCTTCTGACTTTTTTTAAGGGAGCACTAACTGTGTGCTAGCCTTCTAGGCGCTAGGGATAAGCAGTAACCCCAAATCCTCTCTCTTGTGGAGCTGACATTCCAGGGGGAGGAGAGGAACAGTAAACAGATAAATAAGCATAGCGTGACTTAATAGAAGTGGTGTAAAGACAAAGCAAGATAAGTGAGAGAGAATGCCTACTTTATACAACTTTGCAATTTAATAAATGAGAAAAATAAGGCTCATAAAAGGACAAATGACTTTTCTAAATCACCCAGCTACAAAGCAACATAGTCAGTATTTGTTTTGGGGGAGTTTTTTTGAACTACAAATCCAGTGTTATTTCCACGATAGAGTACTGGCTTTTAGTGTTGGAAATGGGAAAAAAGACACTATTCTGTAATATTACAGCTCCTTCTCTTGAGCATGAAGTTTCAATGAACATGTTCCTGTTTAAATACAAATTCTTCAAGGATAATAATTGTATCTTAACTACATAAGATGATTTACTGCTTTTGAAACAGAAATTCCAAGTTTTTCACACTGGAGTTGAATTTTTTGGATTTTTAGGAATTTTCTAGGAAATAGTGAAATGTCATTTTATGGCTAATTACCCTGTTAATTTGCTTTAATTAAAATACTCTTATGGCAAGTATATTCAGAAATGTTAATTTTTACAAGTAAGTGTATTATTCTTTTTTAAGGTATATAGTACACACACACATACACATACACAAACATCCAAATACAAAATGGGAAGAAACATGAATATAAAATTTATAAAATTAAATATACAAATGATTACTTAATATATGAAAATGCAAAATGGCATATATAAATTTTATATGCACATTTAATTCTATACAGGAATAGAAAAAAACTAGAAAAAATTAATCAAAAATATACTAACAGTAGGTATTTCTGTTTTCTGGAATTAAGTGATTTTTATTTTCTTCATAATTTTTTATTTATGTAAATTTTCTATCGTTGCCTATAATATGTATGTACTACCTTTCTAAAATTTCTAAATTTTATTTGTCTTTGATTGTTTTGTAGTTAAGTGAAACAAAATAGTTATGCTTAAATGCAAAGTTAACCATTTCTGCCTGTCTGCCAGAGTCTCACCTCTGCTCTCATCCCACTGAAGCAAAAATATTAACAAGCTTGGGGTGAATCTTTTCACATTTTTCTCATGGTTGATAGAGACCTATACATTTTTAAATGTTGGTCTTTAATTTCTGTTTTACCACAACAACACTGTTATGTCCATTACTTTGCAGTTGTTTTTCACTTAATATACCGTGATCGTCTGACAAACAGATAGATCTATTGTTCAGATTTCTTTATGCATGTATCATTTACATAGGTATGATTATTCTGAAATGAAAGCATGTCATGTGGATTTTTAATTACTATCTTTTTTTAACTTCTTTTTTATTCTATAACCCTCCAGGCATTTCATTTTCACTCTCAGATAGTAATCTGTCAAAATTTGCTTATGTATGGGGCTTTGTATGCTTTTTAAAAATATAATATTGTATACATTTATTTGCATTTTGCTATTGTTACTTAATATAATGTCGTTGGAATCTTAAAGTCAACTACACTAATTCACTCTTTTTAGGGACAACCTAATATTCCATGCTATTGATGTGCCATAATTAATCCAATTACTCATCAATAGTACTTTTTTTTTTTTGCAGTGTTACAGTCAACATCCCTGAACATCGAACGTAATGAATTGGCACTTTAATTGCTATGGGATAGATTTACAGGAGTGGGATTGCCAGATCTAAGGATGTGTATCTTTTAAATTGAAATAGATAGTGATAGATTCCTCTCCCTGGCCCCAAAAAGCTTGAACAATGTACATTTCTACATTTTCTACAGATAATTGATGTGAATGTGTTTTTCCTAATCTCTCCACCAGAAACAAATATTATTTCCAGTATGACATGTATGAAATGGTATTTTATTCCCCTAATACTATTTCACCATATTGCTATATTTATTAGCCTTTTAAGTTTCTCTAGTGTGAACTGATTATATTGATAATTGCTTTTCCAGTTCAAGTTTCTATTGCATTTTGTCTTCTTGTCAATGTAACAATTTTTCATTGGATTTCAGCCTTTAATCTACCATTCTCATTACAAATTTTGTAGAAAAAGTCTCTCTGTATTTCTTTATAGCTTATGCATTTCTGTTCTTATTTAAGAAGTCTCTCCCATCCTTAAATTTTACATGTAACATCCAAAGTTTACTTCTAAAATTGCTAGCCTTAATCCATCTGGAATTTCTTTTGCATATCATATGAAGACAAACCCAACTTACTTTCATCCTTAAATAATACCCAGATTATCCAGAATTCCACTCCTGGGTATTTATCTGAAGAAAATATAAACACTAATTTGGAAAAATATATTATGCACCCCCATGTTCATAGCAGCACTATTTGTAATAGCAAAAATATAGAATCAACTTAAATACTCATTGACAGATGAATGAATAAAAAAGATGTGAGGTATATATATATTATATATATAATATAATATATATAAAATGGAGTATTACTCAGCTATAAAAAATGAAACTTGCCATTTGTAACAACATGGTTGGACAGGGAGGGTATTACGCTTAGTAAAATAAGTCAGACAGAGAAAGACAAATACTGTTATGTTTTCACTTATATATGAAATCTAGAAACCAAAACAAATGAATAAATACAACAAAACAGAAATAGACTCAGATAGAGAGAACAAACTAGTGTTTACCAGAGGAGAGGACAGGGTAGGGGTAGAATAGGTGAAAGGGATTAAGAAGTTGAAACTGCTAGTTTGAAGATAAAGAAGTCACAGGGATATAATGTTCAGCACAAGGAATATAGTCAATATTTTATAGTAACTTTGTATGGTAGTAATCTATAAAAATATTGAATAACTATATTGTACACCTGAAACTAATATAGGTCAACCATATTTCAACAAAATAATAAATATCAGCAAAAAATTAATAATAATACCCAGATATGTTTATTGAATGAACCACATTCTCCCCCACTGAATTGATACTGCCTTTGTTGCACATTAAATTTTCACATATTCTGCAAAAAATTTGTAGAATCTTTATTCTACTACATTGATCTATTTTCGTTCTTATAAGCAACTCTATGATCTGTTTTTAATATGAACTATTTGCTAAAGCAAATTCCTCCTTATAATCTTTTTTATATTTACTTTGCTGTTCTTAGACATTTATTCTTCCTTGAGAAATTTGTTTGTCTTAGTGCTTTAAACTAAGCCTTATTGTGATTCTAATTGCAATTTTCTTCCCCAAAACATGGTATTTCATAGTTCATATTTTTATGTCCTTCAATAAAGTTTTATAATTTAGCCATAATCTGACATAGTTTAAATAATATTTTAATGCCTACTTTTAAAAGCTAGAAAAATTTAGCTGTGCATCCATCTTGTCTTGGTGCCTTTTTAATGTCATCATTTAAAAATCTTTCCATTTATGTCTACAGTAATTGATCCACTCTCACATTAATCTTAGTAATTAATATTTTTCTAGGAAATCATTTTCTCTAAGACTTGAACTCTACTTCCAAAATGTTACATGTAGTGTTCTTTAATGATTCTTATAGTTATTCTAAAACACTATAGTTTTATGATTTGTTTTTTATTCTTCTTAAGCTCGTCATTTCTGTTTTCTCAAATATATTTTATTAGTGTTTTATCTACTTTGTTGGTTGTATAAGAATCAAATTTGAGATTTATTTTTAAGTTCTAAGATTTCTCCTTTATAGTTAACTGATTATAGGATTTATCTTTGTTGATCTCTTTTGTTCATTTTTCTAAATTTCTGGGGTTTTTTATCCTTTTTCTTTATTAATTATGGAAACCAAGACACTATATCTTTGTTTTTTTAAATAGCTTTTGTTAGTTTCCATATATTTTGGTGTGAAGGGTTAAACTTTTCATTAATTTCTTAAAATTTTAACTCCAGCTTCGATTTCCTTTTTCATCTGAGTTATTTTCAATGATACATCTTAATTTCTAAGTAGTAAAGATTTGGAGAAACATAGTTCTAGTATTAATTTTTATTTTTTTGTTTATAATCAAAAAACCCATTTATTTGCAATAAGTAAAATCGAATCTCTTTATTATACAGTCTTGTGGCATTATTTATTTGAGATGTTTTTCCTCTTGAAATTCCAAATCACTAATTTAAATTTAAGACTTGATCTTGCCATCCGATCATCTACTGATCTTCTAATGTTAAAAAATTTAAACATTTCTAATGTTTAAAAGTTTAATATGTGATTGCAGCTCTAGAAATAAGACATTGTTTTATTCCTGAATGTTTTTAAGTATTTGTGGTTGTGCCTGTGGTGGTTGTTTGACCAGGTTGTTTATGTCTCCTCAAGCAGCTGTATTTCCTCTGTCTTCATTGTTCATTCTCTCTCTCTGTCTCTTAATCTGGCCCTCTCTCCCACCCTCATAGGTTTATTCTTAACAGTTCTTTACGTATTTAATGGGATTCTCTTTCTCTGCTGAGATTCCTTCAATACTGGAAGGCCAGACAATCAATAATGGCTGATGCTGGGATCTCTTCTCTTGTAAGTAGTGATATGTTGACAGCCAGCTTGGTCTCCCAAGGCATCTGAAGGCGGCTGTCCATTCCTCTGTTCCCTTGTGCTCTCCAAGCCTTAGGATGGAGAGAATTTAGCCGCCTGTTGCCCTCTGGATACAAACCGTGGAGACCTGATGAATCCTTACTGTAAACCCTGATCTTCCAGAGATCTCCATGGATCAAGCTCTTCCTAAAATCAGATGTGTTCAGAGTTTTACCCTGGCGCCCTCCCAAGCCTGCCTCTTAGGCTTTTCTCCAAAACTGACAGTTAAAGCCCTGCCATCCTTCTTCTCCAAATCTCTCAGCCAGTCTGAATGGCAGAATCGTAAAAGAGAGTGAATTTGATATTGAAAGTGAAAGAAAAGTGGGTTGCATTTAGTTGCCATATTTCTAGAATCTTTTTCTATCCATTATATTACCCATATCAGAATAAAGTAGCATGTTAAAATCAGGCATGGGGCAGAGGGTACATGCAAAGCCTCTGTACCTTCTTCCATTCAGTTTTGCTATGAACCTAAAACTGCTCTAAAAATAATAAAGTCTATTTTTTTAAAAAATGAAATATGTAGAAGTAAATACATTTGAACATGATTTAAAAGCTGAAGTTTTCCAAAGGGACAGTCTATACTTGTAGAACATAGGTTTGACGTTTACGCTTGTTCTTTGTGGCATACATAAAATGAAACTTTTCTGCAAAGAATTTCTCCCAATAGTACTGAGGAAGGTAAACCTCCAATCAGTTGCCAGTAATAGTTATTAAACCAAAAGGGTTAAATTAAAAAAATCTTTGCAGCATACGCAGCTAACCAATTTTCTTCTCTATTTGTGCCAGTGTAAAGATGTGCATTTAGAAAAATGTAATGTAGGAAATAGTGCAGCCTCTACCATTCCTCTAAGAATAGAATAAAAGGCTTGTGAACTACTCTTACAAAGTTCAGTCTGTATGTCCTCACATTAAGTTTTTACCCTCTGAGGATCTCAGAACACAGTGCTTGCAACATTATTAGTAAGAATGATGTGCCTCAGCTTCCATCGATGCTGACAATGCTTTCACAGAGTTACAGCCTGTGTTACCATTTTACTGTTCCAGACTCGTTAGGGTGTTTTTATGTCTTACCTCCTTCCTTTATGACATCGCTCTACCTAGGATTATTTTGTGATTTTATCATGTTCATTCTTGCTGCTCGAAGAGCACAATGAGTCAGAATGGAGATAAGCAGGAGAAAATTGTCTCTGAATTTTCAGAAATACAACTTAGCAAATATTTTTATGTTGCACCAAATTAAAATATTTTCCAGTAAAGACAAATTCCTGCAAACTTGTCTAGTTCTGGTAGAGAATGAATAGCGATGATTAAATCATCAAAATTATATCACAGATACAGACTATGATGAATAGGAATAATATCTAATATATAATCCATGTTCTTAAAATTAATATTCCTATCTAAAGCCAGCCATACAGATTTATAACACATGACACGTAACTTACAAAAGAAGGAATGATCCTAGTGATTTTTTTCCGTAATAAATAGACCCAATATAGAAAAATAGAGGATAACTAATTTTGAAGAGGATAACTAATTTTTAATGTCTTTTAAATGTCTGTGATCTGCATTTCATTCAGCAGAAGGCAAAAATCCCTTAAAGCCTTCCAAAATTATTCTTTAACAGAATAAAATATCTTATATTTTGGACTTTAGAGTCTTACAAACTTGGTTACAAATCTGGACTCTCAGCAGTTCTAAACTTTGTCAGTTTCTCACCATCCATTCCACTATCACTGGAATAATCTTCCTTAGGGTTCTGTCATAGACACTTTTCTTATTCCTTGATATACTCTTGCCTTGTTTGTCAGTGGCTCCCAAATATATTTCTCAAGCCCAGCCATCTCCAGAATTCCAGATCCACATATCTCATAATAACTCATATTCTTACTTGGATGTCTCCAAGGCATCTCAAACATAAGATGTCCAACAGAACTCTTAATTTTTTTTCTCAAACACCTCCTGGAACATTGCCTCTCACAGTGGATGGCTCCATGTCCCCTGATGCCAGAATTTTGAAACTCTTGTTTGACTCCAAATGCCCCATGCCAAGTCAAGTTCATGTCAGTCCAGAATATCTCTTGAATGTACTGATGTCTCAAACCTCATTTCTGTCACCCTCCCCAGTCTACCACTGCAGACTTTCAGTTGTCCTAGAAGATCCCACGCTATCTCCCTTCCAGTCCGTTTATCCTCTTGCCACCAGACGAATACTTTAAAATCTGAACCTTTTTGAGTCACACAGTAGTTTAAAATCCTTCAATCATTTTTCATTTTGCTTAAGATAACACCCAGGGACCATTGTGTGCCAGCCTCTTCAGCCTCACTCTGCACCACTCCTTCCTTCAGTCATTCTGTACTTGTTTCAGTTTCTGAAATACTCTGAACTTGACTTTATCTCTAGACCTTCCTACATGGTGTAGTATTTTACCAAGAAAGTCTTTTTTTTTACTTATCCAGCTTGCTTCATCTAATTTATTTCATCCTGCATCTCATCTAGGACATCGTATGTTCAGAGAAATCTTCCCTGACTTCCTGGGCCCAAGCTGGTCTTTCTGTTTTACAGACCAACAGAACTGATTTTTCCTTTGCACCATCTATCACACTTTTAATTACATGTTCAATGCCTTTCTTTTCCACCAAAATGTAAGGGCAATGGGGAAAACAAGTATGTTGGTATCATTTTTTTTTTACTACTATGCCCTAGCACTTAATACAGCACTTTATATACTATAGATTATTAATACTTTTCTATGGTATAGTAGATACATGTAGTATGTAAGTGAGTAAGTGAATACAGGCTAGACAAATTAACTTGTGTTTCTTCCTCTCTAAACTGGGGTTATTATTATGTATCTCAGGGTCACTGCGAAAGTTTGGTGTAAAGGGAAAGATGGAGGTAAAATAATTTTGTAAACAGCATCAGTTTCTTTTCTTCTCGTTAGACTTGCTGTACATGGAAGAAGTGTGTATTTGTTTTTAATTGCTGCTGTAATAGATTACTACGAACTTATCAGCCTAAATTTATTATTTTACAGTTTGGTAAGTGAGAAGTCCAATACGAGCCACACTAAGCTAAAATCAGTGTTGACAGAGTTGTGTTCCACCTGAAGACTCTAGGGAAGTATATATTTTCTTGCCTTTTCTAGCTTTTAGGGAGTCACCCATACTCCTTTGCACGTGCCCCTCTTCATCTTCAAAAGCCAGCATCAGCAAGCTGAGTCCTTCTTACACTTCAACTTTCTTTCTCTTTTTCTGTCTCATCTTTCTGACCCAACTGGGAAGGTTTCTCATATATTAGATTGGATCCACCCAAATAATCCAGAACAGTCTTCCCACCATAAGGTCTGTACCCTTAATCACATTTGCAGCGTTTCTTGCTATTAAATAAGGTAACATATTTGCCAGATCTGGGGATTAGAGCATGGACATCTTTGGGCATTATTATTTTGCCTACCACAAGATATGATGATATCACTATTATTTTTATCATCAAACTAATATTTTCTAATGCCATAAAGTTAAGAAAAAGAAAAAAGGAAAGAAAGAAAAATGGTAAAGTGTACCATTACTCTATTCCCCCTTTGGTTAAGAATGCAGTAGTTAAAGAGAAAGAGAATCAGAACTTGCTCTCTGCCCCCCAACCCAAATTCAGGCCCTGATCTAAATACTTTCAGTAAATCTCAAAATGCTTTTTATGGATAAAGGAGTTCAAGGCTTGATAAAGGGCTTGACAACATGTAAAGTGTAAATGAATCTACAACATTGACTGAGTGAAGTCATGTTCAGAGCACTGTAAAAAAATTTGTGTACCTCAGGCACATACCCAAGCCTGAATAGGCCTAGTTCACTGTGGCTTGTGATCCCCTATGAACATCTGCTCAGTCTGAACTGTCTGTATTGGGACTGGATCTGTAAGAACTTCACCCTCAGCCAGCATGTTGCCTTGGTTAGTCTAGGAAGACGTTATCCTTCGTTTGTGCTTTGCTACTTCGTGGCTTGTCTTTCTACCAACGTGAAATGGACTCTACATCAATTCACCTCTTTCCTATCCCTATTTTACTTCTTAAAGATTTTTTCCAATCCCATATCCCCCATGGACTCTTCCTTGAATGTTATATGTTATCTATATTTAGGAACCCTTAAGTACCATACTTGTGGATAAGTTTTCAGTTGTTTCAGACACATGTAATCACTTGTAAAATTAATTTTATCTGAGAAAGATGGATATTTGTTTCATACAACAGTGGGGGATTTTGTGTAGACTTCCGCCTTTTACCAAAACCAAGCATGATATCTTTACTGAGAATGATAGAGAGATGCTTTGCCATTAAAGTCAGCACTTTAAAGTGGATCAAACCACTTCTAGTTCCTTTGCAGACCCAGGCTTCAAAGATCACAGACTTGAGACAAATGGTTACAATACTTAGATTTTTGTGAATTTCCATCTACTAAAGGCATTTTCCTTTGTTGAATTTAAAAAATTCTATCACAGGAATTTATTACTGCTGTTCATTGGGAACACATTAGTCTCACATGAGTGGTTGGTCAGTCTAAAAAAATACTATTTCCTACTTAATTGACCTGGTGGGTTTCTGGAGATTGGCCAGATATATCAGCTGCTGAGTTTTTTTGTTTGTTTGTTTGTTTGTTTTGAGGTGTATATCTGTTAAGATCATCTGATCTAATGTTTTCTTTAAGGCTGATGTTTCCGTATTGATTTTCTGTCTGGATAATCTTTCTGTTGTGTGAGTGGGATATCAAAGTTTCCCATTATTATTATATTACTGTCTGTTTTCTTTTATGGTCTGATGATATTTGCTTTATATATTTAGGAGCTTCTATATGAGGTGCATAAATATTTACAAATGTTATATCCTCTTGTTGGATTGACCCGTTTATCATTACATAATGCCTTTCTTTGTCTTTTATACAAGTCTTTATTTTAAAGACTATTTTGTCTGATATAAGTATAGCTACATCCCAGATTTTTTGGGTTTCTGTTTGCATAAAATGTTTTTTTCCATGCTTTTCATTCAATCTGTGTGTGTATCCTAATGTCTGAGGTGAGTCTACTGTAGGTGGCATATAGATGGACCTTGTTTTTTTGTTGTTGTTATTGTTCTAATTCATTCAGCCATTCTTTTGATTGAAGAAATTAGTCCATTTACATTTAAAGTAATTATTAATAAGTGTGTACTTATTGCTGTTTCATTGTTTTTCTGGCTCTTTTGTAGATCTCTTGTTCTTTTCTTCTTCTCTTGCTCTCTTCCTCTCTGGACTGATTTACTTCCTTTAATGGTAGGCTTAGATTCCTTTCTCATTATCTTTGTGTATCTACTATAGACTTTTGCTCTATGGTTACCATGAGGCTTATATATGACAACTTATATTTATAATAGTCAGTTTTAAGTTGATAACAAGTTATGTTTGAACACATAAAGCCCTGTAGTTTTATTCTTCTCCCACTCATGTTTTATGTCTTTGATGTCACATTTTGCTTATTTTTATCATGTGTACCTGTTAACTAATTATTTTAGTTAGTTATTTTTACTTCTTTTGTCTTTTAACCTTCTTACTGCCTTTATAAGTGATTAATCTACTTTCTTTATTTTATGTTTACCTTGACCAGTGAGATTTAGCCTTTCGTATCTTTTCTTGTTACTGATTAGTACCCTTTCTTTTCAACTTAAAGAAGTCCCTTTAACGTTTCTTTTAAGGCCAGTTTAGTGGTGATGAACTCCTTTAGTTCTGCTTTTCTAAAAAATTCTTTATATCTTCTTCAGTTCTGAATGATACTTTGTCAGGTAGGGTATTCTTCTTTGGAAATTGTTTCTTTTAGCACGTTAAGTATATCATGCCACTCCCTTCTGGCCTGCAAAATTTCTGCTGAAAAAATCTGCTGATGCCTTATGAGGATTCCCTTGTATGTAACATTGCTTTTCTTTTGCTACTTATAACACTCTCTCCTTGTCTTTAACTCTCGGCATTTTAATTATAATATGTCTAGGTGTGGGTCTCTTTGGATTAATCTTATTTGGAGACTTCTGGACTTCCTGCACCAGCTGGTTTCTTGGTTATACTGTATGTCACTCCAGAGACAACAACAGGAATGAGGTACTAATAGAATGTTGCTTCTGTAGTAGAACCACAAAGGTGTCATCTATAGAGCCACGTGACATTCATTGATTTTCATAGCTACAACCTCAGGGATCACTGGGGCCACAAATTAAAGGAAGCAAACCTTTTTTTCCATGTCCTGAAGCTAGTGAATTATATCATTTATTGCTCTTATATTTACTCATAAAGGGTATGTTCCTGCCAAAAAAAAAAAAAAAAGTCATTATTAATACATGAGACAGCTACACTTATATTACCTTTGTGTCAGAGTAGCCTGGCATACTGCTTGTGGTCAGCAGTGCTCAATGAACTAAAAAGTTGCTGAAGATGTGACATCCAGCATGACAAGCTTACAAGAAGCACAGGGTTTCTAGACACTAGAGCATGTTTGATACCTGTTGTAGCTCTGCCTCTCTTTCCTTGCATTTATACAGGCATATACCACCAAGCTCTAACTTACTCCCCCTAGCCTAGGCCTTATCTGGATGAAAGCAAACAAATGGAATTATGATTGAGATATGCTCAATCCCCATTCAGATTCCAAGTCTTGTCCTCAATAAAACTGAAAAAAAAAAAAAAAAAAAAACCCTAGACATCTCACTCTGTGTTTTCTCATCCAGAGACCAAAATCATGAATATTTTTAATTCTTTTGCCTAAGTTGATAACTCATTAGAGAACCAACAGATTCCAAACCAAACATGAAAACAACAACAAAAACAGAAGGATCTGAACGTCTGATTTTCACTAAAAATGTGGTTCTTAAGGATGCAATCTTTAAGAGACGACCAATTATACAAAGTTACATTTGACATTGAAAACAACTTAGAAAATTTCAAAATGCACTGGATAGATGTAGAACTTTGCTGAGAAATGTGTGTTGTAATAATTAATATGAATATATAACTTTGCATTAACATTTTAGGTAACATGCATTTTTAAAGTGGAAAATGGAAAAATTTTTATGAAATATAGGTAGTTGTGAAATCAATTCTTTTGTCTAGATTGAAACCAATAACTGTGCCTCTTAAATTACTATACCAGTTGATAAGTACAAGGGTAATTGTATAATATGCAAATATATAAGTACCACTGAAATACTGGGTGACAGTTTTTGTTATTTAATTGAGGCATAACATACATTGGGTTGTAATTTTTAGAGAATATTGGTTGAATTAAGAATTCTTTCACAGTCTTTTCTCTGTGGAACCTGACATCAGGCCACATCTGTATTCAGACATGCCTCTTTCTTTGGCATTCACCTTTTTTCCCCCTTCTATCAATTGTTATTATTTCCTAAATTCAGAGTTATTCTTCGTTACTTTGGTAAACTAAGCTGTAAATTGAATTGTATATTAAACTTTCCCCTCTAAGCATCATTGATGTAATAAAAACACATAGTGAAATATCCATCTTTTCTCAGTTTTGTTAAGCTTAGAATAAGAACAGAATATTGAATTTATCTCAATTCAACAGTTGTTTACTTGTATAAGGACATGGCATAATAATTGGAATATTTAAATATTGTGCTCAGAAACCTCTGGGCTTATGAAAATGTGAGAAGTTGAATAAACAACTGGAATAGAATGCCAGAGTGACTTACTTTGACGTATACATAAAATGCGATTATCAATTCAGAACTCATTGTACCTAAGAAAGTATGAAATTTCAGCTTTACTTATAGGCAAAACATTGAGAACTTGGCTCCACTGGTTTTAATAGGAATTTGGTTCACCTATTAAGAAGAACATTTTTTCACTCTTCTTATCACTGTGAATCCTGTATCTGTTTTGAATAAATTCTAAATAATTACACTTTAAAATAGAGCTCCCAAAAGTTAGGGAGAAGAATTTTATCTCTTAGAAATGGCATCTCTTTAATCTCCAGTTAAAAGAAAAAAATGAAAATGATTGCCTTTATAAAGGGCTACCTTTTCATTAATAGATCAACAATCATTATTGGCTTTAACCTAAATAGTCATACCAGCCATTTTCTGCCCTTGTACAGAGTAACAGTACTCAACATGCCTTACCATCTTTATTATACTAAGTTTAAATTTCTCTTGCTAAAGTTTAAGGCTGTAAAGCTTATAAATATTTTAGAAAACACAAATATAGCTCTTTCCTATTGCACTGTGAAAATTATGGAAAGGCTGATTTCTTTCCATAGCTCTACTAGTTACATAAATATGTGTTTTCTTGTGCCTTTGTTAATATTCCTTTATATCTGTTATAGTTTTAAGTATTCTTATTTAAATTATTTTTAGATGAATGTTTTAGGGGTTACATTTTTAACTTTTCACATTCTGGTTGAAGTTAATGTAGTACCTCTGCCCATAAAATATTAGTTACGTAACCATGTAGGTTCATTTACTCCCCCATCATTTGTGTTTTTCATATGTATTACATTTATATGTCTTATAAACCCCACAATTCATTGTTATGATTTTTCTTTAATAAATTATTTAGATTTTAAATAAATATAAAGGGAGGATAGCCTCTTATTTTTATGAGCATATTTACCATTTTTAACGTGTTTTATTCCTTCCTAGAGGTTAAAGGTATCATTTGCCATTTGCCACAAGAATGTCCTTTATTGTTTTTCTATAATACAGGTCTACTTGCAATGAATTTTCTTGGTTTTCTTTTATCTGAGAATGTCTTTAGTTGACTTTTTTTAAAAGCATATTTTTCAATGGATAATAAATTCTTGGTCAGCATATCACCAGTCACAGACAATTTTGAAATCCAAACAAACAAACTATTTGTTTTCAGTGCCTGAGAATAGTTCTTGGTGATTCAGTGCACACCCCTTTAGGATCAGGGCTCCACCCTCTGAGTAGTCCTTCCTTTTTATGAAAAGTCGTACGTGTTTGCAGCTGAGTGGTTTTATCGTCCTTTGTCTTGCCTATAGAGTTTTGGAAGTCCAATAGCCTTCCTTCCTTTTTTATATTTTGTACTATGTCTTTTTAAAATTCAAACTGGCAGTTTCTGCATAAAATTTTGAAGAACCTTATGGGTCTCTTATGTATGTCACAGAAATTCACTCCATAAGACAGGAAGCTCCTCCACATAGTTTTCCTAGAAAGCAGCACTTTAAAAATGATCTGCTTTCTTCTTGCTTTTATTATCTACGATAATTTCCTGTTGGCATGTAACTTAACATAGTCACAGGTTCCAAAGTTTCTATCTATGAATCATTGAAATTGTTATTCTTTCATGTATAATGTGTCATTTTTCTCTGACTTCTCTACATGTCCCATTTTTCTCAAACTTCTTTAACTTCTGCTGAGAGGCTTAAGGGATCTGAATCACACACTAAATCTTTTCAAAGAGCCTTTTATATGAATGAATTCCATGACCATTACATTTTTTGAAAGGATTAGCAAATGGTTGTCCAGCTGCACTCTTAGTTGTTTTGGGTTTTTTGCTAGAGCCCACTTTCATGATAGTGAATGTCTTAATTTTAGTGTCTGTTGCAATCTGGTTAGGCTGATAATGTCCCAAGTCATCAAATCCTGATCCTTTTTGTATAATAGTTTTTCATTATCATATCTCTGTTCTCTCACATTTTACTCTAGGAAGCAAGAAGCAAGCAACAGCTTCAACACTTTGCTTGGAAGTCTCCTTGACTAAATATTTGCGTTCATTACTTACAATTTATATTTTCCATATAACTGCAGAACATAATACTACTAAGTGTTCTGACACTATATATCCCATTTTTTCCAGTTTTCAATAATATGTTCCTTATTTCCTTCAGAATCGTCTTTAGCAAGATGATTAGCATCCATATTTTTACTAATAGGCTGTTCAAGGTAATCTAGGCTTTTCCTACGATGTACCTGAAATCTTTTCCAGGTCCAATCCATTGCCCAAATCCAAGGTCACTTCCACATTTTACGTATTAATTGCAGCACCACCGTACTTCCAGTACCAAAATCTGTATTAGATTTGTATGACTTTTGTAACAAATTTCTGCAAGTCTAGTGAGTTAAACAATGCAAATTTCTTCTACAGTTCTGGACATCAAAAGTCTGAAATGGTTCTCTCTGGGCTAAAACAAAGGTTTTAGCAAAACTTCATTCCTTCCTGGAATTATCCTCCCCACCCCACCCCCCTTTTTCGACTCTTTTTTAGTGTTTTGAAACTATCTGAATTTGTTGGCTCTTAGCCCTTTTCTATATTCAAAATCAGCAATGTCTAGTCAGTCGTGTCTTTTTCAGATTGAATCTCTCTGAAACTGACTCAACTGCTTCCCTCTTCCACATTTTAGGACCCTTGTGATTATATTGGACCCTCTCATAATCCATAAAAATCTCCTTTTTTTTAAGGCCTGTTGACTAGCAATCTTACTTCCATATGCTACCTTAATTCCCTCTTGGCATGTAACTTAACATAGTCACAGATTCCAAGGACTGGGATATGGGCATCTTTGAGAGGCATTATCCAGCCTACCATAGCCAGCTTAAACTGCCAGCCATCTCCCTTGCAATGGCATCGGCCCATGAAATCTCAGTTCATTCCTCTTATCCTTGGCTATGCTGTTAGGAGTTTATCCCACAGATGTGCTATTCAGATCAGCCAAAGGTTTATACATAGAATTCAGGGCTCCTCTCTCTTAGCCTCTCTCATTTCTGAAATCTCACATGACATTAGCCAGTGATTTTGGTTGATCCAAACTCAGTTGTCAGGTTCTTCCAGCCAGTAAGATTGTGAATTTTCTATTGAAGTTTTAGTTGCCTCACATGATGGAGACTGGTAACTGTCATTGGTTTAAGAGTCATATATATGGGAAACTCACTTGGTGTGATTCCCTTCTACCAAGTGCTCATTTCCTTCTGGGGTCTGTCTGCTTTTGGACACCCTCTAGTGCCTTTAGGCTGGGCTTTTTTTCCTTCCCAGAAAAGATATATAGTTGTTATCTGTGTGAGGACTGGTATGAAGGTTGGTCTGAAAGTTGGTGTGAGCTCTCTATCTGTATGAGAAGCCTTGATGTTCATTTTTTTAAATTATCGATGACCTTATTTACTTGCTTCAATATGTTACATTCAGTTAGAACAATGTTTCCTCTTTACCTAACATTATCATTTGTATCAGTCACTTTGAATAATACTAACTCTATTTCTTCATACCTAATGCATTCTCTCCTGCTATCAGATTTTTTAAAATTATAGTTGGTTTACAATATTATATTGTTTCAGGTGCACAACATGAGGTGGGGCAAAGCACTACTGCCAGATGTTTTTAGGAAAACATGTTCATTGAAATGCAACACGTATAATGAAAAATGCACAAATCGCAATACACTAATGAATTTTTCTCAAAGTAAACACACCATGGTAGCCAGCGTCTAGATCAGAATATAGAACATTATCAGTTCCCCAGACAGTCAATTTATGCCATCTTCCATTCACTATAAACTCTCTTCCTTAAAGTTAATAATTACTTGACTTCTGTTACCAATTAGGTTTTTTTTTGTTCTGGAACTTCATGTAAATGAAATCACACAATACATTAGATTTTTGGTGTGTCTGGATTCTTTGTAACTGAACGAGGCTGGTACCAAACCCAAGTCCAGCTGCTTGCCGCTTGAAGGCCAATACTGTAGAGACAAGTGTTGCTGGAAAAGGAAAAGTTGCTTTATTCAGGAGGCCAGCAATCTGGGAAGATAGTGGACTAATGCCCAAGACCATCTCCAAATAGCCATTTAGGAGTCAAAGGCTTTAAAGGCAGTATGAAGGGGAGGATGCAGGGTGCACATTCAGCTCATGCACGGTTCTCT
The DNA here is from genome assembly GCF_036321535.1 of Camelus dromedarius. NCBI lineage: Eukaryota > Metazoa > Chordata > Mammalia > Artiodactyla > Camelidae > Camelus > Camelus dromedarius. The sequence continues at coordinate 88,193,296 of NC_087437.1, read as the reverse complement.
GATTGGTTGGTATTAAGGTGAAGTTTCGAGCATCACCAGTCTTCTGGTTTCAACCAGCCTAGGGTCTGTGTGCTTGTGATTAGCAGTTTTCATCTGGTGCAGCTCTGCCTCCTGTAAAAACAACTTATAATAAGTGTGTGTGTCAGACCTTTATCTAAATCTTTCAGGGACCTGGGAGTTTGATGACTTTGCTGTGTGACTGGTTTATAGTCTAAATTGTTGCCAGTTTCCAGGCCCATGTCCTTGAGGTTGGTGTCTGGAATTAATAAGCAAGCAAGATGATTCTATCTTAGTCAATTGTCTAAATTGTGTAAAAGTCAGTTGTCATTGTCTAAAATAGCTCTTAGACATGCTTGGGTCAGTAGGAATGGCAAATGTATGTTTCAGGTTTTATGCTGCTCAAAATGGGGCAGCCTATGCTCTGGCTACACTTTTACCCAACATTATATTTGTAAGAATCATCCATATTGTTTGCATGTAGCAGAAGCTCATTTATTTCCATTGTGTATTCTCTTGTCTGGAAAAATAATTATTTATCTGTTCTACTTTGGATAGATGTTTGGGCTGCTTCCAGCTTAAGGCTATTACGAATAAACTACTATAAATATTTTAGTGCATGACTTTTAGTTCCAATGTGTACAAATTCCTATTGCTTATATATAGGGGTGGAACTACTGGAACATAGTATTTACATATGTTCATATGTAGTTAATGCTGACAAACAGCTTACCAAAAAGTTGTTATCAATTGCCCACAGTGAATAAGTTTCTTTTGCTGTACATCCTTGTCAATACTTACTTTTATCATGTAAACCAGAAAATTTTCCCAATTAAGTTTTCTTATCCTACTTTACTTATGAATTCATGCAATTTCTCACTAAAATGAGAACTAAGAGCTATTTTTAAAATAACTCCAATAAAACAATAATCCAGTGTCTTGAAGGAGTATCAAATAATTGCTCACTGTTTCTAACTAGAATATTCAAAATAAGAGCCTCAAATGCAAAAGCGAATATTTTGTACTGAGACCCATCGGATCTGAATATGTTTATGCAGTTGGAGGAAGATTGAAGGCTGCTAGTCAGAATATGATTTGGGATTCCGAACCTTGATGGAGAAAGACTAGTCAAGGTAAATTTTAGTTATAATACATCCTTAAGAAAATCATAAGTACTTGGAGCAAAAAACAACCAGCTGCTTCAAAATGTCTTTTGAGCCTATTAAAACACATTCTTATCTATAATACAGAGCATCACCAAAATTTGACCCAATACTATATTACCTTCACATTATGAGGGAATTCAGAAATTGACCTAGAGAGGCACCTCAGAAAACAAAATGTTTGTTATTTATAGTATGCTCTCAATATTTTGTTTCTTGTAGCCAAGCTTTCTTTCTCTATACTTATTTAAAAAAAAACTTTTTGTAGTTTTCCTGTAAAATATGGGTGTTTGATTTCTTACAGTTGTTCATTAGAGTTTCTCCTAGACTAGTGATTTCCAAAGGGAGGGGAAATTATTTGGGTTAGAAGAGGTGTGCATGGTGCATGTGTGGGCGTATGTGTGTGGTGGGGTATGTGTGTATGTGTGTGTTTTCAGGGGGCAGTGTTACTGAGGTGAAAGGAAGGGAGCATAGTACCACTTTTCTAGATTTCTTTATCCCCACCCTGAGCAATATTTCTGTAAAGAACATTAGCTGAACTTGAAGTGAAAGTCAGCTTACACCATTCAGTTTATAAACAAAATATTGATGCAGTGTGATGGTTGCAAGAAGTGAACTGATTTATGAGAAGTGTTTTAATATAGAACACAGCAAAAACAACATCAGTACTAGCTTTTAACATGTTAAATTATTTTTATCATGCTCAGGGCCACGAAACGTTTCCTACAACAGAAAATTTCCTGGTTTGAGTTCATCTCAACCTGTGGTGGCACACTAGCACTGTTCATGTGTATCAGTGATGCTGGCTTAATATACTTTAGCATTTTTCCCTTTGATGAGAATGTGGTAATATTAACAGCAAGTTCATAGAGGTACCAGATTTTCCAGTCTCTCACTGTGCATTAAAATGTTCTGTCTTACCTCCTCTTTCCCTCATGTTCTTCTCTTTCACACACCCACACAGAAATCTTCAGAATAGTTAAAATGGAGAAAAAAAAAAGTAGAACTCATGTTTGTTCTAGTATGGGACAAAATATTTTATGATGGCAAAAACTGAAAACTTTTATTTAAAAATATCAAAGTAAAACAGATAACTCCAGGAAGATGAATTTTACCTTTATCTCTGAGTAACCCTCAGCAAACCAAGTATATATGCCTCAAGATGCATGCATTTCTTACTTAAAGATGTTGGGCATGTATAATACAAAAAAAAAAAAGAATTTAGACATGCACAACCCAATGAAAATTTGGTAATTTTTCTATGCAACTTGGAGTTTCTTTGCTTAAAAAAATACCAAATTCTATTTCATTCCTATTACTGTTCTAATTTCACTTACTGGAGAAAGTACAATATGGCTGAGATTTAAAGTGATACTACTTTGTACAAAATAATAGGAACTTTGATTTATAGTTTCATCAGAAAATTTTTCCACAGCTAGATTTGATTTCATAGCTTCTTTTTTTTCTTGTCTAAACGATTAATTAAAGGCTTATATTTAAATAGTGGTTCTGCAGGACAAATGGAATAAACTGCAGATCAGAGTAAATATAGATTATTTTTGCTGTGGTTAATGATCTGGTTTGCCTTAAAAGTTTCATTAGTTATGTTTCCTTTCGGTGTTGTTCTCTCTGGCATTTCTTATGCTAACATTTTACTCTTTCCTCTCATTCTACAAGGCTAATCAGTGACATCAATTCATCAGATAAAATATGTACAATCTCTGACACTTTCTTTAGAAGATGATTTTGTTGCCATAGTGGCTTTTAGCTTGGAGGTTTCTGACATTTGTTGGATCTCATTGTTTCTTCTACCTCTTTTTTTTGATAACGAAGTAAATGAGTTTTGCTCAGGTTAATGTTAAAAATGCATGAAAAATTATGAAGAACTAATCAGATTAATTATATAGTCTTTTTCTCTTGTTGAAATTTGGGTTACATTTAGTTTTCTTTTATATATGGTAGATAGTAAAATGTAGTAAAGTATCTACTTAGAAAATGGGAGAATGTGAAAATTAATATATGTATGTATATGCGTAACTGGGTCATTGTGCTGTACACCAGAAATTGACACATTGTAATTGACTGAACTTACATAAAACATTTTTTTAAATAATAAAAAAAAGGAAAATGGGAAGGGAGCACGTGGCTAACAAGAATATGCTTAAATAGAAAAGTTAGGGGAACATAAATCTTGGTAGCTGGTCTTCTTAAAATATTCTTTTATACTTGCTGATATTTGATATTTCTGATTATATTTTATTTTCTTAGGTGAAATATTTTATATATACAAATACATATAATTACATAAATGTAAATCTAAATATATAACATGTTTGAAATTTTTGAAAGCTTTAGGAAAAGATATAATATATATTTTAAGTAAGGAATAAATAAAATGAAACTCCAAAATAGATAGCTTTACTAGAGAATTAGAGCAAAACCTTTCTGCTTTTTGCCTGTGTCTATAAAATGCAAACAAAAGTTTCATCTATTATTAGCATTTTCTACTTAGCTCATAATTTAGAGTTGAATTAAATGTGTTTAAGGATCTAGCATTCCCTGTGGAGTTAGCTTTATTGTACTGAGCATCCGTGCACATTTATTTGCAACAAATATTCTGGTCCACTATCTGAATCTTGTAGGGTCGTGCCTTTTTAAATTATTAGCAAACCAGGAGAAATAATAGATGCAAATTGTCCTCTAAGAATGAAAGAAATAAAAACTTCTCCAGATAAACAAAAGCTAAATAAGTTCATCATTAGAATTGTCTTACAAGAAATGCTAAAGGAAGTCCTTCAAGTTGAAATGAAAGAATACCAGATAGCAACATGAAAGCCTGTAAAAATATAACTCTGGAAAAGGTAGATATATACACAAATACAGAATTCTGTAACACTGTAATGGTGGTACATAAGTCACTTTAATTCTAGTATAGAATTTAAAAGATAAAGGCATTAAAGAAACTATAACATTATTAGGCTAATGGATACAAAATATAAAAACCATACAATTTGTGACATCGATACCATGAAATAGGGAGGATGCAAAGTAGTAGAGTTTTGTATGCAATTGAAGTTAAGTTGTTATTAGTTTCAAATAGATTTTAATAACTGTGAGATGTTTAATGTAATCCCCATGGTAACCGAAAAGAAAATATCTAGGAATATACACAAAAGAAAGTGAGAAAGGAATCAAGTATGTCACTACAAAAAAACACCAAACACAAAGGCAGATAGTAAGAGGAGAAAAGAATGATAAAATAGCTATAAGACATACAGAAAACAGTAAACAAAATGGCAATAACAAACCTTCACCTATCGGTGAAATATTACTCCGCATTAAATGGAGAAACTACAAATACACTCAGTGGCATGGATGGATCTCAGAATCACTATGAAGAGTGTAAGAAGCCAGACACAAAAAAGTACATACAGCATGATTACATTTATATACATTCTTAGAAATGCAAAGTAACCTGTAGTGACAGAAGACACAAATAAGTGGTTGCCTGATCCCAGAGCAAAGGGAATAATGGACTGCAAATGGGGTACGAGTAAATATTGGAGAAGTGTTAGAAAAGTTTTGTATATTGATTGCAGGGTGGTTTTCAGGTGTATATAGCTGTCAAAATGCATACATATATTGCATCTCAATAATACTGATTTTTTAAAAGATACACTTTTTCACCAAAATTAGTCAACTCTTTAAAAGACATCATCAATAAAAAGACAAGTAGAAAATGTCAAAAACCTAAGTGGAATAAAGAAAAACTCATTTTCTTCTGATAATAGTGGTTATTGGAAACCTGGTTAGAACTAGTGTTGATTTTAGAAATGTTAACTGGATTACTTTATTTATAGGAACAAACTTTTAAAGAAATACTTCTCCAACTTATTCATTACAACCTAAAATTAAAATTTTCAACAAACCCTTAAAATAGTTCAGTTAAAAAAGTGTGTATGGAGGTTTCTGTGTATATATGCATGTACTGAAGAGCATCCCTGCATATGTAAGGAGAGCGAAAGGGGAGGGAGAGAGAGAATGAGAGGGACTGACAGATGCAGAGAGAGAGCAGGTGTATCAACATGTTAACAGTTGGTAAATATAGGTGAGCTTGTTTGGATTCTCAGTATATTATTCTTTCATTGTTCTTCCAGTTTTGACATTTTCAAAGTAAACAGCTGAAGTAAAACTTAATTAGAATCTTATCAAATTTAATGAGTCTTCCCACTGAAATTTTAATAACCCAAGAGAAGATAACACTGTAATGTGAGTACATATTTTGTAAAGCATTAAAGTAGAGGCATGAAATTACTAAATGATTGAAGATGAGTAAGAAGCACTGTGAGTCAAAAAAATGGACTTTATGAACTGTCAAAAACTCCATCTAATTTCACAAATTTTCATATCAGGAACTCTGACTATTTAATTATTTTAGGAGTATAAAATAATGGCTATGAGCATAGACTTTGCAGTCTATTCCTTCTTGGTCCCTTATTAACTATTCACTTCTTTAAAACTTAGTGTCCTCAGATGTGAAATGGGAGAGTAAAAGTACTTACTTCCAGACAAGAAAGACAAATATCATATAATATCACTTATATGTGGAATCTAAAAAAAATGATACAAATTCTGTGTACAAACCAAAAACAGACTCACAAACCTTAGAAAACAAACTATGGTTACCAAAGGAGGAAGAGGGGGGAGGAATAAATTAGGAGTTGGGGATTAACAGTCACACGTTACTGTATATAAAATAGATAAATAACAAGGACCTACTTACTGTAGGGCACAGGGAACTATATTCAATTTCTTGTAATAATATGTAATGGAAAAGAATTGGAAAAGAAAATACATACATGTATATGAAAAACTGAATCACTTTGCTGTACACCTGAAACTAACATTGTCAATCAGCTACACTTCAATTTTTTAAAAAGTACTTATTTGAAGGATGTTTTGAAGATTGAATGAGATAATGAGTGTAAAGTGTATAACACAGTACTTAGTGCAAAATAAGCACTAAAGAAATACTAACATCTATAATTACTATTATTTTAGAAGAAACTGAAGGAGATATATTCCTCAAATTGTGAATGAATAAATTTGCAATACAAAAATAATCACATTTTTCATCCTAGCATCTGCCATTCCCCAACTCTAATGGAAGACTATTTTCATGTTTAGGTTGTTCCGAGAAGACTTTGACATTTCTGAAACACAAAAGATCTAATTTTATCAGTGTAAGCCTAGAGAACATCTTTTTCCTCCAAATTGGAACGAGTTATTTTATTGAGAAGATTAGAAGGTGAAAAAAAAGCCATATATATCTAGGTTTGAGATGCTACAGGGAAAATGTTAGGCAGTTAAAAGATCCTTTCTTTGAAAATGAGGCTGTCCTGTCTGGTGATCCATACAGCCACAAAATTGTTTTCTTGTTTCCTTTAAATGAGCCCATGTTTGATCATTTGACAGTGACCATTTGATTCTTAAATAACTGGAAACCTATTGTACTGAGTAATTGCCAGTATGCTGAGTCTGATAAGTGAAATTCTAATATGAAAATAAGGTTAATAATTTAACTCTGATTTAGGCATGGTAACTTTGAATTTAGACCTCAGGTCTTACACCAGTGACCTCTGTTGAAAGTAGAATTGGGATTTCAGTGGAATAGTAAAAATATCTTAAAATTTCATTAACATTTCCTTGTATCAAATTATTAAAAGACAACTATAACAAAGGTGATCTTATGATTTTAATGGGAAGTTTAGAATATCTGTGGTTCTTACCTAATATGTACCTTATATCCTGAACTGCCCAGCACAGACCCAGGTAATATAAGGCAATCATAGGTAACATCTATGCAGTGTGCTCCTTTTAAAGACTGTGTTATCCAATTGATAATCCAAAACATGCCTTTCACTGATGAAGTGTTTGCTTTTCGTGGCATCTCAAGGAAGCAAAAATAATTCAAGATGCTATTTAGTGAATTAACACACTTAGGTAAAATTTACTCCTAGTTATAAATATATACTTTAAAACAACCTCAAAAATATTCTTGAGGGAATATAATTGCTTAAAATTTGGTGATTTTCATAAAACTTCATATCTACTCATATCCATTATGGATCCTTGTAGCAATCCTTTAAGGAACAAGGACAAGTAATTTTAGATCGGAGTTTTTGAGAAGTTAATAAATAATTGGGAGAGAAGAGACATATCTTCTTTACAGAAGGATTCCAAATAATATATGTAGATAACTACTGCTTCCAGGAGGTGAAGCTTAATTTCCAACCCCTTCCTTTGAGTGTGAGCTAGACTTAGAATAGGATATTGAAAGACAAAAAATAATAACTTCAAGTGAAAGAAACCTGGCAAAACCACTTCATCCAACATTAACATTACCAGTAATAGCATATAGATATCATGAACCCTCTAAAAGGATAGGTACATGATATGGGATGAGAAGGGCCCTTCTCATCATTTCAAATTACTTCAAAATAAAATTTATTTTTTACGTACTCACATATTGATGCCAGTGCTAGGAGAAAGGTGAGTTCCTACTGAAAGTGTTCCCCCACTACATCTCAAATCAATTATTTCTTGATGTCCAGTAAGAAATTTTGTGCATATACACAAAAAGAATGTTTACAGTGGTGCATATTTTAACTTGCATTCAATTTATTAAAATTACAATTTAAATTAGTTCTTAAATCTTCAGAGAGAAATTCTAATAAATGCATATATAAATCTAGTATTTTTGTTAAAGTAAAAACCATGCAGTACTTCCTTGTTCTTTGATCAAAGCTCAATTTACTTGTAAGTTTGACAGATTGATTTCTGCTAAATATTTGGAATCATTTATAAACCCAATTAATTCAATTTCCTTAGACATTTTAAATTACAGTTATAAATTTTAACACATCCAAAACCCTCAAGCATTTCAAACACCTAACAAGAAAGATTTACAAATCTAATAAACAATAGTCTCTTAAAATTTAACCACTACTTGTAAATATAAAAAGTCTACATTTCTGGAATATTATAGTATCAAATATTTTAAAAATCAAAAATTACATACAAACAATTTTTATCTTACAGTTATCAGTTTAAAATCATAAGTAAAAAAATGCATCCCTTAATCCCTCTTAAAATGAAAATTCTCACATCAAATAATCCTGAAAAACCCAAATTAAAAACCCTAAGTTTAATTAATCAATCACACTTTCTTAAATAAATTAAAATGACAAATTCAACATGACAGATCCTCTGATGTCAAATTATCTTTAGCATTTACAGACTTAATGAACAAACTGTACACAAGTTATCATGTGGATTAAAAACCTATTCCTAAATTTAACATACATTGTACTATATCTATATGTCTTACTTCCATATTTTCTAAATACTAATATATAAACATTTCCACAGTTGTGAATGACTTGGAGGGTCATTTGCTGACTACAAGGGGAAGAATGCCAAACAGTGCAGATTTATGGTGTTAGTAAGCAAAGATACCGGCATATGGGAATCTGGGTTCATCTTTCAGGATGATTTAGCCAGCACCTTTTTTGCAAAGATCCTTTCTTATGAAAATGGAGCATTCTAAACATCCTTCTTTTCCTGACTTTTACTTGTCTGAATAGAACTGAGATTTCGTATCCCTATGCACACTGAAAATAACCTGCTTATTACCTGGTTGATTTATATATAAATAAATAAATAAATAAATAAATAAATAAATAAATAAATAAATAAATAAATAAATAAATAAATATTATTGAAGTATACTCAGTTTACAATGTTGTGTCAATTTCTGGTGTATAACATAATGCTTCAGTCATACCTGAATATGCATACATTCTTTTGCAGTCTTTTTCACCATAAGTTACTATGAGATATTGAGTATAAGTCCCTGTGCTATACATATAAACTTGTTGTTTATTATGTTTGCTTTAGACTGGTAGTCATGTAAGCTCAAACCCATCCTAAGAAGAAGAAAAGAAAAAACTGAAATGAAAAAAAATAAAAAAGAGAAAAAAATCTATATTTTCTTGTTCCACTCTCCCACCTTTTATGATTTTGATGTCCTTTTTTTTTTTTAATATCTTCATGCGTATTCTCTTGCAAGTCATTGTAGTTGTAGCATTTCTAATTATGGTTTTCTCATTTCTATACCTTCCTGCTGATTTTCTATGTAGAGTAGACCTTTCAAGATTTCTTTTAGGACAGGTTTCGTATTGCTGAATTCTTTCAGTTTTTGCTTGTCTGTGAAATTTTTTCTCTCTCCTTCTATTCTAAAGGATAGTCTTGCCAGATAGAGTATCCTGGGTTGCAGCTTTTTCTCATTCAGGACTTGGATGTATCTTGTCACTCCCTTCTGGCCAGCAGTGTTTGTGCAGAGAAATCAGCTGAAAGCCTTTCAGGGGTTCCCTTATAACTAACTCTTGGTTTTTTCTTGCTGCCTTTAGAATCATTTCTTTATCTTTAACTTTGGCCATCTTAATTATAATATGTCTTGGTGTAGGTCTGTTCAGGTTCTTCTTGTTTGGGACCCTCTGTGCTTCCTGTACTTGGATGTCTATTTCTTCCTTTAGGTTTGGAAAGTTTTCAGTCATGATTTCTTTAGATACCTTTTCTCATCCTTCTCCTTCAGAAAGCCCTATTATGCATAAGTTGGCATGCTTTATATTATCCCATAGGTCCTTTATATTGCTTTCATTGGTTTTTACTTGTTTTTCTAGCAGCTGTTCTGATTGGGTGACTTCTGTTATCCTGTCTTCTAAGTCATTTATTTGTTCTTCTGCATTGTCTAGTTGGCTTTTGACTGCCTTTAGATGGGCTTTTATTTCAGACATTGAGTTTTCTGTTTTTAATTGGCTCCTCTTTATAACTTCTATTTCTTTTTCGTAGTATTCTGTGTTTCTATTCATAGTCTCTCTTATTTCCTTCAGTGCTTTTATCATCCCCTTTTTGAAGTCATGATCTAGTAGACTTTTGAGGTCGGTCTCATTGTTTGTTCTTTCAGGGGACTTCTCTTGTTGTTTTAATTGGGAATAGTTCCTCTGCTTCTTCATTTTACTTGTATTTCTCTGGCTTTATGGATTTAGTAGTATCAGTCATCTACTGTGGTCCTGAAGGGCTGTTTTTTTGTTGTTTGTTTTTATTTAAAGTGGTAGCATCCCCGTGTAGACTAAATGCATCTAATAGTTTTGTTGCGAGGGCTGTTCTTCGTGTGGATGGTTGCCACCTCTTTCTTCCATGTATGTTGCTGTTATCCCTTTGGGGGTGTGGTTGGTATTGTGGTATTTAGAGCCTGCCCTGATTGTTGTTGTTGGACAATGCCTCCTTTTTTGTTTTGTAGTTGTCACAGCCTTGACAGGGGCCGGGTCTGCTCATCTGTTACTGGAATAGAGGCTTATAGACTCGTTTCTGAGCTGTGGTGTGTGGTAGGCAGAGTTGGAGCACTTCAGCTGAGAAAAAGAGTCACTGAGTATACCTCTACAGGAGATGTCCACTGGGAGATGCACCTGTGGCTTTGTCTGTCACTTGTTATATGGGCTTACAGAGTACTCTTTGTTGAAACTGCCTGTATCCCTGTCTTAGCTGCAGAAATGTTGGCCACCGGCTCTGGGGTCCCCCAGGTTCTGGGCCCCAGGAACCATTTGAACCCTCTTTATGTTTTACTTGCTTGTCTGTCAGAACCATCATCACTTAAAGTCATTTATTAATACTTTGCTGCTTCTCAATATATGTCACCCACTTAGCTCCTTTTTTAATAGAGTCTTTTTAACAGGTCATAAAATAACCTGTTCCAGTCTCTGTTTAGTCATTATGCCATGTCCCTCAAATTCTTTGTTCTGTTCATTAAGACATAATTATTTCAGGGAATTTTTAAACTCAGTTATCAACTTCACAGTTGTCATTGTTTGTTATTAATCTCTTTAACTACTGTAAAATGTTGGAAGAAACACATTTTAAGTCAAGGTCATGTTCCTTTTGAGCTGCCAACTCTACACATATTCAAATGCAGCATTTTTAAATGAAGCAAAATGATATTATTGTGCATCCTTGGGGGCTTTGTTTTGTTTTCATCTATCCTGCAATGAAGAACAGTTAGTTTGCATCTGGATCTCTTGGGCGGAGCTGCAGATATTTTTGTGATGGAGCTAATATCACAATTGTTTAATATAAGAATGATATGCTACCATCGCCTATCAGAAACATCTTTGTCAAAGGATTTATAAATAATTGATTAAATCCCTAAAAACAAGGGTCACTAACAGAGAAAAAGAAAGAAAGAACGACAGAAAGACAAAGGAAGGAGGGCGAAAAAAGAAAGAAAGAAAAAGGAAAGGAAGGGAGAATTGTCATTGCTTTTATTACAGAACTATAGATTATTAGATTATAGGTATTTGACATCTGAAAAAGCCTCTTCCAATTTACAGATTTCACTAAAGAGGAAACTGAAATCAGACATAGGGCACGATTCTTTGTTGGTATAGCAAATCAGCATTTGACCCTAGATCTCCCGAATCCAGTTTGACTGTATATACATCAAGCCATGAAGCCTTGATAAGATGCTTACCTTATACATAGTTTCCTCAACCAGAGTTCTTTTGAACATTGATTAATTGGTCATCCAGTTTTTATTAAACCCAGATTTTCTCTTTTGGGTGTCCATTTGCTGAAGCAAGTGGTTCAAGCCTCAAATGTAATTTTAGATTTATCCTTATTTGGTTTGGTAGTGAAGACATTTAACTCTGACTTACTCAAAAAGATTATGAAACAAAGACACAAATATACAGTGCTAATAGATGGTTGAAATAGCCATTTTATTTTCTCATTTTAAGTTTTTTGAAAAAAGGTCTTGGGAGATGTTCTTTTGCTATGAGCAGTGAATGGTGTTTAGGCACCATTTGGTCTAGATATCCTGGTGCCAGCTCTGCATTGCAGTGACCGTATAAATCAGTCTGCTGCCTTGTCTGAGCTTCCTTCTCGGGCTCTTCCCATAGCCCACCTGAAAGGTTGAGGGACTCTGTACCTAGGACCCAGGCCCAGCTAACCAATCAGATTCTTTCTTCTCTGCGTTTAAATTCGGAGCACAAAATTGTAGCGAGAATGTGCTTGACCTGGGAGGTTATGAGGTATTGGGGCTGGAATACTGATACTTATATTCACGTAGAGCAAAGGAAGACAATCAACCAAGAGAACATAAAGCAGATTACTGACAGGAGCAGAATCAAGAAACCACACTCTTCTGAGAGAGATGTGAAGAGCTGGCTTGGGTCCTGGGACTCTTCAGCTTCTGGTCCTCTCCTGTGTGGTTCCAGCTGGAATTTCTCCCCTGAATGCCATGAGGTTTGATCTTCCCAACGTATTTCTTTTATTGTCCAAATCCATTCTCTTTTGTGCTTATTCTTTTATGCTTAAGTGGGTTTTTATTTTTTTGAAATTAAATGATCCCTGGAACAAACATTAACTTGCTCTGTATCACTTTGGAAAAGTTGTTATCTTCTCTTACCCTTAAGTTCCAAAACTACTTCAGTGAAAAGTAGCATGTTTTGTGTGAATACATTGTGGTGATTTTAGTGTCAATTAGTAAATTATTATAATGTATACACAAGTGACACATAATTTTAATGATTTAGGATTACATTAAAAATATTGCTTTTAAAACCTTGCTACCCAAAGTTTGGTTCGGGTACCAGCAGCATCAGCATCAGCTGGCTCTTGTGCATCTCAGGCCCCACTCCAGACCTACTGAATCCAAATATATATTTAACAATATCGTCAGGTGATTCATATAGACCTTGAAGTTTAAAAATCACTTTGGAGATTATCCAAAGTATTGACTCTGTGTGTGTGTAATTGTATGTGTAGTCACATAGTGTAATAACTGATAATTCGGGAAGAACTTGACCCATCCTGATTTACTTCAATTAATTACTGATTATTAGCCCATTAACTATTTATAAGCAAATAGAACTCTGATAAAAGAGTTGTAAAACTTTAAAAAATAGTTTCCTTCTTTCACTTGTATGTATACGTACATAGCTTTATTTGACACCTTGCATATACCATTAATGGCTTATCAATACCTTTTGCAGCCTGTCTGTTTTCTGAACCATTATAAATTTGTGACTAAAATTATATTGCCTAAATAGTAATCTAGTCTTCAGTTGATCAGTGTAAATAATATAAACATTTTATGGCATAAGGCTAAATAGTAAAAGCATTTCAGTCTTGGAATTGTATATTTGAAAAGATTTATCTAAACATCTTTTATGCAACATCCTAGTAACTAGTCATTAAAATGAATACAAATAAATTAAGCAGGTTGACTAAGTTTATTTATAAAACATCATTAGTACTCTATGGGCAAAGACAAACATCCAGGGGCATTGATGAAGTTGGAAACTCCTGACCATAATAAGTATGATTGATTATAAATACAGAAGGATATTCTACAATGTGGATTAAAAACATATGTAATACAGTTGATAAATTTTCTTAATTGGTAGAAGACAAGTGGGTTAAAATATAAAAGGATTTGGTCCAGATGCTCTTTTACTTCTAGTCCAGTAACGATGTACCTGGGGATTGGGTGATGTACACATAAGCATTAATAGTGTTTTTTACCTTGAAGTGATTTATTTGGAACCCCCAACCCATCACGCATAATTAAAAGAAAAAAGAACTCTAAACAATCAAAATTGTTGGTACCAAGGAAGCACAAGCATTAATTCTAGCATATGCATGTGTCTGTTCACGTTCTTTTGCGGGGCTGGGTCGGGGGTGGGGGGGAATGATTCCATGTACAGTAATATCCTTAATTCACAATGCATACATTTGAGCAATTCATGAACTCTTTTTTTAAAAAAGATTCCTCAAAGACTCCTAATGCATCCTTAGACTCCAAGTTTTGCAGATTTGAGAAACAACCACCAATTGATTATCTTTTTGACACTTCACTAACATACCAAAGTAGAAGACTGCTAGATTTAAGCACAATGTCAATAGCTGCAGGGGCTCCTAAAACGCCTGAAGAAGGTTTTAAACCCAGTGGCCTGGGGCCATTTAGCTCGTTAGTTCAAATTTGTACATTAATATAAAACTGGCCTAGGCCAATGGCCCTTTAGGACGACTGCTTGGCAGCTCATGACAATAACCAGTGCGTTTTCATGAGACTCATCCTGAGTCATCCCAGGATGCTGTCCTCAGAACGTTATGCTCTGCATACTTCCTCTAACAAGACGAGGAATATATTCATCTAAAATGATTACAAGTTGTGTCATTAATTTCATTATGAAGTCACTTAAACAAAGATGTGTTAGTTCCTTGAAATCAATCGCTTGTCTGAACACATTATCTCACCGGCCTTACTTGGCCACTTACCCCTGAATCATCTTCTCTAAGTTGTGTAACTTTTCTGAATTGTTTGCTCATTTTTGAAATAAGAAAATAAATAGCAAAGACTTTGAAGTCAAGCTATCTGGATGTGAATCTCTTCTAGCATTTGCCAGCTGGGTTACCTTGACCAAGAAATTTAATCTCCTTCTGCCTCAGTTTCCTCAACCCTAAAATGGGGATAAAATAATCACCACCACATGAGATTGAGTTTAATATGTATAAAGTGCTGAGAACACTAACACATTAGAAGGGCTACACAAAAGCTGGTTATTATTAATCGCATCTAGGAGTTTTTGAGAGGCTAGAATAGAATAATGTGTTTAGCACTTATTAACATGTTTCCTGCCTCATAATTAAGGATCAGTGCGTATTACTAGTACAACTGTCACTACTGTAGACTTAAAACAGTGAATTAGGTATTTGTTCTGAAGGATTAAAGGGAGTTAGTTTTCAAAATTCAAAAAACTGTTTTAAAGAGTATCTGCTTAGAAGCAGCAAATGGTGAAAAGGACACAGACTTGATATTAAACAGATGTGGGATTTGCCTTTACTAACTGGATAACAGTGACTTCTCTATAGATAACATGAAGTTAACATTACTTATCCTATAATATTCTTGTGAAAATTAAATGAGATAATATATATGAAATATCGGCAGAGAATAGATACTCCATCAGTGTTATTTCTTACCTTTTCCTGTTGGGACTGATTTCCCTACCATACAAAATACATCTTTGAATTTTACCAAATTAAGAGTAAGTTCAGTTTATAGGAGAAAAGGAATTAAGTTCCTCTAAGTGATTCCTGCTTCTTGTAGTTTTCAACTATCATCTTTAAATTGCCTGTTATTTGCCAGACTAAATGGGTAAATCTATCACACTTGCTGATAAAAACGTTTTTATTTAGAGAGCATTCATCATTTTAAAAAATTCCTTAAAATGAAGTTAAGACTTTGATGAATTTTTGCATATTTCTAACAGTTTTTAAAATTTGGTATAGATAAGATAAGGGTGAATAACACTGATACCAAAAAAAAAAAAAAATGGTGGAGGGAGAGAAACACTGGCAGGTGGTGTGATGAGTAAGTGATTTACAGTTGTAATGAATTGAAGCCCTTCCAAAAGATGTATTTACCAGAAGAGTGCTTTAAATGTCACCTATATTGCTAAATTATAAACACTGAAAAAAATAAAATGGGAAAGAGAAACGATTGTGAATCATTGATTTTCTCCACTTTGGGGCAATGACATTGATTGCTAGGGAACACTAGGTGGCCTGCTGGTCTCTGAATGTTGCTTTCTCCCAGGGCTACTCAGCTAGGACCTCTTTGACTATTTACCTGCCAATGTATTTCACCCCAGAGCCATTAACTAAAAGAGGTTTTCACCTGTTCAGTGCCTATACTAGTGGTCACAGAAGCAGCCTGCGCATCCTTCTGAAGCATGAAAGGGGACCTGGAACCTAACCAGGCTTCAGGAAAGGGGTTGACAAGCTAGCTACTGTTTGTCTGATGCCTTATGTGCACCAGGCACTGTGCTAGACATCACTGTATTATATTGCCATTCCTTGTATCTTTATTCAAAGTAATCAGCTGAAAGAACACTAAGTGATTTCAATTTAAAAGTGTGTCTACCTAACAAATTTTTGGACTCTGTAAATGACATACAAAGTATTCTTGGCATCAAAATTGTAATTTTAAAATTTGATCTGTTCTCCACTGTCTGTTACACATTTTTTTTTTTTTAGAATATCCTGTTGTAGAAACAGTTTCTTCATCTGAAAGGGATCCTGAAAGTAGTTTTGATTTTTCCATGAAATTAGTAAGAGTTTTGTCTAAATTAGTTTGTCTGCGCTGGTTCATAATATTGGTGGATGTTTACCATCATAATTTTAATTAAGCAAAGGATTTGTGTTGTGCCTTTAGATTTCCAAGTTCTTATTTCTGTAGCAAATAACATTGAATGCTCTCTAAGGTGAGTTTTAATTAAAATTGTTAAGAGCATGGCTCTGTTAGAGGACTCTTTCTGTTTGCATTGCTACTGAAATTGATGACAGCTACAAAGCTGTCACCAAATAAAGAAAATTTTAATTCTCTAAAATTTAAGCTAAAGTTTCCGCTTTTAGAATAGCCCATTATGGTAATTAATATTTTTCTTCAAACTTTTCCTCAAATTGAAAATAACTTTACTTTTTCTGATTATTAAATCAATATAATATTATTGGTATAAAATTATGAATACTATACGTTTACATAAATAAGAATGCAAACATCCCCTATAATTCACCTCCAGAAAAATAGCCGTTGCTCATGAGTCTTATTGGCTCAGTGTTTGGGTTATTAATTTTTATTAATACAATAAATCCTTCAACTTAGTATGTGAACTACTTGTGGATCATTTTTTATAATTCTTCCATCTTAAATGACTTCTTTAATTAGCAGATCACATATCAGTTCAACCTTGTCAGACAGGGAGGTTTATTCAGTTTTGTTTGAAAGTTAAAAGTAAAAACCATTTTTAATTTCTTAATGGATATATTAATCACATGAAAATATTAGGGTTTTTTTTAGCTTGTTAACTCACATCTGTCCTGTGAAGATTTTACCTTACCTCACTAGTACCCAGTATGGCACAGAGAAACCCTTGTGATCTGATGGTACCAATTTTTCCAGCCTCAGTTCCTGTTACCTTCCTGTTTCCTGCCCCACCCCACCACCTGACCACCAAACATACACTTATGCCCTCTCATAGAAACAACAAGTTTGCTTTATCCAGGCTTCATATTCTTTTAGAACCCTGCACACGTCGTATCTTCACTTCCAATCTATCTTCCCACGCCAGTCTAAAGCCCTTGCTAGTACCTCTTATTGGAAATTTTCACTGTCTACTCCCAACCAACTTTGTGATGCATATAATTTTATACAACCTGTTTATTATACTTATCTCAGTGTTTTATAATTGGATTAAATGTATGTCTCTCCACCATTGTAAGCCTGGCACAGATTAAGTGCTCGATAATTAGCTGATGAATGAATGGATGGATAGGTCAATGTAAGAATGATGAATGGATGGGTTGGCTAAATGAATAGAGGGATGATAAAAGTAGATGAATCTATGACTAGATGCATAGTTGGATGGGTGTAAGTAAAACAAAATGAACTCCCAGAGACAAAGGAATTCTGTTTATTCTGAAGTAAGACCCAAGGTTCTGCCTTCCAAATAAGAGGTGACATGGAGAAGTATGATGATGACCAAATGTTTAATAATATCAGAGAAGAGGTCAACACTGATATTAATTTTATGCCCTGGAAAAATGTTTTTATAAAGAAGAAAAAAAGTATTCTGATTATAGTCATTCATATGAACTGTTTATACTTGTATCTGATTATCATTCAAGAAAAAATTATTACATGTGTCATTAAATGTGTCAAATTAGCTGTTTTGTATATTTATTAGAATAAAAAACAATATGTGTGTTCAGTACTTATATTATATAATCACTATATTTTATTTTATTTTATAATTATTATCTGTGAATATTACCCATGCCTCACACTTTCATTAATGGGGCACTTGAGTCCTAGAATTAGTAATGATCTATAGCCAGTCCAGAGACTTCAAATATCAGGAGCCTGTATTTACCATACTCCTGCTGTTACTCTGCAGCGTTGGGGCAGTGATGATACCTTCCCTAAAGAAAATTCTAGTGAAATAGAATTTTCTAATGGCATTTTGTATACTTAAGGCAAAAAAAAAGAAGCAAGCATAAAGAATTTAAGAGCATAACCAACACATTCTGCTGCAAGTGTGGGCTATCGACTAATATGTCTTATGTACCAAGTAAGATATCAAGTGCTAGGGACACAAACATATCAGGCGTGGTTCTTACCTCCCAGATGCCCACAGTCTCAAGGAGAATTTAGACAAAATAAACTCCTTTAAATTCTTACCAGGGAACAAGATAGGCTAAAAGTAGAATAAGTGAAGGAGCCCATATTACAACACAGTGTGAGAAGAGCTCCGAAAGAGATTAACACATTCTTATCAGGTGGGTTAATTGTCCAGTCTTAGAATTGCAGAATGGTAGAGCCTGGAATTCATCTTAGGTCTTTTAGTCCTAGCCTCTCATTTTAAGATACAGAATTTTCTGGGCCTCATTAGACCCAGAAATATTATATCACTTGGGGGCTTCGGTAAGTCACTCAGCCTTTTATAAATCAGTCGTGCTGATGCTTTTCCTGGAGACATAGAGGAATGCGTAGAGTTAAAGTGGCAGATGTCATAAAGGTAAATCATTAGCTTACTAGTAACTAGTAGGAAGATTAAAATGGTACGTTATTGTAACACAATTCAGTTCTGTAACATTCTAGTTTTTACTAGAAAAAATTAATTTGATATGGAAGATAAACATAATTTTTCATTTAAAAATTCAATTAAAATTTCATTTAAAAATTCATTAAAAATATGAAATCGGTCCCTACCACGTGCTAGTAGGCTGGCTGATACAACTACTGAGACACCTGATCACCTTCTTCTTTTGAGGGCTATTTCCTTTTACCTGTTTTTTTAATGCTTCTGGTTTACATAAATATAATATTTTTTCATTCTTTAAGTTATAATTGTCTGCTGAAATTATTCTTATAAGTAATGTTGCTTACTCATAACTCAGGGAAATTCAAGTTATGTCTTAAAAAAGGGGGTTTGGATATTTGAAAGCTTGACTTAGCAGTTATTTCTGAGGCAAAACGTTTGTTTCCTGTGGGTATTTTCCCTACCTGAGAAATATGGTCGGTCTCTTTACAAGGGAATTGTTCCCTTTTTTGTTCTGAAATTGTAGCAGGATTTTGCTATAAGAAATGAAACATAGAATATACTTGCTCCAGAAAGTATGCACTGACATTAAGTTTTCTGTGACAGAATTAATTTTATTTTCCGTGGTTCTATTTAGCCTTATGAATATTTCATTTATCCAATTTAATATAAATATCACAAGTAAGCGTCGCTTTTTGACAGTGCTGGACAAGCCAAGTAAACTATTAAAAAAAAAAAAACTATTTTCTCAGTCTCAGAAACAAAGGAGAAAAATGCCCTAAGTTTTTGCTGGGGTCTTTTTTGTCATCAATACTGTTAATATACCATGGTATATTTTAGGTGCATTTCGACCACAACAAGTACTCCCAGAATTCTTTCATCAATACAGCTTTTAAAAAATGTTCACACTAATCTATTCTTGGTAGCCAGTTCCTTAATTTTTATTTTACTTGAAGTGAAATGGAAATTGGCTGAATACCTTTTAATTTACAAAGGACTTAGCTGTATATTTATAAAAATTAAAGCCGACATAGGAAAAGTAAATCATTTTATAATTTTTGAACAGTTTACATTTTAATCTTAAAGAGCCTAGTACAAATATTTGGATTAAGAATTAGTATGTCATTTTTAGATGGGTGAAGTCCATCATTGAATCAAATAAATGAAGACTCCTGTCCACATAGGTCTAATGTGTATGCAAAAAGGCAGATACAAAACAAAATAAATAACTTCACTGTGTACTGTTTTAAGTGGTGACAAGGTATAAAGAAAAAAGAAGGATGCTAGAGAGTAGCCTAAGTTTAGCATAGCCAGGGTTTCTCACCGAGAGGACGCCATTTGAACAAGGCCTGAAGGAAGCAATGGAAATTAAGTCATGCAGTTCTATGTATGCTTGATTTAAAAGTGGAACAGTTTATTGGTATGTGTTTAAAAGATTCAGTGCATCAAATCGTACTTCCCCTTTCTCTTTTGTTTTAGAAGCCTACTAGTGGTAGACGCTATAGAAATTCAAGGGCCCTGAAGATACAGAATCAGTCTGAATCAGAAGGATTAAGTTCAGCTGCATAAAACAAAAGGTTAAAAAATAAGATTTCCTTAAACATGGTGGACGTTTATTTTTTATGTAAAAGAGGATGTGCTCAGAATCTGGGTCAATGTGGCAGATCTATGATGTCCTCCAGAATCCAGATTCTTGTCTTTCAGTTCTACCTTCCTCAGTTGATGGTTTTATCTTCAAGGTTACCACCTTGGTCTAGAACAGCTGCTATAGTGCCAACCTTTGCACTGGCATCCAGGCCTGCAGTTGGTGAAAGAGGAAAATGACGGAAGAGTATTCTATCCAGCTTTCTTTAAGCAGCCCTCGTTGTTCATCCTGGAAATTCCTCACAACACTTTCTATTACATTCCATTGGCCAGAACTTGGTTATATGAATTTACTGACCTGCAAGTGTGGCCTGGAGATGTAGTCTTTTAGGTAGAATTAATAGGAGAGTGGATATTGGATGGCAACTACAACTACCGTCTGTGCCACACTCCTTGCCAAGGATTCTACCCCCTATGTTGGCTATGATTTTCTATATATTCTTTTAACTGCTTAAAATCTAACTTATAGTCACATCCATATTAATATTACTATCTTAGATTTATGCATTTTTCTCTTTTCTTGATAACTTCAGTGACCCTTTTTGATTCCAAATCCTTTTGGCATCTATGACAACTTGAAACTCTTAGAAATTGAAATGATACCAATCCCTCCTGCTTCTCATTTTCTCCCTCTTTATACCTTTCCTTGGGTTTTAATTGACACATGGTGTCTTCCATAAATCAACACTTGGTCTTTGATGTAATTCTGCCTATTATATACACATCTGAATGTTTTATTATCACTGAAAAAGTAACTTTATCTTTCATATTTCGAGAAAACCCACCAATGGAAGATACCTAATGCTGGGTATTTGGAAAAATCATTAAAATTAAGAATAAGTCAATATAACATATCAGGACATAATTCTTTTTGTTGTGTTAACAGCTTGTATCAAAATAGAAAATGACAGACTACCTAGTGTTTAAGTATATATTCACTGGATTTAACTTAACACTCTTTCATATTAGGAGATTATAATTTATCATAAGAATTGGGTTTTTGTTGGAAATTTGCCACAAAGGCAAATGTAATATGTGTGAGTAATATTTATTTAATTTTTATGCAAGGCAATTTCCAGAGGGCCATGAACATTTTAACTTGAAATATGTTATTTATTATTTGCTTTCTCAAAAAAGCACATACATTTGTTTTATATTTTAAGGCATGAGCTTTTATGAATCCTTTTCACAGCAATACAATCATATTCAGATAGTCACATTTCTTTGGTATTACTGAAATGAGAGTATCTGACTGGCTAAACTTGGCATTCATAGATCTTCTATGTGAAGTTGAATCTTGGATGTTATGTATATGATTCCATTAAAACTCACTGCTGACTCAAGTTCAGTAGGACTTCAGATTAACCAGATACTTTATCTTAGCCAGCAGATCAAATTAGGATATTTCTTTAGACAGAACTCTTCTTGGGACAATCTTTTCTGCCTCCCACTTGTCAGTACAGCCTCAAGTAGGTACCCCTTCTATATGCCTCTATTCTTCTCTTTATTAAAACACTGATAATATTCTATTTACTGGCTTATTTACATGTTCCCTATTCTATGGACCTCTTTGGATGAAACATCTCTCTTTAACTCTTGTATTCTAGACTATAACAATACCTATGACATACCACATTTCAAAGAGATTACTAAATAAATATATATTAATGAGGTAACACTGATCTCTTTTCCTTACTCTCCCAACTCAAATATTTCTCACATATTTCCCCATTGATTTTATACTGCGTCAAAGATCTTTAAAATAGAAAAAAATTCAGTGACCTCTCCTGGTAATATCCATTGTCACTGTGTTCACTTGTTCATATTACTAACTTCTATGAAATAGAAAAAAAAAAATCGTGTGTTACACAGGAAAAGTGTTGCTACCTACACCTGTTCAACAATCAGGAAGGTGGAGTGGTAGGCAAAGTGTTTTCCTGGCACTACTGTCTCCCCTTCTGAAGATTAATCAGTAAAATGTGTTCCTGCAGGATCTGCTAGAAAACACAAGTGAGTTTAAATGGTCCACAGTTAAGCTCAACAGCTGGAGGAGGTGACAACTAGGAGGACAATAGTGGATTCTGTCATTGCTTCTACTAGAAGATAAAAGAGAAAAATGACAGGGGAGTGGTGAAAAGCTTTCTAGAAAACTCTCAGGAGAATTACCCAAACTCGAGGATTCTGTCCTGTCAAGCAGAAAACTGGTGCCATGGGTATACGCCACAACTCTTAACAGCAAATGATCACCAGTGAGTCTGCAAAAGAAGTAGAGCAAGTGCCTAAAATAGAGCTGAATGATAAAGAGATAACAATCTCTTAGCATAAAAAGAGAAGACTGTGAAAGAGAGGGAGCACGAGAGCTTCATGTCCATTACAGAAAAATATTTATTCATCTTGCTTCTATGTATGAAAATAGTTTATTAAAATTTTAAAAATCCATTCAGCAGTCCATAATTTGAATGTTGTCAGTGAAAAGAATTGCATGTAAATAGACCCAGATAATGTTTCATAGAAAAACGAGGCTTTGAGTGATCCTCATAGTCACAAAAAAGGGTATATTATAATTGGAAATCACAAATGCCACATTTTATAAAACTAAGTGTTCTTTGAATTAGGAAAGAAAAAAATGAATATGAGCCTTGGTGCTGCAAAGTTATTCTGATTTTCCTTCCCATCCATTTGTGCTAGTTGTATATATACAAATGAGGATTTGCAAACTCCTCAATTGGATTATTGCATTTATTCATTTATTATGCAACAAATATTAATTGATGCCTAAACTTGTGTAAAGCATGGTGCTAGACACTGCGTACACAAGTAAATAAGACAGGGAACAATGCATAGCAAATAGATCTTCAGTGAACTGAGTGCACATTAATATATCAGTTAAAGAATTTTACAGGTGATGATTCTACAGTGCATTAATTTTAAAGCATTTTTTTAAAACTTTGTATCAAAGGTAATCATAAAATACATAAATAATCTCCACTAGCGCCTTAATAAATGATTTTGTAAAATCACTTTCTGTGCTTTAAATTGTGTGTACAGGTATCAGTAGTTCAGATAATCATTTACTTCTAATTGAAAAATATATATGTGGTTTGGGTTATACAGTGAAATCTGTGAATTTATATGCTTTATTTGGATGGCTCTGGTAGTTCTAAGTAATAGTTTAGGTGGTTTTGGATTACTTGTTCATATGCTTTTAAAAAAATTTTGCTATTAAATCTGCTGTCCTGTATCCCTAAAATAAATATTTTCACTTGTAGGAATACCACTAACTTGTACAGAGTCAAACCATGTACCAGAAACAAGTCCTACTGTTTGCCATGGTGCAAATGTAATCTTACTGCCCACCTGAGACAGTGTGGAATCAGGCAGGGCAGGGGAGAATCTCCCTTGTTGCCATTTTAGTGGGTCTTTCCCAACTCTTAAGGTCTTTCAGATATTAAATGATATTCTACACTTCAACCCAGATAGCCTAAACACCCAATACAATCTCTGTAATATTCTATTGATTCAGGTTCTTTGGGTTTCAAGCAACAGAATCTAATTATGACTATTTGGCCAAAAAGCTTATTTGGGTACTAGAATATGTCACAGAAAACCAAGAAGGAATGACCACATCAGAAACTAAGGCAGCTCTGAGGTCCTCACCAGTCTACGCCTCAGAGCACTGCCGTTATTAACTGGTCTTAGCCACCAATCTGTACTGGTCTCTGTGTCTCTCTTTTCAGATATTCACATGTCCTGGAGAGGAGTGCCTGAGTGGTCCTGCTTTAGTCACAGGTCTGTTTCTAGACTGTTCGGCTAATCAGCCGGGGAGAAGAGTGAGTGTTATCAATCTGGCTGCTGAGAGCTCATCCTGGTGGAAACTGGGTACATATGCCTCCCACGGGCCTGATCTCAAATCGCGAATGAGCCGTCACCTTCAGATAATACTGTTAGGGTTGTATCTGAGCATAAACGTTTCAGAGACTCTCCTACCACAGAGATTATAAAGTCATTGGCACACCGTCAGTAAGTCTAGGTCTTAGGAAAAAAAGTCAGAGTTTTTTTTCTAAAACTGAAACCAAATATCATAGTAAAGATTTGGAATCAGAAATCTTGTTATATTTTCTCACTTTTATTAATGTTTCAACAAATATTTATATATTCATTATAAACCAAGGAAATTGCTCTTACTGTCATTAATACCTTAGGCAATTCATTTAACACTCTTGAACTTCAGTTTCTTTCTCTGTTTATGACAGGGATTTCTAAAACTTCCCTGAGATTCAAATGCGATAACATATGAAAGACTGTTGTAAACTGAAAAGCACTGTATTAGTATCAATTATTGAAAGCTTTTTTTTCTTTACCATCTTACCTTAAATTGGCATTCTTCTGTAATCATCTGGTAGATTGTGAGTTAATTTCTATGTGTGTTGAGTGATCACCTCTGGTGTCCACAAAAATCAGTGCCTGTGTTAAGTTAATGATACTTAATAATTGCTACACAAGAACTATTCTGAGTGAAAAACAATATAGGTGCAAAAAGAGAGTTCCTTAAAAATATATTTTAATAATAGCTAACTGCAATGTCTGAACTTTCATTGGATTCTGGAATGATTAAAAAATACAAATAGCATTTATTTGACAATGGAAGAAATTTGACTATGTTGGGTATATTAGATAATAATATAAATTTATTGTTTATTTTCTTTAGTTGTGATAGTGGTATTGTGATTACATAAGAAAATGTCAAGACACTGATCCGGAGACAATCCACAGGATGTAACTGACAAAATATTTTTACAGTAAAGCAACAATAACAGAATGAATGAAAGGGAGAAATAATGTGAGGCGTGTAACAATAACAGCTAACACATATTGTTTTATTTCTTTTAATCTTTACATCATCCCTAAGAGGGAAGTTAAGCAACTTACCTGAATTACAGAATTGTGTTAAAAATTCATCATGTCTGGCTTTAAAGGTCATGCTCTTAACCATTACTTCACAAAAGTGGATCCTAAAGGCAGAGAACAACCATGTTGACAAGGAGCCAAAAACCCTAGAGAAAAAAAGAGCGAGCAGGAGTTTGGGCAGCACCTGACCTCCTCCCTACTCACGTCACTGCCTCTACCAACAGGCTCCATTGCTAGGTAGCTTGGCATCTCATGGACTGTTCCTTATGAGTCACCTTCACTCTCTCTTCCCCCCCAGAAGACACGAGGGCAGGCAACTTGTCTCCACTTTCCCCAGTTTGACCTAAATAATTCTGCAAGGGTGAGGCTCCTGCAATTGGCCTGTCCTCACTAAGGATTTCCCACTAAATCAAATTGTTTTGTTCAGTCAAAAGACCTACACCTAAATTAGAAACTTACAACTTGAAAATTTCTAACTGGGTTAAATATTCTACCAAATGTACTTCAGTTAACATTTAGAACTATGGAATAATCTAGAAACAACCATTTTGGTGTTTCATTAGTTTTCTGTTTTGTTGAAAATATCCTAAAATCATAAAATTGTGAGAGTTTCATTAAATATCTCAATGTTAAAAATTGATTTAATGACTGCAAATGAAATGATTTGAGCAAAGAAATCTCTCTTTGAGAACTTTAGGCTTAGTAACATTTTCCCACATCTTCAGGGTATTTCAGTGTTTGCTGATCTTCCCTGTCTATCACATACTCTAAATAATGTATTAATACTCTGATAAGTTTCACACAATGGAAAATTTTCAAGATAAAATTAGCATCTCAGTCAAACAAATTGATTTGTGTGTTTACACATCCTAGTGCAAAACAGGCTTGTTATTGAGAGCATTGATGCCTCTGAGCCCCAAACTTGTTTATGTTCCATGATTTCGTGTATAAAATCAGTTTTAAATTATGTATTTTTGTGCTTCAAAATTCACTCTAGCTCTTCTTTGTTTTATATTTTATAACTTACTGTCTTTTAGAACTTTTGCTGCAACGTTTGGTCAGAATCATCAGATTTTGCCTTAATTCCATGGCCAGTCTCTAACTAGAATATTATAAATAAGAAAAGAGATTAATTTTTTCTAGGTCATTCATTTATTTTAAAAAAGTAAATCTTTATTATAGTCTCTAGTGAAAAATCATAATATTGATCATGGGAAATTTATTTCTCCTTTCCCTTGATCTATGGTTTTCATACTTTTTTGTAACAGAAGTGTCTTTAATAACTAAAAAGAAAAAACTAAAAAATTTGAAGTATGATTGAGTCACAAAGTTAAAAAGACTTATGGAATCTTAATTTATTCCTATTTGGGAATATACTGGCATACATTATTCATTCTTTTAATCTATGAAAATATTGGCATTTGTATATTATTTGAATAAGAAGCAAACAAATGCAACTCGAAAGTATTGAACATTAGCACCAGTGGACTTCAAAGGATTATACTCAATCTTACATAATACTCTGTTTTAATCTTCTACTTAGAATTTTGAAATATCTGAAAACTATTGTTGTAAAAATCAACTATTATTGTATTTTTCTGTAGATACAGAAAGTAAAAAAAGAGGTAAAGCTAAAACTGCAATGCCCACCTTTTATTTTTCCTAGTCCAGATTTATTTTGTCCTTAATTTAAATTCTAAGAAAAAATTTGGAAACTACTAAAGAAATATAATTAAAAAAGGAGCCTGAAATCTTGCCACCCAAAGAACATAGCATACTATAGTAATTGAATGTATGAAGTTGATAGTTATTTATAAGAATAAAATGAATACAAGTTTTTCTAACTTTCTAAAATCAAATATTTATTTACACTAAAAAAAGTTGAATATTTCTGATAAATATGGATAAAAAGATAGAGGAAATTCACATATATACTAAATCTAGGGAAGGAGTGAAAAGGAAAGAAACAATATGGTTCTGCCCCTAAATATTCTGGTTTGTTAATTTTATAGTTTAATGGCTGTGTTGAAAATGATGATAGACATTTTGAGTCTAGGAACACATTTGGCCTTCTGATTTTTAAGTGCTTCATTGAGTATTTTTTAACCCCCTTTAAAATGAAATCCGTATTTTATTTTTATTTTTATTTTTTAAATGTTCATAACAGGTTTATTTACAATAGCCAAACCTAGAACAACCCAAATGTTCCTCAACATTTGGAGTAAATTAAATACTGGTATTGTATACAATGGGAACTACACAGCAGTGAAAAAAAAAAAAGAATTATTGATACACTTATGAATGAACAGACTCACAGACATTATGCTAAGTGAAAGAAACCAGACATAAAAGAGTATATTCTGCCTGATTCCATGTATATGGAGTTCAAGACCAAACAAAACCAAATGATGCTGACAGAAGTCAAAACTCTGCAAGAGATAGACTGAGAAGGAAGCATCTGGGGTGCTGGAATGTTCTACATCTTGCCTGGGTGATGGTTACACAGATAAAGCACATATAAAAATTCAGTGACCTATACAGCTAAGACAAGATGACATCTGTGTTTTAAAATTGGCAGTTTACAGTATTATTTAATGCAATTACTTTTCATCTCAAAGTAGTATTAATGTCATCACAATATTTTCTCCTTGTTATTCATGCAGAGTAATTTGAAATTTCATTACTGGAAGGACTGTGCTAAACGGAGGTCTTTTGTTTTCAAATCGTCTTTAAGTTAGATAAAGTATGGGAAAAAGTGGTTTGGGTAGATAAGATAATACGATTATACACAGAACACTAGAACAGTTCTCTCTTTTAACTGATAAAAAATAAATTCAACCTCTCAGAGGTTGTAAATCTAAAAGGAAATAATTGATAGTTTTCTTTTTGTTCAGTGAACTTTAGAACTATTTTCACATATGGAATTACATAATATCGTAATATTTAGAAAGATAGAAATATTTTTGTTAGCTATAACCACAAATGTCAAAGAAAGCATTAGAGACGCTCTATAGTATGGCATTTAAAAACGTGAGTCTGGGATTCCAAAAGGTCAACAGTAGCCACTTCCTAGTGCGGGTCCTTGGGAAAGTTATTTAAACTCTCTAAGCCTTATTCACCTCACTTATGAAATGGAATAGCAACACCCAGGATTTCAATGAAGATAAACGGAAATACTGTGTGTGAAAACTCAAATGCCTGGCACAAAGCAACTGCTCAAAAATATTAGCCACCTTTAGACTTATTATCATAATTATCATTATGTTTATTATTAACAAGGATAGTTACTATTGGACTTGATTAATGAAACACTAATGTCTCTCCTTTAATACACCCGGCTAACGTTGATGTGTTACCTGAAGTATGGCTTTATACTGCAAAACCAAAGTTTGAGGCTATCGGAATCAAATCTGCTGTTTTATAAAATTTATTAGACCACTCATATGTATGGTTTTGTGTTAGAATTTAAAAATGAATCTTATCTAGTAATGTTAATCTTCTTAGATCCTTACTTCATTGAAAAAAATTACATTCAGAAAAATTTTCTAAAACATTAAGGTTTATCTAACATCTTAGAGGAATAAAGAAAAGTAAATATAGTTGACCTCAATTTTAAAGGTTCGGAATTGTAGGTTGACCATTTTCACTGCTTCATTCATTCTTGCTGGCTTGCCCCCAATTTTCAGACCAGCCTAGTTAATAATTATAATACCTTCTATGAACTAAATGGATTTGAAAGACCAAAAGGCATCTACCCTTACTTTAAAAGGAAGAGGTCACTGGGATAAAAAGTCTCCAAGACATTGTACTGTATCTAAAAATTCATATCTTTGTCCTATTAAATTACTTCTTCCTTAAATCTATGTATGCATAAATTGAAAGTCCCAAGTAAGATGAGGACTTAAAAAAAAAGTCACATTTCAGTTCTCCTGCCAGTGTCATCCTTTTTAATATGCTGTTCTTTTAATATCACTATTAAAGTCTATTCTGTGCAGACTTTGACTTTTAATATTATGTTAGCTTTTTGATAACAGTACTGATAGCCGTGTTTTTAGGACCTTACTTAATTAACCATAGTAACACTCTCAATGTTGTTAAACACTAAAACCTTAATTTGAGCATATTTACTAAGGTTTGTAAAAGAGGGAGTGTATTTATTTTCAGATTAGTTACATAAACTATTTTGTTTTAAACCAAGTTTTGTATCTCTAAATTCAATCAGTATTTACCTTAGTACTGCTTAGGTTTTGGAAATGACAGTTTGCAAAGAGAATTCTCAAACCAGACTCCCTACTTACTAAAGTATGTGTCTAAATTTATTCTTCAGAGCCAAAAGAATTTCAGACACACACACACACACACACACACACACACACACACACACACACACACACACAACAATAGAAGTTAATTGTGTTGCTAATAGACCAGGGATTCTTTATGGAGTCGTTTCTAACACTGACCTACAAATACCTCCATTCTAAATACTCAGGAAATGGTGACTAATTATTTGAAGCCTCTACCACTGACAGATCAGTCAGTCACTAAGAATAGCAGCAGGTTGAATGAATGAATCTGCATCTTAAGAAAAAAAGGTCATTTTAGGATATGAATCCTTGGCTCTTTTGTCCTCGTCCTTGGGGAAAGACAGCTCCTTCAAAAAGATAAGCTACTAAGATAAGCTGAGGTATGTGTCGAGGAGAAAGTGCCATTGGGAAAAGTAAACAGTTTAATAGTAGGGTATAGAGTTCAGACGAAAGCCACTATCTTTTCTTCTGCCTCATGGAGCTGGGAGGTGCCACTTCCAGATCTTTACTCTCACCTGATTCCAAAATCCTCTCCTTATTGAAGTACGCATCAGCTTTCCAGCACCCTCACTGTAACCTCACTGTTGCCACCTACTGACCTAAACGTGTGATTTTTAGAATTGGTTTCTGTAAATCGACTTCTCCCATTCCGTCAGGACACTTGGGAATTCAAAACATAAGACAAGGTAGCCTCGCAGTGCCCAGTTTGAACAGTTTTCATGTGGAGTTTATTTTACCCTCTCACAAGTACTGCCACATCTTGGACTTCTATTACACCCGTCTACTCAACAGGAAAACTTTCTAATTCCAGAATCTGGTGTTCTAAAATCATCTTTCCTTTTCATCTTTTAATTCCTCTTCCATCTATAACCAACTCAAATTCTTCGGGTCTTTGAGTTCATCAGTGTGCCCCTGAGTTCACTTTCTCCTGGATTTATCTTGGGCCCCAGGGTCAGTCTCGGTTATATTCTGTTACATCCCACTGTAGCAGACTCCCCTGACCAGCGACCAGCCTCTAAAACCTGGGAGACCCTATCAGTTATTTTCCCTCCTGTTACAGTACTACTGGGTACAAGTGGAGTCAGTTATATAATGATCGTTGTGATTTCACATATAAGCTTTTACATACCATTTTATCAGAGATATCCAGCATAGTGCCTGAACCATTGTATTATTCACACCAACAACATCACCACCAACAGCAGTAATAGTACATTAAAGTTTACTGTGTGCTAGGGACTCTACCGTTTCCATGTATCATTGTAGTTACTCCTCTCAGCAACCCTAGGAGACAGTTACTGTCAGTACCCACATGGTAAAAATGATCAAAGTAGGCATAAGGAAGTCAACACCATTCAATAAATACTAAGGAACCTAATTAATGTATATTAGTATGTTACTCCAGACCTTTTTAAAAAATATTTTGGTTTTTAGAGCCATTTTATGTTTTTAATTTTTATTGAAGTATAGCTGATTTACAATGTTAGTTTCAGGTATACAGCAAAGCGATTCAGTTATAAATATACATACATATATTTTTTTCTTTTCCATTATATGTTATTACAAGAAACTGAAGGTAGTTCCCTGTGCTATATAGTAACTCCTCGTTTTTTTATCTTTTTTGTATGTAGTAATGTGTGTCTGCTAATCCCCAACCCCTAATTTTATCCTTCCCCACCCTTTCCCCTTTAGTAACCATAGTTTGTTTTCTATGTCTGTGAGTCTGTTTTTGGTTTGTAAATAGAATTTGTATCATTTATTTTTAGATTCCACATATAATTGGAGCCATTTTAGATTCACAGAAGAATTGGATAGAAGTACAAAGATTTCGTTTATACCCCTCTGCCCCCACATATTAATAGCCTCCTCCATTATCAACGTTCCCTATAAGAATAATTTATTTGTTACAATTGATGGAATCTATGTCGACACATGATTATATCCTAGAGTCCCTAGTTTACCTTAGGGTCCACTCTTGGTGGTGTACATTCTATGGGTTTGGACAAATTTATAATGACATTTATCCACCGTTATAGTAGCATACAGACTAGTGTCATTGCCCTAAAAATTTTCTGTGCTCCACCTATTCATCTCTCCCTCCCTACTAACCTCTGGCAACTGTTGATCTTTTTACTGTATCCATAATTTTGCCTTTTCCAGAATGCCATGTAGTTGGAATTATACAGTATGTAACCTTTTCAGATTGGCTTCTTTCATTTAGTAATATGCACTTAAGCTGCCTCTATGTCTTTTCGAGGCTTAATTGCTCATCTCTTTTTAGTCCTGAATGATATTCTATCATCTGGATGTACCACAGTTTATTTATCCACTCACCTATTAGAGTGATGTCAACGACATAGGTCGTTCCCAACTTTGCCCTGTTCATCTACTGAAGAACATCCTGGTTGAGAACTTCTTTTTCAAAGTAGCATTAATACATATCCTGTCAAAGTAACATTAATACATATCCCCAAATCAGTGATTTATTTATAGGAGACAAGGTCACATTCAAAGCTGACTCAAATAGGTAAGATTTGAATAAGACATGTCATTTATATTTTACTAAGCTGTAACAATAGATTTTTATTACTTTATTTTTTTAACAAAGCAGTAATTATACTTTTAATATTTATCATTTGTTATACCTGGTATTTTAATTTCTAAAAGTAGTTGAATCCATCCTCAAAGAGCAGCCAAGGCTACCAGCATTTCAGAATTCACTAGTTCAGTGGAGATATGGATATGCAAAACAGGCAGACTTTGGGAAACCACTCTGAGCCTCAGTTTCCTCATTTGTAAAATTGGGATTTAAAGTAGTGTCTTCCTTAAAAGGCAGTTGTCAGGAGAGAAAGACATGATTCTGTCTTCAACCTCTCACCTTGTTCCCATCCATGTCTCTGTACAGTATCAGTCTTTCCAGGTTCTCCAATATAAACTAGCCTTATTCAATGCTGTATTCTGCTTGGTAAATATCCTGGGCTGTGATTATCTCTGCTTTATGGTCTCAATTATTATGTCTTCTTCTGTTGTCTTGTTTTGCTTTTTGCCTTATCTACTTTATTGAGGGCTTATTTGCATAAGATTAGTCATATCAATTTAAAATGCAAAATTCTATGAATTTTAATAGCTATATATACCCTGAAACTACCACCATAATTAAAATATACATTTAAACTAACTTCAAAAAATTCCTCATTCCTCCTTGCAGTCCCTCCCTCCTTCCATCCCTGGACCCAGGTAACTGACCTGCTTTTTGGCACCTGTATTAGTTTGCATTTTATATAAATGTTATAATACAAAAGATGCCCTTTTTATTTGGCTCTTTAACTCAACATGACTTTAAGAATATCAGTAGTTTGTTGCTTTGTACTAATGAGTAACATTCAGTTATATGAATGACATACCTTGTTTACCATTCACCTATTGATGGACATTTGGGTTGCTTCTTGTTTGAGCTTATTTTGAATAAAGTGGATCAAACATTCATGTACAAGGTTTTTTGTGGACATATGTTTTCATTTCTCATGAGTAAAGACCTAGCAATGATGGCTGGGTCATATGACATGTATATGTTTAACTTATAGAAATACGCAAATAGTTCTCCAAAGTAGTTGTATCATTTTATACTCCCATTAATATTACATGAGAATTCCATTCCCTCCATATTCTCACCAACAACCCGTATATTCCATATTTTTAGTATTAGCCATTCTACTGATGATTTGTTTATCATTTAAATTACATTTCTCTAATGACTATTATGTTGACCATATACTATGAGATTTGAGCTATTCAGATATCTTTTGTGAAGTGTCTTAAACTTTGTGTCCATTTCTTAAAATGAAT
The DNA here is from genome assembly GCF_036321535.1 of Camelus dromedarius. Taxonomy (NCBI): domain Eukaryota; kingdom Metazoa; phylum Chordata; class Mammalia; order Artiodactyla; family Camelidae; genus Camelus; species Camelus dromedarius. Next base: position 88,159,708 of record NC_087437.1, on the reverse strand, counting down.
TCTTAATCTTCATATTAAGTTGTAAAAGATCTTTATATGCTCTGGATACAAATATTTTGTCATTTATATGTCAAATGAATATTGTCTCCCATTCTGTGGCTGGACTTTATTTCTTGAGTGCTTTTCAGAAATCAAATGGTTAAAATGTTAATAAAGCCCAATTTAATGCTTTTTCCACTATGGTTTGTACTAATTTATTCTATCTAAAAAAGCTTTGCTTAGTCTAAAGTGACTAAGATTTTCTTCTGTGTTTTATATAAGAAGTTTTAAAGTTTGGGCTTTTCCTTCTATGTCTGTGATCCATTTCAAGTTATTTCTTGTGTATCTGAGAAGGATCAATATTTAATTTTCCATATGGATAATAGGTATTCCAGCGTGATTTATTTAAAAGGCTTTTCTTCCCCTCAGTGGATTACCATGACATCTTATTCAGAAATCAATTGACCATATATGTGGGTCTGTTTCTAGGCTTTTTAAAAGTATTCCTTTATGTGTCAGTACTACACTGTCCTTATTACAGTAACTTGAGAGTAGGTCTTAAAGTCAAGAACTGTACATCTTTAAATTATATTCTTTTTTGAAATAGGTTTACCTTTCCATATAAATGTTAGAATCAGCTTGCCAATTTCTACAACTGGTCCTACTTGAATTTTTACTGAGACTGTATTAAATCTATAGATAAATTGGGGGGTAATTAACATTTTCATTTACTGAGTCTCCAAATCCACAGCTCTCCATTTATTTAGGTCTTCTTTAAATTTCTCCCAACAATGTTCTCTAATTTTTAGAGCAGATGGTTTGCCTATCTTTCAAAAACTTAATTCCCGAATAACTTGGTTTTTAGTGTTCTTGGAAATGGCTTTTTAAAATTTTATTTACCAGTATGTAAAATTACACTTCATTTTATTAACCTTGTATGCTGCAACTTGGCAAAATTCACTTTTTCTAATAGTTGAGTTTTAGATTCCTGTAGATTTTCTAGATAAACAGATGTGTCATCTACAAGTAGAGAAAGCTTTATCTCTTCCTTTCATAGCCTTAAGAATTTTTTTCTTGCCTTTTTTGCTATGTCTGTGATATACAATGTTGGATAGAAGCAATGAGAGCAAGCCTCTTTACCTGTTCCCAGTTTGAGGAGAGTAATACTCAGACTTGCACAAGGAAGTATGGTGTTATCTGTAGATTTCTTATACTTTTTATCAGATGGAGATAGTTCCCTTGTATTCTGACTTTTCCAAGAGTTTTTACTATGACTGGGTGTTGAATTCAATCAGGTACTTTTTCTGCTTCTCCTGAAATGATAACATGTTTCTTCTCTTATTCTGTTAATATGTAGGATTACATATTTTAATGTTAAATGTAACTTTGCATTTCTGAGACAAATAATACTTGGTTGTGATTTGTTATCCTTTTTAAACATTTCAGGATTCAAAACAAGGATCTACTGTATGGCACAGGGAACTGTATGCAATATCTTGTAATAACCTGTAATGGTAAAGGATCTGAAAAAGAATAGATTTTATATTTGTAACTGAATCAACTTGCTGTACACCTGAAAGATTGTAAATCAACTCTACTTCAATAAAAAATTAATTAATTTAAAAAAGTGTAGGATTCAGTTGCTAGTTTTGTAGTAAGAATTTTAACATCTAGGTTAATGGGATATTGGGGTTTTTTTGTTTTTGTTTTTAATGTTCTTCTCTGGTTTTGATATCAAGATAATGTTGACTTCATGAAATTGGTTGGAAATGTTCCTACCTCTTCTATTGACTGAAAGCATTTTAATTAAATTTATGTAATTTCTTCTTTGAATATCTGGTATAATTCACTGGTGAAATCACATGGAATTAGTTTTCCTTATGGGAACATACTTAGTGACTAATTCAGTTTCTTTCATTGATACAGAGCTCTTCATGTTATATATTTTTTTTCTTGAGTGAGCTTTAGTAAGCTTTTGTGTTTTTCAAGGAATTTGTCCATGTTATCTAAATTATCTAATTTATAGACAGTATTTTCTTAATATTCTCTTATCCTTCTAATAGCTGTGTGATTTGCACGGAAAACCCTTCTTTCATTTCTGATATGGCTAATTTAGGTTTTTTCACTCTTTTTTAATTGAAATATGGTCAGTTTACAAGGTTGTGTCAATTTCCAGTGTATAGCATAGTTCAGTCATACATACACATACATATATACATTCCTTTTCATATTCCTCTTCATTATAGGTTACTGTAAGATATTGAATATAGTTCCCTGTCAATACAGTATAAATTTGTTGTTTATCTGTTTTATATATAGTAGTTAGTATCTGTAAATCTCGAACTCCCAATTTATCCCTTTTCACCTCTTTCCCCTTCTGGTAACCATAAGTTTATAATCTTTTATTTTTCTTGATCAATCTAGGATTTTATCATGTTTGTTGAATTCTTAAAAGTACCATCTTTGACTTGGTTAATTTTCTTTATTTTTATCTATTTTTATCTCTGATTTCTGCTGTTTTATTATTTCCTCCTGTCTACTTAGTTTGTTCCTTTTTTCTCATTTGTTGAGGTAGAACTTAAGTCATTGATACCTAATATAAGCAATAAGTTCTAAATTTTCCTCTAAGAACTGTTTAGTTGTCTCCAGAAATTTTTATATATAGCATTTTTATTATCATGCAGTTTAAAATATTTTTAATTTCCCTTGCAATTTGACCATGGACTTTTTAGAAGTGTGTTGTTCAATTTCCGAATACTTAGGGTTTTGCTGAACATCTTACGTGTATTTTGCAGTTGTTGTGTGTTCTTTAAATATAAACAAGACCAACGTAGAAAATTGTGTTGTTTAGATCCTCTGTGTTCTTACTTTTTTCTGTTTTTAAAAAATCTTTTCATTTGCTGAGATAGAGTTCTTTTAAAACTTATACTATGTTGTCTATTTCTCTCTTTAATTCCTTAATTCTGTATGCACTTGAGCTCTTGAGCATACGGAATCCCCAACTAGGGTTAACTCATTTGAAAACATGTGAAGCCCTTCAATAGTGCATGGTCCATAGGAAACAATCCACAAAAATTAGCTACTTCCAAATTAACACTCTTCATTTACTCAATAACCTAACACAGTCTATGCCAGCCCTACAAGAATATTAAAATCATTCCTTAAAAGATTGCTAATAAATTGCTAACAGTCAAATACAGAATCCCTTTACTCATGCCTTATTCTAGTTTGCTTTTGACACTGCTGATCACCATTTCTTTCTTAAAATGTCTTCCCTGAGCTTCTGTGATAGTGTATTCTGTTATTTTGTTTTCTTACCAGTCCAGTTGTGTTCTATCTGCTTCACAATTAAAGATGTTTCCAAGAGATCCAGTGTTAAAACCCCTTCTTATTTTATACTTCTTCTCTTGGTTATGTTATTCACTACCACATTCTTAACCACTATCTCCATACGTATGGTACCTACATCTTCCTCTCAAGCTCTGAACTTTCTCCTGAATTTCAGATCCATATTGTTAACTGCCTGATGAATGTTACCTCAGAGTAAAATACCAGCTCCCCAAATTACATGTGTGTAAGTACAAAGTCATTACCTTGACAACCACTCAGAAATTTTTAATTTTCCTGAATTATGTACGTGAGTTGTTTGACATAACCAACCCCTCAGTTACTCAAGCTGAAAACATTAACACTTTTTGAAGAAGGCAATAACATATTAAGGCTGCAGGGTCTAGAGATAGACTCTGTGAGTTCAAAGCCTGCTCTCTGAGATTCTATATAGTTGGGATAGCGATAGTGTCTCAATCCTAGTGTTACTGGGAGGGTTAAATGAGACCTTGACTATAATGCAGTTAGTGCCCCGTAAATTCTTGCCAGCCTTATTTTATCTAGATTCTCCCTTGCCTCCTACCATACCGAAACCTGGCAATTTGTATTTTGTATTTTCAATAAATACTCATTGTTTATTGTCAGTACTCTAGCATTTGCTTTTAAACGTTATACTATATTGTTTCCAGAACAAATCTAAGAAAATTTTTTCCTTCTATTTTGATCATTAGAAAAAACAAATTAGCATCCAAAATTAAAGAATAGTTTGAAAAATGTTGTAGTTACATTGAGAAAGTGGTAGTTTGCTTAAGTTCCATTTATGAGACTTCTGACAGGGTTAATAAGAGAGAAACAAATATGAGATGTAAAAACTGCATTAGTAAAAGGACTTAAAACATTTCCAAGGGGATATTTCATACTGTTTTGATAATGTGCTTTTCTTAGTGCAATAATTAAATCTACACTGAGATGTGATGTGAGACCACCATGATTTGGGGAGGATTATGAGTTTTAAAGGTTAAATAGGAAAGACTCAGTAACTTAACTAATACAATAAGTATATATTTTACACCACAGAACCCCAACTGAATACACATATTTAAATAGCAAAAGATACCAAGCCTTAACTTGCTCGTGTTCTATCTGAAAAAAGTCTGACTCAGCAGCTATTTTTTTAAAATAAAAAATGAGTTTGTTAAATTAAAAGTAATATTAACACACTTCCTTTGCTTCTTTATGGAAATACTTACATGTTTATCTTGATCCCTACCAGCAGTTGTTCTCAGCCTTACTGCACATTAGAATCACCTAGGTAGTGTTTAAAAATCCCAATGCTATGCCACACCCCAGATCAACTAAATCAGGATTTCTGGGGTTGAGACTTAGGCATCAGTATTTCTTAAAGATCCCGGGTGATTCCAGAATGGCAGCAGGCAAATTGAGAACTGCTTCCTTTTCACTACTTGAGAGCATTTATTTACTCCTCAGTGGTTACTGATCTGGAATTTTTAAAACATTCTAGATGAATCACAAAAAGAAGTGGTCATTGTAAGTTACCAGAAAATAGTAGCTGTCCAGGTGATTAGTAAAGAAAAGAATCATTGCTGCTCAGAGCGGTAATTCTCAAAATTGAAGGAGTAGTCTGAGTAGTTCTAGGAATAGGAGAAGCCAAAAAGAAGCTGACTTTAAGTAGATTCCTATGAGTAGGGAAAGAAAATGAGTTTGAAACCTAAAAAACCCATATCAAGTGCCAATTGTGGCAAGTTAACTATATGTGACAATAAACACATTGCTAGACTTCTCTGAGCTTCAATTTCTTCATCTATAAAAGGGCATCACACTTTTGCTGTGAGGACATTATGAAAATAAAATGAACAAGCCACATAGGGTCTCTTGTGTGGTTTCTAGTACTGTAGTAGGTGCGCAACAGAAGTTACTTCCAATTTTCCTTTTCTCTGATCCCTATGCCTTCCCTATCCCTATTATTTGTTAATTGAGTTTATTCAATTTAAATTAATCCACCAATGCTCAGAGTGGGCCATTTGAAATCTTCCCTGTTGATGTAACCTGAATGATACTGTGGTAGACTGGTTTCTGATGCCTGTCCCACTACTCTAGTCCTCAAACCACCTGTGATCTTAAATCAGGTGAAAATGAGCTAGAAGCTTCCTCAGAATTCCCAGTGTTTATTCCTAGAATTCCAGCGTTTCACAAAAATGTATTTTGTGTGCCACACACACACAAAAGTATACCATCAAAAAAAATTAGAGAAAAGCAGTATACTGTGGTCCCCTCTTACAGATGCCCAGCGAAAAGTAGCATTCTTATGTTATGGGGTCCAAACTCATTCTGCTCACTGCATGACAGGCCAATAAATCAGGAGACAAAGTGTTGGGGCAAGGAATAGTGATTTTATTCAGAAAGCCAGCAGACCCAGAAGATAGCAGACTAATATCCTGGAGAATCATCTTCCCCAAGTCAGAATTCAGGCTTCTTTTATACTAAAAATGAGAGAGGATGTGGTTGGTTGCTGCAGACTTCTTGCTGTCAGAATCCTTTGTTCTTGCAGCTGTTCACGTAAGTCAGGTCATGATGTTTCTGTAAACCTCCAACAAGACAAATGTTATTTTCTGTTCTTCAACTTTTTATCTCTATATAAGTGAAAAAGTGTTATACTCTTAAACGTCAGAGCCTTGAGAACGGGCTTTCCTGTATATTCCAGGCTATAGGCAACATTCTTTTGCAAAAGGTGCAGAACCAGCTTGACTAAGCACTGGAAACAGCACAGGGTTAGAGCTAAAGGAACAGATCTAATACGGGGTCAGATTTGTTCTTCCCTATTACACTTAAGCTTCAGAGAAGTTCTGCAGTAGAGATGTGCCTTTAGCTCAGATTATCTCCATTTTATTTGACCACCCCTCCCCACAAGGGACACTTGTTAACCACTTTAGTGGGGCAAGTCTGAGGAGCACAGCTGAGAAATACTGTTGAGTGATATTGTTGCTGACTAGTCAAAAGCTAAAAAACTAATTCCAGCTTGCTCCTCCTTGTCACTGAAAGAGAGCCCATCTCCAGCCAACTCCAGTCAAAAGAGGAAGCCTAAAATCTGTGTGTGTGTGTGTGTGTGTGTGTGTGTGTGTAGGCGGTAGTGGAGGGGTGGGTGGTGTTTTAAGTAAATTCTGAGATGAAATGTTAAACTGGAGATTTACAGTTAAAGTGTCATCAGGATTGTGACTACTTCTTGGTCTGCTGAATTTTTCAAATAATTTTAATGTATTACCTGTAAACATGTTGCTGAAAGATCGGCCCCCATCCCTGATGAGCCAAATAACTCAGAGACAGGGTCCTGGAGCTTAGAAGGAAAGAGGCAATTTTATTGCTTTGCCGGGCAAAGGGGACTCCCAGCAGGCTGGTGCCTTCAAAACTGTGAGCCCACCTTGGGGATGGGGTGGGGTGGTTATATAGCCATAGCTCAAACAGTAAAGCAGAATAACAATTAACAGAATTATTTTCTTCTCATAAGACTCAGAGTGGCATCATGGTGTCTCCAGGTGACCGATTCTGTAGAGGCTAGTGGTTGTCACTCTTTCAATCTCTTTATCTTAGAAGACCCCAAGGCATGGTCTTCTTAGTAATTCAGACTATTTTATAAGGTTGCAGTTCTGTGACCTTCTCCCTAGAGAACAACTCAGAAACCAAGTATGATTACTACTTTCAATTACTGGAATAAAGCAGAAACAGCAAAATTAATAGCTTTATTTTAACTACAGGCCTGGAGCTGTGAGTAGCAACCAGTCAGTCAGGTCAGTTGACCGTTTTAAAGGCAAGCATAGAATAAGCAGTCTGTTAGCCTAAGTGTGGCCATTTTATTAATCCTCCTTCAACATAGTATTCTAATATCCTACCCAGCAAGACAACTTCTCTGTATGGCAAAAATTATACAACTGAATTCACTGTTTTTTCATTTTGTAATCTGAAAAATGGGAAACAAAGGAGATAGTTTAACAGAGAAGAGATAAGATCTAAGAAGGAATAGAATGTTTACACAAATCCTACCAAATATGGCAAAAATGTGTTAGTGCCTTAGAGGAATGGCTAGGTATTCAGTCTCTCTCAGGAATGCTATAAAATTGTCCATAAATATTAGAGTATAAAAATACAGTATACCCCTTACCCTCACTCTGAATCCTCTCATCTTCAACTGGGTATGCACTAGGTCAAAGTAAGTCACTCCTAGGTCACTAGGATGTCATTTCTTTATCCTGGCCATAAACATAGCAATAAAAATTATCAACTTGGAGTAATCTATAATATAATTCTTCAGTACTGTTTAATATTTTGATTTAGTTAACATGGTTTGATGTAATTGCTGAAACAACATCTTATTCAGAATTTATCAATAGGGCAGGGAGCTACTGAGTTAGCTAACTGCTCCATGAAGCAGGACTTGAATGGAAAGGTTACCCAGCACTGGAGCCAGGACTTTGTGTTGGTTGACATGCAAGCAGAGAAAGTTAGTAAAGAAAAGAGCAAAGAAAAATGCGGACGAAAAGGACCATTTGAATCTGGAAAGAAAGTAAGAGGCGTTCCTTTCTGTATCCCTCTCCAGTCCCCTGAGTGGTCCTTGTGTAATATAAAGTCATTTGTTCTAATGACCCCCTTTTCTTAAGATGGCTGGATTAGATTTCTTTTTTTATAAGAAGACGTGTCCTTCATAAACAGAGATTAATTCAATTAATAACATTAATTCAATTAATAACACGAATTTTCAGGAACTCTATGAGTTAGTGACATGTTTCTATGCAAATAACATGCTTCAATATATGATCTTTAAAAATATGTTCTTAAAGCTATTTAATAGACATTTCCTATTATTTTTGAATGATTCACTTACTTTTCTATATATATTACAAAAATAAACTTCCATCCAAAGGAAGGAAGAATTATAAAACAGGAGAATGGGAATGGTAAAACTGAAGAACAATATAAAACCGAGGCAAGATTTCAGACAGGATGCCATTTCATTCTGGGCCTTCTGTATAGACAGAAAGCATTTTGGTCATATACTGCCTTCTTTAAAGTCAATAGACATATTCCAAGGATACTAGATAATAATGCTATCTTTAGGAGAATAACTGGCAATGTACCCTATGAGTAAGTTTTAAAAGACATTTTGAGGATACAGCAAGCACAGAATTAACACAAATGTCAAGGACTGTACCCACAGATCACTACTTTTAGATGGCTTATGCAATACAGAACTTAGCCAGAGGAGACCAAGGCCAAGAATATCCATGTGCCCATGAGATGCTCTTCAAAGTAATACCAAAAGGTGAATGACTAACTCTTTCCTACCCAGGTTAAAGCCACATTGGCTGAAATGGCTAATACTTCATTCTTTTCCTTAGCTCCTCTGCATCTCTGGTGACCTTTGGACTTCTCTACTAAAATGTGCTTTAGGGACTTCATATTATGTCCTCCCTTTCCTAGACAGAGTAGGACACCAAGACACCTCTCTTGGTGTCCTAGTCAGAACTGTTGCATAATTAACTCCTAAATCAATCTTCCTTCCACTTTTGTGAGGTTCTTTTTGTTTTTTGGTTTTTTTTACAAAGGAGAAAAGTGATTGCTAAATATGGTATTTGATTTCTACGGCCTGTTAAACTTCAGCTTTGATAGAAAAATAATGGTCTGCCACATGGACATCTTTTGCATTGTAATTTTATCATTTTATGACAATTGACATTGACAGAAAATGGTAAATGCCTTAATTTTAAGTTGATGACTCAACTGACTCAACCCAAATGGCAAAAAAAAAAAAAAGTTTCATTAGTGATCTAAGAATAAAATAAATGCTTATTGATTAATTAGATTATGTTAGTACTTTTTAAAACTTTTAAAATGATGACTCTGTTTTGACAGCACTTAGAAAATCTTTCCATTAACTCATTTACTCTTTTTTTTTAAATTTTTACATATGATTTTTTTCCTCATCCTTTCTTTAATGGCGGTACTAGGGGTTGAACCCAGGACCTTATGCGTGCTAAGCATGCACTCTACCACTGACCTATACCCACCCTCAACTCATATACTCTTAATTAATTATTTTGTTTGCTGAACCTACAAGTGAAGTTTGCTTCCAGAATTATTTACATGATTCATTGGCTTTGAAAATTCCTATTAATAGTATAGGCAATGAAAATATTAACCTAAGTTTATCCTACTAGTAATAAAATTTAAATGGGTTAAATGACATTTAACTCTTTTGTTTATAGTACTCATGTTTATGGTTTTTAAACCTTATTTTGAGCAAAAAGATCAATACTTCAATAATCAAGTGTGCTGAAAACAAGTGTCTGGTAAATAAATAGAAATTTTAGATACATTTTGTTTCCTGAGTGGTGTTATAGGCATCCTATCACAGTAGAACACCATCACATGATACAAGTAAACTTTGTCCACTTCTCTCACTGCTTACTTTGCATACATCCCCATTTCTACACATCCAGGGTATAACAGCCTTTCTAAAACAGAGTCTGGAAGACAAGTCTGAGTGAGCTCCCATATCAACACCAAGCCCTTCAGACAGTGTGGAGACACCAGAAATGAGAGAAAAGGTCATCCTTCATTACCCAACCACCTCCTGCCCTCTGCCCCAAGCTTTTGTCATCATTCAGCTTTACTTTAGAAGTCAGGAAACAGTCTCTGCATTCTAAAATCCTCCCTTGCACCCTCTGGTTGCCCAGACCCCTTCTGCCACACTGGGTTAGTTCTCTGCTTCCCTTATACCTTGCTCTTATGTAACACTTGTCATACAACATCATGAAAATTTGGCTCTTTTTCTTGTCTTTTTCATACTCTAACTGGAAGTTTCTTAAGGGCAGGGAATACGTTTTTTAAAATCAAAATCGTGCTACCAACATACAGGCTGGCACCTAGGAGACATGAAATAAAATGTCTGTCAAAGTTTTTATTAAAAGCTTACATATTAGATATTGTTCCAGGGACTGAAGTTACAGTATTGAACCAAAAAATCTAGATCCTTGTTTTCATGAATCTTAAATCTAGTGGGGAAAGCAGATTGTACACAAGTAAAAAATATAAGAATTTCAGTGACAAATACCATGAAGAAAATTAATATGATAGTGTCTGCAACTTAAATGAGGAAGAGAGCCAGTTCTCTAGGAGAGAATCTTCCAGAAGGAACAGCAAGTCCAAAGGCTCTAATTTAGGAGGGAGTTTGATTTTATCAAATAGCAAAACTAACAAGGCCTGTGTGGCTGTGAGAATAGTGAGTATATGGGAGAGCGATACCAAAGAAGACTGAAAGGCGGGCAAGGACCAATTCATGTAGGGCCTTGAAGGGCATGGCTAAGGATCTAGACCATATTCTAAGTACAATGAAAGTCATGGAAGAATTCTGAAGAGCAGAATAAAATCATCTAGTCATGGTTTCAAAGGCTCATTTGCCTACAATTTGAAGAATGGACTATAAAAGCCAAGCCAGGAGACCATGTGACATGTAGTAAAAATTAAACACTCTGATTTTGGCTGACACCCCAAGAAAAGAAGTACCAACTCCCCCATATCCCAATACAAGATGCTGTACTGAAGCATGCCCTATTCAGGACTGAAAAAAAAGCAAGGGAAACCAAATTTTGTATCTCTTTGGCCTTCATTACCTTCATATTATGACAGTATTGATTGAAGAGGGTAGGAATTGGAAAAGAGGGTGAAGATGATCCTTGGAGAAAGTTATAGATTTCTGAGTTTACCCCTTTTCCTAGGATCAGTGTATCTGGAGGTGAGTGAGGGTGGTTAGTGCTTCCCCTCTCACCTCCAACTAAGAGAGAGGGGCTTCAAAAAGACTGCTCAAAGCACATGATTTATGACTCCTGGGGTCTGCTGGGGACTGGTGGGGACCCACACCAGGAAAAGCCTAAGGGTGAGAGATTATTCACAAACTACTTTGCCACAAACCCAACAAAGCTAGCTCCTTTGGGAATGGCTCTTTCTTGAGACAGTGGTTAAATAACTCATTTGACAAATATTTATTGCTCTCTTACTAGATATCAGGCACTGTTCTGGGTATTTGGAATATATCAATGAACTAAGATCCTCACATTCAAATCACTTACATCCTAGTGGGTAGAGATAGACAAAAACTTTATCATAAACAAGTATATAATATAGGAAATTATAAGTGCTAAAGAAAAAAGATAAAGCTGATTAGGAAGATGAGAAAAGGGGTTTCGTAAAGAGGAAGAGAGATAAAGAGGGGTTGAAATATTAATTAGAGTGGAAGGAATTTGAGCAAAGACTTGAAGGAAGTGATGGAGTTAATTAACGAAGTGGTTCTCTCAGGTAAGGATATTTCAGACTAAAGTAGCTAGTGCTAGCTTGAGCCTGCATCAGAGTCTTCTAGAGGGTTAATGCACAGATCGCACAGATCACTGGGCTCCACTGCCAAAGTTTCTGATTCACTGTCTGAGTAGGAACAAGAATTTGCATTTCAAAAAGTACCCAGCTAATGCTGATGCTACTGGACCAGGAACTGCACTAGACAATCACTGAGCTAGAGGAAAAGCCCCAGGTGGGAATGTCCCAGGTGTATTCTGACGGTTCCCTGAGTGAGGGCCACTCAGGGAAGAGCTGGCTGGAGCCCTTCTCAAAGAGTTCTACTCAGGAAGGCTACCTTCTGAGACTGTGTGCTGAGCAGCAGAAAATCATGGGCTAAGTGAGAACTTTCATGACCAGTGGGACCAGATAAGAGCACTGCCGTGAAAGTCTCACCTTCTCTTAACTAATCAAATTCACCCCTTCTTTCAAGATACTAACTCCTCCATTTGTAATCTAAACTAATTTCCCAATGGGTGTCTTTATTACCACTTAAATTTAGCTGTTTTTATACTAATACCCTCAACATCCTTGCTACCTTGTGTTTTTCCCACGGCAAGATACATAATCCAACAATATTCCTTTTCCACTCTTATACCAGGGCTGCTGAGCATTCCTAAAGTAAAGATTGATGCCTGTGCAGCTTTAACCAATACACAGAAATTCTTTTATCTGCCTTTGATCACCTCTCTTCCTACTCTCTATAGCAACCGTGCCAAATGATCATCTTACATTTCATGATCCCTGCCTCTTCCCCCTCAACAGATGACACAGTCTCCTATTCAAAGCAAAAGCCGAGTGTATGACACATGAAAACCTCCAAGTTCCTGTCATTTTCACCGCCTTCCCAATATATACAAGCTCACACGTTCACTAGCTTCAAAGTTACTCCCTTCACTCATCTCCTTCCTCCTGGTCCCACATAACACCATGTAGACAGTGCTTAGGAAAGTGTTTGAAACAAACTGATGTGCTCAAAAAATGTGTTTGTTTGGCTAGTTTTTATATTATTCCTTTAAAAAAATAAGTAACAAATGTATAATGAGTGTAAGATTGTAGTCTCTTTCCAAACTCTTTTTCCCTAAACACATTTCTAGTCCCTCTGTTACCTGAAAAGGGGAAGGGAAAAGACCCCAGTTCTTGTCTTACCCAAAAGATAAGAATTCAGACAGGAGATGGAGTTTTGTGTAGTGAAAGATTTTAAAGGATTTACTAGCAAAGGGCAAGTACACCTCCAGGAACGGGAGGCGGGCTGATCGAAGGGCGGATAGCAGCGGTCTTTGCCTGTTCTCTTGTACCCTCGCTTACAGGTGGTCTCTTGATTGATTGATGGCTCTTGCCCCTGGAATGCCTAGTCATGTTTGTCCCCTTTGCACACGTCCTTACCCATTATGCATATTGGGGGGGTGGCTAAACCACAGTGCTAATTATATTACGATATTACAGTGAGCATTGGGTTATGTCCAGTTAGGTCCTTGTCGCTACTGTGCAGTTGCGGCTGTCGGGTTCTAACCGGTTTCTTGCTGGCACTCATTTAGAGGAAGTAAAGCCCCTTTATGCTGGAAGCAGGCATCCTCCATCTTCCAGACTTTGCTCCCTTTCCTGCACCTTATCTGCCTGGTGCTCCCACTAATCTAACTACCTAACACCTGGACCACAGTTACCAGTTCCTTGTGTATCCTTCCAGAGATATTCTGTGTACAAAAAAGCCCATATATTCATAAGTCCCAGGCAGAACTGCTTCAACCCTCTTATAAATAATCATGGCTTCTTTTTCAGACATTTACTAAGGCATGCATCACATAGTACACTTCAGGTTATAAGTACTGGCTTCATTCTCAGGCTTCATGTTGTGGCAGAGGCATATTAAGAGATCCAAGCTTAAATACTCACATATGCCGAGTGGAAAAAATAAAATTAAAAAAAAAGTCCCCTTTCTAGAAACTCCCTTGTTTTTGGTTTCACTTTTTCTTTGGATACATGTCCAGTACCAAATTAATCATTGTTACCTACAGTGACTGCCAGGGAGTTATGAGTTTTATTATCAGGCAGGTTCCCAAAAGGAAATATATGGCAATTCAAATTAGGATAATTCAGAAAGAATTTATCTACAAAAGGACTAATCACAAAGATGTAGTATGGGTAGGGGGAAATAATCAGTACTGCTAGGCATCCTGCCTGGGCATCATGGCCAGAGATGAGCCCGGATATCAGATTCCCACATGACCTGGACCCAGAGGCAGGTCTCGGTGATGGCAGCGCCACCTCAGCAGGCAGGGCAGCTCTAGAGCTGCGATTCTTCCTGCCCCTGCTGCCTCCTGTCTCCTCAGCGTCCAGGCTAGGAAACCAGCTGCCATGCAGAAACCACACCCAGGCCCTGTTTCCCACCTCGATGGCACCAATGGGCAACATCTTTACAGAACTCATAGTTTCAAGAAGTAAAGATTTCTTAAGAGTAACAATATTGTTCATCATGCCGAATCCTCCCTCAACTTCTGCTGAACTGATACCAATTATGTTCAAAATTCTGCCTGAGCTTTTCCATATTTAATATCTCTATTCTCAATTCTCAGTAAAGGAGGTAAATTTTTCAATAGTTTTCTTGATCAACCTGAACTAATGAGATTATTTTAGAATGTATATTATTATATTTACTGCTTATAGTTTTTAATATTTTATTTACTGACTGATAGAGAAACATTTCAATATTTTTAATATTGAATATCCAACACATATGGCTGTTAACATCCCTACTATCATAAGAAAGAAAAGGTTTGGAAATTTTTTTTTAGTGACTATTATAACATACTTATCTCATCATAGCACAGTATTCATATAACCTGGTAGTGAGCTCTTCGCGAAATGTTTTGTGATACATTAATTTTTATATCCAGAGTGCCAACCACAATGCTGAAACTAAATAAAAATTTGCTGAATAGGTGTAGGTCTCTTTTCCCCAACTACTGATAGACAATATACTCCTTGATGGCATGAGTTGCATCCTTTATGCATTTGTATCACACACAGAACCTAACACACACTGCATTGCTTAAAAAATGTTTATTGATTGATGCTCAGAACTTAGGAAACAAATCAGGAGTTTCAGCCATTGTGTTCTCTGATATTTTGTCATTCCCTTCAGATAAGAGTTCAGATTTGTTCCGTGCTAAATCACAATAGGCACTATATAAATCATCATCATTTAACTGTCATTTCTGAAATACCCAACACACTCTTTATAGTTTTTTATAATTTTCTCTCAAATACATGACTTTACTAGTATCAGTTCCAAGTACATGTATTAAAATACATTCAAGAGATAATAATAGCCACTAGTACAGTAGTCACTGAAATAAAAAAAAAAAAAGGGGGAAGGGGGTAGAAGTAATTGAAGTTAGTGAATGAGAACTTGTTTTTTAAGTTATAAAAACCTAGCTTAAAAACCTTGGAGAAGAGAAACCATTTGGAAGTAGCACTTCAATATTCTCAGCTGGAAAAAAATGTTAAGTCAAATTACATGAGTAGTTCTCCTTTCTTGTCAAAGATAGACAGATTTCTCATAATTATCTTGGAGATGATTTGGGATGTTACTATCTTAACCTTACTCTATGCTTCAATTTGTATCTTGGCATTCTAGGATAATTTACTGTGTAAAAGAGAGGCAAACAAGATACTCTGCAGCATTAAGTAAATCCAACTAAATAAAATAAAAATGGAAAGATACTCATCTTATTTAAAATCGTGACACCTTCGTACTTCATATAAAACCAGTGTGTATTAAGAATAAATATGTCTCAATCACCGCCTGTCTTAATCCAAGTTTATAAGTTAAGGGTTTTTTATTTTTCATATTTCAGTTGATAGCCTTGATTAACCAGCAGACTGGAAGACCAGATTGCATTTGAGCAGAGCTCCAAATCATGGCTACATAACATCTGCCTTGTGTTTCAGTGCTGAACATTCTATAATATGATTAATTGAAGATGACAAATCAACTACCCGATTTCAACTGACAGCAGTTAAGCACTCACACTATGTTACTAGACTTCTGCTTTGTATACGAGCCCAACCAAGCCAATGGTGCCCAATAAATGTCAGTATGAATCACTTGCTTTATTTATGATATTCAGTTCATCAGCTGGTACTTACTAAACCAACCAGATGCAAAGATGAACTTTATAAAGCTTAAGTAAAGGGGCCCAAAAGAGAGAATGCAGACTAAAGGTGAAAAAAGAGGAAGAAAAATAATTCTAATTTTGTATATTCACAAAAGAAAAATAGAATAAAATGGAAGCACATATATCATGATCAAGTGAAATGCAGTTAGTTCCATTAGTTATACTTGCATAAAATAAAAGTAGCAGTCTAACGCCTTTCTATTGCTGGTAAAAAAAAAAAATGTAAAGAGAGAGAAAAAAAGATTGTTATGCTTGAAATTGCTTAAACCTTGCCAGCTTAGCTTGGTTAACTAGTTATTATGCATTAACAGAAATGGAAGTTGTTAAATCAAATATCTCATCACAAATATTAGATCTCTTTTAACCTTACAATAATTTTCACTGAGTTTTAACACCACCTAAGCTCATGATTTTTTTCCAAATAATTTACCATGACATAAATTTTTATTCATGTTTAGATAAACAGCTATTGTTGCTCCAAATTTTGAGGTAGACTTTGTCTAATTCAGTATTTTATTCCAGATTAAGAAAAAGAATTAAGTATCTAGGTTGAGATATTTACCAGATTATAAATAATTAACTAACTTGAGAAATAATTTTTTTAAATTTTCTTTACATCTAGCATATAGCTGAAACTCAGCTTTCCAGTAACTTTCAAGTAAAGGTACAGAATTTCCAGACCCTTTATCTAGTTTCTGGTGATAACCACTTATACAAGACATTATTATACCCAGTGTCACTATAGACTGAACTATTTGCCTTACTCAGGGAGAGGGAATGTTAGGCAAGAGAGAGATCATAAACATGTTCTTTCAAAATTTTCATCTCCAGCTTGCTAACATACTATCTGTTTTCCATTTTAACTGAAATACTGAGAGAGTACATCATTCCTCATTCATGCTGATTACACGTCATTTCCTCCCACATCACTGTCCTTCAGTGGAATTAGAAATGTGGCATTAGACAATGACAGTACTGCAGATACTATAAAATAAAGACTGAGGTAAAAATAAAAATAATACTTTTTACAGGGTTAGACCATTTTGTGATTTCTCTAAATCTGACTGTACTCTTAAAGGTAGATGTTGCTAGCCCCATACTCCGGTTGACAAATGTAAATACTGAGTTTATTAGGGGCAGGCACCTAAGGGATTTATATTTAATCTTCAACAATAATTTATGAGGTTTCATTTTCATTATCTTCACTTTGTAGATAATGAAGCTGAGTCTTTGAAAGCTGAAATGACTTTCCGGAGCTTGCACTAGTAAATGGGAGAGGCAGGCTTTAAATGAAGTTCTGTTCAACTCTAGCACTTGTGGGTTTTATTCACAATACTTGTTAGACTCTTGGCCAGGATAAATTTTTTTCTTGTGTCTTGTTTTCTTTTTTTTTCATTCAGTTTTCTTTTTTTAAATAACTATAAATTCAAGCTTAGGGAAGCTTGCCTTTGTCTTGAAACACAAAACAACAAAGCTTTTATTTCATTTGCTAACCTGATCTCGTTTTAAGAGAGATGGGAGTTATCTTGCAAGAGTTAAATTTATCCCATGAGTGATGCAAGTCTAACTCTGGTGGAACCAAAAGGAGACAACAGCATTGTTGACAAAATTAAAATCTGCTGGTAGCATTTGTGGAAAAGAAGCCTTTGCAAGTTTCTAAACAACAGTAAACTGTGTTAGGAAATTCTGAAGTGTTTTATAGGCCACAAAGGGAGTGAAGAGAGTAAAATGCCTCAAAAGAGTTTGAATACTGGATTTGAGAGTTACTGTAACTTGGATATGAAAAAACAGGGTGTAGGTTGGATCATGCTTACAGTGGTCTCAACTTCAAACCAACTACCGTGACAATACACCACTTCACAGGCCACATGCTTTCCCAGCGCTCTTCTTTCCCTCAGTAGGTGCTGGGAGAAGGTGTGCTCGGTCGGTTTCTAGTGTAGATGCCTAGCCCCAGAGCCAAAACGTGAGTGAGGAAGAGAGATGGAATGAACACCTTAAGAAATTCTGTGGGGAAAATACCCACTTTCTTCATGGCTCCACTCTTCCTCATGCTTAAAGAGACAGAACCTTTAGGGTGCTGGAAGTGGAACCCCTTAGGTGCGGTGTTTTCAGGTCACCTGGACCCTTCGGACACCCAGTCTACACTTTTCTTCAAAGCCAACACTGCTCTCTCTTCTTCAACTTCTGACTGAATGCTGTGATCCCTGCTGGTGTTCATTTCCACATCAAACATGATCTGCCCATCTTGTAGGGGAAGGGCTGTCACAGTGAGAAGTGCCTATTGAACTGCTCTGTCCAGATTCATGTTGTATATCTGAAAGAATCTTCTCTAAGTCTCCATTGTGGATAGAGCATGAGGAGGGTACATGTTCTAGCCCCCTGTTTTTTCCCATTGCCATTATCATTGCCATTGCTTCAGCGGGGAGCTCCACCCAAGAACTGTGGCCAGAGGCTGTTCACCTTCCTCGCAGGGTCGCGGCTGCTCTACTGAATGAAAAGACATTGTCCAGCAGCGGGAAGAGCTGAGGCCAGAGCACGACCTTGATAGACTCTTAGTAAACTGAAGCCCCAATCTCAGGAATAAACATGAGTTCTTACTGCTGTCACAGCCCCATCCTTCCATATCCACCCCCCTCCCCATCGCCCCCACATGCACTCAGAGTCCTTCCTAAGTTTCAGCAACAAACAAAGGAAGAAGTACAGCATACTGAGTTTGTGCACGTGGCTGGGCTTCCTCTCCTATAGCAGGGGCTTCTGCGGCTAGTTTTACCGCGCCCATTGAACGTCAAGCAGTTTTCCCTATGATTTTCATTGCTGCAATTTAATTAGTTTCCCAGTTGTAGCCGACTAACATGGAGGTGTCTCTTGAAAATAATAACCAAAGTCATTTGAGCAATGAAATGTGTGAATATGTAAATTTAATTTAATATCAGAATTCCTCTCTTCTTTCTAAATATTTTTAAGATTTGGTTAAAGTTGGTGAATGCTTTAATGGTTTTTTTGGGGGAGGGGAGGAAATTAGGTTTATTTATTTATTTTTAATGGAGTTACTGGGGTTTGAACCAGGACCTAGTGCATGCTAAGTATGCACTCTACCACTGAGCTATTACTCTCCCCCGCTAATGCTTTAATGTTTAAAGTTGCTTTCATTAATGGTTTTAATGCAAATATTGCTTATTATTTTCAAGATTTGGTTAAAGCTGCTTTGGTTATTAATTTCCAATAACCACTCAGCAAAGAATCTGCCTGGATAAGTCTGGGACTGCTTAGGGAAACAGCGTCATTCAAAATATTCCTGGAATAAAGGGATTTAATGAAGATGCTGGAGTTGACATTGATGTTGGAAAAACTAAGGGAAAGGTCAGGAAAGTCAAAATTTAATCCAGTCCAGTTGCTGCCTAAAATTAAAGATGCAGACAGTGAAATACCTTAGCCTGAAGCCCCAAAGTAGGTGGTTCTCAAAGGCTTGCTTGGAAACTGTTGTAATTCTCAAAAATAGCTGAGAAAATTCCCAACAACTATTTCCAAGCGCACACAGAAGCTGCTGTCAATGTCTGAGCATTCACCTGGCTGCGGCCACCTTCAGAGTCATCAGCTCCCCTCTTCTGCCTCTCAGACCTCCTGGAAATTCCTCCTGTTACCAAACTCTGAAGCCAGACTCTTTAGAGAAAGGGATTCTGGGAAATGTAGTTCCGAGCTTCCCCTTTACATGGCAGGAATTGGGAGCTCATAGTGATGCCATATTGACAGCAAACAATCCAGCAGGACAGTCTGTTCTTGTCAACTCAGGATCAATACGCATGACATTGGCTTTGGGACCAGGTGGCACGCAGAGGCTGAAAAAGAGTGAGGAGACTATTAGTGAGCTCATTTTTAGTGGAAGCTGGAAAGGAAGGGATGAAACCAATTTAGAGACTAGAAAGAGGGCAACCCACATTTAATAGCAGCAAAACAATTTGTAAAAGTGTGGTCTCTAATAACTCGAAAGAGAAAATGTGTCTGATGAACTTGTGGATCTGGCCAAGAGGATTTAAAGGCAGAATGTTTAAAGTGCCAGCTGACAGATTTTTAGGTGTGTATAATAATAAAGAACAGAAAGAGAGGAATTAAAATTTGCAAGCAAAATTTAGAAGAAATATATAAGAACCAGGAATTGTAGATAGGAAGACAAAGCTATTTCACATCACTGATCTGTCCCCGTAGCAAAAGATTCTCAAAGTAAAAATGGCCTCAGGGTAAAGAATAGATCAAGGGTATGGCTATAAAATCCTTTTACTAAGACTTCAGAAAGGTTTAAGCAAGTGCCCAGCTAGACAAAATGGCTTATCTTAAGAGTGCCATCCCTCAGCCCCAACATTCTGTGCAAAGTGGAAGTCTGTCTTGAAAAATTATTCATGTGGCATCTTTGGGCATATAGTGACTTCCAATTAGATTCCCAGGGAAATATAATGTTTTTAAGAGAATTCTTGTAATTTGGGCCCAAGGGTAAAGAGACAGATCCAAATGGTAGAATTCTCTATAGGCAGAAAGCAGGCTGGAAAGTTTACTTAGCTGTAAATCCAGACCATTTCTCATTGAAAAGAAGAGACCTCTCTGAGAGCAGAGTCAAGAGCCCAGAGAGGGGATTCAAGAACCACAGAGTAGAGTGGATATGGAAACCAAACTAGGGAGCAGAAGTGGTTCAAATGAAGGTGCATTTCTAATCCTCAGAGCAGAGCACTCTGACATGTGTCCGGGTGGATTTCAGATCAGTGGCCACTATGCACTTCCTGTTTCCTCATCTTTTTGAAAGAGGATGTCTATTGCAATTCTCCTGTCCTGACTCACTATTAGTTATTCACCATTAGATACAGAGAGCTTGTCTTTTTAGTTCACAGGTCTCTGAATCAAGAGGCACTGCAGCCTCGAGGAGCCTCATCTGTTTCTTGACCTTCTACAGAACATGAGATTTTGGACTTAAAGACTGGCACCATGATTGGAGGAGTTTTGACGGGCCAGTTGAGAAGGTGAATGTATTTTTGAGTATGAGAGAAACAAGAATTTTTGGATCCAGCAGACAAACTAAGGAAAAGGTAACCTACAGGCTGAGAATGAGACTAGGCGAGACATCTGTGAATCACAGGTACATCACCTAAATGGGATATGGGCAGAGTTGGAGCAAGACATGGTGGGAAGGGGTGGGCATTCAATGCCAAAAAGAAAGTTGAGTTGACAGAGTTGACAAATCTGAGCAGAGTATATCAAGAACCAGAATTCAAAAACTTAGAGATCAAATCCAGTGGGCAGTGATAAAGAAATATAGAAAAGAAAATGTATACACATACACAGAGAATTGAGCAATGTCTTGTTGGCATTAGAAGTGCTGTAAAGCCTTTGTAGCCACAAAGCCACAGGCTCTGGTAAGCAGGTCTTCACTGGTCTGAAAGAGTTAGAGCATTTCTTAACATTTCCATACCCCAGCCCTGGAATCACTTCTTAAATGTGAAACTCTGCAATCCCAGGCTTTGAAAGTAACTGCAATCTCTCCTTTTTTCATCTCTGCACGTCACCTGTGCCTACATTACACCTGCTCCTTAAACTCATCAAGACCTCGAATTACTAAACCCTGGCCTGTTTCCTCATAGAATTGCCCTCTCTGGCCTGGTTTTTCTGAAACTAGCATTGATCCAGCATCACCGCCACTGTCTTCTCTTGGCCTTTGACCCCAGTTTGTATCTCAATTCCTGATCCGATCCTGATTCAATTTAATTATCTATTTCTCTGAGATATAGAATCTGTGTTTTGGGGGCTGATGGAGAATAACACTTCTTAAGGTTCTGATTTCAGCTACATCCTTAAGAGTGCTCTGTAATCTTTGGGCTGATGCCTTCTCCCTAGAGTGGCGGTACCACTCTCCTCAGGCCATATCACTCTGCCTGCACACCCTACTCTGCCAAAACACAGATCTTATCCTTTCACTTACCTTCTTAAACATTTTTGAAATATTCTGATTGCCTGTGAAATAAAATCCAGTGTCCTTATCATAACATGCCAGCCCCTTCATTGTCTTCCTCAGTTAACTTTCATCCCTTACTTCTGGCCTTGGTGCTGATATGCCTTTGTGGTATCCACGTTGACTTATTTCACATGTCTGAATGCATCCTGCATTTTTATGCCTCTTTACTCATGCTTTTCCATCAATCTTGGGGAAGTTTTCACTGTTTTAACACGGTCTGCTTAGCACTCCCTCATCAGTATTTCTAGGACACTTTATACATACCTCTACAGTGTCCTTATTGCATTGTATTATTGTACGATAACTAAATATTTGGCATTTCATTACTATGCTAGTTTCTTAAAGACAAGAACAGTGTGGGGCTTTTTTTTCTGTTTTGTTTTGAATAGGGGTAGGTTTGATTGCTTGTTTATTTGTTTGTTGGTATTTTTTATGCCTACCAGGTTAATTAGCCCATAAATAGCCCTCAATAAATAGTTCTTAAAGGAATAAATGGGAGCAAAGAAATATAATACAAGCAAAAGAAAAGACTCAGCGTTGGAAAGGCAGTTAAAAAATTGAAAACTGTGAACATATCCCTACACATTTTACACATTTGTACAATTTACACATTCAGACATGGTCCCTGTCTTAAACATTCCCAGCAAGAAATAAGCAATTTGATCTATTGGATATTTGCCTCCATTTGAACATACTTCTTACTCTATAACAATCTTTATTTCACAGAAGTACTTCATAGATCTCATGACATGAATAAAGTTAGTAATAAATTACTCACAGACAGTAAAATGGTGATTGAAAGAATGGGTTTGTTCCAACAATCATTTGTGATGTTTCATTGCAAAGACGTTCATTAAACCTCTATACCTCAATTTTCATATCCATGAAGTGGGAAATAATAGCTGTACTTACCTCATAAGATAGCAGTAAGGATTAAATGGGTTAACATATACGAAGCACTAGCATAGTCCTTGCAGAAGTAAACAGAAAAGATAAACACTATTCTAATTGGTGCAGCCAAGCTCTAGGTTCTCATGAGGTCTTGACAGAATTGAATTTTGCTTTCTTGACTCTCTACAGTATTATTATTAAAACTATTTGTGTATAACCCCCCAGGTTATTTACAATAAAAAAATAAATTAAGCTATGCCCCTATGAGCTTACAGTTTAACTTGAATAAGAACAATATAGTTGAACATCAAGATTAAACAGCCCCCTGAATATAAATCAACATTAGATTTTTAAAAACTCCATGTAAGCGGAGAAGTAAAATGCATGATGTGGCTACATCAATACAGCGGTAAATACCATCCTGAATAAAGCCTGGGGAAATTTTCTCTCTTTGTTATTGTCAGGAAGGCTATATATAATTAATGGGACAACAGGCTCTACTTAAAGAGTAGGCGTTTTTCCCAGTGAAGACATTCAAAATACAGAATGCATTTTGGGGAGAAATGTGTGTGACACGGACCTATGTCCAGTAGCCCAGAGGTTGTCCTCAGCACCATGAGGACTCACAGTGGGAACTTAAGATACAAAGGAATTAGAAAGAATCTGATTGGAAGTGTGTCTGAATTTATGAAGGCAGATGGTTTATTGAAATTCTAAGTGGCAAAGAAAATAAGACAAAAAGAAAAACCCAACTGTGATTACCTACATTTGTTTTCCTATTTTGTTTTCTATATACACAATTATCAGAAGATTAATTAACTTTCTAAATTTAATAATCGGAAGATTTCTTGTAAAATGCAATAGAATTTATATGATACATTTTGGTTCTTTTCTTCCTTAGCATTAAGTACCATTTAATTGAGCCTAATTTAAATGCTACAGGGTGTGACACTTAGAGAAATCAGTTGAATTATCAAACAATTCACCTTCTAATTTTAAGCTGGTCCATTTTCCTACAGAATTGTATTATGGAAACACGCATAACTATTTCCAGACAGTTTTCTTGTTTAATACTCTATTCAAAATATAATTTCAGGATTATCTCTTGAAGAGGCTCTTGTACCAAAACTGTTTATTAGGCAAATTAAAGTAGAAAGTTATTTTTTGCCTATACTATGGAAGATGTCAGCATTTTAGAATCAATTCTCATAATACTAAATAAACACTTTTGCAAACTAATTAACCAATTATGAAAAGATTTAGGTTTTGTATTGAATGTATAGTGCAGATTTTATGATGAAAGAATGTCGGCGGATTGGAAGCAAGGTAGAGATTAATTAACCTAAGATGTTTCTGATGTCTAGTTGGCTTTGGAATAAGCACTTCACCTGTAACCATTGACCCCCACAGATGTCTCCAGGGACAATAACCAAAGACTGTGAGGTTCACTGACACTGAAGTGCATACTAGGGGTTTTCATGATAGTCCTGGTGGTGCAGATAGATGAGACAGCCCGTGACCCAGCCCTGAGCTAGGAAGTATGGTGATACGGGATAACTCTCATCTAACAGGACGGAAAGAGTGGGAACGATGTGGGGGAATAGGGTTAACAGGTCTAGAGCAGGGGATTCAAGAGCTGCATGAAGTCAGGTTTAAGAACGGAGAAACATCAGAAGCTAGAGTAAGATCAGTTATTTGAGAAACTCAGGAAATAAGAATGTGAGAAAGAGAGTTGCTGAGAAAGTTGTATAGCAGAAATGTCAGCGCTGCTCTCAGTAGAGAGGAACTCACAGGTGCTGTAGCAGTGAAAGGATCAGACCGACAGCTGGGGCACAACCACGCTGATTACCACCGAGAAACCTGGCTCCCTGGGCCAGCAGCATCAGCATCACGTGGGATCTGTTAGAAACGCAGATCTGAGGGCCCTGCCTCGGACTTACTGCATCTCAAACTCCAGAGGGTGGGACCCAGTGATCTATGTTTTAACAAGCCCTCCTGGTGACTCTAAGGCAAACTAAGTTCCAGAACTACTGGCTTAGAATTTCTATGGAGACTTCAGCCTCCATTCTTTATCTGGAGTTGTCTTAGTTGCCCTTTACAAACAGGCAAGTGTTGCTATATAACTTACAGCTATAACGCCTTTTCAACTACATACCAGACGACTGTTTATCTTATGAGTAGCAGATATTTGGATTTCTTCCACCATTCAATTTGCTTAGGAGCAAGCTATCAGCACCTGCCTTCAAAATGTGAGAAAATAAAAGTTAAATTTAGTAGAATATTAAATATGCTGCATTCCTAGTTTTTATAATATATATAAAAATATATACATAATCTTATTATATGTATATATGTATACACACGTACACACACACTTCATAGAAAGCACTTGATATAAAAATATCAAGTATTTAAAATTATTGTACTATCAGTTCCAACAAATGAAACATAACCACTTAACATAAAAATAATTTAAGGAATAAGGAGATATAATAATAGTTAGAGCTAAAAATAAAGTTTCAGTGTTCCATCTTTTCTCTATCTCCTTTCTAAAGATATAGGTAGCTGCAAAAGAATTATTAAAGGCGAGAAGAGCTGATGCGAAAAAAAGCTATTTATAAAAACGATTAACCTTATTTCATTACACTGTATTTGCTCTTATTTGAACTTGCAAGTGGGTAAGAGCATGGACTGAAGTAAAAATTATAAGCCATGTTTGGGGGGTTCGCTTTCAAAAGTAAGGTTACATGGTCATTACAATGGTGACTGGTAAAGAACAATTTCCATTTCGGGGTGCCTGCTATTACGAGCTCTCCTTACTGGCAAGGTAACCTTGTTCAGTGGGTTATTTGGTCATGGGTGTCATGGTAATAATGGGCAGTGTTGTGTGGTTGTGTGGTTTCAACTGATTTTATGTCGTCTTTTTAAAGCAAATTAACTTATTATATCCACAAGACTACTAAACACTGACATTTTCTAATTTCATAAAATGATCATGGAATGTTAGAGATATACTAAGACATATTTTATTTGTGTTTATTTTTATTTGTAGAACCTTTATATCCTGATATAAAATACATTAAATGTTCCTTTAGTCTCCAAAAGCTCAGTGATAATATTCTCAATGTAACTTTGAATTAAGTTCAAAATTGCTTATGATTTTGAATACAGCCTTTAAAATGATACTTTCATTTTTAAATTTTTATACAGTTTTTAAAGGTTACCTTCCATTTCAGTTAAAATAATATTTTCCTGTATTACACAGTATAATGCACAAGTGTGTACTAATGAGTGTGTACTAAGTATATACATGTGCTTTTTAAACTTTTTCTACCATAGACAAAAACATAGCCAGAATTAATATAGATTTTAAATGCAATTTTATAACAGTAGAGATTTTACTGAGTGATAAGTTCATTTACTCATAAAAATTGATTTATTTGAGCCCTTTTGGAAGAAATGTTTAAAGTTATTGTTTGTTACTGTTCTCGTTGCATTTCTTAAATTAAATGAAAAGAAAAAGAAAATCTGCAATCTGAACTCCATTTTTTAAATCCATAGAATATTCTAGGAAAACATACATGTACACTTAAAAAAATTATTCTGAAAGGAAAAGAAAATATTTGAAGCCTTCTCTGAACTATTTTCCCCTCCTTTGTTACAGGTATCCATTTTTTCAGCTATATTAATCTTTTAAAATAAAATTAAAAAAAAATGGATGTCTTAAACTCATCTGATCAAAACTTGACCTCTGAAGAACTGTTCAACAAAATGCCATCCAAAATCCTGGTGTCCCTCATTCTGTCCGGGCTAGCACTGATGACAACGACCATCAACTCCCTTGTGATCGCTGCCATTATCGTGACTCGAAAGCTACACCACCCCGCCAACTACTTAATTTGCTCCCTTGCAGTCACAGATTTTCTTGTAGCTGTCCTGGTGATGCCTTTCAGCATTGTGTACATCGTGAGAGAGAGCTGGGTTATGGGACAAGTGGTCTGTGACATTTGGCTAAGCGTTGACATCACGTGCTGCACATGCTCCATCTTGCATCTCTCTGCTATAGCTCTGGATAGGTACCGGGCAATCACAGATGCTGTTGAGTATGCCAGGAAAAGGACTCCCAGGCATGCTGGCATTATGATTACCATAGTTTGGATTATATCTATTTTTATCTCTATGCCTCCTCTGTTCTGGAGGCACCAAGGAACTAGCCGAGAGGATGAGTGCATCATCAAACACGACCATATTGTTTCCACTATTTACTCAACGTTTGGAGCTTTCTACATCCCATTAACATTGATTTTGATCCTCTACTACAAAATATATAAAGCAGCAAAGATGTTATACCACAAGAGACAAGCAAGTAGGATTGCCAAGGAGGAACTGAATGGCCAAGTCCTTTTGGAGAGTAGTGAGAAAAGCACTAGACTGGTCTCCACACCGTACATGCTAGAGAAGTCTTTATCTGATCCATCAATGGACTTTGATAAAATTCACAGCACAGTGAAAAGTCCCGGGTCTGAACTGAAGCATCAGAAATCTTGGAGAAGACAAAAGATCTCAGGCACAAGAGAACGCAAAGCTGCCACTACCCTGGGATTAATCTTGGGTGCATTTGTAATATGTTGGCTTCCTTTTTTTGTAAAAGAATTGGTTGTTAATGTCTGTGAAAAGTGTAAAATTTCTGAAGAAATGTCAAATTTTTTGACATGGCTTGGATATCTCAATTCCCTTATAAACCCACTGATTTATACAGTCTTTAATGAAGACTTCACAAAAGCATTCCAAAAACTTGTGCGATGTCGATGTTAGTTTAAAGAAAGTTTATTATGAAAAGGTTGGGGTTCTTTTGAGGTGAAGTAACTTAATGATTGCTAAATAACAAAACATCTAAAATTTTAGAAAGAAATAAATTAAAGCTGCTAAAATGATAATAATATAATTTATATTTTAATAGCAACATGCATATAAAATGTGTTGATTTAAAGACATCTTTGATCATCATTCTAGAGTATGTGAGATTAGAAAATAATTTATTATTTATAAACAGTATTTTGCCTATGCAATGTCCCTAAAAAGCTCACTGGAAATACACACATATATATAAAATTAATGACAGTGATTTTCCAGTTTATGTCTTAAAACAATTAGAGAAGAATTTTCAATTAACACATACCTCCATCCACAATTTCTATATAATCCTATTGTTTTATTATGTGATTCTATTACTTTATAGAAAAGATATAATTCACCAAAAAGCACACATTTCTCCTACCTATTATCCACTCTCCATCATACCCTGGACAAAAGGGGAGGGGGGAAGAAGCTAAGAAAGACTTAGTATGACCCGAGGAAATGTAAAAGTCAGAGGTTGATATTGTCTTTGTATTTAGATAGTTAAGAGTAATCATAAAATGAGTTAGATACTGCAGAATAATTCTGCCTACTGAACTTGTGCGTGTTTAACATTCTTTTTGTTTAAGATGAATTCCTAGAAGAATATTTTCTTACTCAGATATTATCAACATTTGAAGTCAAAGCCTTACCCTAGTAAAAATAACTCAGGGAGGGTCCAAGGGGAGGTGTTCTAACTTTGCCATGTTTAAGAATCAAATTTAGGGTACTAAGTACTCTAGGTTACTTGCCATAGATATTATATGCCTCTCTTTTTTTAAATATAAAATATATTTCATTTCCATTAATGTTAATAAGCTAACTCAAACATCTGTGGTACTTTGCACTTACACAGCTCCATACCTTCAATTTAAACGTTATTTCCCTTTTATTAGCGAGAATGTGATAGGAATTCTTAGAACTGTCTACTGACTTCAAAAAAATCTCTAGTTTTCCAATTGGTAAAAATGAACAGGCAAAGATTCATAATATACTAATTACATATATTGTATATTATATATGTATCTCCCAGTTAGTCACTCCACAAGTTCAGTGAGCCAAAGCAATTTCATAAGCTTATCTTCCATATTTATATAGGGATTTGAAAACAAAAGAACAGTGCTTCTGAGATTTCATTTCATTTGAGCCAGCAAGGTCATACACCACCTTTTAAGCCTACCATCAACCAAAATCATTTGAAAAACAATACATTCCCTTTTATTTTAAGTTGCTCCTTTGTGTGTATTCTAAATATTCTTTTCCAGTGACATAATTAAGAGTACATTACATCAATTTTTTAATGTATCAGTGACACATTACTCTCAATCTAACAAATATTTACAAAACTTTAATTTTATATAAAGCATTGAGATGTACTATATAGAAGATACAGGAAATAATAAAAACACTATTTCTTCCCTTAACACATTTACAATCTAAAAGGTGAAACAAAAGAAAAATGAACACTATAATAGAAAAGAAAAAAACAAAGATTGACATAGAAGTTGTTTACTTTGTTATGGTGATTTGAAGGAAACACTGATCACATCTAACTGAGAAAAATCAGAAAAATTTTGTAAAGAATGTGTCTAAAATGGATATTAAATAAATAGCATTTGAATAAGAGATATGGAAGAACATACTTCAGGTGGTGGCAACATAGAGATTTCAGACTGCATCCTGCAGTGTTTGGTGGGGCCTGATCATAAAATAGCATTTAGTCTGGCAGCTATTTAGAACAATGGGAGAAGAGATTAAAAGATAAATTGACCATTATTGTGGCTGACTTTGACAGTCATAAAAAGAAGTCTACAGTCAATTTAGTTGCTATCTGTCAATGAGTGGTCACTGATGCTTTTTAGTAGAACTATAAGTTTTGTACAGTTCTAAAAAAAAATCTGAATGGATTCGAGCAGAGAGCATACTGGACGTATTAACTTCTTGTTAGAAAGCAAATCATGAACCCAGGCAAGAGATGATAAAGTCCTGAACTTGATTCTGGCAATAGGACTTTAAAGGAAGAAACAGATGAGAGACAGTGTGGAGGCAGAATCTGCAGTTTATACCAACATGTTAATGTGCAGGCAGAAAGACAGAAAGACGTGAGTCACTGATATAGCTTGTTCTCAACTGAAAAGAGGAACTCAAGACAAGGGTTCTACTGGTGAAATGATTTCCATATAGGGTACGCTAAGCACATAGAGACACTACAGAGCTCAGAGGCACTACCTGGCAGTCTGGCCCAGGTGAAACTAACAAGTAGATGAAATTTATCTACGGCTCCTGCCGCCTCTTCTCTCTATTTCCCAGGGCTCCTGTGCTATGTTGACAGTCCAAAGCCTGCTTGAGACCCTATCATTTGCTGCTTATTTCCCTTCCCTCTTCTCACCAAAATTTGATTCTATGATTGATTCATTCAAAGGCCTTGCTAAAGTTAAAACAACCTGTTAAATGAATTTATTTACACCCACCTCAAAAATGTGTATGTTTATACTGGAGAAGTCTAACAGTCACTGCCCATCAACCCAAAGGAACAAGTCTCAAGCAGGGTGAGGCTCATCCAAATACACATACTACCCTCTGCTCTGAGATGGGCTGAAGCTCAGATCTGGGAAGATAATACTGTGAGTGACAGGGAAGGCAAATGCTCCTTTAGAGCTCTGAGGAGAACCGAGTTTATCATTTGTGTATATGAAGCAGTTTTTTAATCCATGGGAGTCACAACACATTATAGTATCACTTCACCTACGTGTTTTCCCCACATGCTGAAGATACAGATCATGCCATTTCTTGTAAACTAGTATGAGTGATTTCTCTTTAATATCTTTAAATGGTAGGTGTAGGGACTAATAATCTGCAATTTGCACTTTTTAAGAAATTTATGAAGAACCAATTGCGTATAACATGATATGCTTCCCTGAATATATTTTTTCTCTCAGTGAAAATTTTCCAAGTTACTAAAAGCTGCAGATTTCCACAGAAGAAAATATAATTTCACTTCTGTAACAAATATAACAATATAATAATGCATATATTTAACTGATAAGGTAGAAGAAAATAATATAAATATCATAGAAAGTGGTTATTATATTGGATAATGAAGGTTAACTTCCTGCTACAGTTTTAAATATGCCCATACCAGAGAAGTAAGTGGAGGGTTTATTTTTGCTCTCTTCTTCTAAATGTTTTCAAATGAAGGATGTGTAAAGGGCAAGGACAAAACACCAAAGAAAGGAAGTCAAAACTGCTGAATACTCAATTCAGTCCAATACTCTTATCATTTGGCATAGCTATGTACAAACCATATTTGAAAAGCTACTTCTGTTTATTAAAGATGGTCTTTATTATAGATCTGGAATGAGAATAAGGATTGCCCACCTTGACTGTTTGTTTTGTTTCACAATAGACCCCAGGGTCAAGTCCATAGCATAAACAGTTTATCTAGGCACTGGCAGTTGATAGGTCAGTCCTTAAGTAGGACCAATTTCCATTTCAAATCTCCAAAACCTGTCTTCCTTTCCCTCTTCTGGTGAACTTGATTCACCTCCAACCTCACCTCCACCCCCACCCCCACCCCGTGCTCTAGGGTACACAAGTTCCCTGCCTGCAGGTGAACGAAAGCTTCTTTTAGACCCACTTCCAAATTCTTCAATCATTTCCAGATTTTATAATTCCTTAGCAGAGCACAATCCTCATATTCTCAGGCTCAATCTTAAACTTGCCCTGTACAAAACTCTGTATCAAGAGTTTTGTGTCAAAAAGAAATGAAGAACTAATTAGAAGCCAGTTACAAGGAAATGCACTGACTTGCTCCACCAAACTTGTGAGAATGGGAGTGATTATTTGCTTCCTGCTGCCATGATTTCCTCTACCTCAAGGAGTGAGCAGCTTCCTCATGAATTTATACAAGATTTTTTTTGACTTATAGTTAGGAAATCAGGTTTACTGTATTGCAGTAGAAAGGAAACTTGAAGGATTTTTCCTTAATCTATTCTAAAGTCCTTCAAAAATAACCCTGCTCAATTCAAAATGTGTCCACATTAAATTAATTTGTTTTGGAAAATGTGTTTCTAACATCCTCCTAATAAAGAAAATGATTATATTCAGACCTTTATTTTGCCAGAAAATGTTCCCATAGGCGAGCTAATACTTCTGTCATGAATAAAGTAATATTTTCTTATGGCATTGTGATCATTTTTCATGGCCTTGTGAATCAGTATGCTTTCTCTCATTATTTAAATGAGGAACCTGTTGAGAGAAATATTTTCCAACATTATAATAAATGTCTGGTTATTGATAAAGCATATCTTCTCTGCACAAAACGTGATAGTGCTTGAAATCTACCTAAGAAGGGTAAAAAATATTTCAAAAAATTTGCACTCCCTGATTAGGCCGGAAATCATAAAAATCTTGAGGGAATAAAATGTGTATTATTTTTATCAACAATAAATCTTTTCAAACTAGCCCTTCAGTAGACTTTGTGTCTAGTCACAGTTCCAATTTCTACCATGGAGAGTTTCCACCCTTGCAAGAACAGTAAAATGAACCTACTGGTTTATGTAGACACAGCAAAGCTTGCTATGTCTTTCTTCCTATGTTCTTCAATAACCTCTTCATTACATCATATTAATATTCCTAAAGTATATGTAATTAATATTCATTCCTAAGAATTATACTTATTGTATCATTTTATTTCATATATTGCATTAAATACTACATAATTGCATTATATTGCTGGGTTTGCTGCCTTAGGGTTCCCCCACCCCAACTCTATTATGAAAATAAAATTTTACTCACCCCCCATCTCCCATACACACACCAACAAGGACAATTTCCCCATTGTGTTAGTTGGCCTGGCTTGGGTTTAAGTGGATCTGTGACCCTAATAGAGTGTGTGTGGGTGTGTGTGTGATTTTGTAGATGTTAAGAAAGACTGAACTACAACAAAGAAATGATCTTAGCCTAGAACACTGTTGAACTTGAAGATGAAGAAAGAAGAGAGGGAGGGTTTCAGCAAGAAGAGGAATAATTCAAATTCAAAATTTTCAAAACCAGTGTGCAGAAGTATGCCCTGAGAGGCTGCTCATTAAGGCAGATTCTAAAGACTTAAGTCTGTGAGTCCCCCATGGAGCCCCAGAATCTGAGTTTTCATCAGGGTTTTCCAGTTATTCTAACAAAGGTGGAGCTTGGAGCTTTTCTAGAGACCATTGCTTGAAACCTCCCAGCTAGCTAGTTCAGTTTTTTGTAGGATATAGTTATAGTAACTGAAAATGAAATTTCACCACCATTGCCCTTACTGAGTTCCAGTCCGTATCCAGAAAACTACTTTGTCACTCTGTGAACAGTGCCTAATGCAAAACAGAAGTAAAAAATCATATCAACATTGCTGAGTGGACTTTAAAGCACTCAGTTAAAAAAAAAAGATTAAAATCTGTTCTCAACAGGTATATTATTTAAATGTTGCTAGGATAAAGAATAAAAGCTTTTCATCACATACGAAACAGCAATTTAGAGGCGTCAAGAACTCTCTAGATTTGAAATCAGAAAAGGCTAAAAGGGAGTGCTGATTCTGCTAATTATGGACTTCATGCTGAGCAAGTTCCATCTGTCCTGCTTGCCTCAGATTTGAGTTGAAAGACTGAGAAATATGGTGACATAAAGCAAACACCCTTGAAAAACACCAAAGGACTACAACATGTCAATTAGCATCGTTACTATTCTCTGCGGCAGGTCTGGAATGAGTCAGAGCACACTTGCCGTGAAACCTGGTGTTCTGGAGTGCGCACTGTCTTCTTCTGAGTCTGGAGAGAAGAGAGGAATTGATGGCCTCGTGCTGCTGGCTCTCCTGTGAAGCTCTGTCCTTAGCAGAGTAATAACTCCGCACAACCCCATCGCAATGACAGAAATGCCGCCGGCTGGGCCTTCACCGGCCCCTTCCTAGCTGTATCCCTGTTACTAAAAGCCTGGCATTGTCAAAACTTCTTTAGCTTTCTTGCAGGATGCAATACAAGACTTCTACCCCATGAAAATCAAAACTGCAATTATTCCAGCATTCCTTTCTCCTATTGATAACAGAGGTGATTTTCCGTATGTTTTAGGATTTGGGTTTTAGTTTCATCCTTTAAATACTAAAGGGGAAACTTTTGTTAGAAATGAGAATTCTCAGTTGATGAAAACAAGACTGGAGGCCTAATTCTAGGCTCTCTTGAGTGTAAGAAAAAGCACTACTAATTTATGTAAAAATATTTGAATTTAAAGAAACTACTCAGTAATAGCTTTCTGTTGCTTATTACATTTCCTGACTCCCTGGCTTGGCTTTTGGGGCCTTGATAATGATAATAAAATAGACCACTCTAGAAGATCTTGTTTCCCACTATCCTCTCTAGCCCCAACAAATGCTGTCTTCCCCAGTCCCCTCCCTGTCCTCACTGTCCTCACAATGTGCCTTGCTTGTTTTTGTCTCAGTTGCTCTTTTAGCATTGTTTCTCCTCCCACCTGAAGTGCCCTCCACCTCCTTGATGTTTAAGCAACTTAGCCTTCAAAGCACAGATTAAATTCCACTTCCTCCTTGAAATTAAATTTGTATTCAGTTTCAATATTGTGAAGACACAACATTGTCTTCGATAATTCCTTATTTGTTTTGAATAGCACTAATTTCTTCATGAGCATTTGGTTTTTATACCAACTTAAAACAGTAAGTTACTTAAGGGGGTTGTTTATTTCTCTGTATTCCTTCCATACCTATCTCAAAGATTTTTGAATACTGATCTCCTTCTCTAAGTGAGCCTGGTCCATTTCACTGTGTCTTAGTACCTAAAAATTGTTACAGTTGATTTATCTTTATTCTTAAAATTCAATAAAAAACATACAAGTGGATTCTTGTCAAAAGGGAAATTGAGAAGTAATGTGTGTTTGGCTAGAAACAGAAAAGTAGTTCTTATTTTTCAGTGATTAGAGAATATCTTACTGACAATGAAATACATGAAATTCACAGAACAGTAATTTTTTGGAAATATCTATGTATTATAATAACTTTGCTATTTGGTAATTTTACATCATAAACCATATAAGTATGATATAAAAATGCTTTAAATTGTCTATTTCTAAAGATAACACTTTAACTCTTATTCTAAAATCAGATATAAATAAATACACTTGGTCATATTAAAACTCAGCTATTGGCTTCCATGAAATCACCCTTCTTCACATTTCCTCCCTGGACCTAGTTTGTGTGTGGGTGAAAAAAGGATAGCTTGTTAAAGTAAGATATATCTCTGCATTGAAGTAGAAAATGCAATATGTTCTTCAGCTCAAAAGGAACAGTTCTTACTTCCCGGGGAATTCTGGAAATCGCTCTGTATATTTTAAAAGCTGGAGAAACTTTTCTTAATAGTTTCACTTAGCTCGAGCATCTTAATAAAAGGTAATAATTTTTTTTTTCATATGTACAGGTTTTTTAATTAAAAATGTGTCCTCTTTCGCTCGCTGAGGGCAGGGTGGGCAGGGCCGACCCCCAGGCCCCCTGGTCACTGCATCCTGCTCCCGGCCAGGCCAGTGGGTGTGGTCCGAGGCCCCCGCTGGACCGCTGCCCGAGCAGAGCAGGACTCCTTTGTTCCCCGAAAACACGAGTGTTGTCCCCTCTATGTCCCAGCGCCCTGAGGGGCCAGCATGCTGCTGAGAGGCAGACTGGAAGGTGGATGAAGGAGCTGGGACGGGGCGGGGGGGCTGCTCCCGAGACCTCCACCAGTGGAGCTCAGCCCAGGGTGGGCGGGGGAATAAATAAGGGGGAACGTGCACTCCTGACCCAGAGCCCCAGGCCCGTTGGCTCCCAGAGGCACAGCCCTGAGGACAGAAAGGGGACCCGAGTCCTTCTGGGAGTCACTTGGGCCCTGCGCAGAGCCAGCCTGCAGCCCCTCCATAGGGACCCATACTCACCTCAGCATCCTATAGGATTATGGTACAAGCACTCTTAGGCTGACCTAACATAGAAACTCTTTGAAACTGCCCAACCCTGCAGCAAGCAACTGAGAGTCTCTCCAACATTGGGGAACACAGTGTGCTAACTCGACTCAATCTCCCTCGTTCTCCAAGGGTCCTGTCATGATTGTCTCTTCACCCACAAACTTGGGTTCTAGTTACGTACTCCTAAAAGAGGGGATAGACGGTGAATTGCAAGTTTATATTTTTATCTATTATGTTTTCATTTTTGTGGATGTTTCAAAGTATAAAATCTGAACCCAGCAATGACTTTTTCTTTTAAGCTTGATTTTCTTTTCTGTTATATTTTCCTATTAATCCAAATATTTAAATATTAGCTATTCCTCTTGCCATACTGATACAAAAATGACTCCTATTATAAACGCATGCATGCTTTAGGAATATTCTGTTCTTTCCCCTGTTCTTATATGTCATAAGCAAAACGTTTGGAAGCTCAAGTTGGATAACTGACTTCTTATATTGTATTTTCCATTGAGTAATCAATGAGCTAGAGTTTTATATGTACACTATTAAACCTGAGCCAAAACTTTAAATGTATTTGCTTTCTGAACATCTTCCCATTGATGGAAAATAATATATAGTGGTTATTATCTTTAGTTAAAAAAAAAAGACATGAAAAACCACAAGTTTCTTTAAACAATTTTAATAGCAATTGTCCATACTATAGAAAATATTCAAACATGAATTTTAATACTCCATGAAATATGAAAGTCTACTCAGTTTGTTGCTATTAAAAGGGTAATAAAAATAAATGTATGCTGGAATTTGATGTTGGTTAGCCCCAAAACACAATAAAATGTGAAATAAACCATATTCTTCAAATAATGAATGTTGGCTTTCACTTGATCATTTCAAACTATTCGATAGCATTCTATTTAAAAACAACAAAGGAAGAATAAAAATATGAAGCAGACATGAATTTTAAGTGTCCAAGTGTCTTTCCATAGTGTTTGTGGACGCCCAAGTCTCCCTATGTGACAATATAACCTACAGTAACTTCTCTTCTGGTTCTTCAGTTCACTCAAAGAATTTACAAAGAATTTAAACTTTATGTAGAACAAGAACAATTCCTTTTATTTTTCTGAATTAAAAAAAAAAACAGTAAAAGGTAGTTACTGAAATACTGTTACTAAGTAACGTTCAAGTGCAAATGGAAAAGAAGGGTGGGATTTTCTTCATCCCTGCATTATGTTTTGAGTTCCAGTCTTTTAAGAACAGTTTTGAGTGTAATCCTGCTGAATTACGTGTTAGATCTTGAGAAACCACTTCTTTCAACTTTTCCCTCTCAAAATAAATCTGGATAGAGACGAATTGAAAAGAATGTTGGCCCTTAAAGTGGACAAGAAGAAAAGGTTATAGTGCCAGTTAAATAAAAACATATTTGCACATATTCCATAGAGAAAGATACATATTCATTAGTTACTAAGGGAACTACGTTAGAAGGAAACAACTGAGAAATAGAAACAAACATTTGCATCTATTCCCAAATGTTTGTGAATAGGTAATCATACTTCCTTGAGAGATGTAAGTTTGGTTGGTTTTATTTGGTTCTTTGTTTCTCCTCCTCCTCCCCTCTCTCCTTTCCCTCGGTCTGTTGCTTATAGATCAATTTAGTATACACAGCTGCGTTTTAGATAGCGGAGCTTTCAAAAGTTTCTACAGCTTGCTTGCTGCGGTGTTAAATGGCACCTGGAGCCACCTGTGCAAAGAGGCGCCCACAGCCACACCTGCCCCCTAGCGTTCGCTTTAGGGGTTGGCCTCCTTCAGAGAAGATCGCGGGCTTGGAGTCTGGAGCTTGCGCAGTCACAGGAGCCCCGAGAGTGCCCTTGAGTACCCTGACCTCTGCGCTCTGCGCCCGCCGCTGGGTTCTGGCAGAACTAATTTGACTGTATAAAGACCAGAAAGACCGGCAGTTTTCTTCAACTACTCAGCTTACTGGTAATGATTTTGCCACTCGGTGGATCTCCTTGTTGGGTCTTTAGAGCAAACTGTTTTGTACTTTTGTCAGCCTAACTCAGCTAAGTTTAACTTTGTGATACCGACACAACTGGAATACCTCGTTTGCCTGTTTGAAGATACAGGTGCTCAGATCACGTCTTGACACTGGTCTTAAAAGAGAATAGAATTTTCCAATTGACCCCCCCCCCCCAAAAAAAAAGGTGAAAGAATGCCTTATTCAGGAATAGGAGTTACAGCGTGAGTTTTTCTATATACTTTTCCAAGTGTTTGTGGAAAGAATAAGACAAAGTGTTTTTTAGAGATAACGCAGGGAATGAGATTTGGATAAATTTCCTCTTCTGGAAAAACTGCCATAGAACTTTTAAGAATCCCACCCCCCCCCCTTTCTTTTCTGTTTTCTTTCTTTCTTTTTTCTTTAAGTGAGCTGCAGTTTAAGTATGGTGGCTCTTAAATTTGGATTTGTCATCCTCCTTGGCGTTCACTGGAGTTCCTGCCTCTCATGCTCTTTTTCTTTCAGCAGTTGTGAAAAGTCTCAATCAGCATCTTCAAACATAGCGCCTACACCATGCTCGCTCCCTCGCACACGCTGTCTCTCTCCTTCTGGAATTACAATTAGGTACGTGTTAGACCATCTTCTTCTGTCCTTCGTGTCTCTTTCATATTTTCTACTTCTTGTATCTCTGGATTTAAGTTATAAACAATTTGGTGTCAAAAATCCATTGAGTTTTAAATTTCTGTTAATTTTTCAATTCTAGAAGTGTTGGGGTTTTTTTAACAACTATTTGTTCTTATGATTGTTATGCCTTTTTACATTTTGAAACATTTTCAGCAAATTTTTTATTTCTTCTGTACGACAATTCCTGTATCTGAAGACGTTTGAGCCACAATGTTATTTATGCTTGCTTTTATTCATGGAAACTTGTTTCCCTGTGTGTTCATTGAATTCTACTTTTTTTTTTTAACTTCGAGCTCTCATTTTTATTTGAACTTTGTCTATGGAAATTCTTTGAGGCTTGGGATGAAGGTGGATTCTTCCACGGGAGAATTAGCCTTTGTTTCTGTGAGCGTTAGTGGACGTTATCTGTGCTGTTATCAATTTAAGGGAAATTACCTGTTGACTTGAGGAGGTGTGGTGTGTGTATGTGTGTGTGTGTGGTGGGGGGTAATACCATGTGATGTGTATTCAGGATACA
Source organism: Camelus dromedarius (assembly GCF_036321535.1). Lineage (NCBI taxonomy): Eukaryota > Metazoa > Chordata > Mammalia > Artiodactyla > Camelidae > Camelus > Camelus dromedarius. The sequence goes on along the minus strand of NC_087437.1, from coordinate 88,120,895 downwards.
AACTTAAACAGAAGCCAGATTGTGGTTATGAATTTTCAGGAAAAATCCTTTTCCACGTCTAATCAGAATCCAGTTTCTAAATTCATGTTTCAAGATGGGCAATTTTCTTTCCCCTCCCCACGCCCCCACCCCAGTTCCAGAGTGGTGTCAGGGCATATTTCTAGTTCATTGTTAAACTGGAAGTATAACACTCTGGGTATAGTTTTATTTAAAAGGGGTCTCCTAATATAACCCCTAACTTTAGTGGGATCTGGGCTTTGGCTACCATCCCTGAAACCTTAAAAGTCAATGCTTGAGATCGTCTAAACTCAGCAGACGCCATTAAGGCAAAAAAACAAAACAAAACAAAAAAACAAAAAACAAACAAACAAAAAAACCTAAGTGCTTTACGTACCTCCTGGAGTTCCTGCCTTTAGCTTACTTTTTAGCCTAAGTGGTATTAACCTTTTTTGTAGTGTTTGCATGCATTTAAGATTTTAAAAATAGTTTTGCTCAGCAGGTTTAGTTGTTTTCAGCGATTAGGGACAGTTCAGGTACTTAGTTCATCATATTACCAGTAATGAAAGTAAAGTTGCCTTAAATTTGCTTTTTCTTGTGCATTCATTATAGTTATCTCAAGCCTTTGCTCCATTTTTATTATATATTTTTCCCTTGCTGTTTCTGGTATTACAGTTTATGTGTTACATCTACAATTATGGGTCAGTTCTCAGATTGTTTTCTTAGCTCTGAAATCTCCTTTTAACTTTTAAATTCTAATCATCTTGGTTTTTAGCTCTTTTTCACTGAATCATTCATTTTGATACTATGTGATTGCACAGCATAAAACACTTGGGGACCCCTGCCTCTGTAGTTTGAGCTACACTTACTTCCAGACTTTTGCATATTGTGAAACACGTCTCTCTTCCTTTCTTCCTTATTTCCTTCCTTCCTTCTATTTTTCTTTCCTCCCTCCCTTCCTTTCTTTCTTCCTTCCTTTTTCTTCTTTTTCACTCTATCATAGTTTCATATTTGCCATGTGATTTATTTTTACTTCAGTCGTTATTTATCGTCCCGTACCGCTGCGCAATTTAACACAGTGCAGATTTTCCTTGAATCACTTCCCATCTGACTCAGCGGGGCCTTCCCGCTCGGAGCGGGCGGAGGCGGCAGAGGTGTAGGCCGAGCCCGTGGGGGGTGGGGGGTGGGGGGGCCCTGCTGGGAGGAGCGCTCCGGGGCTGTAGGTCTGGCGTCGGAGTTATTTTCTGAGCTTCTGCCATGAGTGGATTCTTGGTTTGGCTGTCAATCCAACACCTCACCATTCCATTTAAGATAGTAAGCCTATCGGCCCTTCTTATCACTGATGAATTCTCAGGTTAAGGTTGTATTTTTGTGGGTCTCTCCTTCACTTTTTTCAGGACTACCTACTTAACAGATAATATATATATATATATATATATATATACACATATATATATATATATATACATATATATATATATATATGTCTTTAAGGATAATGTGCATAAAGCAGAAGTAGTTATTCTGTATAAATTGTTACTACTTATGGAAGAAAACACAAGTAGGAATGAAATACAAGATAATTATTTTTGTTGGCGAGGTGGTAATTCTGGGCGCCTGATGTATGTGATGACCTGCTGGGGGAGCCAGGGTTCTCAGACTCTAGAGGCAGTGAGCAGGTCCTGGTTGTCTGGAAGAAAGATCTAGAAGTGCCAAAAATAAATTTGACTACTTCTTTTTCACTAACAAGCAGCCCAGTGCTTATTTTTACTTAAACGAAAAAAGCCACAAAAATCTCCCTTGTGTCAATAAAATCTTTCAGTGTTGACTTTAAATAATGTGAACTAACATTCATGCTTTATTCCTAATTGGCTGCTACTACAGCGAGCCTTAAGTTTAAAGCACAGGGATTTGCACTACTGTTTGCTGCCCTCTTTAGGCTGATTTAAAACTTGCAGATATACTGGAATTCTGGAAAAAAAACAAAATCCCCTATGTTCCAATATAGATGTACATTTCTTGAACTTGAAGCAAGAATATGCTCATGAAATCTCATAAAGAATTTTTATTTCTGCTGCACAGACGCCACATCACTGGAAACCAATACTTGTTAGATAATTGAGAAATATGGACCTCCTTTGAGGAGTTTAGCATTAAAAGGAAGAGAAATATGCTTGAGGTGGAAGTTTTGTGTTGACTTGATTTTGATTCTTAAATCACAGTGAAGTTCAACATACAGGTCAATATGTGAAATATTACTTGATACTTTTATTCCCCTGCATTTTCTTTCATTAGTTGACCTTCCCTTGTTCAAGGAAATTCTCTGGAATAAGTGATATTGGCCTTCAAGTTCAGAAGCCTTGATGTAAGTGTAACTGAGAAGGAAGTTAGAAGCATACTTGTCCCATTCCGTCTCTCCAATGATTAAGTTTCAGAGTATGGGAGCAGATAATAAAAGCTCCAGAATATATTGAGGGGATTCTGAAAGTGAAAGGTTTCTGAGCCTACTTTCCGCTAGGATCCTGAGCAGCTAAGAATTCCCCCAGAATTTTCTGCTTAAGAAAAGTACAGTACAAGTCACTTAGATATGGTTGCAGAGGATGTGGAGGCAGAAATGGGGCTGATGCAGGCCCCTGTGGTGGTGACGAGTTTTTCCCAAAGGCCCCAGAGGCAGAAGTGGGAGAGACAGGGAGAGGGAAGGAGGGAGGGCACAGGGAAGGAGAATTTGTCTTGCAGGGGCCCTTAGGGGCACAGGAATATAGGAAGACAGGATGGCAGGGCAGACCACATCTTGGTTGCAATCACATCTTGATGTTGCCGGCATGGAGAAAGAACGCATGAGGACCTTGTAACATGAGTTACATTTCAAAGATTATGACATAGCACTGGAACAGATGAAACAAGAGAAGATGTGCTTTCCCAAACCTAGGAAGAAAGAGGGTGGTGGCGGGCAGAATCTGAATTTGAATAAAGCATGAAATACTCAGAAATCCCCAGAGCAATAATCGAGCTTTATCCTTTGGAAGAATGGGGTCTTAAGATAGAGATTTCATCTGGTTGTTAGAAAAACAAAGTTACATTTTTCATACCAGCATTTGGATTGAAAAAGAAAAAATTAAAAAGTGAAAATTCAAAAGAAGGGTCTGAAGAAATCTCACCAGTGCTGGGACTTGCCATCCCTCCGTCCTTCACTGGCATCTTACTCCCTGTTCACACTCGGTGTCAGTTTCTCCTTTTTCTCTTCTACCTCTAACCCCACTCTTAGTTTGGGTAACTTTCCCCAACTAAAAAGAAAGCAGCAGAAGGGCACGGATTGTATCCCTTTTGTTTATTATTTGTCCCCTAGTGGTACCTAGGAGTACCTAGAATGGGTCCTGGCTCATGGTACAAGCTCAATAAATAATCATTAAAATGAAATGATTTTTTTTTTTAATTAGACGACTAAAGCTTAGATGAGAAACCAGTCTTTTGTGAGAAATGCAGAATTAAGGCATAGTATTACTCTCACCCTTTCCTTCTCATTAATGAGCTATGAATAAGTTTTGTGGATACTTAACTTGGTTTGTGGAAGTTCCTTGGACCCAGCTTGGAAATTATGAGAGTCACCATTTGTCAACACCAAGGACTGGCAGGTTTTATCTATCCTTTTCTTAGAATTATATCTTAAATGGTAACATTAACTCTTTTCCCTTTTGAATGTCCCTCTCATCTTCAATCTCTCTAGCTTAGTGTCCCTAGGAAGAGAGAGAGGGGTCAGAGATGTATTCATGAAGCACAGAAATATGAGGACAAGCTCCAAATTAGCTTAGTATTTCAAACAAACATTGTTGTTTGCTGCCCCTTACTGGTAAGATAATAAAATTGCTAAATTATATTTTAAAAGTGTAGTTCTTGGCACTGAAAACAGATTTCATAGGAAATAGCTCCTTTATCACACACACACAAAATTATACAAGTGAATTGTCTCAAATACTGAACACCATGTGGGAAGCATTACTTAATTGAAAGCAGTTTTCTGGCCTTCAAATTGGCTAATTGTGGAGAAAAGGTAAACAAGAGAAGTACTGAAACAAACCCTCTCTGTGTGTGGTGCTCTCCCTTGCTTGAAAACTTGGAAGTTCTCATTGGCAACAGATACTGTCAATTGACTTCCTTGAAGTGACAAGCTCATTTCATCCACTTTTGAAGAAATACCTGCCAGATGCCCATGCCCACGGCTGGATAACCATGGTTTGTCTGCCAGTCACTCTTTCAAGTAAAAATGGCGCTCCAGGAAATGCAGCAGCTAATTCAGATTGCAGCCTTAACTAGAGCCCAGGTGCTTTTCTCCAGAAGACCATCATTAATACATCATGGTTCAGCAAAAGTGCTCTGTGCACACGTCCCACCTTATCGCACAGAACTTTGGAAAGGAGCAGGACTGAACCGGGGAAAACAGTGCAGAGCCCAGAGGGCTTTCAGGGCGTGGGGGTTGGGCCTCTGAATGCAGAGCCAGCAGCTCTGCCCTGGTCTCTGTTAATGGTTAACGACCCAGGGATTCATTCCAGCTATTAGAGTAATGTTCTGTTTCCAGGGCCAGGTTGGCTAGCCATGGGGGGGGGGGGGGGGGACGACTGCGGGGGGGACTTTAGTTTGGGCATGAAATGGCTGTGGTTTTACCAAGGAGGTGATCCAGAACTGTAGGTTAACTGTAGGTTAACCATCTACTCCATGGTTTTCATTGCTGTATGTTCAGAAAACTGCATAGCTCCTGGCGCTGGGCTGAGACAAGCAGCCCCAAGCAGTGTACTGAAAGGACCTCATTGTTGGTAAACAGGCAGACAAGATTACGGATAAGCCGACAATGCTGAAAAGCTAGTCTGAAAGGTAAGGCAATGTTGAAAATGGGAAGTGAACACTGAAGCCAGAAGTCAGGATAGGGGACAGCAGACAGACGGAGGAAGCAGTTGAAGAATCCATTTGTGCAAAAGCCAAAGAAATAAAAGCCTCCAACAGCACAGGAGTTCTGGCAGTCACTTCTGTGGTGCCTGAGAAGTGACATGGGACTTAACGGCAGCTCCCTAAAGAAACTGTGCATTGCTGAAGAGGACAGCTGGGCAGGAAAAAAAGCTACCTGAAGCTGAAAGGAAACAAGATCAGAAAAAGTGGCCCCGGGAAGGGAGCTAAGACCCAGATGGTAATTCCTAGCAGAGACATGGCAGATCCTGTATGGTTTCAGATACACGTGCGCAGTGTCCTCCCCACCACTGCTCTCCCCTGCCCTTTGCAGGGAGCGACTGGAAAGAACACTCCCTTCTGCTCATTTTCAGCCAGTGCACTCAGACTTCACCATCCACACTCCACCAAGAAATTGTAAAGGTCACCAGTGACTTCCCAACTGAAAAATCCTAGAAACTTACTTATTTTAATCCTCGTTTCGCAACTTCATTTTCATCAAGCCTCTTCTCAAAAGTCTTCTCTCAAAAGAGAGGCCTTTCCTGCTTCCCCCTAATAAAACGGTGCTCATTGTCATACTGTCGCTTTTCCCCACATTTACTGTAGGCAATTCCAGATATAGAAAAGTCAGCAGAACAGCTTCAGCAGCTGCCTAATCCATGGGCAAACTTATTTCATCTAATTCCACATCTACTTTCCCCTCCTACACTATTTTGAAGTAATTCCCAGACATTGAATCTTTTCATCTATAAATGCTTCATCTGTATCTCTACCAAATTAAACAATTGTAATGCCATTATTACAACTGAAAACAAGATAATACATCTTGGTATATATGCAATGGAATATTATTCAGCCATGAGAAAAGAGGAAATCTTACCATTTGCAACTGCATGGATGGACCTTGAAAATGTCATGCTAAGTGAAATAAGTCAGAGAAAGACAAACACTGTATAATCTCACTTATGTGTGGAATCTAAGAGAGAAAGTGTGGAGAAGAGTGAGAGAGAAGAAACAGAACTCAGAGAGAGATCTGACTTGTGGTTACCAAAGGCACAGGGTGGCAGGAGAGTGAGTTGGAGGAAGGTGGTCAAAAGTACAAGTTTCCAGTTATAAAATAAATAAGTACTAGGGATGTAATGCACAATATGATGGCTGTAGCTAACACTGCCATGTGATATATAAGAAAGTCATTAAGAGAGTAACTCCTGAGATTTCTCGTCATAATGAGAATTTTTCTTCCTTTTTCCTTTTCTTCTGTTTTTTTTTTTTTCCTTTTATTGCATCTATATGAGAAGATGGATATTAGCTGAACCTACTGTGGTAATCGCTTCACAATATATGTAACTCAAACCATCATATTGCATGCCTTAAACTCACACACTGATGTTTTGTCAATTATTTCTCAGTAAAACTGGAAAACATTTCATCTTTAATATAGGAAGTAGTGTTCAAATTGGCAATTTACTTATGAATATCATTTTCTTCCTAGTTTGATCAATATTTAAATAAGATATATAACTGATTTGTTGAGAAGTTTCTTAATTCTCTTGTAATCTGTAAATTCCTTCTTGGTCTCCCTCCCCTGCCTTTTCCCCTGCAGTCTGTCTATTGAAGAAAGCTTGCTCATTTGTTCTAGATGGTTTTCCACTCTGGAACTTGCTGATGAGTTTGATTACTACATTCCTCTTGTCTTCCGTATTTCCTGTGACGTGGCGGTTGGATCACACGAGGTTTTCTTCATGAAATGGCATCGTAGGGGTTGTGTTCTTTCAACAGAAAGTACGCTGTCTGCTTTAGTGATGTAGGCAGAAATTGGTGGGTACTTCCTAGATCTATTAATGCACTAGGAGTTACAAAATGATAAATTCCAATTCTGTTGTTCTATCTTAATTTATTAACTGGAATATTACTATAAAGAGAAACTCCCCCTCATCAACTTTTTGGTTATTTAGCAATAGATTTCATATAGAAAAGACAGGATAAATGCTGGGTTGGCTTCCCTTTTTTTTAATTAAATTTCAGAATAACGAGTTCACTAGCATCCTGTAGCAGTTACCAGGTAGTGTTTTTATTTATCTCAGTTAGCTATTGTTGAGTGAAAAAGCTCACCCATTCTCCACCCCTACAAACTCAATAGCTTAAAACAATAAAGCACTTCTGCTTCAGGCCATGATGGAGAAACAAGGCCCAGATTACCCTTCTGCCTAAAATAATTCTTAAAAAATACAAAATACATAAAAAAAAAAACCAATTTGTAAGATACTGGACATTAGACCACAAAGGATAGTTATGTCTGAGAGACAGGGAACAAGCAAGGTAAGCTCAGTGAGTGCCCCACTGTACTGACTTGAGGGAATTTAGAGGCTGTGTATGGGGAGGGAAAGCTGAGGCAGATCCCAGCACACTTCCTGAGTTGAGGAGATGCAACTACAATTTTAGTGAATCCAAAGAAGCTAGAGATCATGGGACACAGTACCAGAGAAGAGAGCTGTTCATAGGGAGAACTGTGGAGATAAGCAGAGGGACATCCTCAAGTGTCACTGAGTACTGATTAGCACATGCATGTGAGGAAACTACCTGCGGCAGAAGAAGAACCAGCAGAAAAGATGAGCAGCAGCAGTGCTCAGCACTCACACAGGGCCACAGGGAGTGCCTGTCCTCACCAGCCAGAATGGAAAACCCATGACTCATAAAGCACTAGGAATAGTACATGGAAGGGCCTTATCTCACCAGTAAAGAGTACTTAGCACTGGACTAAGGACTGAGCTGGTCTCACCTAAGAATCTTAAATTCAAGAGTTGAAAAGTCAAATTATTTTCAGGTTACATAACTGTAACCCAGACAAAGCTCAAGAATTTTTATAAGAATGCAAAAAATATCCAGTACCCAACAAGGTAAAATTTATATTGTCTGATATCCAATAAAGTATTTTTAGGCATGGAAAGACGCAGGCGAATAAGACCCATTTTGATTAAGCCACTTAATCAAAACCCATCCAGAATAGACATACATGTTAGAATTAGCAAACAAGAATATCAAACAATTTATTATAACTGTATTTCATACATTCAGAAAGTTAAGAAGAGGCATGAAAGATATTAAAAAGACCCAAATCAAACTTTTATGATTAATGATTAAATGATTAAATGATTTAATGCATTAAAATTGCAATGTGTGAAATGAAACTGTTGAATATGATTAATGGCAGATTAGAGATTTCAAAACTTAAAATTAGTAAAACTTGAAGATACAGCAATTTAAGAACTATTTAGAATAAATCAGAGAAGTAATTTTTAAAAAGTGAACAAAGCTGTGAGCTGTGGCACAATTTAAGCATACTAATCTGCATGCACTTGTAGTCCCTGAAAACTATAAAGCCACAGATTCATAAGCTCAACAAACCCCAAGCACAAGAATCGTGAATAAAAATATCCCAAGGCACATCATAATCAAACTGCTTAAAACCAGAGTAATCTTAAAAGCAACTAGACAAAAAATACACAATATATACAGAGGGGAAAAAATTCAGATGACAGCAGATTTCCTGTCAGAAACAATGCAAGTAAGAAGACAATGGAAGTGCTGAAGAAAAAAGTGTCAATTCAATACTCAGGAAAAAATGTTTCAAAAATGAAGGTAAAATAAAGACATCTTCAGAAATACAAAAGCTGAAAGATCTCCAGTATATCCACACTATAAGAGATACTCAAGGAAATCCTTCAGTTAGAAGAAAAATGGTGGAAACATAATCTACAGGAAGGAATGAAGAACTCCAGAAATGGTAAATTCATTGGTAAATAAATGAGTGTTTCTTTATTATTTAAACCTTTTAAAAGATAATCGATTATTTAAACAAAAATAGTAACAATGTAGTATGGAGTTTATAACAGACAAAGTATGTAACAATAATGAAAAAAACAAAAAAACAAAAACAAACAACAACAACAAAAAAAACAACATGATGACCACAATAAGTCAAAGGTCAGGAGAGGAGAAAAAGAAGAATATACTATTGTGAGGTTCTCTTGCTATAAAGATAGGCTGATAAAGTAAAGGTGTATACTATAAAACCTAAAGCAGCCACTAAAATAACAAAACAATGTTATAGCTAATAAGGAAACAAAGGAAATAAAATTATATAAAATAAACCAAATGAAGGGAGAAAAAGAGCAGATCAGTAAAATGGAAAGACCAGATGAATAAAATAGAAAAAAAAAATCAAGATGATAGATTTAAATCTACCCATACTAATCACGTTAAATGCAAATTATCTAAATACCCCAATTAAAAGAAAGAACTGTCAATCAAGACCCAACTCTACACTGCTTACAAAAAAAAAAAAAAAAAAACCAACCACAGTTCAAATATAAAGATACAAGTAGGCTAAAAATAAAAGAATGGAAAGAGATATATCATGCTATTAATAATTAAAGAAGGTTAGAATGGCTATATTAATATCATACAAAGAGTTCAGAACAAGGAGTTTTACCAGGGTAAAGAATGTCATTTTGCAATGATAAAATTGTCAATTTATCAAAAGGACAAAACATTCCTAAATGTTTAGTCACCTAATAGCAGAGCTTCAAAATACACGAAGCAAAAATGTATAGAACTGTAAGGAGAAGTAGGCAAGTCCACAAGTATATTTAGAGAGTTCAATACTGTTACCTTGATATTTGATGGAACAAGTACGTGGAAAATCAGTCATTGTTCTGAGTTCAGCAATCTATGGCCTGAGAGCTAAATCCATCCACTCCCTGTCCTACCAGTTTTTGTAACTAACATTTTTTAGGTTAAAGACTGGTTTTTTTCCCACTTGTATGTATTGTCTATGGCTTCTTTCACATTATGACAGATGATACCTGTTTTCATATTATAACAGAATGGTAGTATTTAGGGAGAAATTTATAGCACTAGGTGCCCATATGTTTTACAGAATAAAAATAAAAACCAACAATATCAAACTTTGTGAAACACCACTAAAGCACTACTTAGAAAGGTATAGCACTAAGTGTTAATATAAGAAAAGAAAAAAATATCTCAAATAAATTACTTTAAACTTCCACCTTAAGAGTTGCATAATTAGGGGAGAGGGTATAGCTCAGTGGTAGAGAACATGCTTAGCATGAACAAAGTCCTGGGTTCAATCCCCAGTACCTCCATTAAAATAAACAAATAAAAAACCTAATTACCCCCAACCCCCCCCCCCCAAAAAGATGTATTTTAAAAATTGCATAATTATGACAAAGACTCTGTGGCCTGCAAAGCCTAAAATGTTTATTATTTTTGTCTTTAAAGAAGAGTTTCTGATGCATAACAGAGATTAGCTGAGCACAACCACTCTGACCTAATGGACATTTATAGACTGCTCCACTGAACAATAGCAGGAGACACATTCTTTTCAAGTGCACGTGGAACATTTACCAAGAAAGACCATATTCCAAGCCTCAAAATAAGCCTCAATTAATACAAAACTATTAAAGTCATATAATGTATGTTCTTTAATCACAGAGAAGTTAAATAAGGAAGATGGATACATCTGTCAAAACATCACAGTGATGGTTGTATGTGTGCACACATGTCACAACTTAACCACGTCATTGAGGGTAAATATGTGCTGTTTGCTGAATGTCTGTTATACTTCAATAAAACTGCTTTAAAAATAGGCATGAAAAATAAGCGGGGCAGTTCAGCTTCTCCAGGCTGATCTCTGCTGGTCAGCAGGTGGCTGGCTGGTATAGAGTGACCTCAGCTGAGAGACTTAATTCTGTGACATGTAAATCTCTCATTGGCCAGCCGGCTAGCCTGGACTTTTCCACAATGTGGAAGTGGGGTTGTGAACATGAGAGCACAGCTGTCTAAGAGAGCAAGCAGAAGCAGGTAGAGCTTCTTGGGGACTAGACTCAGAACTGACATGTGTCCTTTCTGCTGCATTCTGTTGGTCAAAGAGAGTTTCAGGGTCAATGCAGATTCAAGGGATGGGGAAAAATACTCTACCTCCTGAAGAGAGGAACTGCAGTCATGTTGTAAGGGGAAGAGATACAGGGAAGGAAATAATTGAGGCTGTTTTTACAGTCAATCTTACGATCATTAACTCACAGATTTAATCGTGTTTGATGTATTTTAGTCAATCGCAGTTATTCTTACTGATAGTATTCAAATTGTCTGTATTAGGACGTGTTTGCTTGGAACCCCTGCCACAGTTTACTTGGAAACTCCTGCCACATCCTCTAAGACTGGAAACTACATTTCCCAGATTCCCTTTCCTGTGTGGTTTGGGGTCAGAGTTTGTCAATGACAGGAACTCAGGCAAAATTTGAAAGTTGGAAGTGCAAGCAGAAGTTGTTCTTCTCAGGAGTTTGCCACACCCAAATTAATTCACTTCACAGACCTGTCTCACTTCGAAGTCATTGTAGGTAGATTGACAGCTTCTCAGAGTCTTCTGGAAGGCTTGCTTTTCAAACTGATCTGAGCTTCATGCTGAAGACATTAGTGTTGTGAGCCTTTGGCTGCTTTCTCAGCCTTTCCACATTTGTGTAAATACAAATTCTCTTAGCAAACCCTTTTATTCCCATAACAATTGTGGCTCTTCTCTTACTTGAATATAGGCTGATAAGGAGTTTCTTCAAGTCGGCTTCTGAGTCCTTTTGACATAACATTGTGTAGTCTTTAATAATTCTTACTTTCTGGTGCAAGGAGAGATTCGAAGGTTATCTTGTACAAATATTCCTGCCCAAGATCTGGAATCAGCTGGAATCAGGAGGGTTCTTCAGGCACCTCCTATTTTTTTTTTTTTTTTTTTTTTGAGTTACTTGAAATAGTTCCTCTCTGGGTACATGGTTTATTAATAGTCACTCCTTTCACTGCTCACTATCTGACATTAAATCGTATAAATATTTGTTCATTGTGTGTCTCCTTTAAAATATGTCTGATGAGAGCAGAGACTGCTTTGTTTACCACTCTAACCCTGGTACATCTTCAGCTGCTAAAATGCTTTATTTTTCTCACTCTTATCAAAGGATTTCTTACAATTTCTATTTTACTATTAATAGCTTGAGCCCCTTTAATGTAGAATTAACTCCAGCACCAGAAATTCAAGAGTTTATATTTTTACCTTGTTTGTTTATAAAATACATCCCACAGATTTCTGATGTCTTTTTTAAAGGCTATATGTAATGGAGAAAATGTTGGCAAGATAAATAAGTTTAAACCTTTTATGTTAAAATTACTACATGATGTGACAAGTTGGTTGCTGTTTTTCTGTCTTTATTATATTGAAATTAAATTTAACATTTCCAATTTCAAAAAAAAAATTCTGAAAGAGTGCCTGAGATATTCTGGGCATTTTTCTTCTAGGGATAAGCCTTGGAATACATACAGTAAGAATCCACTACACTGGGGCTCAAGTACATGTGGCTTTGAGCAAAAAAATTGCTGCAATGCAGCTGTCATGTGACACCTAGTAGCTCTGTGGTTTTTGTGGACACAAAAAATAAACAGTGAACTCAGAAAAGTACCACCACAGTAGTCTATTTTATATAAGTACACTGGCACCAAACATTTGATGCTACTACAGAGCAAAGAAGTCAGTATGCAGATTAATACATGGTAAAAATTGAAATGTAAATAATCATAATCAGACCACTAGACCACTACAAACCACATGGTTTTCATGAAATGTCTCCAATTTACTTATTGACAGGCTAAAATACCTGTAACTGGAGAAAGGCTTTAGACTAGAGAAATATAATCTTTCTACTATAAACTCCAGTAATTTGAATTGATTGAGATAGAGGAGTAGCTATAAATTTTTTTGGTGTTTTAATGAATTCTGTGTTTAACAAAAATTATTTGGCATCTCAACAGTTGCACTAAGAGCATAGCTAAAGGGGTCCTTTATGTTTACCAATCAATATGCTTTAATATAAAAATAAACATGGAAATTGCATTTGTAGAAAGGGTTTCCAAAATTCATCAGCTCTTTGAAAACAATTCTTATTGTTATATTTTCAGTCTTCTTTATAATTTTCTTGTACAGTTTACAAAGATACTGTGAGTTATTGGCATCTGAATTCTTTAGTCTTAGTGTTTTGTAAAGTAGCAACACATTGAAGATGGAAAATGTTAACTCTAAATGAGTCAGAAACCACTCACAGATTTCTTAAAGCCAAAAAAGTAAACAGAAATGACCAAATCCGTACTGCCAAACCAATTTCCAAGCTGAGATCTACTGTGATCTACAAAAAAGAGTCTGTTTGGTAAATTACAAATGGGTTAAAGGGATAATTATCCTATATTCACTAGTTTGTTGTATTTTTTAGATTCCCATTTGTATTCTTTTTATACTATAAATATGAAATACATTATATATCAAGCCAGGGAAAGCTATAATAAAAAGAATTTATTGCTCTATAATAAAAATGTATCTATTTTTGATAGCTCAAAATCCATTTCACTGCAAGGCTCCGTGGGACAAGGAGTAGGAAGGCAGAGCATGCTGGGTAACAGTGGTACATTTCCCGTGGCAGCATATGGAAAGTGATCAGATGGCAAGTCTTCTGGGCTGAGCTTTCTACTTAAATAAATACCACACAGGCACATTCACTTTGTCCTGTCTGTGTCATCCCAGAAGCAGACACTAGGGTGGAGTTAGAAATGCAAGAGCTACAGTGAAGGTAACACCTGAGCAAGATCAAGAGCAAAGAGCAAAAGTCATCAGAGGGAGTCTGCAATCTAGAGCACACACCCGCCACCTGTGAAGGTGAAAGGGGAAGGCCCAGAGCCTGGGGAGGAAGAGCCACAGACGCCACAGCAGCTCTGAGAAGGTCTCGGTCAGCTCAGCGGGGCGCACCGGTGCAAAGGCTGCCCACAGAGTTTCCAATCGGGAGGACCTTGCTGTGCTGAAGTACCCTGCTGTGCCTGGTCTCTCCAGGGCGCTGCTTGAAGACGGCTGAGCCTGGATTTGAACCCTGAGGTGTATCCTAAAGGCTCCGCAGCTGGAGGCTGTCAGCTCACTGTCCATCTCTTGGCAGCTTTTCTCTTGAGGAGCAATCTAAGCTGACACCTTCATGGCTGCCACATTTCCCATTCAAATACGGCGATCCATTTCTCTTTAATGGTAGGAGAGGTTGTTTGGGGCAGGGGAGGAATGCGTGAAGTTGTTTGTTTTTATTGAAGTATACTTGATGTACAATATTATATAAGTTACAGGTGTACAAGATAGTGATTCACAATTTCTAAAGGGTATAGTCCATTTATGGTTATTCCAAAATACTGGCTGTATTTCCTGTATTGTACAATATGTCCTTATGGCTTATTTTACACATATTTGTTTGTACTTCTTAATCTCCTACCTCTACATTGCCCCTCTCTTTTTCTCTCTCCCCACTGGTAACCACTAGTTTGTTCTCTGTGAATCTGTTTCTGTTTTGTTATATACACTAGTTCATTGTATTTTTTAGATTTCGCATATAAGTGATATCATACAGTATTTGTCATTTTCTGTCTGAATTATTTCACTTAGCACAATGCCCTCTAAGTCCATCCATATTGTTGCAAATAGCAAAATTTCATTCTTTTTTATGGCTAAGTATTATATCACATCTTCTTTATCCATTTATCTGTTGATGGACACTTAGGTTGCTTCCATATCTTGGCAATTATAAATAACGCTGCTATGAACATTAGGATGCATGTTATGCATGTATCTTTTTGAATCAGTGTTTTTGGGCTGTTTTGGACATATCCACAGGGGTGAAATTGCTGGGTCATATGGTAGTGCTATTTTTATTTTTTGAGAAACCTTCATACTGTTTTCCACAGTGGCTGTACCAATTTACATTCCCACCAACAGTGTATTTTCTCCACATCCTTGCCAATATTTATTTATGTTCTTTTTGATGATAGCCTTTCTGACAGGTGTGAGATGATAACTCATTGTGGTTTTGATTTGCATTTCCCTGATAATTAGCAACGTTGAGCATCTTTTCATGTGCCTGTTGGCCATCTGCATGTCCTCTTTGGAAAACTGTCTATTCAGGTCTTCTGCTCATTTTTTAATCAGTTTTTTTTTTTTTGATGTTAAGTTGTGAGCTGTTTACAAATGTTGGATATTAACCCCTTATCATATCACTTGCAAATATTTTCTCCTAGTCCGTAGGTTGTCTTTTCGTTTTGTCAGTGGTTTCCTTTACTGTGCAAAAGTTTTTAGGTTTAATTAGATCTCATTTGTTTATTTTTGGTCTTGTTTCCTTTGCTTTAGAGGACAGAACAAAAAATATGTTGCTGTGATTTATGTCAAAGAGTGTTCTATCTATGTTTTCCTCTAGGAGTTTCATAGTATCTGGCCTTACATTTAGGTCTTTAATCCATTTTGAGTCTATTTTTGTATATAATACTAGACAGTGTTCTAGTTGAATTCTTTTACATGTGGCTGTCCAGATTTCCCAGCACCACTTACTGAAGAGGCTGTCTTTTCTCCATTGTATATTCTTGCCTTCTTTGTCATAGATTAATTTGCCGTAAGTGTGTGGGTTTATTTCTGGGCTCTCTAATCTGTTCCACTGAAGGATAGATCATTTTTAAATGCCAAATATTGTATGTATATGTTAACAATATAGTATATGGATGATTTGCTCTTTCATTTATTGTAAAAAATAAAATGTGTACAAGGAAAAAATACTCTAAAAGGTTTCAGAGAGATGCACCAAGACATCTACAATAGAACAAGAATTAAAATGACATCAGGCTTCTCAACAGCAACAGCAGAGGCAAGGGGACCACAGAGCATGCATCTGAAAGTGCTCAAGGAACTCTGAATTAGAATTTTATATCTAGGTGATCATTTAGATGTGAGGGTAAGGTGAAGACGCTCTAAAGAATACAAGTCTCAGAAGTTTTATCACACAAACACTTTTGGAAGAAACATTCCAGAAAGAACAGAAATGAACAATTAATAACATTTACTGTTGTTTATATGATCACTACCAAAAAAATAAAGAAGAAACATTATAAAGAGGCAAAAAAAAAAAAAGATGCATCAGTAAGGATTCTGAGATAAACAAGTGGTAATGTTACCATGGTTAGAAAGACTGATGGGAGTTGAGAGAGGGCTAAGATACTGATCCTCTCTAAAGGGAACATATCAAAATCATTTTAGGCTGGATTTTCCCAGAATCAGACCCTGAGCCAAGGGTTTGAGTACAAATATTTTATTTTGATGCTGACTACAAATAGCACCAATAAGGAAAAGCAGAAGTGAGACAGGGAGAGGAAGAAAGTCAGGACAGGACATATTAAGGAACAGGTTATCACTTTGGACAATGAGGCTAAATCCCACTGGGCCCTTCTGGGAGCCATAAAGCAGGCCTCAGACTTGTCCCATTCACAAAGCAGAAAAGCTGGGTGTTTGCCCACCAGCTCCAGCCCCTCACTGGCTAAGGGCAGTTTCCGCAGTCATTAGCTCCCTGGACATTCCAGTCGTCCCCATGTATGGCCAAGCACCCTCCTGAGATCCAAGACACTCTCTAGCTAAGGGTCACAGCGCTTGGAAGAAGAAGCTATTAGTCTGTATGGGAAACATAATTACACAGGGGATGTGGGTTGGACGCCAACGGCCTGCAGTAACCTACCCTTTGCACTGCACACTTTCCCCACTGTCTAGTCACTACTCTTCAATTTAGTGGCCGGTCAAAATTTTAAAATGAAATGAAATGAAATACTAACAACAGAAAGCTGATGGGACAGCCTGCAGTCCCTGCTGCCGCCATCAGTCCCGGGCCTGTATCTGCCGTGCAGCGGCCCACGTCTGCGGCAGCCACTGTTTGGTGCGCCCCTCTGGGCTAGCGTTCCCACTAGGCCAGGTTGCTTCACTTCAGTGAAACTCAGACCTTCATCCCTATCCCTTTTTACTGTTTTCTAACCAATCTATGGTTGTTGCAATTGACTTTTCACTGTCATAGTTAGAGATGGAATCACCAAGAAGAACTCAGTGAATCCCCTAAGTTCCAGACATACTTCTTTTTGCCCCCATTACACAGTGGTAACTCTATCTTTTCATGATAAAAAGTCAATTACACCCTCCTATGTAGTAACTCTTATTTGCTTCCTGGCCTATTGGCTTGAGGAGCCAAAAATGAACAGGTGGCAGCCACAGCCTCAGATTCAGTAGAACCTTACTGGTCCCCTGTAATCCTGCATAACCCAAGCTTTGCCAATAAAAGTACAAACATCCAGAGTGGCTGTGATGATAAGAATGACTCCTATTTCTATCCTTTAATTCCTAAACCCATGTGTCCTGGCTGTCAGTCACAGCACATATAATGACCATTGGTTCAAAATATATATCATATCCTGTGCCACAGAGTGTCATCCACAAGCTGATGCCTCGGTTTGTACCTGTGAAGAGGCTATTTCAACATTCTATCAGACTGGTAGATTCTGGTGATGTGGTGTATGGTGGGACTGGTTGGTTCTGGTCATCTGCGTGTTGTTATGCTTCCTTAGCTGTGATGAGGTCCAGTGCAGCCAATTTGCCACATAGTTGTTGACTGATCTCCTTGAGGGCAGTACCATTTTAGGGCCCAGCATCCGTCTCTGCTCCTGGCAGACCTGATATTCAGCTGCAGCAGCAGTTGGATTAGCATTAGTAAAAGGAAGCGATGCAATTAAATCCACAGATAGCCTCCATCTCCACCCCGATGACTACTCTTCATAGGCTCACCGTGAGCACTGGCACAGCTGGGGACAGAGGCGAGGTAACCTCCCTGCACGAGTTATTCTGTACACTTGGTTTTCACTTCCTCATCTTCATTTTCTGCTCCTTCTAAAGATGTATCCACCTGCCTCTTCCTCAGTCTTCCTTCATCTGTTATCTTTCAGTCTTGGTTCATCCAGTCTCCTGACCCACCAGCCAAGCCACATGGCACTTCTCACGATCTTATAGTCTTTTTTCAGGCTACTCTTCTGTCCCCACAATGGTGATGACCTGGTGTGCTGCTCAAAGCTCTGCCCTCTGGGAGGATTTCCTTTCATCATTGTCTCTCAGGACCACACTTGAATAGGTCCATAATATAGCAGTGGTTTCTGTTCACTCCACCCCCAACATGTTATATCAATTTATCTGTAGAACTAGGCATAAAAGCATATCTTTAAAAACACATGCACACACATAGACCATGTTTTAGAGACTTTAAATAGCATACTATTAATGACCTTTGATTAAATAGAAAAAAAGGGGGAACTTACAAAATACTTAGAACTAAAAGACAATGTATGATATATCAAGTGTAAGGAACATTCCTAAAGCAACATGCGATGGAAACATAGTCTTGAATGCATTTATTAGAAAACCAGAATAATTAAAAACAAATGAACTAGGAGTGCAACTCAAGAAGGTAGAGAAAGAACAACAGAGTAAAGCTGGTAGGGGGAAAAGGAGAAGGAAATAAAGATAGAGGCAGAATCAATAAAATAGAGAATGACAAAAAAAAAAAAAACTAAGGTGAAAAGAAAAGTTCAACAAAACCAAGAACTGGTTCTCTGGAAAGACAAATACGATAGACAAGTAAATAATGCATGTAACCTTTGACTCAGAAACCCCACTCCTGGTCATTTGCCCAGGGGCAATCTCGCACAGGCCCATAAAGAAACAGATACAAGAGAGTTTACCTCAGCACTATTTGTGAAGTGGGCATCCGCAGGCACCTTAGTTGTCCATCACTGAGATAACGGATAGATGAAATGTGATGATGCTTATTATAGTATTCTATGAAATAGTCAGAAAGAACGAACTAGATGTAATCAAAGCCACGTGGATAGATCTTGAAAGCACGCTAAGTGAAAAATACAGAGAGCAGTATCATTTGCGTAAATTAAAAACACATGCATACAAAAGAAACGCTGTGTGTTTTAGAGATACAGAAACTTTCTAGGACATAAAATACATCAGCATATACCCTGGGAGGAGGGGTGCAGATATGAGTTGGAATAGGATCTGAAGAGGAACTAGAGTAAAGTTAAATAAGACAAAACCAAACCAGAGAAGGGTTATGCCAATAATGACAGTGTACCAGGAACCAAAAAATGGGAATGGCAACTATTTGCCCCTGAGGTTTAAAAAAAAGATTGTATGTCACTGTTAACTCCTAATTACATGACACGAAAGTTGTATTTTATATAATGTAGGGATTACATTCTTTAATAGAACCAGGTAAATAGATAACCTCTCTTTGAAAGATTTTGAGATTGATTTCGGATTCAGGCTTTCCTTGGGCTTTATTATACTTTTGTATGAGCAAAATTTGGTGATAATATTCTCAGTTCCTAAGGAATTCAAATGTTTATCCAACTTAAAACTTCATGGAATATTGTCATTAAGGATGAGTTAATTAAAATAATAACATTCAGTGAAAAAGTGTCAAAAGTATGATTCATAAATAGATTATTCAGAAAATGTCTTCTACTTAAAGATATCTAAAGAAAATATATTTCTTCCTGTGTATCAGATGTTCCAGGCAGAAATTCCTAGATTTGTGAATCCTTTTTTTTTTTAATTGAAGTATGGTCAGTTTACAATGTTGTGTCAATTTCTGGTTTACAGCAAAATACTTTAGTCATATAGCAACATGCATATTTTGTTTTCATAGTCTTTTTTATCATAAGTTACTACAAGAAATTGAATATAGTTCCCTGTGCTATACAGTAGGACCTTGTTGTTTATCTATTTTATATATAGTAGTGTGTATCTGCAAATCTCAAACTTTCAATTTATCCCTATCCATCCCCTTACCCCTTTGGTAACCATAAGTTTGTTTTCTATGTCTGTGAGTCTGTTTCTATTTTGTAAATAATTTCAGTTCTTAACATTTATTCACATAATTTAAGAGGAGACATTCTTCTAGTAAACATCAAAATAAAAATCTAAAAATAGATACTCAGCAGAATAAAATATTCCCTACATAAGGTCAGGATCAATGTTACTATTATACATTTTGTAAAGTTTTTGTATCTAAATAGGAAATTTGGAAATCGTGGAAAAATATATGGTTAACCAAGTATCAAAATATCCTTGAAAAAATGAATTGTACCATCTGATCCTAAAATCCTAATTTTAGATCTACATTTTTAATGCTTCAATTCCTTTTTTTAACCTTGAAATATTTTAATGATTTTTAAAGTCAATGTACCCTAAGACATTTTTAGGGCAGATCTCAATATTAATTTACTTACGTTATAAAGTATATATATCATACTTTTTAAAGTATACTTTTTCTAACTATAGATATCTTTGACAGAGATACTAAGTTATCTCTGTTTTGGACACTTTCAAAACATAACAATCAAATTCATATATTTTCCGTTGTTTTGAATACTGATGATAGGTTTGTCCTAAGCCAGACACAGTTTTGTACAAAAACAGACACATTTAAGTTGGGTAATGGATTTTGGAGTGGAGATAGAATAAAATTTTCATTTAGGCAAAAATAGTTTTCCCAAAGAAATCTTGGCTCCAGGATCACTGGGTATTAAGGCTGGAGGGAGTCTTAAGATAGTTAATGAAAACTAATTGCTAAAATAATCACTTGTGTTAAAAAATAAAATTTACATAATTTAGTATGTATACTGGAAATATAGCTGGTACTCAGTTAATACTTTTGAATGAGTGAAGTGCCAACATATATTATCACAACATATCATTGCCTTTTAAATACCCTTCATCGAATGAACTCTTTTGTCTGGAGAAATAACAGGAAGGCTTAGGAGGCAGGAGATGGACCTGGAGGATGGCGTGGATGCAGCTAGTGAGTTTTGCGTATGCTTTTTTATTTTTCCTCCTAATGCTCTCCATGTTGCCTGAAACAGACCCCTGGCTGAATATGTATCAGGAGGTGTTGTACATCTTTAGGGGAGAGATCAGGTGGCTTTTAGAGCTGCTGTACATCAGATTCAATATACATATGTACACATTCATGTCGGTAGGTGAGCTACGAAGAATTTATTTCCATTAGTTTCACTTTCAGTTTCTCATGGCCTAATGGTCCAGTTTGACAATGAGTTTTGTACTACTGACACCAACTGTTCAAGTTTACCTTCTTTTAAATCTCTTTAACAAAAATAGCATATACCAACCCTTTTACAAAATGCCATCCAAAAGGCTCATTCTGCCTGTTTAATTCACTTGGGGTTTTGTTGCTCAGATTTTATTCAAGAATATTTTTCTTGCTCTCAACTTCTTCTCTGACTGTGATTTTGAGAACGTGATTTGTGTCCTGCTTCACTCTGTGCTTGCAGATAATCTCTCCTGCTGAGTTTCACACTGTATCTTAATAACTTTACTGTTTTTTTGTTTTCTGTTCTTAAAGCTGCCATGATGTGTAAATGAGCCCTTATAATTCCTCAGATGTCAGCTGTCCAATTTTACATACTTGATTTAATTTATAAATTCCTTCTTGATCTCTGGGCTTCTCAAAGCCAGAAGGTGTGACTTACCTATCTTTGTATCTCAAGCGTATAGATCAGAGCCTGAAAGATGGGAGGCATTCAGGAATTGTTGAAGTGAATAGAAAAAGAGATAGATTTGGGACTGGAATCTGGGAGAAGCTGTTTCTAATATCAATTCATTCCTTACTATTATGTCATATTATATGGCCAGGTTATTTTATGGAAGACGCTTTATAGTATATACTTGCTACCAACCATAGTATATACTATGATACCAACATATACTTGCATACAACAGAGAAGTATTTATTATCCTCATTTTATTAAAAAAAAAAAAAAAGCAAATCTGGTGTTCAGAGAGTTTGAGTAATTTGCCTGAGGTGAACAGGATTAGTGAAGTAGTAAAAAAAAAAAAAATTATCTTTCAAAAGTCTTGGCTCTTCTATCTAAATCCAGCTGGTAGAGACTGTCTCCCAATCCCAACATGGTGTCAACCATGGAAGGCAGAAATATTTGGGGAAAAATTGCCAGTTTAGAATAAGGGATTGTTGGATTTTACCTAATGGAGGTTGGATTACCTTTCTACAGACATAAAGGAATTCTAGTCCTTTCATTGCCAGGTAGCCACTCAAGAATATAAAGGAAAATAAGCAAAAAGATGAATGGAAGTAATACAATTCTCTGTCTAGATGTAATACTCAAGAAGTCATCCAATAGGATTCAAGATTAGAAGGTCTGATTTCATAAACTGTCTCCCCAGGATACCACAAACCAAATAAGATTTCAAGGAAAGAAGACTTATGTCAAGAATGTTTTATCATATTGTTTCAGTTACCTATTGCTGCTTAATAACTTACCCCAAGATTTAGGAGTGTCAAACAACAGTTTTGATCTACATCACAGTTTTACAGTTAAAGAAATTGAACAGGATTTAGCCGAGAGACTCTTCTCCTCCATATGGGATTGATAGGGATCCTCAAGTTACATAAACTGATGACTGGGATGGTCTGGGAGGTCCAAGACCTTTCACTCACGTGACTGTTTCTGTGGCAGGATAGTCTGGAAGACTGAGTTCAGCTGGAACTGTTGACCAGAGCACCAACAAGTGACCTTTATAGCATGATAGTTGTAAGGTAGTTGGATTTCTTACAGGACAGTGCAAGGCTCCTAGAAAAAGTTTTTAAAGAAACAGGAAGTAGAAGCTGCCAGTTTCTTACAGTCAGGTCCTGGAAACTGGCACGGTGTTGTTTTTGCCATAATCTAATGGTCAAAGCAGGCCTAGAGCAACGAGGATTTAAGGAGAGGGGACACAGACCTTTACTCCTGGATAGGAGGAATGGCAAAGAATGTGGGGCCATTTTAAATCCCCCAAACAGCGCAATAAACATTCAGCAATTCTTGCTTATAAATGTATCCTTCAATATATTTTTTTCAGTACCCAAAAGAAAGGAATCTTTTTGTTCCTCCCTATTCTCAGATTAAGTACTGCCACAGGTGTATCACCCTGTACCTCAGCTTATGGCGACTGATACTTTAACCACCACTTCTGAAGTCTACACTGAGATATTTTTACATTTATGCCCAAGTTGTTTATATCTGAATATGAATGAAAAGTTAAGGCCGAAATTTCATAATGCTTGCTGTTGTCCCCACTCTTTCCATCTTGGCCTCCAACTGTTGCAAATACTTCCAGACACTTTGTGCTTCTCAAGCAGATTGAGCGTGCTACCATGAGCAGCCCCTCGGTGTGCACAGGCATTTTCTCATTATCATCAAATGATAGAATGTAAACCCAGAATGTATTTTGGGAACCCCATAGACCAAACTTGACATTTCACAGAAGTAAAATCTAAAGCTCAGAGAAGTCTGGATGAACTCATCCAAATCATGCAAATAATATATAGGCAAGCCAGAATCAACGCTGAGGGCTCACGGATCCTCTTCAGTTGTACAGATGGCATGTGTATCTTTTGTGCTGGTGTTTTTTTCAAGTGGAATTTTATTAGAAAACTAAAAAAGAAAAAGTATTTTTTAAAATGCCAAATTAACCAAATCCAGAATACCAAACCATAGAAATGATGTAGTTTCCTGAAGGCAGGTTTAAAAAAAGAAAACTTAACCCAATATTGACATCAGTCAGTAGCTGGCTTATGGCTAGGTCTAGATGGTATTCATGCCTCTCTCTCTCTCTCTCTCTCTCTCTCTCTTAAAACTTATTTTGCCTTCCTCAGCCTGTCACCTTCCCCTTCTTCAAAGGCATCTTTCCAGTCCTTTATTCTTCCTTTGGTTACCCAGTTAGATCCTTCCTGTCTTTGAGATAGTTCTGGTCACTTTATCCTGATGGGGCCACTAACTCTTAACTGTTTATGACATAACTTCTTGTAGAAAATAGAATGCATTTTCCTTACATAGGAATGTACTCACGTATTAGTCCCTATCTCAGACATCCAGTAGAAAATTTTTCTCTCTTAAAGGACCTATAAAAGGCAAATCAACTTCAGATTCCATCTTAATCTATTGGCAAACATAGTTTTCCCTGAACTTCCTCAGGCTGCTTGCCTGGTATTGAGGATACAGATGATAAATAGCACTTAAGTGGATAAAATTATAACACCAAGGTTAATAACTAATGCATGTATTCATTTAATTGATTTTATAAATAACTAAGAGAAATTCAGTCATTATATAAAAAAAATCTCACTCCATGGAAATAATAAATCTCATTCAGTCAAGGTGACAGCTAACTCTCTCCAACCACAGAAGCCAAGTTAAAAAAAAAAATTTACAGTACTTTTCCTGTAGGCTGGTCTCATCGTTGAAGGTATAACATTGACTTTATGTGACCCCTACCAGCAAGCTCTAACTGTTGTAACACTAAAAGTGTAGACAAAATTCTTTAAGTAAATTAATAAACATACTCTTCCACTTTGCTAGGGCTGCTGAGTACCATCCACATGCTGGTGTGTTGCAGTAGCAGCTGAGTAAAGAGGGAAGATGCCAAAATATTATCAGTGATTCCTGAATTTTCAGAGTATCAAGCAGACGGTGAAACAATTGACACTTTCTATACAAATCCTCAGGATTTGAATTCTAAATTAATATGACCACCCTACCTTGGGCCCATCTCACACAGAAAAGCTGCACATACATAACAGAATCTCTCCGTAATGGATTTGATGGTCTCCCATTTCCCTAGAGTCAGTTGTTTGCTCCAAGGACATTTCCAGATTAGGAAGTATCAGTATGCATATACCAGAAAATAAAAATCCCTGAGACTCTGCTACCCGAAGATAAATGTAAACACCTAAGGATGGATTTATTTGTAAGTTATTTTTTCATTTAATATAAAAATGTAATGTGAAGATGTTTTTCATGTCTATATCCTCTTCTACAGCATCTTTTTCTAAAAGCTGTGTAGCAGTCTTCCCTGTGGCTGGTTTATAAAAAATGTACTAATTATTGGCCATGTAAATTAATTATAATTCTGTACCAGTAGTAACAACGCTGTGTGAGTATCCTCGAAGCACATTTGTTGCATACATTCATGGCTGCTGCTTCATGACAGAATCAAAGAATTTGAATCTCTGGGCCAAAAGTGTGCACATTTTAAGGCACTTACTGCATATTCCCAAATTGTAACCAGGATCTACCCATTTTTATTCTCTTAGCATTGTATGAGATAATCCATTTTTCTCATACACTAACATTAAAAAATAATAGTCATCTTTACTAGTCAAAAATAACCTCTCACTAATATTTCCATTTTCATTTATTTGACTGGAGTGAATTTATTCTACTATACTGGGATTTTTTTTTTTCTCTCCATTTTTTCCCCCATTAGACCTTTTTGAGAACAGGAGCCTAGTCTCAAGTCCCTCAGGTCTAGAGTAAAGAGTATCTCTCACGACACCCAACCAGTTTTGTACCCAGTAATGTCTGAGTAAATGAAAAAATTAGCCCAGAAACTTGATAGTGAATATGGGTCACTCATGATTAGGAATTTGTTACACACATGGAAAAACAAATATACAAAAGGACAATTCACACATACATAAATAGTGTAAGTACTCTCATAAGTATAATACAAGAACTTTATTTGGTGCTAACTGGAAAAAGAGCAGTCTAAAGTAGTGAAGATCCTTAACCTTGTAATTTTTTTATGTGGTTTTACTAATTTATGACCATACTGCCACAACTTGAAGCAGGAGCTTCCAGATCCTTTCTAAGCCTGTTTCTGGGCTGGCTGCGATGAACAGACGAGACGCATCTATAATTAGAGCTTTCCCTTGCCTGTATTAAATTCATTGCTAAAACCTCAAAAAAAAAAAAAAGTATCCTCTTAAGTATATGATGAATTCTGTTGATTATTCAAATGCTGATAAAGGAGAAAACCTGGTTATCACACATAATACAATAAAAACCTCAGTTAGATCAAGGAACATAAATCAAACCAGTAGAACACTAGGCATAAGTGTGTGGAGTGAGTGAGTGTGTTTCGGTGTGTGAGTCTCTCCATCCTGCTATCAACGCACTGAATGAAAGAAAAAGTCCACTGCCCTGAAGACTTTCTAAAGGGAAATCTTCCTGGACTGCAAGGCAGCCTGTGTCAGTAACTGCTGTTACCTCTATGGCAGCACAGTTAAACTCCCGAAGAGCTCCTTTGGTTTTATCCTTCTTTCTTTCACTAGAGCCTGAGGTTCAGTCAGCAGAAGAGGAAGAGAGCAGAAGGTTGCATGATGGAGATTAAAATTTGACTTCCACTCACATTCCATCGGCCAGGCCTCGGTGCCCTGGGGAGGGAGGCTGGGAGATGCAGGCTTGCTCTCTTCAGACTGGGTGAGCAGCTTGCTGTCCTGTGCAGCATCAGTCACCTTTTGGTTTTTGTTGTATTTGTGTAGTGTCATATGGTGCCTTCAAGTATTTCGCTCTACCCAAGCCTCGTATATGCTATTGTTTCCTTGGTATGTTTTACTTTCACTTGCTTTTTATACTTCAGAAGATTTATTTGAAAAAGAAAACTGTCATTGGAAAGCCAAAGTGGAAAAAAAAAAGAAAGAAAGAAAGCCAAAGTGAAATATCCCAAAGTGAATAGAACTTAACTATAAAAATAAACACACTAAAGACGAGAAGTTGTAAGTGCTAAGGCACTAGCAGTGCTTGCAGAGCCTCTGAGCTGAGGCTGATGATTCTTTCTTGAGAAGGGGGTTTATAAAATGATAGAAAGAGGCACAGTGTATATTTGACCAATATCAAAAAAGTATTCTTTCCTGTTTTATAAATGTAAATTCTATTTGTCCTTGATTGTAGTATTGTCAAAATTGTTCTTGTTTTTGTAGCATTTGATTAATATATCATTTTCAAACTTTCAGCCAATTTCGTGGTAAGAACAGTTTTTTTAAATTATACATAGATTTTTAAAAATCTAACTATTCTTTTCATAGAAGACTTTATATATTATAATAACAAATATATTTGAACTTACTCCTGCCATTTCATGTTTTGTCTTTCACACTGCTTTCTCTTTTTTTAACTAAAATTTTTTAAAATATATTTTTATTGAAGTATAGTCAGTTTCCAATGGTGTGTCAATTTCTGGTGTACAGCGTAATGCTTCAGTCATATAGAAACATACATATATTTGTTTTCATATTCTTTTTCACCGTAAGTTACTACAAGACATCTTTTTTAAAATTCCTTCTTGATTTGTTTGATTGATTGAATTTCTTTTTCTAAATTTCTGTTAATTTGGTAGAGCAGCTCACAGAACTCAGAGGAACATTTACTTATATTTGCCAGTTTATTATAAAGAATATTATAAAGAATATAGATAAATAGCCAGATGAAGAGGTACATACGCAAGGTCCAGACGGGTCCCAAGTGCAGGAGCTTCTGCCCCCGGGAACTAAGTGCACCACCCTTCTAGCAGGTAGATGCATGAACTAACCTGGAAATTCATCAAATCTACTTGTCGGAGAGTGTTTATAGAGCTCAATCTGAAGCAACCCCTGCTCTTCCCAGAGGTCAATGGGTGGGGCTCAAAGTGCCAACCTTTGAATCATTTGGCCTTTCTGGTGACCACTCCATCCTAAAGCTCTCTAGGGGCCCCACCCTAAGTCACCTCATTAGTATAAAATTAAGTGTGTTCAGAAGTGCTTATCATGAATAATAGATATGCCTGTTCCTTAGGACATAGCAAGGGTTTTAGGAGCTCTGTGCTACAAACCAGGGATGAAGACCAATATATTTCATATGATGCCCACAGTATTGATCTATTGACTTCTAATCCCCATCCAGTACTAAAGAACTGCCCAGATCCAGGAGGCATTTTCTGACTTTGGGACATAATGCCAGAGAATGTCACATGCATGGCGCCCCCTGGAGTTTGCAAAGCATCAGTTCCTGTGTGAACAGTATTATTCCTCTAGGGAAACGTTTAACAGTTTCTCTGAATTCTGTTGAGTCCTGTGAAATTACACAATTGTCTAAGACGGTGATTTTTTTTTTAATTGTCTTAACACTTGGAGCATTTTTGTAGATCTCAGTGTTTGTGGTTTTGGGTGTTATGAAAAATTTCCTTTGGTTTGATGAGATATCCCCTTTATTTTCTCTTTTTCTGTCTTCCTGGAACTTTTATTTGATAGGTGTAAAAACTGATGAACAGAAATCTCAATTAAAAGAGAGTTGGGAGACCAGACAGGGAACTTCTCGTGCCCTCCAATACTAGCAGAGCCCTGCAGGAGGAAGAGACTCCCTCCTCTTGTCGGTGAGACACTGTCACAAATCAGCCAATGAAAAGCCACTGTACTTTGAACTCTTTCTCCTTCCCTTTTTTACCCACTACAATTTCCCTGTACCCCCAGTTTCCCATACTCATTCTCTTGCTGAATTTCCCTTTTTCCCTGAAACTCTTCTCACCCCCTTTTCCTCTGAACCTATCAGAACCCATCCCTTTAAAATTAAACCTCCTGAGAATCCAAAAGCTAAACCCTTAATTTCTTATATTCCCTGGACTATAGCTGAAATGTAGGCCATAGTCAAGCATTTTCCCAAAGTAACCGATGATCCTCACAGAGAAATAAATATCGTCATTCAAACTTAACCTGCTTTCTCTGACTTACATCAGCTAGTTCATATGCTTGTAGGTGAAGGCCAGGTCCAGCATTGGATGAAAATCCTGAAAGGTCTTTAGGACTGAGAGATCAGCCTTCTAACTTATTGTATGATCAGATGTGGACAGTTGCTAGGTGACTTGGTCAACCAGTTCCTAAGGCTTTTCCGAAGTCTGTTGATTGCAACAAAATTCAGCTTCACACACAAAAATCTGATAAATCTGTTCATGACTATTTTAATTGACTTCGGATTGTTTTTGAAGGAGATTCTGGTCTTCCTTCAGATGTTGGTTCCACCTGGGTATCTTTTACATCTGTGTTTATTAATGGGCTAAACGGGGACCTTTCCCTACCAGTAAAAAGGACCAGGATGGGATGGGAAACTATGTCCACTCCAGATTTGCTTAATCTGGCAAACCAGCTCTCTCACACTCTAGATGAGTCACCTAAAAGAAAGACTACTAAAATTCTTAGTCAACTCCAGCAAATTAAGTCCCCTAAACAAAGCCAAATCTTCTAGTTTCTGTTGTCATTGCAAAGAGCCAGGACATTGGAAAATAGATTGTTACAGATTCAAGCTCTTCAGGTTCTTTCAGTCAACGAACCAGTCTTTCCAACATCCTCCCAGTTCTTAATCACAGGGCTCTGAAGAACTACAAGGATCTTCCTAATCTTTCCTGTTAATCAGCTTGCAGAAACATTTCTCCAGATTGGGGATGATCTATTCCACTCCTAAGTGACTGGAGCCACACTGTCAGTGCTCAACCCCACTACTATAAAACAGCCCCTGCCCCGGAGTACTGAAACAGCTCAGATCGTGGGGGTCTCTAGTGAACTGCAGAAGGTTCCCATCTCTGAACATATTCCTTTTTGTTTAGGCCCTTTGAGACACACAGCCTTTTCTCCTCAACTCCTTCACCCTATCTGTTTATCAGGCCAAGACTTCTTAGAGAAATATCATGCAGAAATTTCTTTCCCCTAAAAGGGGGAAATAATTCTAGAATGTGACAGTAGTCATCAAAGCAGCCAACCAGGTGAATTTGAATTTAATGAACATTTGGTATCTTTCATTTGCTCTGTCTCTAATGGGACTGGAGCTGATTCTGGGAACATTAATCATTAGTCCTTATTGAATCATGTACCACCCTCCTTATGGGCAAAACCTTCAACTGATTTTGGCAAAATTCACTGTGCACCTCCCATCAAGATTCAAATAGATCTCTCAGAACCTCTTCTCAGAATTAATCAATACCTATAAGTAAAGCCTTCAAGGCATAAAACCCATCATAGCAGGTTACAAGGGTCAAGGCTTCATTATCCCTTTTATCAGTCCTTATAATACTCTCCATTTTCTGGTAAGAAAACCTGAGGGCTGAGGGTGGAGGTTTGTCCAGGGCCTCCAAGCAGTTGACAGCCTTGTTATCCCTTGACACCCCTGTTGTTCCTGATCCTCACATGGCACTAACGTCCGTCCCCCGGAAGCAGGTTTCTCACCTGACCGACCTACGCGGTGCATCTTTAGTATTCCAGTTAAGGAAGCTGAGCAATACCTTTTTGCCTTTACATGAGGAGAACTATTCACTTCGACAGTAATGGCTCGGGGTTATTATTACTCAGAAGTCCTACTAGCCGATCTGGGTGATATAAAGTTCCCTGGGGTTCTCCATGGTTGCACTGTGTGGATGATGTGCTGCTTTGCTCTTCTCAAGCCTCCTCACAAGAAAACAGCATTCAGTTGCTAAAGCCTTTAGTCTTAAAGGGGCATGAGGTCACTGAAGAAAAATTGCAGTTTGCCCAAACCCAGAGTCGATATTTAGAGCATCTGATATTAGAACAAGGGGCACACCTAGACCCAGATAGACTTTATGGCTTCCTAAAGTCTCCTAAAGCACAAAACTAAGCACTAACTGTCAGGTTGACTTGGGCTAGTTGGTTATTGGTGAAACTGAATTCCACATTTCTCTCTTACGGCCAAACCTCTCTACATTTTGTAACAACCCTGATCCAGTTTTATAGGAAGAACAAAAGGACATAGCCTTCAAGACCTTAAGGAGAGTTTGATGAACTCACCTACCCTTGGGCATCAAGATGATCAGATTCTCCTTTTCATCTTTTAATATGAAAAGGAAGGGAATGCCCTTCCACTGCCCACTCTATGTTCCCTTTGTCTTTAGTTAGTACCTCAGCGGATCGGGTTCCTTCACCTGGTGGGTGATCCAAACCTTCATTCCTGGAGGGTCTGAGCCATCGGTCGCGCTTCCTGGATTGAGTGGTTGTAGTTTTCCATTGATTTTAATCACAAGGCCTGATGATACTAAGAGACCCTAAGAGATCTGTGTACCCCCCACACACTCTCCATTACCTCTGTTGTGGAGTAGCAGTCCAGTTGCCCCTTGGTAGTCAGAAGCAGTCACCCCAGCCAGCACAGTCACTCCCTTCTTGGCCAGGTGGCAGTCTTAACTTCCAGCCCAACAGATAATCATTGTGGTGTAGTGGAAGCATTCCTCCCTTTGGAACTAAGACCTCTAGGCCAGCAGAGCATAAAGTCATGAGCATAGGAGGCAGAGATTTTGCCACTGGGTTACTAGGGGTAATAGTGAGTGGTGCCCCGCTCATTTCCAACCCTTGATTCCTGCCCTGGCTGTGGGAGAAACAGCACCATATATTGGATGCTGGTTCAGACTGTATAACAGCCTTCTGGAGAACCTTGCCCCAGCCCTGCCAGTAACCCCGCCTAGCTGGACTTATTAGCCACTCACCCTGATGATCACTCAGAGATGACATCTCCTGCTATTCATATTTGTTCACTTTGAATTTGCCTTTTTTCTAGGGTCTGCTCTGAATTCAACAGTGGTTTTCTTCAGGATGTGGTTTTCTTCAGAGCACTGGAGCTTTGGTTTCTCTTGCTCTGCCACTTCTCAGTCAACATAATACAAACTACAGTTGACCCTTGAACAACTGAGGGATTGGGCCCCCCAACCTCCCCAAACAGTCGAAAATCCAAATGTAAACTTTGCAGTTGGCTCTCATATCTGAGTTTCCTCATTCTTGGATTCAACCAACTGAGGATCAGATTGTGTTGTCCTGTAGTATATATTTAGTGAAAAAAATCCATGTGTAAATGAACTGACCCTGTTCAAACCTGTGTTGTTCCAGGGTTAACTGTGTTTTTCATCATCTGTACAATTAATCGTCCCACACAATCACTTTTTCCATCATCGAGAAATTCCTCGAGAAGTCTTATCTGTTCATGGAATCCTTTCTTATTTTATAATGCTACTGTGAATTTCTTCCCAGATTTTAAGGGATTGGGGGCATAAAGGGAAGGGAGTGCATGTGTTTGGCCTGTCATGTCTACCTGCTCTCTGGCTTTGATGTTCAAATGTAACATATCAAGACTAGAAGCAAAGGGCTTCTGATTAAAAATGGTGAATTAGCAAGTATTTATCTCCTTTATCTCATAAAGCAAAATCACTAAACTTTATCACTAAAGCAAAAATACATGAATTAAAAATGTGTGTCTGTGTGTTTAAAATGTAAGGACAAATGAAATGGAAAAGGACACATAATGTATGAGGAATTTCCTCAGCTTTCAAACAGAAGTAAGAAGTGACTGACTGGAGTGGAGTTGGTACACAGAGCCAGTCAGTTCACCCCACAGAACCCCTCAGAGGCTCAGGACTTGCACGCTGCGAGGAGGCTCTCCATGTGCTCCAGGACCACCTCCCTAGGCCACACAAGTGGGCAACTATTTCTCCCCTCACATCCACACCCCTCACCAGGTAAGGGACCAGAAGGTGATTCTCTGGATAATTTGAACCAGAGAAGCTCCAGATTCAGGAAAGCCAGTTGAATAAAGGGTTGTCATGAGATAAGGGGCTAACAACATGGGATTAAAAGAATAATTACCTATCGAACTATAATCTCTTGTATTGGATTCCTCACACTGTTGTAACAAAGTACCACAAACCACAAATTTGGTGGCTTAAACTACATAAATGTCTTTTCTCACATTTCTGCAGGCTGAATGTCTGAGATCAAGGTGTAGGCAGGTGCGTTCTGAGGGCTGCAAGGAAGGCTCTGTTCTGTGTCTCTCTCTGAGCTTCTGGTGGCTTGCTGGCAATACCTGAAGTTCCTTGGCTTCTGCCATGTCACCTTGAGCTCTGTCTTAATCTTAACATGGCGTTCTCCCTGTGTATGTGTTTCTATGTCCAAAGTTCCCCTTCTCACAGGCACTAGGCATATTGGATCAGGGGCCCATCCTATTCCAGTATTACCTTATCATAACTAATTACCTCTGCAGTGACCCTTTTTCCAGATAAGGTGATATTCTGAGGTCCTGGTGGGTTGGGACTTAAAGATACAAATTAAGTAGAGGGGACACAATTCAACCCATAATAGCTCTCTTATCCATCCTGTTCTCAGAATTCCAGTAACTGGACATATTATACACATTCTTGTGTTGACCTGACAAATAGACTGCCAGGTACTTCTCTAGCAAAGATGATTTATCCAAGATCAGCCGAGAATTGCAGCTTGGGGTCTGCAACCATGGTGAGCCACATGCAGGCAGCCACATGTACAAGCCCCTGAATGGCAAAGGAAGGAGAACGCTTTTATAAAAAGGACAAGGAAGTTGGAGGGGTGTAGTAAACAAAGAGTCTATGTGTTTTCATTGGCTGAGCCCTTGCAGGAAAGGAGTCTTTCTTCTTCCTCTTGGGCTCTGCTATCATCACAGGGCATGAGAGCTCCCCCTTCTGGCCTCCAGACTCTAATTGTGGCTTCTGTTTTTTTAATTTTCTACATTTGTCACATCTCTTCCTATGAGTTTGAAGAAACTGAAAGCACTTAGGTAAAAGATTTTCAACAACTTACTTTTGGAGTTCTCCAAAAATTGTGTTTTGCTTCTGATTACTCTACCTGTTGCCAGATCCCATTCATGCACAGAGGGATTCCAATCAGCTGTTTAGTTCTTAAATATAAATGAGCATCTATGAATCACTCAATACTTAAATAATGTTTCCAATAGGGAAGAGATAGATTAAAATTAAATAGTCAGAAATAGAGGTGCCTGGATGAAATAAAGACAATGCAGGAGCAGAAGAAAGCTTTCAAAAAATTATAATTGTCACAGAGAAATGAAAGAAAATACTGTGGTCATAGACCTAAAACGGGATGCTATGAAAAGGATATGTTCAGAAAGCAAGAAAGAAGTCTTCGAAATCAAAAGCAGGATGGAATAAATGAAGGAGAGTAGATTATCAAAGAAATAATATAAATATAATACAAAATAATATATATTCCATTTGTTTCCCCAGAGACCTTCTTTCTCAGCCCTCTTTCCTCTTGCTCCAATCTGAGCCTATTTTTTCCCGTAGGTTCAATACAGTGGTACACCTAAAAATGTGGATTAATGACTACATGGATTCTAGACATGAATTTGCTACTTACAACTCGTATGATCTCACAGTGAGTTGGTAATATTTTATGTTAGCCAAAGGTGTAGCATTAAGAATCTACAAGGGGAGAAGATGAAGCAGCATTAGAGGAGAAAGAAGGAAATCAGATAGGAAGGAACAATTAAGGACAGATGGCCATTGGTACAGGGAAAGATTGGACCTTAATTCTTTTGTGTTACTGCTATACTGAGTAGTAAAGAAACTTACTGTTGTGTCCTAAGCAAGGAGGTGTTAGGCGATCGCCCAGTAAAAAAAGTATTCAAAAGAGTGTAAGTTCCACAATAACAACCCTCATGGAGATGAATAGAATCAGGTGACAAGTGATTACCAGACATAAGAGTTCCAATCCTGATCTAATGCTGGTTTTCTAAAATAGGAAATTAAGGTATTTTATTGAACTTGTAAGTTTTAAAAAAACTACTTGATGATATTTTATGGCATTCATCGTTTTCTCACTAACTGGAAGATTTGGAAACATGTCTCCAGGGTTTAGTACTTAGTACACGTGTATTTGATGTAGGTGTTATTGAAGCATAGTGGGATACTACATACAAGCAGCTAGAAAGTTTGGGCTATTTATAAAGTAAAAGTACAGGGACACTGAAGTCATAGCTTTGAAACTGACTTCCAATTATATACTTAGTGATGAATAACTTGGGAAAAAGAATGATGACTTCACTTTATAAATATGCAACTAAATTTTATAAAGGTGAGTTTTAAATAATTCAAAAAAAGATGTTTTAAAATATTTGTTCAGCATTTAAAATTCTTTAATATTCTCATTAATAAGGTAGATGAATTATGTGATATTACTATTCTTTACAGTTTGGATGTAACATTATGGGAGCAGGTTTCAATAAATGTCTGCCTCATATTTTGTATGTGACACAGCTAACATGTGCTTGTTGTAAATGAGTCAACATACAGGCGTGTATAAAAGAAGGGCTAATACTCCCCCATCTCAGTAATCTTAACCATTTGCTGTGTGTTTATTACCACATACTAACATATTGCACTTTGTATAGATTGTTCTTTTTTTTCCCCTCAAAAGTGAGTAAATATACTGTGTAATTCTTTTTTTAAATTTAGCAACATTGTAGAAATCTATTGTGATACATACTTCTAGATCACTTGAATAGCTCCATAATATGGATATGTCATAATTTTTGGACCATTCCACTACTGTTGGACATTCATAGTATTTGCAGTTTTTTGTGATTATAATAGTAAGATGAACTTCCTTTTACATGTATCTTTATACATTGGCTATTTTGTTCCTGTAGGATATATTCATTAAAGTGGAATTTGCTACGTTAAAAAGAATACATAAAATCATTCTTACTGTTACTATTGAATAGGTCCTACATGAGCATGGAAAGAAAAAATTCAAAGAGAAGGCATTTAAAACAATGTCTCTTATTACATACCAAGGCCTTTTATGCTTAAACAGAAGATTGTAGAATCTGTCATCTAACATAACATACCAGCTCAGGGTGGGGGGATTATGATCATCATTATTAATGTGGGATTAGGTACACCAGTGACTCTCTTGATACCCAGTATTCAAAGGAGCTCTTGATTTACCACGAGCATTGCACTAGAATGTGTGGCAGGTTCTTATTTTACAGGTATTTAAATTGGTCAGTCTCATAGTTTAATAGATTTTAATCTGGAAATGGATATTTTATGGATAACATATGTTACCAGATTTTCAGAGGCTGTGCGGATCATCTAATTTACAAATTTCCTATTTTTATTTCTCTTCTTGTACAAAATGAGACTTGGAGAATCAAGATGAAAACAGTGATAACTATTCTGTTGGTAATTTACTAGTCTAACAAGGAATGCTTAAAGAAGTTGGCTAGAAAAGAGAACATGTGCCCTTCCCTGCTCCTGCCCCATCACTGTATTAGACAGTGAATCATCTTTATTTTCTCTGATGTATCTCCAGTGGCTAGAGTAGCGTCAGGCACATGATAAGGACTCAGTAAATACTAGTTGACTGCATATTATTCAAATTTATTCAAATTTAACCAAGAACTTGAGGCCATAGGCTTTTAGATGATCTGATTCCAACATTTAAACGAGAGAGCTAAACATTCATTCTAAGTAGTATGCATATAAAACAGTTGAAATCAAGTAACGTATTGAAGGGGTAATCAGATGGAAGTCATGCCATACTTATCAAATTCATCACATCACAAGTAAGTCCTATTGTACTTCCTAGTTTTAGTCTTCGCAGGGCTAGGTTAGCTGGCCTGATCCCAGGAGCATTTTTGCATCATAAGATAACCATATTACAGGTGCATAATACAGTTCAATTTACACACAGAAAAAAAAAAAAAGTAACATTACGAGACCCAGAGGCCAGAGGCCCATACATTCAATTGGTTTACACCAGTAAAGGCTATAATGAGATACTTTAAGAAAAATGAAGACAAGCCTCTGATGGTTTGGAGATGTTAAACTAGAAACAGAAGTATTGATTTCTTAAGGTCCTTTCTACTATTTCGATTCAGGAAAAACAAGTCAATTACTTTAAAAATTCATTAATTTTTCTCCAAACAGAAGTGAACAGAAGGAATATTTGTTCTAAAAACTATGTAAAACTAATAAAAGGCAAGACAGTTTTCCACTTCTATGCATTTTCCCCCCAGTGCCGAATAATATAGCAAACCTTTCAAAAACCCAGTAAAACTTATGAGAACAAATTAGGTCCTTGTCTTTCATAATTACTATTTCTAAAAGTAGAGTGTTGAGTATATTTCCAATTAAAAGCACTGATTAAGCTTGTTTAATTATTACTTATGTAATTTTAGGAGAAAGGGGCAATCTGTAGCTATGATATGAATCTGATTTGACAGGATATATGCTTTTATATTGGGCATAAGGATTAATAATCTTACAGAGATATAACTAGTAGCAAAATAAAACTAAATTAGTAAAATTGTAATCTTTTGAAATTATGAAATGATACTGACTCACAAAACAAAACATGCTTTCAAAAACTTCTGAAACAATTTTTGAAATTTATTTCTAAATGTCACAGAGACAAAACTTTTAAAGCAACACATTTATACTAAGGATACATGCGTGAGCAAAAAAAAAAAATAAGGGAATACAAAAATGAACATAGTAAAATTTTAATGAATACAATATTCCAGATACAAGTAGAATACCAACAGGTAAGAACTGTTTTTACCTCAAGTCTATGATAGTGCGGATTGAGATAAACCAGGTTTAGGATAGTCCCTTCACTATTCACATTTTAATCAGTGCTGACTAGAAGCCAAAGCAACTTATTTTAGGCTGATTTTCAATGAAATTATAGAATCAGTCTTCTATTTAATAAATGTGTTTTAAGGTGAACTGTACTCATTTAAAGGCAGCTGGGGCAATTCAGACCACTGAGAGCCCTTACAAAGATTTAAGCACCAAATGACAAATCGTTTGTGGCTTTCGTCTTGGGCCACCTTAAATTTTATTTTGTTTAAATGTGTTTTCATTTACATACAAATTCCTTCAGGCAAAAGATTTTAACATGGAACTTTCTGCTTGGAGATCTTGCCAGCGGTTACTTACAATAGTTGTTAAAGCAATGAATACTTTAGAACAACCCCAAGGCCATACTTAATTGGTTACAATTATAAAATGCAGAACTTTTTAAGTATTCTGGTCCCTGAAAATTCAGTAGGGCCAAATGCATTAACTGGAAGTAGCATTTGTTAAAAAAAAAAAGTCTTACTCAAAGATGATAATTAATAAAGCGACTATTTAGGCTCCAATACACAATCTTTCTAAATTTTCCCCCTGTAAGAAATGATTACAATGTCTTTCAGGCTTGCTATATGCTCCATAGAATCAAAAGAAACCAAGAAGGAATTTGACATTTCAACAAGCTAGGAACTATTTACTGTAAGCATATAGTGAAATTCTGGAAGACATTCTACCATACTTTGAAAAAACACTATTTAATAGGTAAGCATGTGTTGAAGGCAGTTTATAAATGAAACATTACAAATCTCATGTTTATGCATACAACTTATAAAATAGAAAAAAACTTGCTATTTTTCCAATAGTATAGCATCGCACTAACACTATATAGTTAAGATTGAAAGCTTCTGTACACACGTCCACTATGCTCCACAGCAGCATATGCCTCTTAGACATCTTCCTTTGTTATCCAACGTATGCCAACCATGGTTTCACAGATTTGTACCAGTTTGAGCAGGCTACAACAATCATTCTGTCTTATCTATTTATCTGTGAAGTAAAGTTAACCAGTTTCAGGGAATGAACAGTTTCATAATCAGTAAAAAGCATGTTAAACCTCTGCAACAGGATGGAAAATGCTTCTAAGGACATGATACAATCCTAACAAGAGTATGGATTATGCC
This sequence comes from Camelus dromedarius, assembly GCF_036321535.1. NCBI lineage: Eukaryota > Metazoa > Chordata > Mammalia > Artiodactyla > Camelidae > Camelus > Camelus dromedarius. Next base: position 88,082,555 of record NC_087437.1, on the reverse strand, counting down.
CCTAGATATGTGGGAAAAGTCGGGAGCCTGGAGAAATACATTAAGATATATGGGACCTAAATGATCATGAAATTAGTAATAACCACTAGAAATTCAAATGTGAATTACTGCTATTTTTCTAAGTGCAGTGTCATCCAGTTTACTACTTATGACTACTCAAATCTGTCCTGCCACTACATGTTTGCTGTTAGTGCAAATCAATATCCAAATGTTAAGGAGCAGTCTGAATCATATGAGATATCTGAAAAAATTAGAATGATTGTATATTTATCTTTATATTCTAAAAATAGTGCTGTAAAACTCAATTATTTTCCTAGCTTCTTAGGCCTTCTATCATCTTAGGTAATTCAAATTAAATATGGTTGCCTGCTAATTCTTTAGTAGAAGTAAAAACAAAGCACATTTTGGTTGTTTTGCTGCCAGTCTCCTCATGCCTGTTCTTTATCAATGAGAGCACTACTTTAGGCATTTATTGTGCTACTTGAACATAACTGAACATGAGAAAAACCGGTAGTTCAAATTTTGACAAGTGATTTTTTTTTTTTTGGTGGCAGGCTTATTTAGAAATGAAAACAAACAAGCAAAAAACCCACATAAAATCTAAAATCAGATGGGTACTGTGACAACACAAACTAGGAACTTAAGTCTGTTAAAAAAGACTTAAGACACTGAAAGCTTTTTGAAAAATATAAAACCTAATTGTTTTCTTATTCACTTTGGCTTTTTTTGAATTAAAATTTGTGGTAAAATGACCTCAAAGATTAACTCCCTCTAAGTCACATAGGGCATTATTCATCAGTGCTTTGTAACAGAAATATATTTTATAAATATTTTCAACTTGAATGTTTTGAAAGAATTTAAGATTCTTTTTTAAAGCTCTAGTCCAAGTTTCCAGCTGTTTAATTTTTAAAAAATATAATTCGGGTATCCAACAGAGAGGACCTAACTGAGCTAAGCTACTTTGATAACCTTACAGGACAGTGAGGTTCAGATGGAGATCATTTCCTGAACATGGTTGACCTTTAACAGAACTGATTATTTCCTCACCCAAACAGTTATGCAGGATACTGCCAGATCTCCATTACAAAAACCTTGCCAGTATTTCTAGACAATTGTTTACCATCCATGTTTAAAAACCTTGTACCACCAGAGGCAAAGTACACAAAAATGAAAGTAAGCAAACTTGTTTCTAGTCTATTTATCTAAACAAACTCTTATAAAATCATATGGAAAATTAATGCATAGAAAGTAATTTCCTTATTATCTGTCAGCCAAAAATTATTCTCTGTAAAAGTAGGAAACTCAATCATAAAATGTCTACCTGCTTAAATTAAAATGCCAATCTTGAAGTCTTTTTAACACCATGACATAAAAAATAAGTTTGCAAATTCAAGATGATACTTGAAATGAAAACTATGTTTCAAAAATGTATGTTTATCGTAAGAGACTAAAATCATGTCACTGCAAAATTCCCCATGGCTCTTGGCACTGACATTAAAAAAAAGATTTTAGTCTTTTGGTCACTTGAAGCTGCTACTAAATACAACAATAAGCCTTTAAAAAAAGGGGAAAAGACAGTGAGGAACTGAAGGATAGTTAAGGTAACTACATCATGTATGAGTAAAGCATAGTCTGAAATAAACAGTCACTTTCTGCTACAAATAATGAAGATATAAGAACAGTTACCCACCATCTCTTCCTTTTTGAGGATCCTCTAATCAGAAATAATTCCTTTAAGTTACTGTGAGTGGCGTTGCCTGGCAGCAGCTTCAATTTCCTAGGCTAGTCTTTAATCCAAGTAATGAAGTAATCTCACAAGGAATAATCATACGTGGCAACAGGGTAGGAAAGCAGGGCAGTTCTTCCATGCACAAACACTTCAGGAGAAAAACCATCAATTTGAAAGATAACCATCAGGTTTCAGGTATCCTAGCACACTCTAAACCCTAAGTTTTGCTTTACACCATTGGTGACTAAAATTAACAATACATTTTGCAGTGAGGTTTTTTTTTTGTTGTTTTTTGTTGTTTTTGCCTGCAACTCTATATACATTGCAAAACTATTCTGCATCACATGATTTAAAATGAAATAAATATAAAAATGAACCACACAATCAACACATAACTTTAATACTCCACATTATTTATCTTGATCACAATGGTGGTAACCTCCTTGTCAACAATCTTGTGAGTTAAGGAGTTGATTCTCATTCTCATATCCATCAGGTAGATATGCTCTCCTCAGTTGGTCTGACTTGGGTATGGAGCCTCCATTCTTTACATGGCGAGACAGGAAAGCTCGGACTGCTGGGTGATCAGCCTTCTCAAGCGGGATGTTGGCTTCCAGGCACATTTTTACAAAGTCCTGGATAACACTGACTTTCTCTGTTTGCGCAGTACTGTTGCATTGGAGGGATGCAGTAAGAGGCCTCTGCTTCTTTCTCACATTCTGCTCTTCAAATTCTGCCTTCCTCTTGGTATGAGTCTTTGACTTGAGGTGGTCACTAATAGCAGACTTGCGAACGTGATTCAGAACCACATTGCAAGAAGTGCAGAAGAGTTTTCCTCCATCTTCGTGCAGCTCACCTCCAAACTCAGTGACTCGATCCAGGGGAGTCACATACAAAGCAGTCTTAGAACGGTTTCGAGCAGGTGGTGCTGTCACTACAAATCTTTCCATTCTGACTTTGAATAAGGTTCTTTCAAGACAAGAGAAACAAAGTGTTATAACAACACTTCATTTGGGAAGAAATTACCAATAAAAGGAAGACATAAGCATTTTTAGAATAAAGGCTTCAGAAAACTTAATTCAAATGAAGAGACTGTGTGTCTACTAAGTCTTAACTTACCTGAAATATGTAAGGGTAGGCAAAATCAGAGCAAGTTATTAGTAACAACTAGGTTCATTCCCTGATTTTGATGAAATTCAAATAAATTAGAACTATGAAAAAAGAGCTCCAACTCTCCTAGATGTCACTATTCTTTAGAAAAACCTAATCACAGATCAACATTTATGGTGTTAACTGTATTAATCTCATCCATTTAGACGTATGTTCAAGTTTAAAAGAGCTTCTTTCCCTTCACAGTTCTGGGGCAACTGATTTTAGGAACACAATTGCAGAGAATTGTGTACAACTGTTCAAATATGTGGCGACTAAAATGGCATAAATCTATATGCAGACGCATATAATTTCCAAAGTTGTTCTGAGAAGAAAAGTAAAAACCAAGAAAGAACACAGACCAAATGCAAATAAAAGCAGCAACAATGACAATTCTTAAAATCAAAATACGCAGCTCAAAGTAAGTCATTTTTGTAATGCATTCTTTCCAAAAGGTGACAGTCAAGATATGCAAAAGTGCCTAAAACTGTCTTCTTTCTTCCATTAAAGACTAATATTTACATTTATTAATATTTATTTCACTTATTAACTGATAAGTTAGATCAAAACTAAGAACTTAACACAGCACCTTGTATATCACAATTTCTTTATATGGAATAAGTAAATGATTTCTTCACTATTTTTCCAAACATTTAACTCAGAAGCAGCTTCATAATTTCTCGATTTATCCTAACAACAAATTTTTATGATCATTGCCAAAATCATAATGTTATGGGAACTGCAAACTTGAGATAAAGAACAAACGTTGTCAGTGATGACCATTTGTTCCCTGGGGCCATGCCACTGTGCTAATCTCTTACATTAACCTAGGTTAAGAAACTGAAATGAGTTTCATAGAATTCAAATTGGAATTCTGTTCAGTTTACATACATTAGAGAAAAATTCCCAAGGGAGCTCTAAAGAGCAATGCTTTATAAGTGTAATCAGAAACGATGGAGTATTCCATTAGTCTAGACTAGAGAATTCATAGCTGGGTAACATGAAATATCTCTCAAAAGAATTTCAAATTGCCAATGTGTTAGTCACCTGTGGACATAACCTCAACATTTCACAGGAATTCTGGAAAGTATGTTAAGTTAGATTTTAAGAAGTTTAACTCTATTTTTTTCCATTAAAAATCTGTTCAATGCACGGCTCTCATGTACCAAATACATTATTTAGTCTATAGGTTTCCACTGGCATTTAAGACAGATATGACTCCTGCCTATTAAATAGTTAAATACCATCACACATATTTGTAGTTTAACTTAATGGTATGTTTTATAATCATATAGCAAATCAGTCCCAATTATGATCAATGGTTGTAAGCTAGTTATGAAAACCATTACATATTTGTGTCCAGTGATGCCTAAATCTATGTGAAAAGTCTCGTCTTTAAATATTTGGATTTCAAACCCTAAAACAATGAAAAAGGTCGTTTTCCTTTTAAGCATAAACTGCTCACTTTGTACTAATATGAAAGGCCTATACATTCCAAAGTCTTGTAACTTTTAAAGTATATTTGCGTTACCGCAAGGCAAATATCCACCCAATAGAGAATGCTCGAGTTTGCAGAACCGAAGAACAAAAGTGTTTTCCACATAAGTAAAGATATCCTAAACGAGGAAGTTAAAAAGTTAAGAGCAGGGGGAAAAGATGGGAGAAGAAGCAAATCATTTACTAGATAAAAATAAAAGTCATCAGAAGTCTTCAAGTTTAAATGTTTACCGAATTAGTTTCCAGGTTTTTCCGTCTTGATACCTAGTAGTGAAGGGTCTCCAGCGCAAAACCAGAGACGCATGCAATCCTGGCACTTTCCGTTGGTTTAAACTCGGAGATGCCTTCAAATCAGTTTTTCAACAAGTGGTGGTGGGGAAATAGTTTCTGGGCTTGCACCCTATTTTCCCTGAGGTGCCGGGAAGTCATGCCTTTACTGTAAAACACGAAAAACAAATGGAAAGAAAAGATGGGGGAGGGGGAAGGGCGGATGGAAAACGAACACGAACGTCCACAACAGTCAGCACGCAAGTGTCTTTAAAATCACTCTAGTTAAGTCCACACCACAAATCCGGATCCTTGCGTTTACCCAAACACTCCTCATCCTAGTCCCTTCTCGGTCGTTCGCCCCGCTCCGCACCTCCTCGCGTGCCCCAGGCCTCAGGGTTCGGGAGGAGGGAAAGGCGGGGCTCGAGGCGTTCCTGGCGTCTAGACTCCCTCCTCCCGCGCAGAGCCCAGCACGCCGGCGCCCCACCACCACTGCCCCGCTAGCTGGGCAGGGCCGAGTCCCAGCTGCCGGCTGTGGGCCCGGGAACTCGACAGCCGAGTTGGCGGCAGTCTCAAGGGAGGAGGCGGCAGGCGCCCGGCGGAGGCGGCCGCTGTCAGGCTTCCCGTCTCCTCCCACTTCCTCCCGCCGACTACGGCGCCCCGGCCCCGCCTCCGGTTCCCGCTTCGGGAACGAAGGCCCCGGGCCCAAAGCCCGCACCAACGGCCGGGCCCACCCTCGGCCTCTTTAGCTTCTCGGTACCGTAGGATCGGGGCCGCCGCTAGGGAAAGTGGACGATACCCGGCCGGAAAGGAAAAGAGAAGGAAGAAAAGGAGGAGCAATGGGGTGAGGGAGGAGGAGGACCCGTCGTCTTCGTCTTCGCCGCCTCCGCCGCCGCCGCCGCCGCCGACCCCGCCGCCGCCGCCGCCCGATCGAGCCCAGCGGCGGCCGCCGTGTCCCCCGCCGCGCCCCGTCCTCCTGCGCCGCCTATGGCAGAGCTCGTAGGCGGTCCCCAGCAACCGCCGAGCAACATTGACCAACGGACCGCGGGTGTATCAAACAGGCGGCTGACTTGACCAATGGTAGTGGAAGGGCGGGCATATGAGTGATTGGCGGCTAGAGTTGTCCAATGAAAATTGGGGGCGTGGGTGGGCGGAGCCGGAAGTAGAGCCAGTCGCGAGGCCCCCGTCCGGCTCGGGCGGAGGGAAGGGGGAGGGAACTAGAGGAGGAGGAGGAGGTTAGCCGAGGCAGCTACAGCGGCGGCGGCGCAGGGGCTGGTACGCGCTGGGCGGCGAGAGCCTCATGGCGGAGGAAGAGAGCGACCAAGAGGCCGAACGCCTCGGAGAAGAGCTCGTGGCCATTGTGGAGTCCCCGCCAGGCCCTGCTGGGCTTAGAGCTGCGGACGACGGCAGAGGCGTCGCTGGGGGCGGCAGCTGTGGTGGCGGCGGCGGCGTCGGGATCAGCAGTCGGGATTACTGCCGACGCTTCTGTCAGGTGAGGCGCCTGTCGGCCGCCCGGACTTGTCAGCCGGGTCCTGGGCCTCCCTACTTCTCCTGGCCGCCTCGACTTCGAATCTGGGCTGTGTCCATCGCTCGCTCCACCAGCCCAACAAGGAGAGTGAGGGTGAAGCTCCCCCCTCCACCTATCTGGCTTGGGGTGGGGGGCGGGGAGCGGGACGGGGTTGACCCGCTCAGGTTTAGGGTTGCTGAGAAAGTGAGTTTGTCGCGGGTGGAGGGGCTGGAGCGGAGGAGGGTCAGCTGGCAGGAAAGCTCTGTACTGACATGCCTCCCTTGCCCCATACAGACCCCTTTCTGCCCGAGGGTCCCGCCTTTCTTGTGTTTCCTACCCTGTTTCTTGTCACCTCTTTCGGAATCTCTGGCAACGTTTCCTGCCTTCCCTTCTCCGCCCCTTGCCCCCCGTATTCTCCCCTTTTTCGGAGATGGGAGGCATGCCATCTCTCTACCGCCCCCTCTCCTGTCATCGCCACCCCTCCCCCTCTGCTAGGGTCTCCTGTCATTCCCTCACGAGATTCCGCTGGGTCAGTTCTTCTTTTGGCTTAGGCGCTGACCCATGGTGATTTAGTTACTTTTTTGGGAGGTGGGGTTAAGGCAGTGGGATTGTCATCTTTTCTTACCCTCTTTCCCTGACACACACAAGCTCTTTTCTAATTAACTGCTAATAGAGAAAGTAGTTTTCCTGAAACTATTGCTCCGGTTACATCACCACTCCCCACCCCCTTCCTTTAAATTACAATGTATTTTCTTTAGCCTGTAAAATACAGTGTCTGAACAGTGACAGTAAATTATTTTACTTGGTCGACTGCCACTGCGATTTGAGGTAGTTTATAGTGTTTGACCATAATCAGATATTAAAGCACCGAAGTACTTGTCTAGGGGTAAAATTTATGTTATCTGCATTCATATCTGTGTATATTTATAGTTTAAAGATTTTGTTCTCATTCACGACATTCTTAGTTTGCAAAGTATTTTGGAAAAAAAAATTAACTGCTCCTTTTTCCACCCCATTCCTCCATTTATCATGTTGGATGTATAGGGTTCAAATCATGGCTCCACTACTTCTAGCTATGTTCTTTTGAACAAATTACTTAACCTTTTTGTGCCTTAGTTTCCTCTTCTGTCATATAGGCATAGTAATTAAGTTAGTGAGTATGTAAGGGATTTGAATTCTTTACACACTAATTAAAGTTAGCCATTAATTTCATTTTGGTAACAAGTAGGAAATAAAATTAACCAGAAGTTGGCATCGTGTTTGCTGAAATTTGATTTTATGTCCTTTCCAAGCATTGAAAGAAGAAGGGTGGGGTTGATATTTTCAGGTAGGTTTTTAATAACTAGTTTAAACTGTGTTTTGATTTCATCTGTCTTCCCTCAATAGATAAGTTGATTTGATGGTGGAAATTGTCTTGTTATAAAAGATATGTCAGTTTTCTTTGGCATTACTCTCTTAGTGACTTTCTTGAAAAAATAATTTTTTTTTGATATTACATTCAGGATTTAGAGGTTCAGTGTCTTTACAGAGCTTGTCTTCTAACTGTTTTACATCTAGAAACCATATTATCAGTAGACTTTGTATTTATAGGGATTTTAAGCTTCTGAAAAATTAAGTTACAATTGATCTTTTTAATATTTTCACAGGCAGAAAGTCTTTTTTATTTTTTTCTATGTTTTGCTTTTTATAGCATTAATGAGCAAGTTGGTTTTGGTTACATTTAGCTTTGTTAATTTACTTGACAGATAACCCGTAATTACTGTAGAATTTGAAATTTTATTTGAGAGCCAGAACATTTTTGGAGGACTTTTAACTACTCTTTAGTCTATTTCTTGAAGTCAACTTTAAGAACAAATGAATAAATTTAGCTGGTGAAATACAGTATCAGAATAGTGACAGTAAATTATTTTAAGAACAAATGAAGTTGACTATTTTATAAAACTCCACTGCTTCCTAAAATATCCAGGAAAATAAAACTAAATAGGAACAACTTAAACTTTTATTTTATATTGCTAAATTATTAATGTTAAACTGACATACTTCCATGTAACCAACTTTTACCTGAAACCTCATAAGATATTTTACTATAGATTACCAGTAGATCTGAGGGTTCCTGTCCTGGTTCCACCTTGCAGGTGAGCTTTGTGAAGTCTTTTTTTGTAATAAAACTTTAAGATGAAATAAAATGTTACATGTATTAAGTTGAACTTTATTGATTGATTAATAACATTCTAGTATAGTAGTTTTGTTTTGTTTGCCAGTAAGGGAAGCAGTGGATTATATAATCTAATTCTCAAAGATTGTTTCTTTTTAAACATTTGGTTTCCTACTATTCACTAAGAGAAACTTATTTCATTAGTAAGTGACTTACTTTTGAGTAATCTGTAAAATGGATAATATGCACTTGGGTTGGTGACAGTTAACTAAATATACGAATAATACACACAGCTTTGTGGGGTTGAGAAGAAAGGCTCCAATTTATCTTCCTCCTTTTAGAGAGAAATATGAATCAGAATTTCTTGGCAGTTGGTTGTGCGGGTGAAGGGAGAGGAAGGAACACTTCTTTTCAAGAATGGTTCTGTCTTTTACCACAAGGAAAAGTAAAACAGAAGACTCCAGATAATATAAGTGATAAATTATGCATGTGCTCAGTGCGTTTTATTGTATACTTTTCTATTTGAGAAACAATACCAGTAATTATTAAATCTCATACTAGGGGAATGGTTCCTTAGGCTACAACACAATTTTGAGATGATGGATTTGGGAGATTAACAATGTTAATTACCAGTTAACATTGAATAATGTTAGACTGACTGCTCCATCATACCCTCTCTTCGCTCTTATTAGTAGACCTGCAACAAATGCTTAAATAGAATTGACCCTTAGCTAATATTTAATTGAGGGTGAAAGGAAGGGGAATGTAATTTTTATTGAGGACCTACTAACTCTTAAGGCCTTCGGATAGGCCTTGTTATGCAAGTAACATAGTTGAAATTGAGGCCTGAACAAGTTAACTTGTCAGATGAACAAGCTGGGATTTTGATCCCAGCCTTCAATTTCTACTAAAAGACAGATGGAAATTATAAATCTCAAATAATTGTAAAGTGGTTTTTTTGTTTGTTTGGTCAAGTTGTACAGAAGAGAAAAAGTTACTGGAAGTACTCAGGGAATCATGTACGAAAAATTTAAAAAGTACTCTTGCATTATGCCACAGTGTAAAAAATACTTCAAGGAACAGTCAAGTAATTATTATTTCTCTGACTTGTTAGGTGCTAAGAACATTTCCCCAGTTCCTGAGGGTTGTGATAATTCAACCTAATTTTGTTGCTAGATATATTGAAAATTGAAATTTTTTTTATCATAAATTGTAAATTAAGCAAGTAAAGATACCTTCTTCTTAGCTCAGAGCCAGAATGAATATAGTGCGTGATAACTATGTATTTCTGGGAGCACTTCGATATGTTGATTAAAATAGACTTTAAAGTTGTTTTTTATTGTGGTGGGGTTAATAGCCATCCCATGAGGATGTCATGAGTATAAAATGAGAGAATAAACATGAAGTGCTCAGTACTGTACCTAGCACATAGATAGGCTTAAATAGATAGATGCTATTAATATTTCTCTCATGTGAAATCCTCTGAAGGTTTAAGAGGGATGTTAGGGATACTCTAATCTGTAGGTCACTTATAGTTTGTATCCCTCAATAAACTGTAGAGATAATTTAGAAATGTTATAATTCTAAAATTTTGTTATTTAACTAGGAAAGCCAAGTGTTGCTGACAGAGCATTAAATGATTTGCAAAAACAACCATATATATATATTTTTTCAAATTTTATTTCCTGCAGGGGACATTGGGCAATGTCTGGAGATATTTTTGATTGTCTTAATTGAGGGGTTGCTAGTAGGATCTAGTGGGTAGAGGCCAGAGATGCTATTGAACACCCTATAGTGCACAGGGCTGCCCTAACAGCAAAGAATTAATCTGGTCCAAAATATCAGTAGTGCCGAAGTTGAGAAACCTTGCTATATCCTTACTTTGGAACTCTTAGTGGATACTTTATGTCTTTAAAAAAAGTATTCAATGATCCTCAAATAATTTTATGCAGCTACTGTGTACCAGGCACAGTACCTAAGAGACACTCTAACAGAAAAAAGGGTTCACCTTATGATTTTATAAAATATGTGCTAATGCCTCTTACTTTAAAGAAATTAAAATTTAATTGTTTTAGGAAAATATAACACTTATCTCTTAGTCTTGGTATAACATTTTACATAATATTTATAGTTTCTTTAGTTTCTTAGGGTATAATTATACATTTTTACTGTTTTTGTTACTCACTGGAATTTTATTTTTGATTTACTTTTAATTTTTGTATGTGTTTTATATGTACTTGGTTTAAAAAGTCATATTGTAAGACTTAAATGTCAGGGATTGCATTTTGCTGCTTCTAGAGACCTGACTTAAATAGCTTAAACAATACTACACATTTATTTCTCATGTGAATAGTTTTGAATGGGTAGTAAAGGGATGATGTAGTAGCTTTATCATCATTGTACCGTCATTTACTCTTTCTAATCAGTCATCCTTATCTTCTTATCTCAAGTTTGCCTCATGATCCAAAATAGTTGCTGGAGTGTCAGCCATCACATCTGAGTTCCATGTAGCAGAATAAGCCAAAAACATCTTGCCCTCAATCCTACTCAGTAACTTCCATTTCCATTTTGTTAGCTATCACCATCTGAAAAGAATGTTAGAAACTTTAAAAAATATTTTTTCCCTGATTAGATGTCTATGATTCTATTAATAAGGAAAGTAGAATGAGTGGATATTATAGAGGCAACCTTTTTTGTGTGTGTTTTTTATTTTGTTTCTTTTTTTCTATTTTGCCACAGCTTATAATAAAAGTAACAGTTGCACTCTGTCCCTTTCCTTCCCCATATGTTCACCAGAGGCAATCACTTGCAACTCTTTTTAGCAATTATGATATTTACCTTCATGTTTATAAATGACTTTTTCCCCCTAGTTTTAGATATAATCAGTTAGCCCAGTTGACAGAGGTGAGGACTTACCATCTCCCTGTTCAGTATGTACACTTTGATTTTACCCACTGTGTTCTGTATCTCCTTTCTTCCTTCCCTCTAACCCCTTCCTCCCCTGCCCCAATATTTCTGAGTCTTATTCAGCTTCTCCAGAGAATTGGGAATTTTCATTGATCTAACAGGGGAGGGAATCTGGGGGAGGTTTTCAACTGATCTTTCTGTCTTTGACTCTGCTTTCACCTCCACTTTAAGAAATATGTGGCATTTCAGATTCCTGAGATTTTCTGGGGTTCTTCAACACAAATCAGCTTATTTTTGAACTCCTTCCCTGCTTCCTAAATAATAACTGCCTAAATGCTATCATCGATCCTTTGTCATTGTTTTCCTCCATGTGGGTTTAGACCTTTTAAAACAAAAATATCTTTACTGTTATTTTAGTGGAGTTTTCAAGTGGGAGCAGAAGTAATTGTGTGTTCAGTCTGCTACATTTAGATAGAAGTCTCAAGTTAAGTTTTTCAACTCAATAAAGAATAGTGGATATGAAAGATTATAAAAAGACAAGTATTAAAACTAATTCATAGTGATTTATTTACTTTTGAAAAAGAGTATGCTACTTCCTGATCCAGTTTGTAATGAGTATTCAGAGCTAGAATTAGTTTCATTGAATGAATTTACTTTATGTGTTCCTTTTCACAAAATTCTTTTTATTAATACATTGCAAATTAAAATTTTAGCTTTCTAAAAATGGTTTTCAAAATTTGACAGATTTGGGACATTTCCGGTGTTCATAGAAGTTGACTACCATGGAAAGTCATGAACTTATTTATTATGATTGGGAAAAGCAAAGTAAAGCGAACCCTAGATATTGATGGCTGTATTTGGGGAGCTAAATGCTTTGTTGTTGTTTATTCTTTTTTTAGGTTGACTTTCAGAATTGAATGGTACTAATTGTTCATAATGACATTATTTGAAATAGAAAATTATTGAAAATAACCTAATGATCAAAGTTAGGGGAATTGTTACATATGATGGAATCCTATGTTCTCTTAACGATCATGTTTTTAAAGAATAAAGAATATTTATTCATATGCGAAACTAGTCCTGGTATAATAACTACTGAAAAGATACAAAGGACAGATGATTTCACTTTTGTCAATAAAAAAGACTGAAAAGAAATATGCAAAGTTATTAACAGTGGATACTTTATTAGTGATATGTTTATAGCTGACTTTTTCTTTACATTTATTTATTCTTTTACATTTTCTTGATTAAACTACTACCTTTATAATGAGAGGAAAAATAAAATATAAAAACCACATTTTTTTCTTTCCTATTTTACAGATTATTTTCTGTGAATAAATGCAAGATTATTTTGAGCGTGATGAAATTTTAACTCCTTGTTTCCCAAAAATATGTGAAATGTTTTTTTTTTTTTTAAGTGAATTGGTTAAGGGAGATTATGGAGGTCATTTTAGGTTAATGGATGAGATACTAAACTTACATAACTTCTTTTTACACAGTCTTGGATTAAGATATATGTCATTACTGCTTTCTAATAACAACTCATCACATTGACTTAAAAATTTTATCTCTATTTTAATTATGTACATAAAATGGTAGGAGAAAATATTTTTAAATGAAGTTCATTGTTTTTAAGTTTTTTAGTGATACCATTATTTTGAAATTCTGCCAAACAGAAGTAAGGCACCAGTTGTACTGTTATTTTTGGCATGGAATCTTTTTGATTTTCCTGCCAAAATGTGCTAAACTATACCTTAGCAATTACAAACAAAAGCAAAAAAGAGAACTTTAAATTACATTTAAGAAAGCTATGGTAAAATCTGTGTCTAGTGAGATATTTGAAAAAATAAAATATCAATAAAATATGATCAATTAATATGCCATTTAAAATGCAGTGATAAGGATATTAGGCCCTTTAAAATCTAGGGTAGTTTATTTAACTAAATATTAATTCTAGTTATGTTGTAAATCAGTTACAGTAGTACCTAGTCTGAATTGGAGAGTATTTTTAAGATTTGTAATTTCAAATGGATCTAATACAAGGTAACCTTCAGCTTTCATGTAATATATATCACACTGATTTTTTTAACTCCCTATTTCTCTGACAGGTCAGTTCATCATTTCTCTATTCACACTCTATTCAGTATGGTTCTGCTCTCTAGGATGAGACCCACTCAGTCTCACCTGGTTAGAGCCACGGTGGAACACTTGGTGTCAACTAAATATGAGAGGAGGTCGATCTGGTCGATCTTAAAGGCTACTCCATTGACATTCTTGTACCAACCACTTAATACCCTCAACTCTCCAAAGCAGCAATAAATGTGAAAATAGCTGAAAGGCTTTCCATTTAAACAGTAGGAAAAAAAAGGGTCATTGATGTTAGGGTTTATGCAGTTGGCTCTCCATATCCACAGGTTCTGCAGCCCCGAGTTCAACAACTGGAGATGGAAAATATTGGGGGGGGGGGGAAGTCCAGAAAGTTCCAAAAAGCAAAGCTTGAATTTTCTGTGCACTAGCAATTATTTACATAGTATTTACATTGTATTAGGTATTTAAGTAATCTAGAGATGATTTAAAGTGTAAAGGAGGATGTATGTAGATTATATGCAGATACTACACCATTTTATATGAGAGACTTGAGCACCTGCAGATTTTGATATCTGTAGAGGATTGGGGGATTTAGGGGGTGGTCTTGGAACCAATCTCCCAGATTCAGATGAATGACTGTATAAGGCACTGGGCATATAGTGATAAGCAAACAGGCATTGTCCCTATTTTTGTGTAAAGCTATAATTTTGATCAGTTCTAGGAAGGAAAGGTATATATTACTATAAAATGCAGGCCAATAAAAGGCTTATCAATTATTGCATTCTTGGGCAAGTTGAACTTGGCTGAGATTCTTTGGTTTAGTTTGAACATGTTGAATTTAAAGTGCCTTTCCTCATCCACAGAGAGATCTTAAAGATGGCTGGATTCACATAATCCTGAACTCAGAAGTGAGGTCTGGTCATCATAGCTATATGGATGGCATTTGAAGTCATGCATATGAATGAACTCACATTGGGAGATAATATAGAGAGAGAAAAGAAGAGGAAAAGAAGCTTCAGAAACTTTGGTTAAATGGCCAGGTAGGAAAGATTGAGTCTTCAAATGAAGTCTGAGAAGAATTAGTTAAAAAGCTTCGAGAAAACCGGGAAACTATGGTGTCACAGAAAACAAGGGAAGAAAATGTTTCAGGATAGAGTGATGGTAACTGGCATCGGAATCTGTTGAGATCCAACCATTGAATTAACATGGAGGTCTTTGGTGACTTTAAGCAGAGTTGTTTTGATGTAGGAGCCAGACTTAAGTAGTTTGAGGAGTAGGAAGCAAAGAAATAGAGACAGTAGTATAGATAACTTACAAAGGAGATGGAAAGATATGGGTGGAAACTGGATTGAATATTTGTGGATTGAAGGTGAGGATATTTTCTTCTAAATTGTTGAGAATTTGGCATGTTTAACATCCGATGAGAATGATTCATTTGAAAGGAAGAGATAAATCTGCAAAAGAAAGGAGGGACAATCCAGAAAGTAAGATTCCAAAAAGGGAAGGAAGGACAAGATTCAAAGCACAAATGGAGTAGTTGCTTTGTATAGGAGCTTTGGAGTAGGTAGAAAGTTCATCTGTTGAGAGTACATGGGGGTGGTTGTAGATTTAAGGTGAAAAGAGGTCTAAAATGGTAGCTTCTTAGGTGGATTGTGTTGATTTACAGAACAATTTAAGTTTGCTGATTTTGAGTGCAGAGTGACCACTAGTCTGTACTTTTGTTCCACAGTACTTATCTGTATAGGTGAAGGCATGAAGAACGTGATTAGTTATATTCGTTCAGGGTTGAGTGATATACTGTAATTTATCAGTTAATTAACTTTGAGAAAGAAAGGGACATCCTCATTTTCTGGCTCCATTTGTTATAAAATGGTACAGAGTAGTGAAAGGAGAAAGAGAAGGAAGAGAAGTGGTCATATCAGTAGATATTAACAGTTAGGTGTATACCATTGTTCTATGTACCTTAAAAATATGTATGCATATGTATGGGTATATGTGATACCCCAGTAAAATATTAATGTATACAATTTATTAATATGTCTTTCTATAATTAGAGTTTACTAAAAATTAACCCGTATCTGTTTTGATGACCCTAAAGTTAAAATATTATAAATATCCAGTAGTCACTGTTGCTAATGATTTGATGTGTATGTGTTATGTTTTTAGTATCTGGAAGATTTACTTATTTTTTTGGAGTGCTCTTATATGTGTAAACTCATAATTTTTAGTGTTTTCCATGTATCAGGTACTGTGATAAGTCTTTTACCTGTTTTATCTCATTCAATCCACTACCCCACAAGATATGTGCCATTATTCTCATTTTACATATTAGGAAACTAAGAAAGACCAAGAGAGATTAAAAAGCTCGATTAAGTCAGATTGGAATTCTGGCTAGTCTGTCAAGGGCCCTGTGTACTTAGCCATTTCAATATACACACATTGTATCTAGGAACATGCATTTGGTATCTGTTACAGGATCTGTGCATATGTCTTGATATATACTACAGCATGTTTAAGCAGTTACTGACTGAGTAAAGCAGTGATTTAAAAAGATTCAAGGCAGCAGAAACTAAAGATGTTCATAAATGTAACAGAGAAAAAAAATCGAACTTAAGCTATCAGAAGTTCAATGAGAAGTGATTCTCAACTTATTTTTCTCTCAACCTGCGTGGGATATACCTCTCTCTGAAGCAGTGGGTCACCATAGTGATTATTCTTAAAATGCAAGTGTTATGATGATTGCAGACAGTTACTTTATGTTATTACCTTGTGTTTTGAAGGTTGGAGGGTATGGAATATATTTTAGATACTTATCTTAAATTCTAAGGTTTCCATTTCTCTGTATTATTTAAATTTAACCTTGAGTATCTTGAAACCTTACTAACCTAGAGAACAGTGGATGTGCATTTTTCGACTTTACCTTTTACCAAGCTTTGAAAACTCTTGCCAAAGATCTCTCAGGTTATAGAACTCATTAGTAAAGTTTAAGATTTATATTCCATGCTCATGCGGGTGTGGTAAAAAAGACATGTCATTTTCAGTTGGTGAGAGCAAAAATTACAATACCTTTCTGAACCATAATTCATCAAAATATATTAGAAACATTAAAAATAATTTGTACATTTTGACTTACAGCATTAATTTCTGAGGAAGTATAAATTTGGATATAAAGTGATTCATCATAGCATTAAATGTAATTAATGAAAGGAATGAGTTGAAAATGGAAAAGCAACCAGAACATTTAAAACAGTTGAACACTTTTCAACCCTCATAAACTAAAATATCATTCAGCTTTAAAAAAATGATGTTTTCAGTGACTGTAATGACCTAGGAAAATAAAATACAATGACAAAAAAATTAGGTGGAACAATTTGTTTGTAGCAGGATTACACAATTTGAATATAGTCCATTCTCACTGTACTCAACATATGTATTTTAGAGGGGCAAAGTGTTATAAAGAAAAATCAAATGAGCTGTTTCACTAGGATTGGGATTTCTTGATGGTAATCCATGGAAATCATTCATGTACTTCAGGAAGTCTGTGAACTCTCTGAAATTATTTACGAAAAGGTTGTGTTTTCATTTCTTTGGTGAGCAGGTCTAAGGTTTTTTGTTTTTTGTTTTTATCAGATTCTCTTAAGAATTTCAAAACTTGCTAAACAAACACATCCCACAACTATCCAAACACACCAACAGATTATGAACCTTTGATGTAAGCCATTGGGACACAAGCAGCACCACCTGCTTTTGCAAATAAAACTTTATTGGAGTACGCCCATTCTTTTCATGATGTAACAGCAGGGTTGAAAAGTGGAGATGGAGAATGTATGGCCCATAAGGTGCTTTCTGGCCCTTTCGGAAAAAATATGTAAGTCCCTTTCTTAGTTTTGTACTTATTCTTTCAGTACCCCTGTGAGATAGGTACTGTTTTTAATCTTCATTTTATGAATGACACAAATGAGACTCAGAGAGGTTAAACAGCTAACCCTAAGTCACACAGCAAGAAAAGAGCACTATACCAAGATGTTAATAGTGGTTATATGTGGGCAGATAATGATGATTTTTTTAAAAATATATTATCCAGATTTACTACAGTGTGTGTACATAACTTATAATCAAGAGGGGAGAAAGTTATAAAAAATATGATAGAACTAAGATAATCTTAAAACTCATTCATCCTTTCTTATCATTTTGATTTCCTACATTTCACTGTGTTTATAAAGAGTGAATATGCAATTTTTGCTTCCCTTTATGCTTTTATGGAACTTAACTTTTATTTTTCAGCTCTTTAACTCTGATTTTTTGAAAAAAATTAGAAATTATTCTATTTATAGTTTCTTTAAAACGTTCTGTATTAACTGAAGCCATTTTATCCTTTAACTCTTGAGATTCTGTGTCCTTTCTTTTATATTCTGAAGTTAACTTCAATTATTAAGTGCTTGTAACTTAATAGGTACTCATAAAATGCTGCATGTATCTGACTGTGTATACAACTTACTTTCTCTTAGTATCAATCAGTTGAATTTTCTTTAATTATTTTAATAGACATAGATCTAGATACATAAAAGTGTTGTCGAAGGTATTCCTAAAAGAAAAAAATTGGCAGTGTACTATGTGGGAAGCTTCATCCTAATGATTATTTAAGGAGGAAAAAAGATCACAACCCCTGCCCTCAAGGAACTGAATCATGCAGTAAGGGAGAAGAGGCATATCCGACTACTGCAACCACTGTTATGACCTTCATTCAAGCCGTAGTCATCTTTCCCCTGGACAGTTTTATCTCCCTGCTTCCAATTTTTCTCAGTTTTTTTCTCCACACAGCCAAACTGATCCTTTTAAAGAGATAAGAGTGAGGTCTATTCTAAAACTTCCATGCTTTTCTATCTCAGTATGAAAACCAACATTCTTACAGTGGACTGCAGGGCTTCATGATCCAACCCCTGTCTAGCTCTTTGACTTGTCTCCTATTGCTCTTTGTGTCTGCTGCTTACCTTCAGCCACCCTAGTGTTTTTGCTCCCTCCTTCAACTTCAATAATTATTCTCCTGCCAATTTGCCTTTGTTTTGTCAGCATAAACATTTCAGTTGGATCAAATGAGTTGTCTCCTATTATCAAATTCACAAAGAAAAATTAAAGTCTAGAGTCCAAAGAGGTTAAGGTCCCAAATACTTCCTTCCTGGAATACTGCTTAATCAGAATGAGAGTGCCTGTATGGTCAGGCCTGAGGGTTTTTCAGGGGCTGTAGCTAGGGTGTCTCCTCTGATTGGGAGTGGCTTCTTTTGCACCTCAAAAGAATTATTTAACCTCCAATCTTACTTTTTTAAAAAAATCTAGAAGGTCAGTAGGGCAAACCTTTAACACTCTACCCCACCAACACTCATTAAATTTAGAAACATTGATAATTCCTTGAAATTAGTACATGGTACAGTTGGCTCATTGTACTTTCGCCAGTAGGATTTATTGATATCACTAAAGATGGATATTACAGGGAAGATGGGTGCATAAAAAACTGGGTACGAGGTCAGTTTTGGTTTTAACCTCACTAGGGTGCCAGTCAGTTACGGCAACTGCCAGTGACTATAACTTATAAAGTTTTCCTGGGAAAATTCATCAAGTGGCTTTGTGACTGTATGCTTAACGATATTTTGTTTTGAAGGATGCAAGCACTTAACCTGAACATTTCTACTTGAAAGTTGTATCTGAATTTCTGTCTTGCAGAATTTATAAATTTCCATGGATGACAGCTCTAGGCACCAGGTCATAATGATGTTTCTTCCTTTAGATTTCTACCTTATTAAAAGCTTTTAATTTCCATTTTTGTTTGTGTTGTCCTAGTATTCCTGTGCTGCAGTAAGTGTAGATTCTGTTTAGTAGCACAGCTTCTATACTGTCCCCATATTTGTATTTGGATAATAACCATAAATGGCTACCTGAAATAAAGCTACTTTTAATGTTTCTGATGTCTGCACTTAGAGAAGCCCAGTGAAAACAATATCTCTTCTACTACTTGCTCCTCTAGACCCTTTTTTTATTCTGCTTGTAACTATTCTGGGCCTTCCATAATTTGTTCTACTTCATTAGCAGTGTAAACATTCCTTTTTGTATCATGTTCCTTTCAGCAATAGTAGGATACACTGTTTCAGATAAACATTCTTGGTTTCTGTTTTTGTTTATATTTTAACCTATTCATAAGGTGGCCCCCTCCTGTTTTCCTTTCCCTTTCGCTTTGCTTTTGGATGTAGGTTTTATTTTCAGTTATCTCTTCTAAGATCTCCCATAAATCAGAGATTAAAGTCAAGGAATTCTGAGTTTATCAAAAAGCATTCATTATCAGACAGATTTTGCCTACTCTCACTTCCCCAGTTGAAGAAAATCTTACCAACTCAACATCAAACCTAGATCTGACCTCCTATTTTGTCTTTCTGCAGTTTTGCTTTTCTTTATCCACTACCTGAGGCCTAACTTTGAGTTCCTGAGGCACTTTTTTTGGTGACACTCTGCCATCCCATACATTGTCATCTGTAATAAGTAATAATTTGAAATGTACTGAAAATGCTTCAGGTATTTAAAGATAATCTCTTAGCTTTTTTTTTTCTCTCTAACCTTTCAAATCTTTACAGATTTTACGTTACCATATAACAGCCTCATAGTGTGGTTTTTCACTTGCTCTTATGTACTTTCTATTTCTTTAAAAGACCACCTTGCCGTAGTTGGATTTCCAGTCTGATACACTGAGATTTCCATCACACTATTACCAGCTGTTCCTCTATTAGATGCCTTTGGAGCCAGTCACCCTTTCTAATGAGTAACAACTAAAATACATTTTTCCCCCAATTCCATCTTTAAGAACACATAGTTCTGATATATATATTTCCTCTCTGTTTAGTTCAGCTTCTAAGATTGAACTTTATCTTAAGGAAGTTCTTTTCTTTTTCCATTGTAACATGATGCCCCCCTCCTTTTTTTTTTTTTTTTAACTCTTCCACTGTTATTTTAATTGGAAGTGTATAATTTTTAAAACAAATTTAGTTCTTCTTGAGACAGAACAACATGGTACCTAAAGTTAGTGTTTGAGGCATAGGACTTTTTTTACTTTTTGGCCTTTGGATTTGTATTAATACCATAATAATTCCATTGAGTTTTTCTTCTGCCTGAGCCTAGGAAAATGATTTATGCTCTAAAGGAACCTTGACCCATCTTTATTTCTGCACTTGGTAAAATCCACTGGCCATCTTCATTAAACACAGATAAAATCTTGACATCTACAGCTTTGATTAAATTTATGTACATTATCAGTCCCTGAAGTTAACTTGAGACCAGATTATGACAATGACTCTAGAAGCCTTTGGACAAGTCTCTTGAATATAAGGGCTACCCTTTGAGAACAAAATTAAGATGGAGAGGGACAAAATTAAGTCCACTGATCTAGGACTAATATTAACAGTTTAAAGACTAGATATTCACACACTAGTGTTCTAAGACCCATATGGAACTTAACCAGCTTTTCAGTTTAATCCTCTGGCTTGGAGTCTTTGTCGAGAAATCAGACAGAAGTAAGAAACAAGATTTTTACCTACTAATATCTAAAAAACCTGTATGACTAAAAGACATTTAAAAAAATTCAATAATATAATCAATGCCTCAGCCACATTTGCAATACCATCTGTGGCCAAGCCTGCTAGTTTTTTTTTTTTAAATTGAAGTACAGCTAATTTACAATATTGTGTTAGTTTCAGATGTACAGCATAGTGATTCAGTATTTTTGCAGGTTATATTCCGTTACAGGCTACCACAACATAATGGATATAATTCCCTGAGCTATACAGTATATCCTTCTTGCTAACCTCTTACATATATAGTGGTTTATACCTGTTAATCCCGTGCTCCTAATCTGTTCCTCCCCACTTTCCTCTCTACTTTGGTAACCACAAGTTTGTTTTTTATATCTGTTCAGTATTTCTGTTTTGCACATACATTCATAGGTATTTTTTTTTTAGATTCCACAAGAAAGTGATATCATTTAGTATTTATCTTTCTCTGTTTGGCTTATTTCACTAAGCATAATATTCCATGGTTCCATCCATGTTGCTACAAATGGCAGTTTTTTTTAAGGCTGACTAATAGTCCATTGTGTATATATACACCACATCTTAATCCAGTTGTCTGTTGATGGGCACTTGGGATGCTTCCATGTGTTGGCTAATGTAAATAGTACTGCTATGAAACATTGGGGTGCATGTATCGCTTTGAGTTAATGTTTTCGAAAGTTTTTTTCTGGATATATACCCAGGAGTAGAATTCCGGGGTCATATGGTAGTTCTATTCTTAGTTTTTTAAGGAACATCCATACTGTTTTCCACAGTGGCTGCACCAGTTTACATTCCCAGCAATGCACGAAGGTTCCCTTTCCTCCATATCCTAGACGTTTTGATGATAGCCATTCTGTCACGTGTGAGGTGATAACCTCGTTGTTTTGATTTGCATTTCTCTAATAGCGATGTTGAGCATCTTTTCATATGCTTGTAAGCCATTGTATGTGTTCTTTGGAAGAATGTCTATTCAGGTCTTCTGCTCTTTTTTTGAATTGGATTGGGGTTTGTTTTGTTTTGATATTGAGTTGTATGAGCTGTTCGTATGTTTTGGATATTAACCCTTCGTCAGTTGTATCATTTGCAAATATTCTCCCATTCCATAGGTTTTTCCCTTTTGTTAATGGTTTCCTTTGCTGTGCAAATGATTTTAAGTTTAGTTAGGTCTCCTTTGTTTATTTCTGCTTTTATTTCTTTTGCCTTAGAGGCCATGCTAAATTGAAGTCAGATGCAGAGTTCTGCATAGCCCATGCTAGTTAAGACTTTATCATGTAGACACACATCTGTAGATGACACCAGCTGCAGGCAAATGAAGAGGTTTGTTCACCTCACATGTTCACTTGATATTCATAGACATTTCCATATATTTTGGGGTTCTCTTGTCTATGTGCCAGTTTCAATGTTTATGAGGGAAACATTTAATATATTACTCTCCCTAGTGAGTCTGGAATCAAATGAAAAATTGACAGGTATTAAAATGTATCTATAGCCTTTAAAATGAGCCTACTGCTTACCTTTGGACCTGCTTAAGAGGAAAGTTGGGTCCTGAAGTGAGGACTCAGGACCCTGGTCTGCCTCACTCCATTTGGACGCAGAAAACTCAAGAAGGGATATGAAAGCTTTCTGGGAGTGATGTTGTAACGGATGTTCCTGCTGTGGTTGGTAGCTTAATAGACACTCCTGAAGATTTATGTTTAACACTAAGGTGATAGGGGAATATTAAGATTTGAGATGCTTATACCATCTTCCATTTTATAAAGTTTAGTCTTACTACATTCACAGGACCTATTAAATGCCTTAATGTTGCAGAAATATCAACTTAAGGAGTAGTAAGCTGAACAAACCCCCAACCAAATAACTGGGTTTTAGGTTGCTTACTACTGAAGATTATGTCCTTCTGCAGATTGCAAACAATTTTTAACTTATTAGAATCTATTTCTAAGTGAGTTTGGTGGGTTTTTTAAAAAATGACTTTAATTTTAGATTCTCATTGCATGGTTATCCTGATGGAAAAAAGTCAAATGACAGTGACTGTTCTTTTTCTGAATAGAGCTTTTCTTTATCTTCATTCTCAATGGGAAACTTAAAAAAAAAAAACAAACAAAACTCAGGTATCTGTTCAGGCATGAAGTATTTTATTTATATTGTTCTATCTAGGATATACTTCACATATCAATGAATATTGAATTAAATAGTTGAATCCCAGTAGTAGCTTTTGGAAAGATTTTATCTGGGAGAGGCCTGCCTGCTTCCTAAAAGTGAGTAAAATTTATCATAATTAGTCACATCTAGAAACAAATAATTAACCATTTCATACTGATGAAATAAAATAGTCACCAAAGTTAGCTTAACCTTGCCATTTTCTTCAAACAAAGTGCACTAGTAATAATAGCTGTTTGTTATGTGCCAGGAATTATCCTAGATTTTAATATTATCTTGGTTCTTCAATAGCTCTATGATTAAGGTAGTATTAAATTCATTTTGCCAGAAACTGAGACTGAGAAGTTTAATAATTTTGTTAAGGCTATGCAGCTATTAAATGACAAAGCCAAGTCTGTCTGATCCAAAACCTATATTCTTTCCCTAGTGCTGCCAGTCTACCTGCTCTATTTTTCTGTCTGACTCTAAAATAATAAGCATAGGCAAGGGTAAATCTTGGTATGTAGTTAGGTAACTAGCAAGGAAAATGTGGAATTGTATTTATGTTATAAAATAGCATGCAGAAAATAAATGAGAACATTAAAATTTGAGGGAAAAGGTTGGAGCAAAATAATTTTGTTTTTAAACTTTTAAAAACTGAACTAATTTTATACTTACACAGCAGAGTACAGTGATCAAGATCAGGAAAGTAACATTGTATAATATTCACTAAATTACAGACCTTACTAGAAATTTATCAGTTTTTCCACCAATGCTTTTTTTTCTGTTCCAGGATGTTATTTCTGATCTCACATTGTATTTAATTGTTATTTCTCCTTAGTATCTCCCATTCTGCCAGTTTTTCCTTGTCTCTCATGACCTTGACATGTTTGAAAAATACTGATCAGGTTTTTTTTTTTTTTTTTGTAGAATATCCTGCAGTTTGTGTTTGTCTGAAGATTTCTCATGCTAGGAATGAGTATGCATTTTTTGCAAAAGTACCACAAAAATGCTGTTGTCTTTCTTGGGGCACCATATCAAGGGATTTGTGATGATGGTATGCTTTGTTACTTACTGGTAATACATATCTTGGTATAGCCTGGTTAAGTTTGTGTCTGTGGGGTTTCTCCACTCTAAAGTCACTATCTTTCTGTTTGTAGTTAATAACTGTCTTGGTGGAGATACTTTGAGACTGCGAATCCTGCATCTACTCAAACTTTTCACCCACTAGTATTAGCGTTAATCCATGGTTCTTGTCTGCAGCATTCATTACTGTGTACAGTATTTGCCTAATGGTGATTCCTCTTTCTCTCTTTCCTTCTGTATTTATTAATTAGTATTCTATTATGAGGAAGAGCTGTCTCATCTCTAACTTTTATTGAAGAATTTGATTATTTACTTTTATCAGTATGGACTCATGGATAGTTATCTGGTTCCATGGCTTAAAATCCAATACTGTCATCTATTTTGTTGCTCAAAATATTTGTTCTAACTTTAGCTGCTAGGAGTGCCTTCAGGTTGGCTCCTGTGTTTTTATATCCCATCATTATTTCAGCATTTCCTTACTTCCTAGCACTACAAAATGTTCCAGTTTTATCTTGTTATTTTCCTTGCTCTATCTCGGCTACAGGAGGACATGAACAGCCCAAGTTCCTTGTGATTGAAGAGCCCCAGGTTCCTCATTTTAGAGACTAGTGTTTAGAAATCAAGACTTGGGCCCCAAGTATGTTATTGCTACTGAGGTGACATTGCTCCTAGGCTCTCTCAATGGACAGAGCTTAGGAAATACATATATAGTATACTTTATAGTATATATAGCTATCTTACAAATGAACAATATCATACTGAAAGGGGTGGGGAGAAGACTAAATGTTTCATACAGTGTTTATTTTAGGTACTTAGGAGATTAACATTTATTCAGTGCATAGATTGGCATGTATTACACCCATTTTTTGAAGCTTTAAGAATGGAAGGTAATTGTGTTGTGGCTTTTGGTTTATTCATCAGATTTTAAAGGTGAGCAGATTCATTGTAAACAAGTAATGAAATTAATATTAGTGAACAGCTTGACTGACACCTGTGATCTGTGAGGTGTTTGAAATAATGAAAGTTGATAACAATCTGTGGCCTCACCATGGCCTTCCCTCTCAGTACATGTGTGTGGAGAGACAGAACTCTCTTCTTCTTCTCCTTTTTAATATATTTTATTGAAGTCTAGTCAGTTTACAATGTTGTATCAATTTCTGGTGTACAGCATAATGCTTCAGTCATACATGAACATACATGTATTCATTTTCATATTCTTTTTCACCATAAGTTACTGCAAGATATTGTATATAGTTCCCTGTGCTATACAGTATGAACTTGTTGTTTATCTATTTTATATGTATTAGTTAGTATCTGCAAATCTTGAACTCCCAATTTATCCCTTCCTACTCCCTTCCCCCCAGTAACCATAAGTTTGTTTTCTAGGTCTGTGAGTCTTTCTATTTTGTAAATAAGTTCATTTGTCTTTTTTTTTTCAGATGCCACATGTAAGTTATATATACTATATAAATATATGATATTTTTCTTTCTCTTTCTGGCTTGCTTCAATTAGAATGACTATCTCCAGGTCCATCCATGTTGCTGCAAATGGTATTATTTTATTATTTTTATGACTGAGTAGTATTCCATTGTATAAATATACCACAACTTCTTTATCCAGTCATCTGTTGATGGACATTTATGTTGCTTCCTTCTCTTGGATATTGTAAATAGTGCTATTATGAACATTGGGGTGCATGCATCTTTTTGAATTAAGGTTCCCTCTGGTTATATGCCCAGGAGTGGGATTGCTGGGTCATATGGTAAATCTATTTTTAATCTTTTGAGGAATCTCCATGCTGTTTTCCATAGCAGCTATACCAAACCCTACATCCTACAGCAGCGTAGGAGGGTTCCCTTTTCTCCATAGCCTCTCCAGCATTTATTGTTTGTGAACTTTTGAATGATGGCCATTCTGACTGGTGTGAGGTGATACCTTATTGTAGTTTTGATTTGCTTTTCTCTGATAATTAGCAATATTGAGCATTCTTCCTCTTCTTATAAGGCCATCATACTATCTGATTAGGACCCCTTCCTTATGACATCATTTAATCTTAATTACTTCCTTAAAGTCCTATCTCCAGATACAGTCACACTGAGGATTACGACTTCAAAACTTGAATTTTAAGGGGACACATTTCGGTCTGTAGTAATTTGGATGATGTATTTTAACGTTCTTACGGATCTGATTCTTTATACAGTAATTCTTTGTATAGTAACTGTAAGGACTGTTACTTACTAGAATACTAAAGACAAAGAAATGTAAGATTTGTTGCTTATTGCACAAGGGCCTGGTAGAGCACATTCAGATTATGATGTCCTGGTGTTAGCTCTCATTAGCTGAGTGTTTACAATAGCAGTTATATAGTGCAGAAGAAGAAAAGCAAAAAGACAATATCATGTATACTTTTACATATTTTAAGGACAATATTTAAAAGAGAAATAATGTTATAGTGAATGTTATAGATTTATAGTGAATTATTAGTGTCTGGTATGACATTAAGCTACTGTTTATTGTCATTGTAACTTGTGATTTCTTATACTTAGGAAGATACAGTCAACCCTCCCTGTCTGTCGGTTTCATACCTTTAGATTCAACCAACTATGGATCAAAAATAATTTGGAAAAAAAATTCCAGAAAGTTCCAAAACACAACACTTGAATTTGCTGTGCAATAGCAACTATTTACATTGTATTTGCATTGTATTAGGTATTATAAGTAATCTAGAGATGATTTAAAGTATATGGGAGGATGTCTGTAGGTTATATGCAAATACACTGTTTTTTTAAAGGACTAGAGCATTTGCAGATTTTGGTATGGCAAGATCCTGGAATCAATCCTCCACAGATAATGAGGGACAACTCTATGTATATTTCAGCCAGTCTTGTTTATGTCTTTTCAAGGGATTTGTGGCAAACCTGTTGGAGGCATTGCCTACAAATACTTTTATTATGTTAAGTTTGGGCTGAACTGAATCAGGCAGGGTATTAACAGCTGAATCTTGGTGAATGAGGGAAGCTATAATGAGAACAGAAGGAAGGATATAAGGATATCCTTCTAAGGATATAAACCCAGCCTATAAGCAGGAAGTAAGTGGAAATGTATTAGGGCAAACTATTTGGGACTGAACATAGGAAGAAATGTGAGACTGTCAGGTACCTGTTTTTTATGTAGTACCAAAATTGTGTTGTAGGGGCCAAAAAGAGGCATAGAGGTAGTCAAACACTTCAGTGAAGAGAGCATTTATAGCCAGGGAACCACTGGCTTTAACATTTTCCAATGTTATCTAACATTCTTCTTTTTTGCTTGTGGTGGTTGTTAAAGTTTGTCCTACTTGGCATTTTCACAGCAGTCATTTTTACTTCCCAGGTAGTGAGGACTGCTAGATATGGAAGGGATACAAGTTCACAGAGATATCACCCTCTAGCTTTCTTTTTTAGTCATACGTACGTGTTCCTAGAAACATTGGAGACATGCTGGCCACCTGATACTGCAATTTGGAATTGTCAGAGAACCATGAAAGGCTTGGAGTTCTATCTGAGGTAGATTACCACATTTTCCCAGATGCTGGCTGAAGACGTAAAACTCCTGGGTCAGAGATGATAGACTTTGTTACTCACGGCATAGCAAGCAGCATGAGCTTCAAGTTCATGATGATTCCCTTTGCCTTTCAAGTCTCACAAAGGTGATGTGAATGGCCCAGGTGCATCCTGAACTCCTAGTAAATTTGTGTCACAGCTAAGGAACCCCAAGGTTAGGGAGTCCTAATCTTTTATAATGGTCTGCAAGCGTATCTGCCTGGTCTTTGCTCCAGAGTGAGACATCATCATGAGTATACTGGACAGACAGTAAACAGGCTCACTGCTTTGGAGAGAGACATCATCTCTGTTTTTCAAGGCTGTTTCCTGTAAACACCTTTGAAAGGGTGAAGGCAGTCAGGGCCTCTTTAAAAAAAAAAAACGGAAATACAAGAGACTCATGGAAAATTGTCTCCAACAGGAAGCAAATAATATGAAAAGTTCTTGAGCTCTGAATGTTCTTGGCTTTTTAACTCTGCTCTAGTTTTGCCAGCTTTTAGATCAGGAGTTGGCAAACTTCTTCTGTAAGGGGGCAGATATTAAATATTTTAGGCTTTGTGAGCCTTATGATTTCTGTTATAACTGCTCAACCTGTTGTTGCAGGAAAGCAGCCATAGATAATACCTAAATGGGTGATCCTGGCTATGTTCCAGTAAGACTCTGTGAACATTGAAATTTGAATTTCATATGATTTTCATACATCACAAAATGTTATTTTTAACCATTTGAAAATGTAACATCCATTCTTAGCTTGTAGGTCATACAGAAATGGGTGGCAGGCCAAATATGGCCTCCAGGCCATAGTTTCCAACCTATTTTATAAGATGAATTTATAAAATGTAATACAATGTTTTAATATAGTAGTTTTGCATACAAGAGATCATAATTAACATTTTATAGGACTTGATATTTCTAAAATGTTTTCTCATAAATCATCCCAGTTTAGCTTCAGAGTAACTCTGCAAGGTAGGCATTATTATCTCCATTTTATGGTGGGGAAACTAATGCATAGAGAAGGAAAATGACCTACCCAAATTCATAAAATGAGTTAAGTGACAGAGTCCAGACATTATATTCTGGATTATTTATTCCATAATATGGTATAGTTTAAACTTTTATAATGAGAACATCACACCAACATATCTTTAATACTCATTTGTTGCTATAATGTTTAGAGTTCAGTCTTGCACATAATAATGATGATAATGCATGCTCATTTCTAATTTTCTTTATTAGTATATTCTGCTGTCTAGCTATTTTAATATTTAGTAATTGGTATTTTGACAAAAATTAGATATGGGATGTGAAGGTATTTTTTACAATATTTGTAAAGATTTGACAGTTGAAAAGTATGGTCATTCATATACTATATTTTCACATTTTCAAAGATAATAGTTCATTTTATTTTCAGATGCACTCCATGAAACTAAGCAATGAAGAACTTTTTCTCCCTCCTAAATCATTTCTATTCATGCTGAACTAATGTTTTAAAAAGTTTTACCCAAATTTTTAAACTCGAGATGTTGAGAACATTTTCTCTAATGATGTACTTTTTGGATTGCTTCTCTATCAGGTGGTTGAAGATTATGCTGGAAGATGGCAGGTCCCTTTGCCACAGCTTCAGGTTCTTCAGACTGCACTTTGCTGTTTTACATCAGCAAGTGCATCATTCCCAGATGAATGTGAGCACGTACAGTATGTTTTGAGTAGCCTTGCCTTGTAAGTACTCTTTACTTCTTATGAAAGTATTTTCTTGATGTATTTATACAAGTATATTTCTTGTTGAATTGGTTTTTGATTATTTTCTTTGTAGAAGGAACCTTTCCTAAAGTCTTTTCTGAAAAATAAATTTCCATTTCTTCATTTAAGTGTTTAGGCTTGATTTTGAACATTTAACCACAATTTTACTTTTAGTTTTAGAGTTAAATGAAATTGTTACATAGACTCTTAGGGTCACTGCTAGCACTTTCCTTTTTAATTCCCCAGATTGCTTTGGCAAACTTTAATGTAAGTCCCAGAATACAGCAATTGAGGCCATCATAGTTAGCAGAGGGACCTTAAATCAGGTCAGAAAGAGGAAACTTTGGTTTTTAAAAATATTTGTGAAAGACTTTGAGTTAAAGATCACCAACTGAGCACTTGTGTTTGTCCTTTTTGCCCTCGTAGATCCTACTAAAAGAGTAAAGAAGTAAAAGAGGGAAATAGAGTGAAAAGGCAAGAGAAGAGTCATCAGTGAATAAAAAGATCTCAACAATTTTTTGTGGAAGGAAAACAGATAGAGGAGTGGTCTTTGAAAAATGACAGAGCAAGTCACAACTTAATTTTGTGTGTGTGTGTGTGCGCCTCAAATTACACTCACATCACAATAGTGGGTTGTGAATTCATTTAATAACATTACAAAATACAATAGAAAATATCAGAGTATGCCTCATATAAGTATTATTTTGTGAAACTCTTGTTTTATATATTCATATTTATGTATGTGTATACTTTATTATTTATAAAACATTTTTTTAAAACCGTGGGTAGCATTTAAAACAAAATTATCTTCCGCCTTGTAAGAAAGGAGGAAGATTGTCTGTCCTGCCTCCCTCCCCTTGGAATCCTAAGGAAGTGTAGAGTTTGAATGTGCAAGGTATGAAATAGAGAGTAGAGAATGAGATACTTTGGGAGAATACAGATAAAGGAGTTAATTGCAGTTTTTCCATTCAGGCCATTCACTAGACCTTAGGGCCAGGGTAAGTTGGGGAAACTGCATTACTACTTTTTTTTTCCTCTAAAGAAATTAAGTGACTGGAGCAGTGACCTTTGTATTCTGGCAATTAAGAGTTCTTCTTTGAGACAGCTAGCTAATCACTTAATTATCCTAAAGCAAAACTTACCAATCATCAGACTCTAGACATGCTTGCTCATAGGGCTCCCAATTAATCTGCTTATGGCTTTATTCTTAAATATTAATGAGCATTCAAGAATCATCAGACATTTGAGGAATGACTTCAACATGAAAAAAAATACAATGAAAACAAACTAAAAAAAATTCTGGAAGAACTAGTGTTAATGTCGAAAACCAAAAAGTTAGAAGATAAATATAAAATCTATCATTATCATTTTCAGAGAGAGTTGAGAAGATATGTATGACATTAAAACATAAATATATCATGCCATGTGAAAGAAATAATGAAATACCAAAAATGAGTTTGTGGAAAATTAAGAAAATAATATGGTTAAAATTTAAAATTCTGTAGGGAAGTTGGAAGGTAAAGTTGAGGAAATAGTCCAGAATGTAAAACAGAATCAAAGAGATGGAATGTCAGAAAAAAAATAAACTGATACAGTGGCTTCATATAGAAGATTCATTATTTAATTAGTTGGAGTCCCAGGAAAAGAATTTAGAGAATATATATTGGAGGAAAATTTTGAAGACATAATAAAAGAATTTCCCAGAACTAAAAGTCATAAACTTCAAAACTGAAAGAGCCCCAGAAGTGCTCAGCACAATGAATATAAAAGATACTTAGCTAAATACATTATTCCCCAATTTGAAAATAATCAGGAATGAAAAACAGACTGGAACACCTTCCAGAGAGAAAAAACGAGGAACAGACATCAGGTTGATATCAGTCTTCATACAACCAACAGTGGGTGGTGGAATATAATGAATCAGTGTCTCTAAAGATTTGGAGAGAAATTATTTTCAGTTTAGAAATTTTATGCTCATCCAAACTAGCAGTGAGGTGTGAGAGTGGAAACAATACTTCAGGCATGTAAGGACCTAGAAGATTGAGTTATACACATATTCTTTTTTGGAAGCTGTTAGAGAATGTGCTCCAGAAAAATGAGGTGTAACAGATTAAAAAAAAAAGAAGACGACCCAGATTAAAAAAAAAAAAAGAAGACCCAGATAACCTTTGATCTAGGAAACAGTAGCTTTTACTTAAGATAGGGGGAAGAGAAGTCCCAGGATCAACTGCCAAGTGGTAGGCCTTACAGACGTTCACCTCCAAGAGGGAAATACCCAGTAAAAATGGAGATTTGAAACTAACCTTGAGAATTTGTAACCATTTAAAGTAGTGATAAAAGTAGACAAGGCAAAGGGAATAGAAAAGCAGTTAAATACTCCAGGAAAATTAAAAATAATCTGAACAGGATAGGACACAGAGTCATTAGCATACTACTTAGATATACACTGAGTGTTATTTATTTAGTTTTCTTCATGCAGATGATGCTTTTTGACTAAACTTTTAAAGTACAGAAAATAATTACAGAACAGAAGAAATTATTGACCTTTCAATATAAGACTGATGGAAGTTGTGAGTTGAAAGTAAAGGACAAAGGCACTGAATTCTTTAATTCTTATTTTACAAAATGGAATGTCAGTAGTACATGAAACCATAAATAAAGGTGTAAGTAAAGTTACAAGGATAAATAATAGAGGAAATAATACAGAGTAACTTTTGGAAAGATGAAATTGGTTGTGCAAGGAGTTAAATTCTCTTCTATCACAGCAGAAAGTTAAAAGATAATATTTAAAATTGGTAAGTCAAGAAATACTGGCAAAGTTTATTATCAACAGCTATTAAAAATATTGAAAGTTGTTAATACTGGGGCACTGGACTAGTGAGAGAGAGGGTTCAAGCCTTTCTGTACACTTAGAATTTTTAAATCTTGACTATGTGTAAATTTCATACATATGAACTGTATTTTTTTATTTATATATATGCATAAAAATTTTAAAGCGTGCATGTACATTGTGTTTCTTTAAAAATTTACTTGTATATACTCAAAGTTGTAGGGAAGGAGCTATGTGAAGTGGTGGTTGTGTTCTCCAGCCTAATTGTGATCATTTCACTATACCAAAATACCAAGTTGTATACTTTAAATATGTACAATTTCTGTTTGTCAATTGTACCCCAGTAAAGCTGAAAAAAATTGTGGGAGAGAAGAATAGTTTAGAATGTACCATTATTTAGATTTGTGAGAGTACAGTAGTTTAAAAAAACAACCATTATTTTAAAAATTATTTCATGGTGCCTAAATGAATATGGGAAATATGAAGACTTCTTGATTATAACTGACAAATCTTACCCAAGCTAGTTTTAACAATAACAACAAAAATAAAGGGCATTGAGGGATTTATTAGATGAATAAGTCATCTAATAAGCAAGCAAGGACTAGAACTAGTTTGAGGATTTTCTGAATCCAGAGGATAAAATACCATCTAGAACTGTTGTCTTCCTTTCCAACATTCCTCTTTTGGCTTCATTGTAACTCTTAGATCTGCTGACAATTTTGGGATTAAGTTTAGTTTATTAACCAAGGGAGAAGAAACCCCCTTCCCCCACCTCTAACCCCCAAATACTTTGGGAATTCGGGCCTGGCTGAGGGTTATGTGCCCACTGCTTGTACTAATCACTGTGTTGAGAGGAGTATGGTGAGATTTTTCAGCTGTCTGATGGCAAGCCCACCCCACAGCTAGGGGAAACGAGGATGCTACATTGGCAGCTCCAGGAGGACCATAGAAACATTGGAGGAATAAGCAGTTTCCTCAAGAAGTAAATGAGGTAGTGTGAAAGAGAGCTGGTTAAGTAGACAAAAATAATAGATGTCTATGACAAAGAATTTTTTATGTGATACTTTGAAAGTTACCAAAACTGTCTCAATGATTCCCTGCTGATTTCTGAGGAAAATAAAATGAGTATTGAAAGAAATACATCATTTGTAAGCAAGAAGTACTATTCTTGATTTAGTGCCTATTTGGACAATTTCTCCCCTTTCATCTATGTAGTCTTTGTTAACTTTAGTGTTGTAATATGAAAATGCTTTTAAGGCTTTCAAAAGTACTTTCTAAAAAGTTTTTTAAGTCACTTACTGACTTAATATTTCATTGTTTGCTAGCTTTTTAACCGCTACTCATGGAAAGAATAATGTGTTAAGCAGAAGCAGATCTTGTCTAAGATGGACAGTGCCAGGCATAAGAAAGTAAACCATCTTAGTGGTTTGTTAAATAGTAATGTTTGGTATAAGGAAAACTTTCTGCATTATTTGAATTTACTTTCACAGAAAAATTACTTGTACTTTTAATACCAGAAGAAAAATGGGGAAATAGCAACTTGGTGGTATCATTAGAAGAGCAGAAAGTCTGTAACTGTTCTGTTTTATTTAAATATTTAAGCCAGAAAATTATTCTAACAATTGTTCCTTAATCATTCATTCATTCATTCATTCTGTAAATCTCTGTGCTTGGTTCTAGGGATAAAACAGTAAATAAGATAGATAAGTCCTTGTTTGCAAAGGCCTTACAGGGCTAAAAGGTATTACACAAGTAGCTCCACTATTCTGTATTGTAATTATGGAAGGATTGCAGGGTACAATAATGGGGGACTGGACATGGTCTGGAAGGTCAGGGAAAGTTTGCTTAGTGAACCAATACTTCTTCAGCTGAGCTCTGAAAGAGTGATGGGACTAAATTAGATGAAGGAGCAAAAGAGCCTCCCAGGGATGGCAAACTGAATGTTCAAGGTGTATGGATAGGATGTCAGGATATTAATGGATTTCATTATAACTCATATCTGTTTGTAGAATTCTTATTTATGATATGTATCAAATATTTTAAATTTTTATTCACTTACACTAAAAATTTATAGATGAGCTAAAGACGTAATACCTATAACATTCTGTCTTATGCAAGTATATATATGTAATATATGCATGTAAAATATATGTTACATGTTAAATATAAAAATTACTATAGTCTCTGGTAGTGTGGTCTGTGTGTCCACCTTCATAAAGACCTGTGACCACCTTGTAAATCAGTACGTATGTGAAGACCTGCCGTCTGTAGGCTGGAGATTCTAAAAACTGCAGGTTTCCCAAGATGTTATTTACAGAGAAGGAAACTGGAGTGTTGTTTTTTTTTTTTAAACTTTTTTTTATTGAGTTATAGTCATTTTACAATGTTGTGTCAAATTCCAGTGAAGAGCACAATTTTTCAGTTATACATGAACATACATATATTCATTGTCGCATTCTTTTTTGCTATGAGCTGCCACAAGATCTTGTATATATTTCCCTGTGCTATACAGTATAATCTTGTTTATCTATTCTGCATATGTCTGTCAGTATCTATACATTTTGAACTCCCAGTCTGTCCCTCCCCGCCCCCCCCCCCCCTTGGCAACCACAAGTTTGTATTCTTTGTCTATGAGTCTGTTTCTGTTTTGTATTTATGTTCTTTTTTTTTTTTTTTAGATTCCACATATGAGCGATCTCATATGATATTTTTCTTTCTCTTTCTGGCTTACTTCACTTAGAATGACATTCTCCAGGGACATCTATGTTGCTGCAAATGGCATTGTTGTTTTTTATGGCTGAATAATATTCCATTGTATGAATATACCACATCTTCTTTATCCAGTTATCTGTTGTTGGACGTTTAGTCTGTTTCCATGTCTTTGCTATTGTGAATAGTGCTGCTATGAACATTGGGGTGCAGGTGTCTTTTTGAAGTAGAGTTCCTTCTGGATATATGCCCAGGAGCAGGATTACTGGGTCATATGGTAAGTCTTTCCTAGTCTTTTTTGAGGAATCTCCATACTGTATTCCACAGTGGCTGCACCAAACTGCATTCCCACCAGCAATGTAGGAGGGTTCCCTTTTCTCCACAGCCTCTCCAGCATTTGTCATTTGTGGACTTTTGAATGATGGTCATTCTGACTGGTGTGAGGTGATACCTCGTTGTAGTTTTGATATGCATTTCTTTGATAATTAGTGATATTGAGCATTTTTTCATGTGCCTATTGAGCATTTGTATTTCTTCCTTGGAAATTGCTTGTTTAGGTCTTCTGCCCATTTTTGGATTGGGTTGTTTGTTTTTTCCTTATTAAGTCATATGAGCTGCTTGTATATTCTGGAGATCAAGCCTTTGTTGGTTTCAGCCTTTGCAAAAATTTTCTCCCATTCTGTAGGTTGTTGTTTTGTTTTACTTATGGTTTCCTTTGCTGTGCAGAAGCTTCTAAGTTTCATTAGGTCCCATTTGTTTATTCTTGCTTTTATTTCTATTGCTTGGGAGACTGCCCTAGGAGAACATTTTTGAGATGTATGTCAGATAATGTTTTGCCTATGTTTTCCTCTAGGAGGTTTATTATATCTTGTCTTATCTTTAAGTCTTTGATCCATTTTGAGTTGATTTTTGTGTATGGTGTAAGGGAGTGTTCTAGCTTCATTGCTTTACATGCTGCTGTCCAGTTTTCCCAACACCATTTGCTGAAGAGAGTGTCTTTATTCCAATGTATATTCTTGCCTCCTTTGTCAAAGATGAGTTGACCAAAAGTTTGTGGGTTCATGTCTGGGCTCTCTGTTCTGTTCCATTGGTCTATATGTCTGTTTTTGTACCAATACCATGCTGTCTTGATTACTGTAGCTCTATAGTATTGTCTGAAATCTGGGAGAGTTGTTCCTCCAGCCTCTTTCTTTTTCTTCAGTAATGTTTTGGCAATTCTAGTTCTTTTGTGGTTCCATATAAATTTTGTTGTGATTTGTTCTAGTTCTGTAAAGAAACTGGAGTGTTTTTATTCATACCTGAGTGTTTTTAAAAATTTTATGGAAATAAATAGTCATGTAGAGAATTGTTGTAAATTAACTGATTATAATTTTACCAGGTTGACTCTCCTTGTTCGCTGTATTTTTTAAAGAAGTGAAGATTTTGCCATGTGTATATATGTGTTTGCATTTAAAAGGACCTCAAATTAATTCCCTTTTATAGATAAGAATGCTGAGGCCTGAGAAGTTAGGAAACTTTTGCAAATCTGAGTTAAGTTCTGTTTATTTTTCCTATTGTTTTCCTGTTTTAAATTGGTTAAACACTGATTCCTAAAAGTTTTCCAGGTAGAACAAAGCAAAAAACCTGAAACTAAGTGGACATTCAGGCAAAGAACATAGGCTTCACCCATTTTACATAAAATGAAAGCAAACTTTAATGCTGCCTTTCTAGCCTCCTTTAAGCCCAGCAAAAAGTAAGTGTTCATATATTTTAGCATTCCACGTAGGGTTCAGTGATGGACAGTAGTAATTTGCCTGGCAGCCACTAGGTCCACAAGGATTCACATGGTCGACTGGAGGAGGGAACTGGTTCTGCTAGTAGCATTTAGTATATGCAGTGGTAAACACTGAAGGTGTATACCTAATATGCCAAGTTGCATAGGGAGAGAAGACCGAAAAGCCTTCTCTTTCATGGAACAAACTGGGTTTAATCACTCTCTTATTTAGAGTGGCTGGGTAGTCACGGCTACACGTATAATGACACATCAGTGACCCTTTCTCATTATGTTGCAGAATTA
This sequence comes from Camelus dromedarius, assembly GCF_036321535.1. Classification (NCBI taxonomy): domain Eukaryota; kingdom Metazoa; phylum Chordata; class Mammalia; order Artiodactyla; family Camelidae; genus Camelus; species Camelus dromedarius. The sequence continues at coordinate 88,045,528 of NC_087437.1, read as the reverse complement.
CACCATATTTCAAACATAGCATTGATGCATAACTTCAGTCTCCACTGTATTATAATCATGTTTTTTTGGTTGCATTTATAACTTAAGTTTAGGCTTCAACTAATTTAGAAAACAGCCTAGAAATCAAAGGAAGAAAGGCTAATTACAAAGGGCCATTTTTTTTTCCTGATGTGGCTAGTCCCCAATCAGTATTATCATTTCTCTACAACATGTAACGCTCTTATTACTTTTTGACTCTTCAGTTTTTTTGACCAACATTTATTCAAAATCTTCTCCAATTTTGCATCCATTATTGTTGCTAGTCATTTGTGAAAGGTGAACTTCATTTATAGAGAAATGGAGGCTGTCTAGCTTTGTATTTTTTTGTTTTCTCTCTCTGAAGAAGAGATATATTTCTTTTTTGAGTAATTGGGAGGTTTCAATTACATTCCCTCAATACTGTTTTGTTTTTCTTTACTATTACATTAGAATATGTTGTTTTCAGGACTTGAATTTAAAGTCAAATTAGACATACCTATGTGCATTTATTTATATTGGCCGTGTTTAGAAACTCAGCATTTCATTTGCTAGTTGTGAACTGGCATCTTTTCCCTCATAATTTTCATCACTCCTTTTGTTAAGTTTGGAATGAAGCAGTTGAGACTAGAGTCATTTTAAAGGCAGAGAGATAGAGGGATTATTTACTGGTATATTTGTGTTGGCAGAGATGAAAAGTGATTGGGTGATAACTAATCTGTTATCACTCATAGTACACATCAGAAATCTAGAAGGATGTATGTGCATAGCTTTAAAAAATGGCGTTTATTTTTTACTGATATAACTAAAGGAAGGAAAACTTGGTAATTGCCTTTGTCACTGTGGATACACCAAAACTAGAGTGAAGAAGCAGTAGACTACTCTTTTTTTTTTTTTTTTCATTTTCAATTCACTGAGCATTTGTTGAGCATTCAGTGTTTGGCAGCATACAAGGGCAGAGAAGTGAATGCCTTGACCCATGACCTAGGGCTTAACTAAAAGTTTGAGACCAGAGAAAGCTGTTACAAACAAAGTCATCATAAACGAGTTAGCATTATGTGGCCCTACTGTGGGGCCAGGCATCATTTACTTGTCTAAGGAACCTTGCCGAGAGGTATAGTCTTTTCTTTTTTCCTTAAATGTCCTTTTATTTTTTTTTTCATTTTTCAGTTTTATTAGGTAAAATTGTTACAGTTTAACTTCACATATACAATATATTGCATGTGAATACATATACACAATATACTGCACATATTTTTTAAAATTTACACACATGTACTAAGAACATTGTTTCTAAGAACATTTAGAGCTTTAGCTTTTTAAACTCACATAGCTATCAAAGGAATAAAGCCAACCACAAAATAAAAATTCATTCAAAAAGATACATACACCCCACCATTAACAGTAACATTATTTATAATTGCCAAGATATGGAAGCATCGTAAGTGCACATCAATAGATGAATGGATAAAGAAGATGAAGCATATATATGTAATGGAGTACAACCATAAGAAGGGTATTTTGCCATCTGTGGCCCTTCATTCACTTTTTTTTTTTTTCACTTCAAAACCCAGAATTTTATAAGTGGCATAAACATTTCCATTGCATCAAAAACAACAAAATACCTAGAAATAAAGTTAACCAAGGAGGTTACCTATACTCTGAAAACTGTAAAACACTGATGAAGAAAATTGAAGATGATGCAAAGAAATGGAAAGATATCTTGTGCTCTTGGATTGGAATAATCAACATTATCAAAATGGCCATACTACCCAATGCAACCGCTGTCAAAATACTCAAGACATGCTTCACAGAACTAGAACAAACAATTCCAAAATTTATATGGAACTGTAAAAGACCCCAAACTGCCAAAGCAATCTTTTGTAGGTCTTTTTTTTTTTTTTCTTCCTTCTTTTTGTTCTGTTTTCTTATGATTTGATAACTAGAGAAGTTCCTTTAACATTTGTTGTAAAACTGGTTTGGTAGTGCTGAATTCTTTTAACTTTTGTTTATCTGTGAAGCTTTTGATTTCTCCATCAAATCTGAATGAGAGCCTTGCTGGATAGAGTATTCTTGGTTGTAAGTTTCCCCGTTACATCACTTTAAATATATTTTCCCACTCCCTTGTGGCCTGTAGAGTTTTTGCTGAAAAATCAGCTGATAACCTTATGAGAGTTCTCTTGTGTGTTATTTGTTTCTTTTCTCTTGCTGATTTTAATATTTTCTCCTTATCCTTAATTTTTGTCTGTTTGATTATTATGTACCTTGGTGTGTTTCTCTTTGGGTTGATCCTGTGTGGGACTCTCTGCATTTCCTGGAGTTGGGTAACTGTTTCCTTTCCCATGTTAGGGAAGTTTTTGGTTATTATCTCTCCAAAATTTTTCTCAGGTTTTTTATCTCTCTCTTCTCTTTCTCTTTCTGGGACTCCTATAATGCGAACATTAGTGCACTTCATATTGTCCCAGAGTTCTCTTAAATTATCCTCATTTCTTTTCATTCTTTTTTCTTTTTTCTGTTCTGCAGTAGTGATTTCCACTGGTCTGTCTTCTAGCTCATAGATCTGTTCTTCTGCCTCATTTAACCTATTCTTAGTTCCTTCTGGTGTGTTATACATTTCAGTGATTTTATTCTGCAACTCTGGGTATTCTTTATATTTTCCAACTCTTGCTAAAAACTTGGCTCTGTGCATCTATACTCCTCTTGAGTTCTCT